>NC_080593.1:81258802-81868415 GCF_027887145.1 Ammospiza caudacuta
GATGGCCTTTATAGGTGTTGTGCACTCACAGAATTATGGTGGATCCATGTGTGTCTCCTGACAGGGAGGATTTTGATTTGAAGCATGCTCCATAGGAAAGAAGATGTTGCACAAAAGTGCAATTTTCCCTGGATGTACAAGTAAAACCCTGGCAAGAATCAACTTGTCCTCCAAAGACCATGTCATATATATTAAGATCTTCAATTTTGTATGAAATTTCTGCAAATCCTAGATAGTGAACAGAAAATAAAAAATTATTATCTCATCTGTTTAATTTTAAATATAGCAACCTACCATGATGTTCTTTAATGTCAGTAGTAGCTCCTAGACTTCAGGTGCCAGTGACTGCTGTAACTGAAGCTGAGTGGGGCTGACCCTTTAATCCTTAGTAAGAAGTATTAAGTAGCAGCATTGAGCTCTGATGTTAGATATTCTCTTTCAGACAAGAGTTGAAGCTTGCCAAATTCATAAGACAGTAATTTCTTTCAAGAAGTTTCTGAACAAGAGATGAATCGCTGATCTCTTCATCTGTTCGATGATGAACAAAAATTTCCTACATCACAGCATGTCATTGGAAGACCACCATGGACAGGTGTTTCTTTTTAAGTCTTACTTTTAGTGATTTTTGCTCTATTTTGTATCAATTTCAATACTAGCATTGGATATTACTGAGAATTATTTAGGCCATTTCTAAAAGCATTTGTAAAATAATTTTTCTATTTAGATATGTGACCTAAGTGAATTACACAGATTTATTTTATCTTTAATTTCAAAATATCTGTTTTAATAAAATTAGCTTCTCATGGGAGAATGAAGTTTTAATTTGTTAACAAGAAGAAAAGGGGAGGAGAGAGGAAGGGAGGACAGTGGAGGAAAGGAGAGGATGAGATAGGACAGAAAGGTATAGATAAGAATTTTTGGTTCTAGCCAAGTCCCTGGAAGAATTTGGAAGAAAAATTGGCAGACAGTAGCTGTTCCCTTTCCAAAGTCAACTTAGTCTTGTGCACCAAATAGTAGAATAGTGAATACAAATGCCAAATGTTATATGCAATTCATGTATCTAAATAATTATATACACATAAACAAGTAGAATTAATTTTATAGACACTATAATGTAAGAAATACTAAATCACTATTAGATTTCAGATAAAAAATTGTCCAGTAAGGTTAAACATGCAACTACATGGACAACTTGAGTTTGATTTTCAGAAGGTCCATTGCCATCTATGCCAAAACCCATAATTTTTGTGAAGGTAAGGGTCCTACACATTCAGAAGCTCCTACTCCTATGAACATTCAAATATGGGCAAAACAGAGTTCATCCATACATGGAAATGGACAAATCTCTCTACTGAAATGTGGCAGACCATTGCTCAGTGAGGACAATGCCTCCTCATTTTGTGGAATTTCTCACTGAAAATGAATTAACATCACATAGTCAGGAGCACATATTCTATTCAGGACATATTGGGTGTCCCAATACCTGTCCAGAAATCATCCTTGTCAGAAGCAACAGAAGTGAACAAAGCATACAATAGTGACAGCAGTAGAAAATAAAATGAATTGCTAGTCTTCCTGAAATTATGTTTCACTCAAATGCTTTGATTTTTTTTAGTATTTATTCATTGTATTGCAAAAATGTAAAACTGTTATCTGCCATATTTTTGCATAACACATGATATTCCAGTCTATTCTGGAGTGTGTGATAGTTTTCTCAAAGCCACTTTTATAATTCAATTAGCAATGACAAACTTCATAAAAAATGGGAGGAGTAAACCCCAACAGCACCTGGTGAAAAGAAAGAGGAAACTGGGCTGGAATAGCTATCAATTATTTCCCTGAGCAGAAAAAGGTAGAACAACAACAGCCAAGGATGTAGTTTCTCTCTAAAATCAAAAAAACATAACTAAAACACAATGACACTGCAAAACCAGGAAGATAAATACATTTGTATGATGCTTGCAGGCTTTTTACCCACCATGATATTATTTAAATTCAGAAGTCTGTCTAAGATACTTATAATGAACTTCAACATTTCAGGAATCAATAGAACTATTTAACAAACACTTAATCCATTGTATCCCTGTGACTTGGATCAAGCTTAAAAGAAAGTACTACACAATGTGAACATCATAACCTGGAGCAGGTAATGATTTTCCTTGGGATATTAAAATATTATTTTTGTTGAATCTTAATTTGCATATTAATTAAATAAAAAGGGAGACATTTTATGAGTAAATGTTTGCAATCATGACAAAAGATGGCAACTGAGATCATTCTAAGGACATTCTAAGATTACTCTTTTATTTATCTCAAAGGAAGTTTGTTTTAATACAGTAAAATTGATACACATTATTCAGGAGTAGACTTTCAAATTTTACATACAGACAGGAAAGGACTTAAAAAGCATTTTTTTCATATTTGCAAGGTATTTTTTAATCCTTAATGCATTACTGTGAGAAATGTGCACAATACAGAATGGTCCAGTAAGTGTTTTGAGGCTGAATAGAAGACTAAGACCTTCATCTGTCATTGCCTATCCATATATCCTTAGAGATTGAGGCAAATATAATATCTCAAATACTTAAAGTCAACAGGAAACCATGGTAATGAACATAGCCACTAAGTAAATAATTTCTCATTTACAGTGTGAACACTGCTCTTTATTATAATTCCGTTCTAGTTCTAAAACAGGCCATGAGGCAATTAAATTTTTTTTTTTGTATTAGAATGTAACAAAATATCTAAAGTTAGAGATATTTTTTCTTTTTTCCGTTAGTGAGGAAAATGAAACTTTTCCATCTTGAGAGACTGCACAAGATCTTCTGGCTATTTGCTGTTGCCATGTCAACTGCTTTGCTCTTAGTCAGTGCTACACCCTTACATTCTTGTGCTGGAAATTTAGTTGGAAGCATATAATCTTTCCATGGCCTGTATTATCAACAAAGAGAGGGAGAGAGGTTGAGTTCTTGGGAAAATATGTATGATATCAATAATTAAAGGGGAAGATAGAATATAAATTCCTTGCATTTATATTTTTATGCAGTTATTTCTTTGCTGTTTACTTCTTTTCTGTCTTTTGAAAGCCAATATTGGTTTCTTTCCTAGGAACCTAGGAAATAAATCTTTTTGTACTGGTTTAGCTGTGCTAGAGGTAGTTTCCTTCATAGTAGCTTTTATGGGGAAATATTTAGGATTTGTGATTAAAACAGCATCGAAATCACAGGGATGTTTTAGTCGCAGCTGAGAAGAACTTATGCAGAGAAAAGGCTTTTTCTGCTCCTCACTCCACTCACCAATGAGGGGTCTGGGGCTGCATGAGGAACTGGGAGGGGACACAGCTGAGACAGCTGGCACCAACCCACCATATTCCAAATCATGTCATGTCATATCATATCATATCATATCATATCATATCATATCATATCATATCATGCTTGGCAATAGAACTCTCCCTCTCCTCTCCTCTCCTCTCCTCTCCTCTCCTCTCCTCTCCTCTCCTCTCCTCTCCTCTCCTCTCCTCTCCTCTCCTCTCCTCTCCTCTCCTCTCCTCTCCTCTCCTCTCCTCTCCTCTCCTCTCCTCTCCTCTCCTCTCCTCTCCTCTCCTCTCCTCTCCTCTCCTCTCCTCTCCTCTCCTCTCCTCTCCTCTCCTCTCCTCTCCTCTCCTCTCCTCTCCTCTCCTCTCCTCTCCTCTCCTCTCCTCTCCTCTCCTCTCCTCTCCTCTCCTCTCCTCTCCTCTCCTCTCCTCTCCTCTCCTCTCCTCTCCTCTCCTCTCCTCTCCTCTCCTCTCCTCTCCTCTCCTCTCCTCTCCTCCATTCCTCTGTTCATGTATATCATGTCATGTCCTCTCCCTGCCCTTCCCCTCTTTTATTTTCTTTCCTTTTCCCTCCTGTAATTAGACTTATATTAACTTAGAAACTTCCTCAGCATTGCTCATTCTATAGGGTGATTCAGGCCATATGCCCTTTGTTCCAGTATCGTACCTTGGACAAATATGTAACTTGATGGTTGAGGAAAGAACTCAGAGCACACGATAGAAAAAATAATAATCTACAGCTGGACCATGTAATCTGGTTTCTGTACACCTAATGCTAAGTCTGATAACAACTGCTAGCAAGCATCTGTTCTCACCTGTCTTTATTCCATAAAAGTTGTTAGGGGGCATTAAAGAAAAGGTTTCGCACATATTAAAAATATACTTGTATATTGCTATTAATACACAATAGTATTATGCATATTATGCATATTCTTACATTTCAGGTTTCAAAGCAGCAACCTATGCTGCCAAGCTTAAACTTTATTTATTGCTCTTGCAATTGGTCCAAGACTTTGGCTATTTAGTTTCTGAAGATGCAAATCTGGTCTACATTTCATTCTTAGTATCCCTGGGAAAAAGCATAAAGTAAAAGGTAAAAAATGAAGAAAAGTCTTTTAGTGCTAAAAACTTTCTGGATGAGAACAGTACAAAAAAGAGCCAGGATCCTGTGGTTCTGATAACTTCTCAGTCTTGCATGAAAGATGAAGCACAGAGGTTTAGTTGTGCAGGCTGGGATTTGATGGCATTATGTTTTAAAAATATTACCTAACTCCACCACATTTCTTCTTATCCATATATGCCACAACATTTTCTAAAGATTCTAATTGTTATTATTCCCATTTCAAAGGCAAAAAGACAAATGGGAAGAGAGAAATGAAAAGACCACAGCTAAGATTAAGTGTCAGGCAAGTTGTAAAACTAGAAACAAAGTTATCAAGTCCACAACCAGGTCTCTCCTGATTAGTAAATACCATGAATTTTCTAAGTCTTACAATTATTAGAAATCTCTTCATTCACTGAAGACATTTTCAACAAAAGAATAAAGATGGGACAAAGGAAAAATTAACAGCACACTTTCTTCTTTATAGAATATTTTTTTTAATGAATAGGAACAGTGTGGAAATAAAATTCTAAAGAAGGCAGGAGAAAGCCAATTTAATAAAAAAAATCACTCTTTGGTGACAAACTATGGGTTCATTTAATTAATCAAACTTTCAAATCACCTTCTCTCCAGGATATCTAAATCCAATCCACAATAATCAATTCCAGGGTGAACATCTCATATTTCAGACCATTAACATGCAGCGCAATACCATGTTTCTTATCTTTTGAAGAAATAGAGCTGTTATATTCATCAATATACATCTCCAAGGGCAAAAAGTTTTCATGTTGGTTTAAGCAACAGGTCTTTCATTGCATTTTTGAGATGAAGATGAAAAAGAATGTCTTATAGGCATTGTGGGGTATTGTATTAAAACATAAATACCTATATAAATTTTTCCATTATTTCTCTAGATTTATATTTTCCTACTTAAAAAGCTCTTTAAAACATGTAAATTTTAAAGTTTTCAATTAAAAAAAATTAATATTTCATGATACCATGCAAGCAGTTATTCCAGCTCTCAGTTGGTTAGATTGAGTCAAGGAGTTACTAACAAAGATGTGTTTCAGGTATATTGTTCAGCATCCTTTCTCTTAATCTTTCTCTAGATAACAAAAATAATTTGTTGTTGCTAAGAAATATTTCCAGTCAATATGAGTTGGTCTATTACAAGCTCTTTGTGAAACACTAGTTAAGCATCTCTCATTTTGATAACTGCGTACGCATAAATAGATGTGGCAAGGCATTTATTTTCTAGCCCCAGCTTCCTCCCTCTGCTGATAAAACAGAGCAATGTCTTCACAGATGCCTCAAGGCTATGCTCAAAGGTGGTCACTGCAGACAAAAATAATTCAGAAACATTTCAGAGGTACTGTCTTTGTGGACACCATCAGAAGTGACAGAGTTGGCTAACTGAATGGTGCCTTTCCCCCTTCCCTTACATGTGGATATCAGCTGAGTCCTTCTGAAGTCTGACTGTAGGAGTGCCTCAGGGGTTCAGTCCTACAACAAACGGAAGGGTCACTTTCCCCACAGGGTAAACAACAGTCTAAACACAAATTGTAGTGTCTACTTCATTTGGTCACATACTTTCCTTGAAAGGTCAGCCATTGTCTTTCTTTTCTCATTTATTTCTCAATTATTTGACATTCTGCTTTTCTGCATTTTTATACCCTCTGTACGACTTTCTTTTCCATTCTGAAAAGTTTATTTTTCTCTCACTAGGTAGAATCACAAGAAGAGTCTTTGTGTATTCAAATCAGTTGCCAGTGCAAGCCAGTTTTGCAAAAAGCCATCTAACTGCTTAAATAATATATGCTTCCTTCTCAGAATGTCTCAATTTCTACTCCAAAAGTATTAACAATGTGCATGACAGATACATTCCATCTTCAATATAGATTTAGAAAGGGCAGAAATCCCTCCAGTGAGACCTTTTTCCTTCAGAGAACATCAACTGAGGTGTCTTGTGCAACTCTGGCCGGTCAAAACAATGCAGTTTCTAAAGAGTGAGAAATTAATGTAGTTTGGAAGACAGAAATGGCATGATACAAGCTGAAAACTTCTTTTTACTGAAGTGAACGCATACAACAGTGCTTGGAGAGCCCTGTTTTTCTGGTTTTGTAGTTATATTAAAAGGCAACTGTTAGTCCAGAGGATCTGAACCAGCAGGACCAGGAGGCTCCCTTTCTGTCAAGAACAGAAGAAAATATAAAGGGTCTTGAAGGTTAGACTCCCTGATTTTAACTTTTACACTTTCAGCTGTCTTATTGCTGTGATACTGAGAAAAAAGATAGTTGGCAAGAGTGGGCTATGAGAATATTAGGAGAACATTCGGAAAAGTTTGGTAATTCTTTTGTCCACAAATGCTCACATTCTGGCCCCAGTACAGTTCAAGTCCTCTCACAATCTTGTTTTTCATTTTTAATCAGTCTCTACATGCCATAGGTTCATTTTCTCTAGGAACTAAGCTTTTTACTACTTCCCAAGTAGAATCATTAGATTTTTCTCATTTTTTTTCAAGAGTCATCACACTGCACTATACAGGGCAGCAAGGAGTCACTCCAAGTGAAAAGTCAACCAATAAAACTTCCATAAAGATCAATCACTCAGGGGTGATGATTGAGAATGATTTCCAAGCACTGCATGTGGGAAACAGAATGGTAACAAAAGGGCATGAGACAAGACATATGATACAAGTAAACTACAATAGCAAGAAAACTTCTATACTTCTCCTCAGACTTATTCCTTCTCGTCCCTTCTGTTCCTATTCTGTCTTCAGAGAAATCTCTAAGACTGTACTAAAGTTTTTCTGCTAAGCTTCAGTTTATTCTTTTTCCATATTATGCTCACAGTCACAGAACTGACTGCTATTTCAGCGGGACAGTTTGCTGTGCCTGGAGATGCCCAGATAACCTGTTGGCAGTTTCAATATCCTGCCAGTATGCTCTGCCTCTATGACCTCTTGGGACCCATCGTAGCCTGGATGAAAGTGTAACATGTCTCAGGTGAGCTGTCTATGAGAGTGCCTTGACTTTTGCTATGGAATCTCAGAAAAAAGCTGGTTAAAAAAGAAGGGACGATTAAGACATTTTGCCACAATATTCTTAGAAGCTGATGTCCAAATCTCTGCTCCAAGTACTGGAGATTGGATAGGGCAGAAAATAGGCAAGTGCTCAGAACAGGAAATTGATCCAAAGAAATTTTAGTCATTACATCTTTAAGAGAAGCCAGCTATTTATTTACTTATTTTTCCTTCTCTTCATTGGTTTTTCAAGAATCACCTATAACTCTTATTCTTATGAGGTGTTTTAATCCTTCCAATATCTTCTAAAGGGAATACATCGTGGAATGCCAACAATCAAGAATACTGAGAGTGCCAGGAATAACTCCACACCTAGAAAGGAAGAACTCGTTGGGGATGTGATATTTGATGACACCCTTGGTGGCAGTGGCCAGGAAACAGCAGAGATGAAGACAGGAGTGAGAAAAGTAAATAGCAGAGTGCAGTCTTTGTGGGAACTTGTGGCATTCAATGGGAACTGTCTCTCTCTGGATAAGGCAGAGTAATGTGGGGTCTTCTGGCAATGTCATACCAAGTATTGACCAGAGCCGTTTCCACTCTGAAAACTCTATTTCCTGATATAAATTTTTATACTTTTCTGAGTATTTTTTTAATTAAAAATTTTCTTTGTAATTTCCAAGTTACTGTTGGATGATGATTTAATTGACTTTAACATGATCTGTTTGGGGTAAATGCCATCCAGACTGTCTCGTGCGCCGATGCATACAGACCTGCAAAATTTTCACTCGCACTCTTTACTTCTGATCTGATATACATTTTTCATCATGCAGAAACATGTCTTCCTTGTCTTTTTCTTGACTTTCTTTGAAGAATTGCCGCAAATTTTTGTTTGAATTTCAGTGATTTTTTTATCAATAAAGGGAAGTGTAAATTCAAGTTATTTTTCAGTAAAGCAAAATGCACGAAGCCTAATGCATCAGAATAACCAGAATATTTTCAAAGGACTTCACGATTCAGGTCAGCACTGCTTCTGGAACACATAAGGCCTTATTTTCAAAAACTATGAGTGACCTTACTGTCTCAATATGGACACCAGTATTTAAAGAAGACTTCTAAAAGTTGCACTCTGATTCAACTTCTAAAGTAAGAGCTCTGGTTTCTTCTGAGTCACATCAGGGCCAAATCAGAAAAGAAAAAGGTGATTTAAACCTTTACTTTCTACTTCTCCCCTAAAGCATATAGGTTTTCCTTCTTCCTACTCTCATCCTTGTCACTTAAACTTTGTGTTTCAGCTTCCTCTTCTACAAGAAAGAAAATATTTCTGGGAGGATTTTCTTTTATCTGAGTACGTTTCAAATCCATATCCTAATAGTGGAGAAAACACACTGTCATGCTGACAGAAAATAGGCAAGGTTTGCAATTATCAAGTTTAAGACAGAGTTTACATGTATATATGTATATTGCTGCAGAAAAAGCTGTGTTAAACAAATGTAAATAAAAGTAGATTTGTGCTCCATCAAGGAAAGTTATGCATTTTTTCCCCAAATTTGAGAGTGTGTGAATAATATCTACACAATAGGTTACATCATAACTCAGATTTCATTCCAAATAATGTTCTTTTTTTATGTGACAATTCCACAGTTTTAGGGAGACTACTTCAAGTAGCATTCTGTTCAAAAACAACAAAAGTGGCAGAAATATAAAAAAGCTCTCAGAATACAATTAACCTTTTGGAGAAGATGCTTTAAAATGTCAGTGATGATGATATGAATATATCTGTAAAGATTCTCAGATAATCAAGCTACAATCTATTTTACCAAGAAAAAAACCCATAAAGATAATAATTAACATCAAGAAGATTTAAAAAAAAATATTATTTTCACTCCAGGTTTGATACTTTAAATATATATTCTGGATATAAAAGTGCATTCCCAACTTTCATTGACATTATAGGGAGATACTTATCTGCCTCTAATTAGAGATTTTTTTCATACCCAAAACTTAGATACTGTTTGCAATCTTAGACCCACTGATACTATTGAAAATAGATCACCACTGAGTCAGTTCAGTGCTATTAAAATACACAGAAGTATCTTGTCAGTGGTGGTTAATTTGGTCATGATGTTTTGGGACTGAAAAAAAGTGCCAGGAAAGCATAAACACTACTGACAGCCTGTAGAGGTGGGATATTCTCTGATGTGTGCTCAGAAACAAATTTCTTCATTATAAGCACTACAATAGATCTAAACTGTCTCTAAGTTGCTCCTGGGATTAAAAAAAATGATGCAAAAATGATTGTTAGTCTTTGAGTATAAATATGTCAAGGAAACTAAGTTACTTGCTTCAAATCCCATGGAAGTCTTCATTGCAAACCTAGCATACATGCAGGAAAACATTAATTTTAATAAAAAAATAAAATACCTTTTATTTTAAAAAGAGTATTTAATCTTTTACAGCCAAAGCTATTCTAGAAAGACGTTGTCTATACTATATATCATCACTTAATAAAACTAGTTGTTTCTGATATAAACCCTTGTCATAGTTCTGCTGATTATGTTACACATAACTGCGTCTATTTAAAACTATCAAGATAGCAATTTTGCAGTACTGGGACCTTAAAAAGGATTTTTTAATACAGAATTCTTAGGATGCAAATCTGAATTTGCTTTAAGTGCAGCTACACTGCTATTTTAAAAAACAGTGAGAGTAAAATTTATATAATAATGTTTTCTGATGAGTACAAATGAAGATTTCTTTTTTCCTTGTCACTCAGAAAAGTGGAATCAAAACTAGAGTTCCTCAAACAGAAATCAATGTTTTTATAATGTCAAGGTTTTCTTGTAAGAATTTTCTTAGAAAAAAAATTTTAAAAAGTGATTTTTTCTTTGTCTTTGGGACATCTAAGCAGTTTCTGCAGTTTTGTGAAAATAAAATAATTTTCTGTCTTTTAAATGTATTTTTGTGCACAGACTGGGATACTTATTAACTTTTATTCATGATTCAAAAAATATTCCTCTTTTTCTTTAAAAACAATTGATTGGAAACAAATCAGAGAGCATAAAATCATCTTAACTTCAAAAACTATTATCATGTAAATGTAGATGTCACTCAGTTCCACAGTTGTACAATAGGCATTTCTTTACTTGTAGTTTAAATCAGCAGGCAATGTGGCTGCACAAAACCTAGCATCAGATGCCTAACTTCTTGAAAAGGCTTTATCTTTATTAAATACCAACTGCAAGCACTAGTATGAAGCTAAAAGGCATTATTTATAATTCACAACAGCACAACTAAAACAGGACAATAATCACAGGGAATGTAAGGTAAATAATCACAGAATCACAGAATCAACTAAATTGGAAAAGGTCTTTAATGTGGTTGAGTACAACCTATGACCAAACACTGCCCTTGTCAATTAAACCATGGCACTGAGCACCACATCCAGCCCTTTCTTAAAAACTCCCAGTGCCAGTGTCTCCACCACCTCCCTGGGCAGCTCATCCCAAAGCCCCGTCTTCCTTTCTGTGAAGAAATTTGTCCTAATGTCCAATCTAAAAGGACCCAGTTGAACATACATCCCTTGTCCAGGTGGTCATCTCCAGTGCAGGTGCATTCCACCTGAGGAGGATTGCAGCGTACTGGGTGGGGGAAGCTCTGAGAGCTGCCAGGAGCTGGCAGCATGAGGATGATGAAGCATGGGCTGGGTAAGGAATAATGGTGGCCAACCCCCTTCCCCAGTAGGAGCATCCCTGGGACAGTGAGAATGGCCAGAAGCAGCATGACCAGGGTGGGCAAACAGGGTGTTGGGAGCTTTTCATGAGCATTAGCTGTAATGTATTCTTTTATATAAAGCTTTCATCTGTATGATAATATTACACTGAAATTCACTTGACACTAGGGAAAATACTTGCGAAAAATGTATATAAACTTGCAAAGATTAAGGAGATACTTTGATTTTACAATTCCTTCAAGCCTTTCAAATTTTAGAAACAATGTTTGAGCTACAATAATCCAGAAAAAGCTTGTGTTTGACTTTAAGACCTTTTAAAACCAAAGTCTTTCAAAACTGCCAAGGTAAAAATTGTGACTGTACAAGGTCATGGTGAGCCATCTTTTGTATTTGGAATGGTAGCTTAAAAAATATTGAAATCTGCTATCACAACTTTAACAAATACTGATTTTATTTTTGGCCTTAGCTTCTTTGATTCTTATTATTTACTTTTTAAACCAACATTTTATTTGCTAATGTATGAAATGTTGTCTGTCTCTGTAATAGGAAGAAGTTAATATTAAATAATTTTATTTATGTTACAATAAATTGCAGAACACCATGATATCAATTTTTAACTAGATAAAATATATTAAGTAACCACAAGAACATTGGGTAGTCAATTAGAACAAATGCTCAAATTTCTATAAATCATTTGCCAGCTTGTAAACTCCTACTGTTTTTACCTATGTAGACTTTAACAATTATTATTTTAGTATCATGTGTCACAAAGAAATTAAGTTCAACTGAAACTACACACACAACAGGGTGAAAACCAGCTACATATTCAACAGGTTTTTAAAAACAAATTTTCACTGTGGTTATTTATGTAAGATAATCAATAAGGAAAACAATTTGAAAATAACATGGAGACTTACGGGAATGATTTAAAGAATCATTGGTCCTCTTTTGTAGACAAATGAATCTTGGGACAGTAGCTTTCAAGTGGCTTCTAAAAAAAGTCAATAAAAAAATAAGTGGCAAAGCTATGTTTATAACCCAGCAATTCTGCTGTCATTGTTCTATTCATTCCTTCCTCCTCTTCAGTAATTCGTGTCTTTTTACCTTATATATTCAGGAGTGTGCTGGCAAAGGCTAAGAAACAGCAGGAATAACAGTTAGTACACCAGACATGTTGGTATTTCTCTTTCAGAACAGACACAGCTAAAGAGGACATTGTTCCCTTCAGTGTCCATCAAATCAATTGAGGCTAAGGTGTTGAAATCTATATAAGTCCTAAATATACCAGTTTAATTTCCTGCTCCTTCTCACAATGATTGTTCATGTTTAGTTTACAATATTATGTAAGTTTCAATCTATATCAAGTACCAGGTTGAAGTTTGCAAGGCTATTAGGACCAGCTGAAATAAGTGCCTCCTATTATAAACTAGATTTTAAATTTCCTCCAATTGCTACATCAACGCTTTTTCCTCAAACAGTCCTCTGCAAGAACTCGTGATTTATGTTAAAAAGAAAGCCCCAAGCAATTAAGATTTTCAGATTGAAATATCATGCCAGAAGTCTCTGCCCATTTCACCTTTATCTTTCTTTCACCTGTGTTATGAGAAACACTTAATTTGCATTGTAGCTAAAAAAAAGAGGTAGAATATCTCTCAGAGATGTCTCAAATTATTTGATTAAAATTGACAATTCCTCTGAAGGAAAAATAAATTTATTGAGATGGTTAGGTCTGATACATAAATTTTACAGGCAAATCATTATCTGCTCTCTTTCCTGAAGGGAAAATGCTTCCATCTGGGTTTCTTTGTGATTTGTTATTGATAAACGTGGATCTAAAGATAGAGGAGGTCAATGTACAGCCTACTTAACATTAGTAAGTTGTTTTTCAGGGAGCTTTTATTTGCAAATGTGATTACTGCCAATGACAAAAACAATCGAAAGTCCTTGCAAGTTCAATATTTGCCAACAGAGAAGGTGCAGGGAAAATGCACTCATTTCTTCTTTTCCCCCATCTCCACAAAAGAAGTAAAGAAACACCATTTATCAGCCAAGCAAATATAGTACATATAATGGGTATAAATTAAATATCTATGGGGAAATCTATTAAAAATTTAAGAGAAGCGAAGGAATGAATGAGGGCAGGGCAAGAGGGAGGGAAAGTGGAGGAAAGTGAGGAACTGAAGAAGAAAGGAGTGGAGAAAGGAGAGAGAGAAGAAGGGAAGGGAAGTGAAATGTCTAAAGTTATAAAAAGTTATGATATAATGCAGAATAGAATATAGGTACTAGTAGTTAAAATATATCCCATGTATCTGTGAGCCACAGTCAGAGCCTTTAAAGTCAATGCAGAAACAAGAAAACATTGTTGACTTATATCTTGATCTTTCTAATTAGCTGTCCAGAGCACAAATAAGATTGTCTGTAATTATTTTATTTTCAGTAATTAATTTTAGTTCTATAGTGATTGCCTTCGGAGAAAAAGCTATTGATCTTTCTTCCTATTAGACACATAAATATTAATGGAAATTGAAGAACTCGACATTTTCAGATATTGCAACAGCTCCATCTAACTTAAACAATGTCTATCACCTCAGGAGATATTCTCTGTCAGCCAGCATAACTACTCTTATGGTATGAAAGTTCAATCAAGTATTTATCCTATCCAGACCTGGCTAACAGCACATTTTCATTATCTAACCTATTTTTATGTAGCAAACATGCCCATGCAATATCTGTGAAATTAGTTTCAAGATCCTCTTAATGACAAATGAATGTAACAAGAAAAAAGTCAAAGAACCCCCCCCCCCCACCTGCACCCCTTATTGCAGTTAGATTTGAGAGATAGCTTTCATATTTTTTTTTTTTTCCTGCAAGGGCAGTGAGGCTGAGGACAATGGAGATGATAAAGTTGAAGGTGATGGAAGGTGAAGGACTTGGCTATGAACAACTCCAGAAGGAGTTCCAGCAACAGAACAGAACACCCCCAGCTGAGAGAGGCATGAGGACAGGGCACCTAAAAGTGATTATCGCTTGTGTTTCCACTGGGTCAAATATGCTTCAGATGTATAGTTCATACCTTTACTCTTTCCACTCCATCAAATTCTCAGCATGGTTCTCAGCTTGGGTGATATAGTTCATATCCAGCAAAGGCTGAGATCCTGGCTGTTGTCACTAGGAAATGGAAAAGCTTAGCAATGGGGTCAGATGCAGCACAGTATTTAATAGAAGAGAGACATAGGACCTGTGAAAAAGTAAAAAAAATCAGAGAATGGATGGTTAAAAAATCCATATGAAACATTGTTCTATGCAGATCCTAAATGATCTGTATACCTTAGTACAAAAGTAAATTTATGCAGGAAAATGTTCTACCAAGCTGTGCATAAATTTTGAATGGAAAAAAGTGTTAACAAGAAGAAAAATTCAGTGACATGAATTAAAATTGAGAGAAATGGTGTGGTATATATAGAAAGAAGAGATCAACTATGCACATTTCTCTCTTACCCATGAAAAGCAAATGTAGAAATACAAAGAATAATGACTCTTTGGAAAATGTCACATATTCACAGCTACAAGTAGCAAAGTAGCAAATTTTAAAAGGTATTCTAGATTTTGCTTGTTTCAACACATATCTTCTTTGAGGTTTTTTTCTGCTTTCTGAGTCTGGTACTTCAAACTAAGTTTATAAGGCACTAGAGCCTCAGTATGTATTATATTTTCAAAGTCCTCACTTCCAGCACCTCTTTTGTCTTTAAAAGATCTAAAAATCACCTATTTTACAACTGAAACTTGAAATCTATGTTCTCTCTATCTCTGTCTAGCCTAATATTAAAATATTCAAAGTGGGTTAGCTTGAAGAAAAGTTACAAATTGAATTTTGGAATTTATTTATAGTACTGTACTGCCTTGAGCTAGGAATGTTGTGGGTTCACTATGCTTTGGACACAGAAGGCATACATGAACAGGCATATTTAGCTGATCATCTGTTGACTAAATGAGATGACACCTCTCAAGCTCTTCTCTTGCCAGATAAGACACCAGTTTCAAAAGAGAGGGTGATTCTATACCTTGGAACCCTGGAGGTGGAATACTTAGATCCTGGTGGAGGGTAAAACTGAAACATCTCTATTTTAGAGAAGTGAATGGCAGCTTTATAGTACAAACACATGTAATGGAAACCTGTGGGTGGTGGGATGGCAGAAATCAGCATTACTGTGATTACATCCTTTTTTGATGTAATATGTTATGAAAGCAATTCACTATATAGTTGCTTGGGTTTGGATTTTTTTTTTTACTTTCTAGAAGAAAGAGATGAAAGCCTTAATTCATTGTAGCAGGATTTTCTGTACAACACCTCATATTGTGCAGACTGCAGAAAACAAGCTTCTTTTTATCATTTTACATATGATTAATCTAATATTCAAGGGCAAAACTAGCAGAGACAGTTTCAGGAACTGCAAGCACCAACTTTTCTTTTGGCTGCTCTCATGGCAATTGCAATTTCCCACAGTCAACAGACAGGAACTGGTGTGCTGGCTCCAGGCAGTCACATGCCATCAGTGCAGCTGGTTCTGCTGCTACAAGACAACAGGCTGGGAGCTGCAGAGGCCATGGCTCAAGTCTCAGTTATGTCTTGGAAACTCTCACAGAGAGCCAAGTCAACCAGCTAACAGCAGTAATATCTTAACCTACTGCATGCAGACTTCCCGTGTCACACCAGTAAATTACCTGCAAGGGTGACAAAATTCATTACTTTATAAGAGTAGCTGGTAATTATGGGACTGCTACATCAGTTTATTAAGTTCTGCTAGACTAATACTAGTAATTCAGATACATAAAAAGAAAGACACCCAAAGAAATATGTTTCCCTGGTATGCTTTTAAATCAAAAGGGAAATTTATGGGGTCATTGGTTGAGAATGGTCCTAGGACCAAGCCTTTCATTTTCAGAGTATGATATTACTTGAGCAGTATGTCTAGGCAAAGCAGCAGTATAGATGCTTAGAAACAGAAAGTTTTAGCAGAATTAGAGACACAATTATTAATTTATCTTGAGTGCAACTATATTGCTAAAAAACACCTTACTCAAACACAGTTTAATGAGTAATGTCAAATAATGCATTTTAGTAGTGAAGTGTATGAAATCCTTCAAGCAATACATCTATCTTGTGCATTGCATCCCAGTGCTGGACTGTTGTGTTAATGTTTAAATATAATGTTATAATACATGCTTTCATTTTATTTTGTAGCACCTGTGGAGCACTAGCACAGATTCATGTAAAAAAAGTTTAGTTTCTCTATCGTGCTTCTTAGCAGGGCATGTACACATACAAGCTCAGGAGAAGCAGACCCCTGAGAGTGTATCCAAACCATGCATGGCAAGCAAGCCCGAGCCTTTGAGAAATCTGAGATTAATAGCAGAGTATAATTTCCAAGATGTAATAAATCCAGAATGAAACTTTACTTACAAACAGATAGTGTTAGATTCTACAGACAGATTACACATTTCTACAGTAGTTCTAGCTGTCATTTGACAGTGGAGAGAAGAAAGATTTTGCTGTAGATAAAACAGTCAAGTGTACTGTATTCTACTGCTTGGTGTGTGTGTACATGGCTTACATGGACTGTCCTTTCTGTCTTCTTCTAAAACAAAAATCAAATATGTAAAGAACCACAGAAGATAAGAAAGAGTGGGCTGGAAGACTAATTTGGTGTGGACTCACTGTCTTTGAGAAAGCATTTATTTATTCTCTGAATTCCTATATTCTTTGCAGTTACATTACCAGAAAGGGTCTAGCTGAGGATCTTGAATTTCTGTTTTCATGGACCATGATTATTGCCACATAGTTTTTAAGTGGAACTAGGACTGCTGAAATGCTGGTGGGAAAACAGATAAACAGTCCAAAGGCATTTTCAAGACCCACATGCTGGGCATGGTAAACATAAAAGCTACAGCAGGATGCTCCCTGACCTTCCATTGGAATTTTGTGGGGCTTTTACAGTTTCACAGATAATGTGGATACAGCTGAGTACTGTCTTGGAGATCACCAAAGGCGGAGAACTGAGCTTCTACTCTTCCTTTAGTGTGAAATATGTGGCCAAAGAGCTATCCTAAAACGCCTGCACCTGTAAAAATAAACTAAAATTTTCTTTTGGACTTTGAGTGAGAAGTGCTGCATTACACTTAAAAGAATGAGACACGGAGAAAGAAACAGAAAGGTTAATTAATCTCTTAATCTAGCAACAGGCCAGGATGAAAGTCTGATACAGCTTTAGGAGTAGTGGGAAGTGACTGTTGAGTGAAAATCCCAAGGACCTAGCTGTCCCCTAATTGTCCAAGTGACAGTACTGACTAGAAAAAAAATTCCCTTTTCAAAAACCAGAAAGAAACAAGGATGAGAGGTATCCAGGGAAAGTTTGTTGAATACCAAAAACTGCGGTCACATGATAGTTGCCCAAGAAAAAGAATACATATCCATTCCATAGTATCTATTCCAGTAGCTGTTATCATCAGAAGCAGCACTATAGGGAATGGCCAGGCATAAAGTAATTTGGTATAACTGGGCATGTTGATCTGCACCCACACATATTGATCTGTGCCATCTATCATCAAATAGTTTGGCTCCAGATAGGTTCCACTGGTAGACAAGAGAGTACTGGATGGGACCAACTATTCAGTATCTATTGAGCTATGACAGCATTCAGCCTTTTCATACTGGAGGGAAACTAGAGATCCTGACAGGGTTCTGAAATATCCTATTCATACAATTGCATCCAGCTTCTTTTTGAGTCCAGAAAGAAGATGCATCATCCATGGAAAACCTGTCCTTAAAGTCCTTTAGGATGATCCAAAAAACTCAAGCTAAAAGAACTGTGCTGATTGCAGATCACATGGCCAAAGGTCCTTTAACTTGCCTGCAGTATCCTGATCCCTGTACCTAACAGAACCAAGGAGAGGAAGAGGGCAACCAGACTGATGCACCACAGGACCTTTAAGGAAAGGCAGGTGCTCTCTTGGCCTCTGGATGGTGATGCTGATGTGTGGCTACACATCATTATAAGAAGATAGAAAACAAGATGCCCTCGAGGGTTGTCACAGATGTAGCTACATGATCCAGCAAAGACACAAAACCAGATATTCTTGGATAATGTCAAATCCCATCCTAAGCTAGTAGATTTATCATTCCATAATAGCCTCTTTACAGATGTGACCCCTGCTGATGTTGCCTAATAATGATAGTGGCATGTGTTTTACTCATTAAAGCAATTGAGGCAGGAGGAAAAGAAGTCTTTAAAACCTGACAATATGCTGACCCTTTTCTTTAATTCTCTGTGCTTTCTCTCTCCCCTGTCTTCCTTGTAAGAGCTCTTCTAGGACATCACATGACTGGGACTGAACTTTATAATGACATATTTAATTTTATTCACTTTTTTGTAAACTTTTTAAAATTTGTGGGTATGCATATTCCCTATTACACAGAAGAATCAGAAGAATACTAACACAGATTTCTAGCAAAGCATTTGTAAAATGTGCTGTCATAACACCTTGTTTTTCCTTGCTATAACAAGCATATATATTAGTAATTTTTAGATTCTAATATCTAATTATTGCAATAATTGTGGATTAAAAATAAAACAATTGGCTTTACTATTAACTTACATAATATATTAGTAATTACAAATCCATTACTAATAATCTAAAATCATGATTGTAGACTATGAATTAGTATTGGTTAATCTGGAATTTATGCTTATATATATGTTTTATACAAAGAAACAAGATGTTTCCCTTAAAAGAGACTTTTGCAACAAACAGAATTTCCCATATAATCAGTTGGTGAAACAATCCTTACATTTCTGATGTAGAAACATTCAAAATGCCTTTGGGCTGGATGCAAGGAGAAGAAACCATATCAGCATACTGTATGAATGTTGATTTTTTAAGTAAAATAAATGAAGATGGAAATCAATTGAACAGGGACTACAAATGAAAAATACAATAAGGTAAATTGACAAACCAGTTAAAATATAAAGTGCTAATTGAAACATTGGCTGCTATAAAACTTCTGCTCTAATTCACTTTGAATATGCACCAGTGAGGAAAGCCATTGCTTTTCTCAGAAATCCATATGTTTCACAAACGTTTTGTAGCTAAAAAGAGTAGGTAGAAAAATACAAACTGTTATTTTTGCAATAAAGCTGATTTTAATTTTGTGTTAGATACTTCCTGATGAAGTGTATATTTTGTTAAGGTTGATTCAGTTAGTATTCAGTTCTGGCACTGTTTTCAGGACTGATATTCCTTCTCATCAGCTGAGAAAAAAATATGCTGGATATTTTTTAATAATTGTCATGATTAACATCACTAAATAGCTAAACACCACACAATTGCTTGCTCCCTGCCCCGGCAGGATGGGCAAAGAATTGGAAGGGTAAAAGTGAGAAAACTTGTGGGTTCAAAGACAGCTAGATATGGAAAGCAAAAGCTGTGGACAAGTGCAAAGCAGAACAAGGAATTGATTCACACCTTCCCATGGGCAGACAGTTGTTCAGCCATCCCCAGGAAACCAAGGCTTCATTACACACAATAACGTCTTGGATGACAAACACCACCACCTTGAACATCCCCCCTTCCTTTTTCTTCCCCCAGATTTCTATGCTGATCATGATGCCAGACGGTATGGAATGTTCCTTTGTTCAGCAGGGATCATCAGCTCTGGCTGTATCCCCTCCCAACCCTTTGTACACCCTTAGCCTCCTCACATGTGAGGTGATGTGAGAAGATAAAAAGGGCTTGGTGTTGTGTAACCACTCCTCAGCTCTGACTTAAAGAGCCGGGCCTTATCAACACTGTTTCCAGCACAAATCTAAAACATTGTTCATACTAGATTCTGTGAAGGAAATTAACTCTATCTAAGCCCAAACCAGTACAATAATATTGCTCTATCTCAGTCAACATCCTACCATGTCTCATGCACCACCCTGGTTTAACATTGGACAGAAAAGGAGATATACAGATTGATTAATCTGCAAATTGGTGGTCCTGTGGAAGGGGCTCACAGCGGGCCTGTTAGCTAAAGGAGCGAGAAGTAAGAAGAAGAAGAAGCTGATAAGGAGCTTTCTCCAAGGCCGTAACCAAGGAGATTGAGAGAAGGAAGATAAGAGCATTCTGCAGCTGGATGAAGCGTTTTTAGAAAGTTAGGTGGAGTCAGAGTAACTTTTCACCAATGGCATGGTATTGAATTATTGTGGCCAATAGCTAAGGTAGAGGAAGGGTAAACAACTGGAAAGTGTATAAAAGATCAGCCATTTTCATTAATAAACTGTTGCCAAGTGTTACCAACTGAGACTGCTTGTGGTCTCTGCTTTATGTCGCGACCGCCTCAACTGCGACATGGTCCCTTTTTGGAAAGGGACAAAAACAATTCTGCCCTCGAAGTGCTCTGTGCATGTAGAGCTAATTACTCCTTCCCTTTATGGTGTACTGAGCTATACAATATGAGTACACTTACAAAGACATGTTTCTGGGCAAGGGATTGAGTACACCCTCAGTCAATTTTCAAATGATACCAAGTTGAGCATGAGTACCTCCCATGTGCTGGAGGGCAGGCAGGCTCTACAGGCTGATCTGGATAGGCTGGCTGGATGAGCTGAGTCCGGTTGCATGAAGCTCAACCAGACAATTGACAGGTCCTTCACTTTTGTCACGCTAACCCCATGCAATGCTACAAGCTGAAGGAAGAGTGGCTGCAAGGCCTGGGGTGCTGCTCAACAGCAGCTGAACATGAGGCAGCGTGTGCCCAGGTGGCCAAGAAGGCCAATGACAACCTTGGCCTGTATGAGCAATGATGTGGGCAGCAGGACCAGGGCACTTGTGAGACCACACCTGAAGTCTTGTGTGGGGCAGTGTCTTCTACCATGCCTGGAGCAAGACAAAATGGCCTTAAGCTGAGACAGAGGAGATCCGTAATAGATAGTAGGAACCAAAATAAATCACTGTTAGGGTGGTCAGGCACTGATAAAAGTTATCCAGGGCTGTGGTGAGACCATCATCCCTGAAGATATTTTAGAGGCAGCTGTTTCTGGTGCTGGGTGATATGGTTTAGTAGGCGTAGCAGTGGTAGTGCTGCATGGTTGGACTGAATGATCTTGAAGGTCTCTTCCAAACTTGAGGATTCTGTGGTTCAGTTTTGGGTCCCTCACTACAAGAAAGACATGGAAATGCTGAAGTGAGAAGGGCAACAAAGTTGGTAAAGGGTCTAGTGCACCTAGGTGCACTAGATGAAGAGCACTGGGGGGAACCTGAGGGATTGATTAGACTGGGAAAAAAGGAGGCTTGGGGAACCTTTTTGCTCTTTACAACTACCTGTAATGAGGTTGTAGCCAGATGGTGAGGGTTGGTCTCTTTTACTAGATCTCAAAAGAAAGAACAAGATTAAATTGTCTCAGGTTTAACCAGGGGAGATTTAGTTTGGATATTAAGAACAATTTCTTCATGTAAAGGGTTGTCAAACGTTAGAAAGACTGGCAAGGGAAGTTGTGGAATCACCATCCCTGAAGGTATTTAATAAACATGTAGATGCAACACCTGGGGACATGGTTAGTGGCGGACTGGTCAGTGCTGGGTTAAAGACTGGACTTCAAAATCTTATTGGTCTTTTCCAACATTAACGATTCTATGAAAAATCCAGAAGAGCCAAAAGACCCAGAAAAAGAGGTGTGGTTCATGTGAATATGTTATTCCATCACTGAGTCTCATCACAATGGAATAAAAGCCAGTGTAGTTGTTTGACATGATGGTTTTCTGTTCAAGTGAGCAAGGTCAATACAGCTGGTTGGACCAGGGAATTCTTTCTCAGTATTGAAAGTACAAAATGCAAAGGATTTCTTCTAATGAACTTCTGTCTTGTGCTACTGGTGTCAGACTTAGACAAATAGAGGCAGACAAATAAAGAGAAAGACAGCAATGAAGAGATGAACAGTCTATCAGAAGTTATTGCTATTAGTGCTTGATCCATGCCATCAGCCATCTGTCCTGCCTCCTTTATCAGCTTCTTTGGGATACAAGTGTGCTGTCACATGCACTGTCACACAAGTGCTAGTCTCTGTGTTAAGGAGTTGAGAAAAATCAATGAACTTTGTCACTGTACCACTTTTAGAGCACAGTGACGGACATAAATGACTGACATAAACTACTTCACTTGACATGAAACAGCTGCTTTCCTGCAAAATGCAGGCCACTCCCCAGAATACCCACCAGTTAATAGAAATTGCTGGCAATCATCAATTTGTCATCTATTGGGTGAAGAAAAAACAATAATACTTCCCATCTGCAGTAGAGAGATGCAGCATCACTTTAAGGAGGGCTTGTGTGGGGCAGCCAGATTCCCAAATGTGCACATGGTAAAAGGAGTTCACCTGCATCTTCAGGTAGGGGTACATACCTCTACCATTGAACTCCTGACTGGTAGAAATAATCAGGAATTAAACCTCTGCACATTTGAAATGAACCCTTCTACATGATTAGTAGTATATGAACCTTTTAACTGTTAGTTAAATCAGTGTTAATAAGACACTGATTTCTTCTTGGGACACAACTGTCAGAGCCCAGCACTCTCTGAGACACAGCAATTGGTCCCTGTTTGCACTCTCAGAGCCTTGACACAGATCAACCACAGAGAAATAGGGCCTCGAATAGCTGGAACAATCCATCATCAATTCTGTGGCCTTGATCACTCTGTTTGGGTAAAAATAAATCTACTTTATTAACTCAGGAGATTCTTTCCTTTCTGCTAAAACATAATGAGTTTTCTTTGCATTTTACAGCTTGATGTAGACATTTATGTGTC
The DNA here is from genome assembly GCF_027887145.1 of Ammospiza caudacuta. NCBI lineage: Eukaryota > Metazoa > Chordata > Aves > Passeriformes > Passerellidae > Ammospiza > Ammospiza caudacuta. The sequence continues at coordinate 81,281,815 of NC_080593.1, forward strand.
CTCCTATCATCATCTCACCTTCTGAGAAAGTGATTTAAGTGCCAGCCTTACTACTACCCTAAATACATGCTCAAGTCTCAATAGTTGTGTTGAAGATGGCTTAACTGGTGACTGGGAAAGAAAAATGGGGAAAAATTGTAATGGCCACAAAATCTGGTAGTGAAAGCAATGTTTTAGCACCTAAGGAAACCTGTGTTCCTCTATATCACCAAATATTTTTTTATTTTGCACAAGTATTCCAAACACCAAGGTACTCAATGAAAGCAGATAATGGGAAACACAGCATTTATGGCTCTAGAGAGGTGTCAGACTTCTCATATGAGAAGAATTTCTTGTCATAGTTGGGAATTTGTGTTTAAATGTTGAGATACTTTTAACTGAGGCCACGCATCAGCTGAAAAATTTCTGTAAATCCAGATTTTAGGCTCAGACACCTAGACAAATAAATGTATATGCAGACCATTTGAAGGACCCAAAGGACAGAAAAGAAAGGTACTTTAAAGGTCTAGAGGTTTGTATGAAACAAAATGTGAGATAGTATATTAGTTTTAAGACCTGAAAAAGTGAAAGACTATTGACATTAACAAAAAGAGGTAAGAAGAGGACCAAATAGCAGCAATAAAATGCCTCAATTCATGCCTTGTTGGAAAAGTACAGATTTTCCAAAATCCAAAGAAATCCTTACTTCTGCTTCAATCACTTCCTTGACTTGCTGTTTCTTGTTCCTCATTCCTTATCTGCACATATAGTATGACATGAAGTGGGAATGACAGGGCATTGCTACTGCTTACTGTAAAGGATTACAGCAAGTTCTAACTCTTACTTTGCATATGAGACACTTTTTGTAACCTTTCCTCTTGAAATCTCATTCAACTCACATCAGTCAATAGATTTCTCTTTAGAGAGAATTAAAAAAAGATTTATGATATTGTGCCAAAATGTTGAAGATTAAGAGGTTCCAGAGCCACTGTTCTTGCAGTTATTAGCTCTCAGATAATGTCTGATATTAAAAAATAGTTATTGTATACAATTGAAATAATAATCTGAAGAAGAATTGTCACTTTATGTTGTTAACGGCCATAGTAATGATTAAAGATGAGTGACAAGTCATCTGTCATAATATAAAAATTCATTAAATTTCTTTTTCTCTTCATCCTCCTGAAAAAGAAATAAGGGAAAAAATGTTCTTTGAGAAACTACCTAGAATCCAAATACAAATCTAACACCATTTCTCTGTAATTTGTGAACATGAAAAAGGTTACTGATAGTTCTTTACAATAAACACAGATCTGAAAAATAAAAAATTGAGCAATATTATCTACATTAACTTGTCCTAGAATGACACTGTAGAAGTAATTATAGAATTAAGTAAGGTGCTTGTGTACAACTGTAATGAACTCATAAAGTAATTGCAGAACTTCACACTGAGAAAAATAATTTTATCCACTCTACTGTTTATTTCACACACTGCTCAGAATGAAGCACATGAATAACAAGTAGAGCTGATTGGAAGGGATGTGCTAGGTCATGTTGTGGTAGGGTACATTTGAAGTTTCTTGACATAAAAAGGGGTTTAAGTCACAAACCTCAGTACCTATTCAGTATTAATATGGTATTAATTTATGTTTCAGTTGCTGGGAGATGCAGATCAAGGCCAAATTTTATTTATACTCACTAGGCAATCACCAGAATTAGCAAAATGGAAGATAGGCTTCAGTAAAGTACTACAGCTGTTGGAGACTCTCTTGTCATAGGATTGATGAGGCTGGGAATAATTTGAGTCTATTAACAAAATGATATAGCAGCTCCTACAAACCTTGACATAATCCTTTTCCCCAGTTTATTACTCTGGACTGTCATTCCAGAAGCCCTATAGCCCTATATCCCAGATAACCGCATATCTACTCTCAGGGAAATTCATGGTTACTCCTGTTTTTAAATTTCGATTGCAAAAAAATTACTTGATGTATTTATTTGCTAAATCTGTTTTAATTTCCGTGACTAGTTGAAATATTGTTCTAGTTTATAGAAAATGTTGAAAAAATTCTGCTTTTGGTTTGTTTCAAATCAAAGCAAAATCAGAGTCCCCAGCTTCCATGTGAATTACTAACTCTGGGTTTTGTCTGCTTCTGGTTGCTAGACACCTCAACTGCAGTGCTGAGAGAAGTGGAAAGCATCTGATTATAGAAATGAATTTCAGGCAGCAATAGATCTTCAAAATCAAAATGAACTTGACATATTTGGGCATTTTGTTCTGTATACGTCCTATGAATCCTGAACATGACTGAAGCATGAAAAGTTTAGTTAAGATCATAATTTCATATCCAGGTTTCATTGCCATTTCACATGCTTTTTGAGGAGTCCTTCAGAACGCCTTTAAACTGGGAGAGCAGTTTACATAACATGGTTTTCATACCTTTACCACAATCCAGTTCATTAGCAGTGTATGTTTTGACGTTCACACAGACAGTCTTTTAAACAGCAAACTAATTATTATAATTTATTTTTGAACTAGTTAAAAAAAGTGCTGTCTTGAGAGTATTGTAGCAAGACTCTTCATAGGTTTTTTGTTAGCTGAAGAAAAATACTCCTTTATTTTTTTATATATTGCTCCGGTAATTCTTGAGCTACTTCAGCAGATATCATTAAAGCTTCACGGGTTTTGTCTAAGTTCTGCTGTAAATCTGACATAGCTCAGTTTGGGTTTTCAGATTTTTTTGATATTTCAGTATGAGCTAGAGGTATATATTAAATTACAGCATGTTTCTATACGACTCAGAGGATATAACTCTTTCTTTTAGAATTTCTGCCAAGTAAGAAACAGCAATAACAGAAATAGGATTCTGCAGTATACTTCATCATTTTACCTCAGTAAAGTTTTCTGTCACCTAACTAAGGCTGTTAAAGACAATGCATTGGTAGAGGTGCATCTGATCTATCATTATCCACAAATATATTTGGTTCTGATTCATCATTCACTTTGTTTATGCATTATATGAAGAGGTATTTTTAGACTTACTTTGAAACTTTCAACTTACCATGTCCCACCTATTCAGAGGATGTGAGAGGTATAATAATAAATGCTTAGGTCTTCTATAAAATTGATACCTCAAAAAAAATCCTGCAATATTACTGCTGGTTTCGAGCAATAGGACACTGAAATCTGTGGAGGACATGGATATGATAAAAATGTGAGAGCACAAGTTTGATCTTGTGCTTTGAACTCATGTGTAAAGTATTGCACAAAGAGGTTTCCTAAACTAATTTCCACAGACTGCTGCTGTATGATCTTTCACCACTTTTCTTGGCAGAAGAAAAGTCACTACCCTAGAGAACAAAGAGAATGATCTTTCTTCATTATAGTATGCTGTTGTGCAGCAACAGAGCTGAGGTAGGCACCACTCAGGTCATTCTGGATAAAAACCACCTCAGAGGAGTGGAAAGGAGACTGCCATGATATATGAAAAAGACCTGGAAACTGGATGTGTACAAAAGCATTTTCACAGATTCTGTATTTTGGGGGGGAGGGGTGGAAACCCCCCAAAATAACCATGTGTCTGTTCTTCTCCATAAATCCATACTTATGAAAAAAACCAAGAACATCAAGTGAAATGCTTTCTTTGGAGCCTAATACTATAGGTTCAGGCTGACTAAATCCTAAGTGAATCGGCCCTTTTTAGGATCAAACTAGGTCTTCTCTGAGTTCCTTTGATCACTTAAAACCTCATTGTTTATTTTTAAAAATGATTATTGCATTTCAATGGGACAATAATTAATCATAAAATACAGAGAGATTTACATAAAATGCAAGACATTATCTTATTATATGCCTAGATGCATGCCAAACATAACAATTTTTAGAAAAGTTAACTAGATAGATAATGTTTTTTCAGCACACAATGTTAAGAAATTATTCTCTTAGCTTGCCATAAGAAGTGAATCATTATATATTTTTTGGTAGACATCATTACAGTGTTAATCAGGCTATTTTGTTAGTGACATAAATACAATGACTTTACAGGAAAATTGTTTTCTAGACAAAATTGTTTAATCAGTGAAGTACACTAATTCAACTGTATTGTTATATGGATCTTCACTGAGTCCTAATCACAAAAACATTATGAAGTAAATTTAGATCATGATTCCTAGCTGTGGGGAGGAACAGTGACCATCCTTCAGAAAATTTTCAGCCTTAAGGAAGCATAAAAAATGAAGTAAAAATCCCTACCACTCCCATGTTTTTCTTCTATGAATACAATCTGTAGCTAATGACTATAAGCTAGGGTTTTTTTCCAGAAGAAAGACTGCCTTTACAACTGCCTGCAATGTTGGGTGGTGATAATCTAGGGAAGAGATTCTTCTTTCTGTTGAAGGACGTTGTTTTGCCAAGTTTTACAAAATGGTTTCATAATGTATTCTTTGTTTCTTTTCTGCCAAGGTTGGGATTAATGGTGAGATGGTATTTCTTGTTCAGACTCAGAGGTTTATTAGTTTTTATCTATGTTACAGTCTCAAAAGCTGTGAGTTCTACAGTACTTTAACAAGGTAAAAAATGGCAATGTATCTTTCTCTATGAGGTCTTTTAAGGATAAACTGTCCAATTAAGAAATGATACCTAAATTATTTTTACTTTTAACCCAATAATGTATGCCTGCAATGTGGATTTTTTTATCCAATTACACAATACCACACAAACCCATGAAGAAGAAGGTGAAGAAGAAGGTGGAGAAGGACCAGCCTCCACCCTAAAACCTCCACTTTGCTTTATATATATTACTATATTCTAAAATACTAAACTCTAAGTTTTCCATCCTGTGATATTACATGCTTTTATTCAAACTACACACCCATAATCCCAGTTATATCATTCAATTTTGGAAGCCTTCTCCATGGCCTCAGGTCAAATGTAGTTTTTTCTTGGGGGTCAGTGCCTGACAGCACAGAAAATCTAAAATTCTCAGCATCCATGATTCCAACAGTTTCATACCCAAGAAGAAACCTCCAATTCCAAAAAAGTGAGGGAAGCAGAAGCCATAGGCTACTACTATTAAATACTCAACTACCAGTGTATCAATAGGTAGTAGGAGAAGGAAATCTTGTCTCCTCACTAAAAATTTTGCAAGGCTTTGTTCTCTGCTTTTCAAAAACACAGTGCTGTCTAAACATTAATAAAAAATAGTCTAAATTTCATGTATCTGGAACCTTTTAACATCCATGCAAGAATGAAACACCAGATAGTCTGGACCTAGGGGCAGTTTGGTTTCTTAGCATTAAAAAACCTTGACAAGATTCTGCTCAAACACACCTGAAGTGAATAGCAATCTGAAATTATAAAGAACAATAACAAAGTAATATTAGAGGCAAGAAAGAAATTGCTGAAACCTGGGAATTGTCCCCCAAACAAAGTAGAGGAACTAGAGGCATTTGGATCTTCATAAAATTTTGATATAGCAGTGTTGAATAATCCGTGGTAGTTTATGAACTAAAAGATAAGACGGATAGTAGGTACAAGAAGAAAAGCTTTTTCGTAATTATTATTCTTGCTATGTATGCAGTCCATACCTATGAAGATTAATGTTGCCATTGCTAAGATGGGAGTATAAATCTTGTATTAAGCAGCTCTCCTGGAGCAATAGGTATAGGGGAAACCTATGTTTCTTATCATAGACATAGCACATTTACATATCCGTTTACAAAAAAAAAAAAATGCTACAAAATTATTTGAGTGATCACATTCCTCATTGGGACAGCCCCAAATTCTTTATCATTCAATTACAGACTCAGTTTCAGGAAAAGGCAGTGTGCCTACCACTGTCTGTTTCTATTAGACCGCACATCATCTGTCTCTGTGCTGAGAGAGGGCTGGTGCTCAAGCGCCAGGCTGTTGCTGTCTGCATCGTGTGCTTGCTGCACTCCTCGCCTGTGAGTGTCTGAAATGACTTGTAAGAGTGCTGCTGTACTCTGCATCCTTGGAACTGACTCCAGCAGGCAGAATGGTCCACATTGCACCAGGAGTGGCAGTCCCCACCTCCCACACTCCTCCAGCACTATCCTCACCAGGCTTCACACCTCAAAGCACCCCTCTACAGACTTGCATCATAAGTGAGGACGTACAGACCATCCCGTGAAAACAAGACTTAGACAGGCTATGAAACAACTGCTGTTAACTTTGAATAGAAAAAGAAAATTCATAAAAAATTGCTATGGTTTTGGGGTCACATAAGGATGTGAGAGAAGTTACAATGCATGTATTGAGAGTGAGGGTGTGCCTCGTTCTCTGTGCTCAGTTTGGTTTGTTTGTCACTAATGGAGTAGGCAGTGACTGTCATTGGAAGAATCAATAACAGATCTGTATAGTAAAGGCCTTCTGAATCACACCAAATCCTTGTTTCTATTTTTTTCAAAACACAATCCATCATAAATGGGAATCTAAGAAAGAATGAAAAGTTAAGAAGCATCTGTGACACTTTTGCCTTATGTTCTTTCCAATGTTTTTTGGTTCTGGATTCAGAAATTGTACACATGCATTAAATAAGTATCCTTGGTCTCTTTTTCCATGAGTTTTCCCCATCTCTCTTTCAGTCCATGTTCTTTTTAGTATTTCCAATATTCTTTAGAATAGTTTTACTAGCCTACTGAGTAAAGAACTAATTTTCTAAAATTGTTTTGAAGGTAACTCCTACTAAATTGATCTATCTCTCCTTATATTTTGGAAAATTAATATTCCTAAGGGACTATCAGTCCTTACTCAACCTCTCCCAGACACTGTTTTTAAAAGAGATCTATTGTAATCTCTTTTTTTCATAATTTTTTTCTCCAAGTTTTACAGTCTTCTCTTAGTTGATTATTTGATAAAAAGAAGCAGTACAGTTTGATACATCTGTTAATCCTTGTTCTCCTTTCCTGACTTTTTTCCAGTTTTCATAAATTCTTTTTAAAAGGGAAGAGAAAGGGGTGATTCCAAAGAATTATACAATGAGGTATGATGTTCCCTTTTTTTTATTCTTCACTTCTTTTTAAAAATATTCTTACCTTTGATTTTTCTGTCTTACCAATATTGGGCTGACATTTTCATAGAGCCTTTTATGATGACCCAAGATTTTGTTCCTGAGTGATAATGACCAATTCAGGGCCCATTGTGCAGTGTGCATAGGCCTGCTCATTCCCCTATACATGGCTTGACATTTATCTATACCAAATTTCATCTGCCATTTTATTGGCTGCTCACTCATCTTCTTCAGGTCCTCCTGCAATTCTTCATGGTCTGCCTTCATTTTTACTGTCTTGAATAACTTGTTATCAGCAGTAAACTTTACCACTTCACTAATGGCTTTCAGTTTCAGGTCATCTATTAGTATATTGAACTGCACAAGTCCTAGCACAAACCTATGTGAAATTCACTGTTGGTTACTGTAAAAAACATTAATTCCTACCCTTTGTTTCATCATTTAACCAAATGATGAAATAAAGTAAAGGACTTTATCTCATGCTATAACTGATTAAAGTCTTTAATGCTTTAGATGACAAATTAAATCAGAAGCTTAGTGGGAATCCAGGTGGGATATATCAGTCAGAATACCCTTACCCACATGCTGAATTTTCAAATATCTATAGTATGTTAATGGCACAGGATTTTGCTTCAAGAGTCTGCATTGTCTCTTCCCCAGATTTATGTTTGTGATTATTAATTTGTGCATTATTACAGGCTATACTAATCTGCCTTGCTGAGATATCAGGTTTGTGTACCCTGAATTTCTTGGAATCTCACCTGGAATCAATTTAAAAGCTACCTTCATATCTCCCAAGCACTTCAAGTACCAGGAGAATTTTAAGTAAGTCTTGGGTGCATATAATTTGATCCTGCCAAATAGTCAGCGTTCTTTTGATCATTGTTGCTAATTTTATTCCACTGAATGATTCTTAGCAGATTGTTCTCTTTCCACCAAGTTTCTGGTATGTCTGCTGTTGCCTTGTTCATGTTCCTTCATTTGACAACTTATACTTTATTGTTACTGTACAGGTTTGATTCTCTTCCCAGCATCCAGTTTAAATCATACTCTCTGTTTGACTAATTCCATTCTGTGTTCTAGCCTTCACAGAGACAAAAAAAATTTTCATACCATCATCCATAATAAATATGTCATCTCCACCTCTCTGCTGTTCTGGACACATCTGCTTACTCTTATTTCTTCATTTAAAAGTTCACTCTCAACTTCCTTGATTTAAATGGTAGCAGCTTGACCCACTTGTCATTCAGAGGAAGAGAAGTACATCTCTTCTGCATGACCATCCATTATGCTAGAAGCTTCTGATGCCTCTTAATCCTTACTACTGGATTCTCAGCCCAGCATTAAAAGTTTGCCTCTCTTTCTCCATCTCCAGCACCACTGAAATTGCAGAGAGCATTACAAAGAAAACTTCTTTGAGGGTTTCTGTACTCTAAAAACATTCTTTGAACCCTAAAATCGATTCCATCTCTCTCTTTCACTCTGCTATTTTTATCCCCATGTACACCAGCTACAGGCCCCCTCTGCTGGTTCCTAGCAGTTGGTAGAGACGTTTCATAAGGTCTGACACATTTGTGCACTTGGCAAGCAAGTCACCATGAAATTCTCTCTGCAGTCACAAGCCCAACTTGCTATTTTTCTGGTAGCAATTGCCCACCACTGCAATCTGCCTCTTGCTTCCAGCAGAGCCTCTGCTTAAGGAAGCATTTCCTTGGCACAGGATGGCAGATGAGCAAGACAGACTGGGATCCTTTACCCTTCACCCGCCTGATGCCTCCCACCCTGCCACCAGCCCCCAGCTGGGGCCTCTTCCTTGGTCTCAGTGCCTCTATGCCAATCCAAAGTGCAAATATGATCCTCTCTGTGCATCTGTGCTGTTTCTCAGCAGTACTGGGTTTGCTGCCTTGAAGAAGAAATTATTAAGCACCTCTAAAAGCTCTTGAAGAATCTCTCCAGATTCTGAGATAATTCAGATCACTCACTCTAGCCTCAAAAATTTTTAGGTTTTTTAATGGTAGAGTTGCAATCTACCTACAGTATACACATCTGCTACTTGCCCTGAGAATAAATACAGTCATATGGAAATTGGCACAGTACAATGATCCCTCCCCTCCAACTTCATGCTGGTGAACACCACCTCTATTTCTCTCTAAAAGAGTGAAATTAATTAATTAGAAATTAATTCCTAATGTAAGTATTCAAGTCTGATTTAACAATTAACTTAAAAAAATCCCAAATAATTTTTAATTTCCCCCTATATTTATACATGTTTTTGAAAGCTTTATCCTTACTATAACTATTTTTCAAGGCTAAATCTTCACACAACAGACTAAAAAACTCCAAAAGTTATTAATCTCTACACCAGCAGACATTGTAGATTTCACTCAAGTATTTTCCCAGAAATATTAATCACTTTTTTACTATGCAATAAACTTTTAAACTTCTATTAGTACAGCCGTATTTTGATCAAATTCAAATTCAAAAACTCCAATACAATGGAAAATAGAGAATTTAAATTTTAAATTGAATATAGACGGAACAGTCAGTCCACCATGCTTCATGAAACCCACAGTATCCAAACTGTATCTTCTCCGCCTCGTATACCCATACCTCTACTCAGTGTTAAAGGTATTGAGGTTTAAAACAAAGGCATATTCAAATGCCAAAATGCCAAAAAATGAAGCTGCAGTTACATGAAGCCAGACAACACACTTTTCAGAGCTGATAAGAAAACAAAAGAGACCCTGTTATTTTCACACAATGCCAAATGCTGCTTGCAATACGTTCATATTTCATTTCCTTACTATTTTGTTTTCAGTAATGTTTATTATTTATTTTTATCTCAATTCATGGACTGTGCGATTTATTGCCTCAACCACTGAATAAAGAAAATATTTGAAACAGCATTTCTCTGCTGGCACCCTAGATGTATCGCTTGCTTCCTGTAAATATTAATATTTTTTTATATCTGGAATATTTTTACAAGAACAGTGACACCAAGTCTTTTCAAAATGGCTTTCTTTGAGATGGATTACTTTTCTTTCCTGTAGCTCTGTATGATTTGCTTGTGAAGAACTGTGGGAAATTCATATTAAACTTACTATATAAATTAAGACTGTAGCTATTAAGATTTTAGTTTATTATAGACATTTTTCTATTCTTTTTGTAAATAATAAATAGTTTCAATGAATAATAATTAAATAAAAGATTCACATTATTTACTGTAAACAACTACATCAAACAAAGAGAAAAAAATACATTGCATATCATCAGGATTTACATGCTGATTAAAATTATTAAAATGCTAAAAGTTTCCAGGGAGAAGATTGTTTTCTCAGATGTTGTTCACAGGGATGTATGTCTTCAAACTACACATATTTATATCTTTACTCCCCATCATAAGATGATTTTCCTTGAAAGATGATTATATCGCCTATATTGCCTTTTTAGTTGTGCATTTGACATGAAGACCTGCATTGTAAAATAGTACTCTTCCCATTTTACAGATTGGGAATGAGGCATTAAGAAGAAAAGCAATTTTTAGATCAATGAGAAGGAAGTGATTTGAAGGTAAATTTAAGTATAGTGATATAATCACAGTTGTGTATAATCACTGTGTATAATCACTTCCCTCCTATGGGAAGTAGATCTACTTTCTATGGGTAGATATAGTAAAAAAAGAAAGAGAATATCCAGTTTCTGTCAAACTAAAGCAGCACAATTTTACATGTGAAGTACTGAAACCTTGTTCCATTGTTTTGTTGTAAACTGGTGTGGAAATGAGGGGTGATATCTAGATTTTCCATAATTGATATGCATATATTTTTTTAACAATTCTGTAAATCCCTTTCCAGTAGTTCAAGGACCAGTACTTCTTATATGAGAACATAGCAAAAGCTGGAATAGTTGTTATTCCCTTCTCATTACTATTCTTGCTAGGTAAAAGAACCTCGACATTACAGTGAAAACAAGAGAAAAGTAGTCTGCAGAAGAGAAACAGACACAATAATTATCAGCCAGTAAAAGGGAAAACTGCTACAGACAGCAACAGTGATAAGCCTTTAAGCTTGGGCAGTTTCAGTTCTTGCCTAATAATACACAGTTTATTTGTCTGGATGCATCCTGAATAGCGAGGTAGCATGCCTTTGCCACCAGTCAGCTGTAAGCAAAACCCACCTTTGCCATTTGATAACACACAGCCTTTGTTACTGGCTCACCCAGAAGCCTTTACTCAGAACAAAAGGAACAGATGGTTCTGATGTCTTGCTGTGGTCATCTCTTCTTCTTCACATTTCTTTGTCTGACATGCAGACATCACTCTGTTGTTTGTGTTGTTCCTTTGTTTTCTGAAATAGCCCTTAAGCAGTACATCTGTGAGCCTTTCAGCTGCAAAATGATAGTTTTTCTTCTCTATGATCATCTACTCCAAGACAGGAGATCTAAAGTCAATTTCAAGTATTAGGAATTATCTGTTGTTTATATTTTGTGTCTTTTTGAAGTGTGACCTCCTTGTGATCTCCCCCTTTTATTTTTTGGCATCATGGCATAGCTGATGGCAGATGCCATTTCAACATGAGAGCCTGGTGTGTCTATAGGGAAATGTAATGAGAAGTGCTGCCTAATGGAGCACCATCTATGCTAGTGTGATTGCTCCTGATAAGCAGAGAAAGATGGTGATTGATTATGAAAATACAGATGAATATGGTATAAAACCATTCCTCTCAGCAGGGGCAAAGGAAAAAAGGAGGCCTGTGGCAACCTGAGAAAATCACCAATTTCCTCATGTACCACTAGGAACCCTTGCTGAGGAGACATAAGCCTAGGCAGTTTTGCATTCAAGAGTTTATATGCTCCTTTTATTCCAGTCTGCCACTTCTCCCCAGTAAACCTTATATTAAGCTGAAATAGGGGGTTGTCTACAATATATTCTTCTACAACTCATTAAAAATCACATCAACATCTTGACAATGTTTCTGTACCTGCTTTTCAGGGAAAGGTGAGAAGGGAAATTTAGTGTGCTGCTGGTTTCCCCCACCTCTCTCATCCTCAAGAGAGCTTTTGGTTTAGCTGAGTTAAAAGATGTTCAGGTCTTATCTGACCCATCCCATGCATAACTACACAATGCATGACATATACAGATTTTTGACAAATAGACCATTTTCTGAGTTAACTAATTATTAAGCTTTTCTGAAACATCGTGTACAAATACACATTGGGATACAAATTGGTAGGAATTTCAGGTTCATTAAATCATCTGTCAAATCACAGATTCTCTAAGGAGAGATGAAGAAATAGCAGTAAAGAATGAGGACATATTATGAGAGAATTTCTATGATAATTTAAAATAAAGATACCTCCAATGCGGAATTCTTAAAAAATTTAGGCTTCCTTTTTCTCCTGCATATCTGACCCCTTTTCCTGAAGAATTTTCTTCAAGCAGCCTTTTCTTCCTCTTGCTCAATAACCTCTCAATCTGCTTCCAAGTATTCTCTGGTTTCATGTATTTAAGTGTGATAAATTCAGATGGAATTTCTTAGAGAATATTGGAGGTAAGAGATTCTGACCCTCTTTGTCCCCCATTTTTTCTTCCTTTTCTTTTTATTTACTTTCTGGTTTGTTTTTATTTTTTTTAACATGGTTGGATGTTCAGTTATGAACAAAGTTTCACTTTTTCTCTCATATAACTGAAATGATTCACACTTTAATGCAATGTGTGGAGCTGGAATATTTTGTAAATTAATTTCACATGCCATGCAAGAGATTTTATGTTCTTTCAAAACCTATAGTTGGATCCTTTTCATCAGGAAAACTTCAAAGAATTTGGACCCTATATATATGTTCTTCAAAATTTTATGAGTTCAACAAAGATCAACTTCACTGTAAGAGGCTGTAGAGGGGGAGGACACAGGGCTAGGGCAGTTCACATGCAAGTTCTTGATTTTTATTAGTAATTGAGGATAAAAATATTTGAGGTTTGTGTAAATACCTCATTCTGCTTGCTTTAATGTTTTTGTATTGCCTATAATCAGCTTCTACAAAAAAATACCAAATATTGACATGTCTACTTCTCGCATTTTGTGATTCTTATCATGCAGTGATACTAAACTTAGTTATTTTAAAATTTGACTTTCACCCTTGATAATTTGAATGCTATAAAACATACAAAACACTCAATATGGTTCAAATTATATTAGCTCTCAATGTAAATATTGTCGGTCTCAAAAGCCCTGACCAGCCTTGCATGAGAACCTGCATTCAAACCTTTTGCCCTTGGTCTCAGGAGCTCCATTTAAAATAGGGTTTGGGCTCCCACTTTTGGCCTGCATTTATTGTGGTTCTGCCATCTCCAGTCCTATGTCTGGCCCTGCCTCCCTGGGCAGTCCTGGTGAACTTGTTGCTCTCTGACATGTATCTATTATGGGTATGCTGGTGTTTGAATACAGCAATTTTGGATTGGAGCAACAGATGGACAACTGGGTAGTTCTCTGGTCAGGTCATGTAACAACCTTACATGAGCATCTTTTGCACAGGACTGTGATCACATACTGTCAAACTGAACCATTTTCAAAAGAAAAAAATACTTTCTTAATCATTATTGCTAATGTGTTTTTCTTTTCCAATCAAAAAAGGGAGCTATATTCGTCACTTTGTCATTTGGATACCAGCATTTGACTTCCATTAGGGCTTTGCAGTATCTGAAACGACCTTAGGTAACCATTTGTTCTGATTTCTGTCTCAAGCATTTGTTTACAGGTGAATGCACTTCAGTCACATCAGCAACAAAATTTTTCACTTTTTTTTTTGACAAAATTCAATGGAATGATTGACAGCAAAGGAGGCCATCAGTCAATAAAGGTGGAAGCCAGTATAAATGATGCATTACACTACTTTCCAACCTGTGAGCAAAGTCACACAGGGCACTAGGAAATGGAAACAGTGCTGAATGAAAAATAAGATATTGTGCTTATGTGCAGAACAATTTCAGCTCATGAATTTGTAAAGGTGTCAGGTTGTTACACAAACAAGAGAAGGGAAGCATTCTGGTATTCTCTCATTAACTCTTCAGCAACTGTAAACCATAGTCACTGAAATTTTAAGCTAGATCCAAATTAGCCCCCAGTAACAATTGAAACTCTTTGATTGACTGTAATCTCATAGTAGGGTCTTAAATACATTTCATTAAAAAACCCCAAACACCAAAACCAGAGAAATAATATCTTTCTCACAAACAGATACATGGACAGAAACTATCCCTGCAAACAGACCCATACCATAGAGCCAAGAAGTGCATCAGCTATGACTAATAGCAAAATGACTGATAGTAAAATGCACACCTATGCAGAGCTCACAGGGTGGATTCACAGTTTTGAGCAGGCATTAATGAGCTTTTAAACACAAAGGCTTCTCTAAATCCCGCATTATTAGCATCCCTCAATTTGATGCGTAGACCAAGCTGTGTAGTGCAGTCAACATGCTGGAGGAAAGGGAAAGCCATCCAGAGGGATCTTGACAGGCTTGAGAGGTGGGCATGGGTGATCCTCATGAGGTTCAACAAGGCCAAATGCAAGGTTCTGTTCCTGGGCCAGGTCAAGCAGGAATACAGACTGGGCAGAGAATGGATTGAGAGCAGCCCTGAGGAGAAGGACTTTGGGGTTCTGGTGGACAAAAAGCTGGACATCACTTAGCAATGTGTCCTCACAGTCATGTGTTTCCTGCACTGCATCAACCAGCCTGGCCAGCAGGTTGAGGGAGAGGGTTCTTTCTTTCCACTCTGTTCTTGTGAGACCCTACCTGAAGTGCTGCATCCACCTCTGGGGTCCCCAGCCCAAGAACAATGTGGATGTGCCGGAGTGAGTCCAGAGGAGGGCCACAAAAGTGGTCAGGGAGCTGAAGCGCCTCTCCTTTGAGGAAAGGCTGTTCAGTCTGGAGAAGAGAAGGTTTTGGGAGACCTCATAGCAGCCTTCCAGCACCTAAAGGGGGCCTACAAGAGAGCTAAAGAGGGATTTTTCACAAGGGCATGTAGTGACAGGATTAAATGGCTGTAACCTGAATGAAGGAAGGTTTTAATTAGATATTAGAAAAAAATTCTTCACTGTGGTGGTGGTGAGATACTAGAAGAGGTTGCTTAGGGAAGTTGTTGACATATCACCCCTGGAAGTGCTCAGGGCCAGGCTGGATGGTGCTTTGAGCAATCTGATCTTGTGGAAGGTGTCCCTAGGAGCAGTTGGAACCAGGAGAGCCTTAAAATACCTCCCATCCCACAATGTTCTATGAGTCTGTGGACTTTTATTTTGACTTATCAGAGACATACTTAGGAAGGGATATTAAGGAGAAGGAAAATGAGATATTGAATTTTTTTAAATACTGTCTAAGCCTGAAACAGAAATGTAGTCACCATATTTCTACATATTTCTAATGTTATAGTGGCATTTGCTAACAGCAGACTTGAGTAAATCAGATTTATTATACCATACTGGGAGGATGAGTGATCTCAGACACATAATTAAAATGCCTTCCTAATATGTCTACATTTAGAAAATGTTCCCTTTGAGAGCATGTGGAATTCCTCACCAGATGAGATCAGACTTGAAAGCTACGATCAGGTGAATTTAAGTACAATACCATTTAATTTTGGTTAACATGAAAACAAATTAAAATGATGCTTCATGACGAATAAAATTTTAAAATTACACTCATGATCTCAACAGTTTTAGGGAAAAATGTTTTTTTTAAACATAAGAATAAAGTTGTTTATTTACAAATTACTCTATGTCCTCTTTTTTTCAGTATGTAAAATTCAGCCTTGTTTGAAGGTTCTTGATGATGTGAGGATAATATTTTTTTTCCAGAAAGCAAAATGTTTCCTCAAAAACTCCCAGATGGATTTTGAAATGTTCCTGAGCTGCAAGTTAAGGTAAAAACCTGAAGAGCAATTCTAAGTATTATTCTATATTACTAAAAGCTTAACACTACTGAGTAGATGTAAAAGGTCCATAAGAGAATTTAGTTTTAAATTAAGTATTTTCCTTGTTAAGGGACACTTTTTAAGCTGTTAATTACTATTTCAGGTATCGCAAATATAACTGAACGTACAGAAGAGATAAAATCTAAAATGAACTTTTACTTAAGAGATGTATTACTTCCTGTTTATATTTATTATTTTAAAGTACAATTTCAGTGACAACTAAATCCCAAGATTTGAATCATAAAAGAGATTTTTAGCATGTGTCTTTTATTTTATGATTTACAGTGTAAATTGCATGAAGGTTTGGATTGTTTTGGTGATCCACCTGAGAATTGGTTTCTTTCCTTTCTGGTAGAGTTACTTCTTAGACCAACAAGCCTGTAAGATTGACTTTTGCAGTAACAGCACCAGAGCTGCTGCAATACAGGGGCTGTGTCTCATGAAAGTATCAAGGTTTTAGAGCAGTTGGAACAAGTCACGAAACTCTATCTTTAAAATTAGGATAATCATTGACAGAATGCAAAGACCAGTAACTGTAAATGACGAAAAGTCATTACAAAAACCACTGGTAGACAGCACTGAAGAGTTATTCCTAGAAAGGAATGGGAATCAGCTCACTGAGATGAGGACGAAACAGCAGTTCTTCAACCACTGCCAGAAGGTCACCGAAGAGCTGCCCTCTGGACACCCAAGCCAGCTCAGGTCTCCCTGAGAACAAGACATCTAGCAATTTGACACCTTTTTTCTTTTTCTTTAAGCTCTGGTGCAAAGAAGGATATTCTAACTTAAATATTCTTAAGGAGAAAGAATGCAGCATCAGAGAATAAAACAGATATATCATTTCAGAAGTGAAGCAACTAGAAAAGCACTTTAGATTATATGTGTAATATCTTTGGCAAGAATGGAGAAAAAGCTTATGCAAAAATAAGGGTTTGTGATATTGCTTAGACTGCATACCTTTTTGCTTTTACTTTGCTAAGTTGTATATTTTTATTTGTCTTAAGTACACTTTTTCCAAAAAAACCCCAACAGGGTAAGTCATATGAAATGTAACAAATCTGCATCTCAATTAAAGTAAAATTGCAGTTTTTCTAAAATCTTTATTTCATTGATTTCTGTAATGTACAAGCATCTTCAAACACTGCATTGAAGGTTATATTGCTTAATATGAGATGCAATCTGAACTGCTCAGAAAGCTGGAATTTGTTTTACTACTTCCCTTCACTACTTTCATTTTTTATTCTTTTTAATGTAAATTTCTATTTACGAAGCTAAGAAATGAACTGGAAACTACTAACTTCTATGATAGTTGTTAGTTCTTCTGAACATTTGTTTCCTAATACAGAAAAATGAAAATATTTTTGCAGACAGGGGTTTTAGTACCAATGAGTTAACAGACAATTAGCAGGCAGTTAATTACATGTCTGCTCAGAAAATGAGCAATGAATAAAGCTCTGAATGAACCAGCAATATCACATGTGCTAATGATCTGGCCCTGCCTCACCAGGAACTCAACAAACATTTATCTATACACACACACACATATGTGTGTTTGTGTGTGTATATATATATATATATATGTCTGTGTGTCTCTGTGTCTGTGTGTGTCTGTGTGTGTGTATTTATTTTCCAGATTCTTCCCTTCTACCACAAATTAAGAATTTGGGAAATAAAATTACCTATTTATAAGTATTTTAACTTTCTTATGCCTAATCAATGGCTTTTTAGCAACCAGTTTTTGAGTCATTGCTGAAGAGAAAATTATGCCACAGTGTACCAAAAGTCACTTGTGCAATTTAAGTTAACTCTTACTATCTGACAAAGAAGGACGTTGACCATCAAAAAAGAGTTTACGGCAGTTGAAAGCAAAACCTTGCAATTGGAGTTTGATGCATCTAATTTCGTTCCCTTTCTCTGGTCCCTTAAGAGTGCAGAATTATACTGAGATAAGTTTGAAAACCTGAAGAAAGCAAACAAGTGCCTAATCCACAGATTACAGGATGACTTTCTTTTTCTTCTTTTGAATGCAAATACTCAAGAAAGTTGCAGCAGCTTTACCAGAAAAAAAAGATCAGGCACTTCCTTCAAGACTATCCTAGGAATCTAAACAGCATATACTGAAGTCTGCTCAGACAGAGAAATAAAAATAGTGTTTGAGTTTCCCGTAGTTCTTCAGTAGCAGCCTTAGCTAGCAGAGTGTTTGTTAAAATAACAGTGAAATCAGCTATGTATCCTTACTTATATCCAGCGTTCTGTGAAATTTGCTTCCTCTTTTACTTAAAAGTACCTCGATTTGGAAGTAAAATTTTACCTCAGGATGAATATTGAGTATAAAATCTGGTCCATGTGTAAATACTTTTGGTGCTCCTTATTTGCAAAAGATTGTGCCCATTTTGTGTCAGACAACAAAAGGAGTAGGCAGGACATCAGGGGAAAGCTATCCAGGTAAGCCTAGGTAACAGTAAAAGGCAGAAATTGCAATGAATATGCCCATAAGTGTCATGGCAATGGGGAAATATGTCAATATCTCATCACTGGACAGTTTAGTACAATTCAAGGGTTCTGAGTTTTTACGACGAGTTGAAGCCTCCACTTAAGTTCCTAGTCCCAGACATTCTCTGCTTGAAGTAGAAACCACTGATGAAAGATTGCTGAGTCAGAATCTATCTTTTGAACCAATCTGCAGACAAAACCATTTATTGCCATCACTCAGTACGAAGATACACACGGGTTGAGCTGGTTTCTTGATGTTAGCCTTCACCTGTTGAACATCAAATATATTTCCAAACACTCATTGGACACATTTCACAGTATGTCTGTTGTCAATTTTTTAGTATTACAAATATGAAGTTAGTTTCACTTCTTCAGTAAGAATGTTCTCTTTGTGCATGCAGAGCACACATGTGACAACCCTATAAACCTAAAAATAGGTTTGAAGATCTATAAGAAGCCATTTGTTTCCATTCAAGCAATTTTCTTGACTCTGCTAGCTCTCTGCTGTCCATTAATATGAATTCTATTGGGTCATATTCCATGTCAGATCATCTAAACGTTACCTGTTTAAGAAGATACTCCAGTTCATTCACTCCCAATTTTGGAAATGTTACAATTTATTGCCTAAATTAATTTTCCAAATCACAAAAAAAAAAGAAAGCCCAAGAGAAGTATGGCTTATTTCATAAATATATACACGGGTGTATGTGACATGATATATTAATACTTCTTTTCAAAATTGTTTGTGTTTTATTCCATTTTAGTATGACCTGTAGTCACTCCTGGATAAAGTTGTGGATTCATTAAGAAAGTTTAATTGCTTTCTTCATAATTTATCCAACAACAACAAAAGAAGTGTTTTAGAGATAACTTTGAGGACTTTTATTCATATGTTACAGGTCCATGTGTAATACAGAGAACAGGTTCACCACAGAATGGTAACAGATATGCGAGTTTCTTTCAAGACTTCTCTTTGTGGAAGAAACTTCATCTGGAGCAGATGAACACTCTATTAATCCTTGATTTACAAAGACTTGATGGAGGGTTCATAATCCTTATCTTAGATTTTTTTTTGTAAAACACTTTCTATTTATTGGACTATACTGTTACCATACCTCCATGCTAAGATTTTGGGGTTTTTTCCCTAGTATTTAAATTGATTAACTTCTCAAATGCAGTTATACCATAAATTGTTTTAACAATAGAGAACCATTTACTCAGTAAAGATTTTTTTCCCCAATCTCCCCTGAAAAGTATAATTTTATGATTAAATTATTTTAAATTTCTGAGATAATGCTTGAGATGATGTCGAGATGTCAAACCTCAGATAAGCACTCCTTCCATGTTATGAGTCTTTCCTGCATGTAAAAAAGACACATCTTTATTTTGCAAGACTGATAGCTCTTTATGCTAAACTGCAAGGAAGTTACTCACTTCCTGTGAACATAACCAAAATGTACATGAGAACAATTGTAAACATTGTACCCATGAAACCGAATTTCTTTGTCATCCTAATATTTATCACAAGAACTTTCATTTTTTCATTCTGTGATTGCTTGTATTTGCATAAACATATATTGATCTTCTGCTTTTAAACTGGCCATCAACAGTTAGGAATTTATATTTTGTTAATTTTTATTTATAAAACCTCTGCACATTTATTGCTTACATTATTACTTGAAAGGTAAAGTATTAGCAATACATTTGAGTCTATGTGTTTGTCACTACAAAATCAGTTCTTCCCAATTAACTTTAAGAAACAGTGTTGTTTAATAAAAAAAAAGGAATAGTAACATTGACAACATAAAAAAGACAAGTGTGCTGGAAACTTCAGAAGAGTGATGGAAACCAAAATTCAGACCTTATCCTGCCCTCCCAGAGAAAGTGAAATAAATATTTCATGGAAAGCTATGCAAAATAATAATTGTCAGTCTAGAACAAAGAAAATGGTTTCCAGGCTTCCATGGTGATGAAATAAAACATGACTTGATGTTAGGTATACAGGAGCCAACTTCATTAATTTTTAAAGAGTAGGTGAGTGAATTCAACATTATCAGTTCAGATGTTAATGCTAAAAAATACCATTGTTCCCTACGAGTCACTATTGGTTATTCACATTTGCCAAGCAATGAACTTTTTATTCATGTAATACATGTAAATGTTTATGGGCTGATACTGGTCCATTGCAAGTTGTCCCTATGGTAAGAGGGCAAAACAGATCACTTTAGCAAACGCAGAGTAAAACACCGCTCTCTGGTGGCCTCAGTAGCTACTTTCTCTTAGTTTGATGACCAAGTTTCTTCTATCTGTGCTTTCCTGTATGTATAATCAACACAGGCATGCACAAAGTGAACATTCTTCTCAAAAATTTTGCCAAAAAAGCCAGAGCTGCTGCTTGACGAACTGGTGCTGGTGGAGAGCTGAGAGGCTCTGATTTCACAGACCATCGTCTAAAATTTAGCAAAGTTTAGTAGCAGCAGAAGGGATTTCAGGCTGAGCTTGAACAGCTAAGAAAACTTAAAGACAGCTGTGGAGAGACAGGAAGTCTCATTGTTACTGGTGATATCTGAAAAAGGCAAGAGGAAAATGTCTTTTGCCAAGGACCCTGGAGCTGATGTTCCCAAGTATTCTAGAGTTCTTTGGAAGAGTTAAATTCAGTAAAGGGCTTCCTCTGTTGCTCAAGCATGGGTCTTGAGAAGCTAAGTTTTCACTTTTGCTTTCATTTGAGAGGATATGAGGCAGAGGCAGATGTTAAACTTTGCAGGCATGTGACCCTCTCCAAGCAACTATGAACCACAGGAACAGGAATTGGAAAAGGAAAAGTGACCTTGGAGGTGACATAAGATTGAAGTGAGTGCTCAGAGAAGGCACTGAAATCTAAACAGGCACAGCACAAAAATCTCCATGCAGCAGCAATAATCAGCAGTGTGCTCTGACTCAGCAGGCTGCTCGGGCAGCACTGAGATGGAAATGGCTGTGCTGCCTCTTTATAGTACAAACACTGAGCAGCAGGAGGCTGGGATTATAACATAAAGGGAAAACTTACTGCCTCATACAATAGGACCCAAGCATGTAGGCTATTCAATTTCAAAAATATTTTATTATTATATCTAATGAAAGATTGGATCTTGCAAACTGCTGGAACCAGAGAGGACGGAAAAGACTTTTGCTACACATCTACTAGGTTAGACATAAAGATGAGGCACTTTGGTAAATGTTGGCAAAACCCTATCAGCTGTATTCAATTTCTACTGAGATAAATTTGTTTCAATGATAATCTAAGGTCTTCATTACCTTTGAAAATAAGTATTTATCTTCCAAGTAACTCCCCAAACACAGTTGATCAGATTTTTGGAAATCTTCCCAGCAACATACATAGAAAATGCACAATACTTGTGAAAGAACTGTTCCATATAACACTAAATAATAATCATGTAGGAAGTCTGGTTCCTTGCCTGTGGGTATTCAACATCTGAATTGATGTAAACAGACAAGGGAAAAGAAAAGGTTCTCCAGAGAAGCAAACTGGAGCAATTACATTCAAGGTGCATACACTACAAAGAATTCACCTAGAAACATGACATAAAGCATAAACATCATACTGATAAAATTCCAGAAATACCAACAAAACATGCCTGCAGCAGTGCATCCATCTGATTTGTATACCTCGATGAAATCAAATAGTGATTCACATAATGATTAGGGGATTTGAACCTATGCTCTGAATTTTCTTTTTATATTTCAGGAATGAGAATTTTCAATTTTGCATCCATCTGTATCTTACTGTACTAGACAATGAATACATAGTCTCAAAATGCTTTTTACAGACAAAAGTGAACAGCTAGATTTGCAATGTGTGTGCAAGGAAGAAAATCACTCTTAGACAATGAGCCAGACAAAAAAGTTAAAAATCATTTAAGTCTTGTTAAAGACTTTGAAATTTTATGCAGTTTATTGGATTTTTTTTCACTGGATAGTAATAATAAGCTACCCTAACACAGGTTCAGGGGCATAATTTCTTTGATTTTGCCCATGTTTTCTCTTTACACTTTTCTTCCACTTTTTCTAACAAAATTACCCTGTATTAAAGTAATGATTGGGATGACTTTAGAGCACTATTCAGGACAGGGCATAATGTCCATTTCTACATAAAGTGGTGGCATCTCCATTCCCTGACAGCGCAATGAATAGAATTAAACGATCCCTTTTTGAGCGCTACAAAGGTTTCTTCTTTAGAGTTTTAAAGTGTCCTGACATTTCATGATCAGGACACCATATACAATCCCAAATATAGAATTAAAAACATAGTAAATAAAGCCCCTTCAGTTGAGTAACTTGACTTGCTTAGGAGAAATACACTTTTATGTAATATATTAGATAGGGGAAAAAGAAAACCAAACTCAAATATTCCTAGATGGCAGAAGAAAAAAAAACTATTTTAAAAGGAATTAAGATTGGGATATGAGTTTAAAGAGAAATATATTTTCAAGGATCAGGACTGACTGCACAATAAAGTCTTTTGAAAGAAAAAAAAAAAAAAAACCAGAAAAAAATCAAACCCAGGAAGTACTTACACTTATTGTCTTGTGAAAAATGGAACCAGTGGAGAACACTGGGTAATTCCTGAAGTATAAAGTAATAGAAAAGGTCCAAAAAAGGCCATCTAGACCCATCTAATCATTGGAGGTGTTTCTCTTTCAACATGACATTTTAGTTGCAAATGACAAGACAGGCTCTTATGCTATTTTAGCATCAGGCTCTTCCTACAAGCCAGTGTTCAGCATTCCCAACATTGACACTGAATAGCAAGTCACTTCATGAAAAAAAATAGCAAGAAGACATAGAGATCAATATTTTACTATGCAATATTCACTGTCCCCCAACATGTGGGATCACAGTCATGGAAAATAGAAATTAAATATACAGCATTGCGCATTCACCTATAAAATTTAATGTGGTTGCCTTTGTGTATTAGAAATAAAAAGATGGAGATCATTTCTAATTTTAAAACATCTTGCTTTGTGCACAAAGAAAATATTTTAATGTCATCAAGGGCATTCAGAACTGTTCTGCTTTTAGATAATGCCCATCACCCTCAAAGTTCAGGCTGGCTTAAGTAGGGCAGTAGAACATCACGGGAATGGCAAAAGTCATAGGCTCTAACTTTTTCACCCAAAAAGCTGAGAAAAGTTTCTGTTCATGTATACTCTTAAAAACAATGTGAGAATAGAGTACCTTACAGGTACTTCAAGAAGAACTTAAGCATTAAATTAAACTGTTCCACTGCAGAAAAAAATGCTCTTCTCTTTGCAGATCAGGGGACAACTAAGCTACAAATTTTCTATAGAATTGCAAAATTCTACCTAAAGTTGAGAGCTTAAAAAGTTATGCACTTTAGAGGAACTTGCAAAGCAGGACTTTAGAAGTGTCACAGTAAGTAAAAAAAAAAAAGCAAAATTATTTGTGTTGTTTTAAATAAATATGTTTTAAATAACTGTGAATGTCTTACTCCGAAGCATGTTGCCATTTCAGTGGTAACATATAAAATAATAAATAATAAAAGTTTCATTTAGGTGTGTCGCTTCCTGTGTTGCCTGTAAGGGATTTCATTGATATTTTTAGATCTTAGTGGGGAAACAGGCAAATTCATTAGTCATTATTATGGTGTAAAATTCAGTAATGTTTCACTGACATGACATAGATTCATCTGTTCACCCAAAGCAGCTAAATCTATCGACAGTTGGTTTTATTATAAGTGGGGGTTTGAGGTTTTTCCCCTTCTTTTAAAGTTATTTCCTCTGTCTTAAACAAAAAAACTCTAGAACTGCAGCACTGATTACACTTTTGATAAGTTTAATTTTCTTTTCCTAGGTCTGGTTAGAGCTAGAGAACTCTTTCCCACTTTTCACATCTGGTCCTATTAGGTTGTTGCAGTTTAACCCAGCCAACAAATAGATACCACTCAGCTGCTCTTTTACATCTTCCTCCTGACCTCAGTGGGGATGAAAATAAAAAAAAAGGAAAGTAAAAAAAAGTAAACCTTGAGATAAGAACAGATTAATAACGGAAAAAAAGTAAAACACGCTACCACCAACAATGATAAATATGACAACAATATTAATAGTAGGTGATAAATATAATATTTAGATTAATAATAATGTTTTTGAAAATGAGAGGTAGAAAATACCACCTGAGACAAACCTGTAGTGTACAATACCATTGCTCAGCATATGCTGACTGATGCCCTGCCTGTCTCCAGGCAGCAACCAGCAGCTGAAGCCAGCAGCCCAGTTTATATGCAGTGGCATGACGCCCTGTGGTGTGGAATATCCCTCTGGCCAGTTTGGGTCAGCTGTCCTGGCCATGCTCCCTCCAAGATTCTTGTGCACCTGCTCACTGGCAGAGCATATCAAACTGAAAATTCCTTGGCTCAAGGTAAACACTGCTCAGCAACAACCCAAACATCAGTGTGTTATCAACATTGTTCTCATCATAAGTCCAAAATGCAACATATTAGACACTAAGAAGAAATTTTACATTTTTTGAGATGAAGTCAATACATAGAGCTTTAATATGAGATATAATTGTTTTGCCTATCATGACTCACTGCAGACTACAAAAGGGTCTTAAAAAATCAGCACAAAAGCCCCAAACCCCACGGATACATTCAAACAGAGAACCTCTACCAATGACAACAGCTTCCAGCAGCAATGAATCAAACTGAGGAGGGAATGTGATGATACCTTACTGAACTCAAGGATTTCTTTGAAGTCTAAATTTACCTGGAAATTCCATGTTCTATTTGCTTCATTTATTAGTTCATTGGAAAAAGCCTTAGGTTTGAAATTGGATCTTCCTGCAATTATTTCATTTTTTTTGTTTGATATAAAAAGCTTCTATATATTTGCCATGAACTGCAATTCCTGACAGCCAGAATTATAATTTTAGTTCTTTCAAAGTAGACATAATGATTAATCATCAAGCATTCTCTTAAAAACGTAACTACTTAATTTTTCAATGCATATCCTGTACATATATTTTTAAATGAAATAATTTACATTGTAATTGAATGACATTTTATCACATCAATAACTATAAGGAAGAAGAATTTAACTCCTGAAGAGGTAGTAAGGCAATTTATATACCAGAAAAACCTGAAGGTTCCTACCAGGGCAATTCAATAAAAATTAAGTAATTCACTTCTCTCACATAATTCAGATACAATGCGAAAATGAATTAGAAGACATGTATGTGCCAAGAACAATAGTTCTTAACAGTCTGGGGGTGACTAATCAGAAAATCCACTATTTTTCCTTTGTTGCTAATAATGTAAAAGGCTGTGCTTAGAAGAAATGCTACAATTATTCTATACTTGGATATTCCTTCTGCTACAAAACTGTAGTTGGTTATCACAAAGAAGCTAAAAAGTTTGAAACTTCATTCTTCCAAATATGCTTATACTTACTACTTAACCATATTTCACAGAATCACAGAACTTTAAGGGTTGGAAAGTACCTTGGAGGTCATCTAGTCCAACCTCCCTGCCAAGACAGGGTCACTTGGAGTGCGTTATGGTCACAGGACCATGCTGGGTTTTAAATGCCTCCAAAGAGGGAGAATCCATGACCTCCCTGACCAGCCTGTTCCAGGGCTCTGCCACCCTCAATGTAAAGCAGGTTTCCCTCATGATGACTTATTCTGTTTGAATTTATGGCCATTGCTCCTTATCCTGTCACAGGGCACCACTGAAAAGAGCCTGGTGCCACACTCCTGACTGGGGATGGTGAGCTGCCTTTGAGGTGTTTATATGTATTGAAGTGATCCCCTCTCAGTCTTCTCTTCTCTGGACTCAACAGGCTCAGCTCCCACAGTCTCTCCTCATAGACTCCAGACCCCAAACCATCTTTGTGGACCCCACTGGATCCTCTCCATTAGCTCCTTGTTTTTGTTGAAATGTGGAGACCAGAACTGGACCCCTTATTCCAGATAGGACACCTTAAGGGTCAGGGTGACCTTCCTTGACCTGCTGACCACACTCTTCCTGATGCACCCCAGGATACCGTTGGCCTCCTGGCCACGGATGGCTCATGCTCATCCACCAAGACTTCCAGCTCCTTCTCCATGGAGCTGTTCTCCAGTAGGTCAGCCCCAACTTGCATTTGTTCGGGAGGTTATTCCTTATTAGGTTTCTCTCTGCCCAACTATACAGCCTATCAAGGTCCTGATGAATGTCAGCACAGGTTTCAGGTGTATCAGTCATCCTCCTCAGTTTTGTTATCATCAGCAAACTTGCTCAGGGTGCATTCTATTCCTTTGGTCAGATTGTTGGTAAACAAGTTGAATAAGAATGGACCCAATAAGTGTTGATCCCTGGAGAGTGCCACTGACTTCAGGTCTCCTATTGGGTTCTTCTTCACTGATCATGATCCTCTGAGTTCTGCCATCAAGCCAGTTCTTTATCCACCCCACTTCATTCATCTAAAACACATCTCCAGAGTTTACCTCTGAGATGTTATGAGAAACATTGTCAAAAGCCTTGCTTTGACAAGGTAGATTTCTCTGATTTCTATACTTCTTACAGTAGACTGCCCATCCCATCTGAGAAGTTTATAAAATGATCCAACACAATTGCATACAAAGTAGTGCATGTATTAGTGCATGTATTCTCATGTACCCACACAATACTTTGGCAGAACAATATGGAAGATATCAGTCTCAATTCTAAAAATGTTTAGCAAGTTTTAAGAACTGAAAGGTCAAACTATAAGTGACTTGATATTCTTCGGTAATGTCAGAAGAAAAAGAGATCTGTTTATAAAATCAATTTATCTGTGAAACAGGAGGAAAATTAAAACATCATTTATATTTGTTAATTAATATTTGGTTTTTTTTGCAGTATATGGTCCAAAAGGTTTTTCCTTTGGGAAAGGGGAAAGAGAGACAGGGAGGAAAGTAATGTAACTGTCTTTTGATGCATTTTTCCCAAAAAAAATACCTGCAATTAATTGTTAACAGATTATTCCCATTAAATATTGCTATGTATCTTGTACAAAGGTTGAGTTTTTGAAAAGAATATTTCTTGATTGGTGAAAGCTTGATAAAAGCTCTTTGATTTTTTTTTCTCTTGTTCTTCCTCTGATTCTTCCTCCACTACGACAGAAATAGAAGCAGACAGATATAGGAAGGTATGTAAATATACAAGATATATGTTAATTTCAATCTGAATTACAGTGAAAATATACTATGTACATATTAAAATATTCCCCTGTGGAATAATTCAAAGAGTGTCTGTTTACATCTGTACTATCCTTTCATTAAATCATTTGGGAAAATCACTTGTATATATGAATATAAGAGGAATCAAATACTGTGTCATACTTTTAACTTCAATGCCATAAAAAAAATCTTCAAAAAGCCAGTGTAGTCTAAAGTAACACCCAAAATAATGAAGTTCTCCTGGGAGAAACTTATTTTCTTAACAAGGCCAGCAAATGAAGCTGATTTGTAATAAAATCTTAATCAAGTACTGATTGCTTTCTCCTACCACACTGGGAGAGTTATTTTCCGGACAGTACTGCCTCCTGCAACACTGAGAAAGATATTTTTTACATATTATAAAAAGCTAAGGAATCAGGACTCCCTTTCCAATAATAAATCAGATAATCAGAAACAGAGATGGAAAAATGCGAAAAAGAAAAGGTGGGGGGAGAAGGTTCTCATTTATATTTGCCTTTTATCTAGTAGAAATGACAAAAATGTTTTAATGTGTTTTTTCAATAGTGGATAAAAATTTATACCTGAAACCATAGCTCCAAATACTGAAATGTGTATCTTCTACCGGCCACATAAAGCTTTTTAAGAAAAAGTTCTACCAACTCCTCTTCTTCCATCATAGCAGTTATGCATCCAGTCCCAAACTTCCTCTCTTTCTTTACTGAGAAAGTCAGTTATAGTAGGGCTGACATTTCAATAAAACACCAGGCTCCTCCACTTTTCTACATGTTCTTTAGAAGAACAAACATCATCTCTATTTGTTACTATTACTGTCCTGATCATCCAAGAAAGAAGACAAATTCTATGTTCTTTTCTTTATGTTAAAAAACCAGTCAGTACCAGTAGGCCATGAGTGAAGAATTTATTTTCCTTCATGGCTAAAGCCTTATTTCCCCAGGCCATTGAATAACCTGGTTTTTTCTTCTCCGAAGAATGGATCAGACTACAAACGAATCAGTCCAGATCATGTGACATCATTGGAAAGCAAAACACTGGGCAATAATCCTGTAACATACACTCTGCATATATATTCTTTAGTAAATAGGATTTACAATTCAAATAAATGTTTTCAGGCAACTGGTGCAGCTATTTTTGAGCATCAGGCTCATGATGGTTACAATCCCTACAATATGTTACTTGCTCTGAAGAACCGGTTTCTTCAAAATAGATGTTATGGCTGGATTTATAGCCAAGCAACCACACAAAATACTACAGGCTTTTCCACACCCATGACATTACCTTCTACAGTATATACAGTAAATTCATTGTACTGTGCCAGACAATATATATGCACTGCTACATTTATCTCACAGTTGTTACCAGAGATATGAAAGAGTCAAACATTGGTTTTACTATGAATTATGTATTCGCAATAAAGAAAAAAACATTTCCTCAGTGTTGTCTGTGAATGTTCCATATCTATTAGTACCTAACCAAAATGTTTCTCTATGCTGTTTCTTTATTTTATCTTATCAAAAATATGTTCCATTGTATAACTTGAATGCTTTTTTTCTCCAAACCACATGTTGGCCTGATTTATGCCCCTGAGGAAAGCCATATTAGTGACTTTTCCATCACTTTAAAGCATTATTTTTTCTGTTAGTGGGTTTCTTGACATATATTTAATTTGTGTGTCTTTCCTGAACATTGGTTGCTGCAGTACTTTATATATTTCTATGGGTTTAACAGGCAATAACAGGCAGTACCATCAACTGTATTGATGCTACTGTCAAGCCAAAAAAATCCACAAAACTTTCTGTAGTAGCATTCCAATATCCAAATGAAACCATGGCTTAAAGGCGCTATCTGCCTTCACAAAGCATGTCAAGAAATAACAATTGAAGGAATCACTAGAGCACTAAGGCATAGAAATGAAATTGTCTCTTCAGCTACAGAACATCAGGAAAGATAAAAGGGAAAGACCACTGGCAATCTATAAGGCCCAAAGAAATATCAGTGCATGACACCAAGAGCAATTCTACCTGTTCCATAGATTATACAAAATGGTGAGTTGAGTTCCTACTAGCGATTGGGCAAAATGAAATTTGTGTTCCTCAATTACTCATCTGTCTCAGTTAACAACAAAATATTTAAAACATAGAAAGGAATTAGTGTTTTTTAAATCCCAATTTCTGATGAACAACTTGTATAGTCTAACAAATTACCTTTAACCTCCTTATTTTTAGATCTTTGTTCCCTGTTCCCCAGAGCCCAACCAGAGCACTTGGCATGCATAAGAAAATATATCTACTGAATTGAAACAGATGAAATCATTCTCATTTGGGGAGAGAAAGTATAAACTAATACAGCAAGAATCCATTGCTTATACAGACTTCTGAGAAGAACTCTCTTGAAGTTCAGTTCAACACATAGAGCATTGGATCTCTTCCCACAGACATGCTTGTTTCAATTTGGTGGTCAAAAGCTTTTGCTCTTGCTACAAGTTTTGTTTTTTTTTTATTCTCCAAAAGCTTCTCCATTGTTACTGAAATAGTCCTTAATAGCAGTCTACCTGTAAAAGCTGTGTAAAGTTTGGAAAGTGTATATGATACAGATGTTTGTCTGAGAAAATGATTCTGCATAAGTAAGTGCTATAAATACTGTGGTAAAATACAAATGCAGGATAATCTTTCTACAGAATAGACATCAAACATGGTAGATCAGTTACATTCTCCATAGCTTTGAAATTAAATAATCTGAAAATGTGTTACCGAAATTTTCTTTAAAACAGAATTTTGGTATCTCAAGAGATTGCTTCCATACCTGTGCTCTTCTTTTGTTTCCTTTCTAAATCCAGATGTCTTACTTTAATTCCAAATAGACAATTTTGATTTTTTAGGTTTTTTATTTCTTCCATTATTGCTTAGTGGGAAGTAGTATATCAGATTTATATATGATTTTCTGTACATTAGATTCTGATCTGATATTAGTATGACCTCACTATAGTGGTCTATTGTAATATCCTACAATAATAATATGCATGAAAAAGAAGCTTGATTTTTATTTTGTTTCTTTCCCCAACCCCGCAGACATATCCTTCTATTATCCAATAGTACCCTTGATATTATCATAGCAAAATATTAGGTATAAGTTGGTCTAACAGAGTTGAGACAAAATTATGAAAAGTTACCTGCTAAATTGCAGTTTGAATACAGCCAAGTTTAACCACTGGGATCTACTCAATTATTCAAAATTAGAAAGAAGTAAGAGAAACCATATAGATCAACCTTGCACTGTATCCTTGCAATTTGGTCTTAGGTGATTGAGATTTTTTAAAAATCAATTTCTTTCAAACAGTTAAAAAAAAAACAATGCAGTTATATTTTGGAGGAAGGATCACAACAGATAGAAATTCCTTATGATAGCTAAAGAAGATGAACGGCATAGACCAGCATAAGGAATAGCAGAAATTATCCCACATGCTACATTTAAGAACATATGAATGTACCAAAGAATTTTCATTTTCACAGATGCTAACTAGTTACGTTATGTAATGTTTTGATAGTGTGATATACTAAAATAACAATTAGTATTTAATTTGAATGAAGCAGCATGTTATCATTCTTGTGTCCCCTGAACAGATTAATTAAGTTTAGGAGGTCTGAAAATATCAAATGAACTTTAATCTGAGACTGATTGATTTTATTGGCAGTTAAATAGGACAGAAAGTTGAGGCTGACAAAGAAGGTCCAACAGCAGAATGGTGGAAAACTTCTATAAATAATGCTAAAATTGAGAAGCAAACTCCTGTATTCATTATTTTACTATATTTTTATTTTATTTTAGTTAATACAAAATTTTTAAAGAAATCTATCAAGATTCCAAGAACCATAATTCTGTCACTGAAGAGAAACTAAGCACAAACCATTTTTTTTTCCAGTTTAGAAATGCTGGGGAGAGAAAAAAAAAATCATCTAAACAATTTTTCATCTTTTCTTGATTAATCCCTATTTTCTTATCAAAGGAGGGGAAAATCTGTCTTTCCTATTACCTGAAAATCAAAAAGTTTGAAGCTACTTTGAAATACATGGATTCCTGAATTTGAGAGCTTCCAGAAAATGCCCATTCAGGCTAAGAATCTAGCTCCTGCTTGAAAGTGCAATTTCTGGCAATATCTGTGGCTGTGTAATACAGGGCAAAAAATTACAGAGAATGCAAGTGAAAAACTTTGGGATTCAAGATAAAAGCTGTAAAATGACCATGCCATCAAGTATCACCTTCTTCTGGAAGTGCACAATGTCTCACCAAACTGAAAAAAACCCCAAAACATCCCTCTTATTGGGTGGAAATTCTTATTCCCTATATTTTATTTTGCCTTTAATCTGAATCTGTAAACAATGACAGCCTTGATCAGGTGACTTAATTTTGTTGTTTATAGCAAAGTCTTCAAATTGTCAAAGCAATTAAATGTATACAAGTGTGTTCAATCAGCTCTTAAGTTAGTGAAAATTGTATTTTTAAGAAAAATCTTTGAAAAATAGAAATTATTTATTTTTGCTACTTATATTTGTTACCTAATAATCAGAAACATGAAGAAACATAAATTTAGTTAATTTTTACAAAATGTGACAACTTTAGAGATGCTTCTTTAACAGACAGTCCATTCCCATGTAATTAAGGGCTTATTATGTATTTTGTAGTTCATCCATATAAAATGCAGAACAGGTATGGAAAAAAGTAAATAGTATGCAGCTCCTCCTGTTCTATCTATGTCAGATTTTCATTCCAAATTAGACCAAAGCACTTTACATATAAAAGAACCAAATCATGTTTGCTTTACTGAGGTGAATAATCCAATTTACTTCAATGGGGGTACTTAAACATAATGTATGCACCATTGCTCATTCTATACTTAACTGCTGAGTTTCCTATTTGGGGTCCATCCATTCTTTGGGGTTTTTTTGTTTGATTTTTTTTTCTTTTTGTTTTTTTTTTTTTTTTTCCCCCACATCCACCTTTGCCTTTGATTGTTTTATTGGCTACATGGTCTACCAGTAATATTTCTATATTCAAGAAGACAATATCACAACTAATAGGTGAAAACCATTTAAATTACAGGTTTAAAAAGCAGTATCTGTGTGTTACCTACAAGAATAAGTCTTGGAAGTGAAGCATCTGAGAAACGTTATTAAAAACATACAGTAAAACATACAAAGGCAACAGAAAGACTGAAACAAAGCTGTTAAATATTATTAGTTTCTTGTATTTTTGTAGGAATATTTCAAAGGAAAGAAGTATGGAGGATAGGGCATACTTGAGAGACCTGTATACTAATTTTTTTTTTTTGGTAGCAGCTTGATTCTGTGTTTCTAGAAGAATGTGAAAATTCTGAATGTCCACTTTATTAAAAGCTTACATAGCTTAAACAACTTTATAAACGGTGAAATATGCAATCTTATTTTCTGGTGGGGTTATAACTCTCAGGCATTAGTTGATAAGTGATTTGCAGATGCGGAAGATTTACATTACTACAAAGTATGACCATTAATTGTGAGACAAAAGAAAACCAAAATCCCCATAAAAAACCATTGCACAGAATTAAACTTCTCCCCACTCTGACTTGGCACCTTGAAGCAAGATTCAAATTTGCCCATGACAGCAAGAGATCATATTTGTGCATAACTTCTATGTTTCATTTCTGTCTTGAAATAATTTGATTATGGTATTCTAAGGAAAAAATGTTTAACAGAACTTCTGCAGTAAGTTTTGTCCCAGGACTGTACATTTTCCCCGAATAATGATGAACATGTCTCAGTAAAAAATCCAATTTTGTTATCTAGATTACTATCTAAATTATGTCAGTATTTAAGCCTAATAATATGAACTAGAATGCAAACTGAGGATATCTTTCTTTGCCAAGTTTTCTTTTAGGAGTACTAGAACTGTGTAAAACTTAACCAACAGGGCTCCCATTATCAATATTCAGCCTGTACCTGTCCAGTGCTTTTTAACAATAATTTGGTTTAAAAAAAAAAAGACAAAATTCTGTTTCAGAAGCAAAATATTCTAAGAATATTTAAAAAATATATTATATGGAATTATTTAGTCCCCAGAATTAAGTAGATCTTTTTTACCACTGGTTTCAAAAAAGCACCCACAGATACCATTACTAGTCTGCAACTCCTGATTTATTCAGCATAAGGAAACATTCCATATTTATCTGAGCAAATAGAAAAAAACTACAAAGAGGTGTACAGGAGCAGTTTATGAAGATGTAGATCTTCCTGTAATTAGTAAAGTGAAAACACTTTTTAAGTCTTGAACAAAGTATTTGATGTGTATATTTTCATCAGGATTTTTTCCTTTTTTTTTTTTACCTTTTAAATCATCTTAATCTTTCTTGGGAACTCATATAAAGGCCGAAATCCAACTTCATCAATCTCAAAGTTGTGGCAGAATCAACATTTTTCAGAACTTAAGAGGGGAAAAACATGCCGAATGCTCAGGTGATCATTGAAGACATATGGTCCCTCCCTCTACCTTCTTCTGAGCTGGTGAGAGGCAGGCTGCTGCCAGTTCAGAAACCGTGGAAGAGAAGGTCCACATACCTCCTCACAGGAGTTGTCTTTCCCAAATTTCAACACTGTAATACATCTCTCCAACTTTATGAGAGATTGTACTACTGTTTGGACTTTTTACAAGGCTCCAGACACTCAAACCATGACTTTTGCTGGTCTGCCTTTCATTTATTTGGCATCCTGTGCCATCATGCTGCAGATTGCTTTGTGTTAAGTTACATTGCTACATCTGGGATCTCAAATTTTGTTAGAGACATGCCAGATGACTTTGCCTGTGGAGCACTGGATGATAGCCACCAACCATGGAGAACACTGCAGGGCAGCTCAGGGGCTGGCAGTGACCTGGGGCTGGGTGCTGGCCCAAAAAAGGCTCCCTTGAGCATATCCAGGTAGGATGTGGTATCCAGGGACTGTCCTGCTGCCCCAGCCAGGAGCAGGGCAGCCAGGAGGGATGGGGGCAGCCCTAGCCCTGGACAGGCAGACGCTGGGCTCAGATCTGGGCCTGTGGCAGGCCAGGGCAGGGCTGTGGGGAGCTGGAGACCAGCCCTGCTGCTCTGGGGCCACTGGAGAAGGAGCTGCTGGCCCCAGGGCTCTGATATGGTGTCCTGGGCTGTGCGCATGGTGAGGAAGCCCAGGGGCTGGACATGGCTGGCCAGAGCTGGCAGTACCCTTAGGGCCCTGAAAATTGCACAGACACATAAATGCATTGCTGACTGAGGCCATTAACAAAAATACATTGCTGGAAATAGTAAAAGAGCCCATGCAGTGCCTTTCACCTTGCTGAACTGTTTAGTGAATGATTTAATTTCTGCTTGCATTTTTGGTTCCTTCTATGTTAGCTAATTCTGTTTATAGAATAATTAGGCAATTACTTAATTGAAACAGAAACAAAATTTAGTGTATTTCTAAATGTGCAAATTATAATTAGTCTGCTTATTAAACTGCATTTGCACAAATTATACCTCTTTATGTATAAAAGGAAACACGGCTAAACGATTTAGTGTGCTAAAACAGCTGTGAGCGAGTATGTCAGAGGCTGTGTGTGCCAGGTACATGATTATCATTCAGGGGAAAAAGAACAAGTTCAAAAAAGTAGTCTTTTAAGAGGACAAAAGTAGTCTTTTAAGACCTCCCTGTACAAGAGTGAGAAAGTGGGGTGGGGTAAAGGAGTGGAGTAATGGTGACATTTTTATATCTGTGCATCCTTGTTCTTTTAACAAAATGTCACAAGAATCACATCTCCTGATTTTTTATAAATGTCTAAGAAATTCTTTTTCATTAGCAATTTGATACAACACCAGCACTTGTGAAGGATTGTCACTTATGCAAAAACTACCCTGACTTTTACATCTAAAATGTCTTAAGATGAAATGAATTACACATTTTTGTTACCAGCTTGAATCCCAAGTCACAAAATTAGTTTAGTTTAAAAATACAATCTGTCATAGTTGTTCTCAGTAATTGCTAAAAAATGGTTTTCTTAAATAAAAGTTTAAAAGTAATCAACTCACCTAGGTAAAATTATTAAAATTAATAATTGAATAATATGTTTTGGAGAAATTTATATATTATCTATTGTATTACCAGAGAAAGTTTTGAAAGTAATAGATAAATTAGGCTTTATCTTCCAGATTTTTAGTAAAAACAGCTCAGTTCAAGCTTAAGATTGTAATCTTTTTACATGTTGAAGACGGAATTCTTTCTGTATTCATCTAAATTTAGTTCTAGAGGTTGTGACATTACAGCAAATCTAGTTTAATCATACTGGTAGTTTTACATGTAAATTAATGCATGTACTCATACAGAATTATAGTGTTAGAGAATCATTTACAAAACCAATGATGGACACTCCCCCAAGATTATGGGATCCCTAATGAAGTATAATTTAGATTTTAAATGAGAATAAATTACCATGCCAGCAGTTCTTTGAACACAGATTGTTTTTTGAATATATCTTCACTAGGCAGATTGTAACTGGAAGTGAATTAATCATTTCAGTCTAGAAAAAATCAAATGCACTAAAATGAAACTTGCTTGACTGATCCTTTAAATTTTAATTCATTAGGATGTTTTTGGGAAAGAAATATTTAGAATGATGATGACAAATGACAATTGATTTTAAAACTTTTTGTACATTTACCTGAAAAGGAAGATAAATTTTCCTTGGCCACCAACAAATCAGATATCGATTTAATGGGAACTTTATCATATATCGTGAGGATATTTACATTCAAAAGTATGCATCATGGACACATGAAAGTGGCACAAAAAAGCCACTTGATACCAATGAGATACCCTGTACTATAAAGCAAAAGTAGTAAAAAGCAGAGTGAAACCTGAGCTTTCAATCTGGTATTATAGGACATTCAAGGAAAGTGGATACATTTTTTGTGCTTTGTTCATTTATTTTCTTGGTGTATTCTATCATCATCTTATTAAGTGTAATGATACAAAATCTGGTTGAATTTTTGAAGCTGATTGAATGAAGTTCACGGAGTAGTTCAACATACTAAAGCACAATGAGTGTGAAATATCACTGTTCCTGCAATAGGCCAAGAGAACCTCCAGTAGAGCCCAGGTTCTCTTTAAGAACAAAGTTAATAATTTCCCATACGGGAAAAAACCCAAACTTATTATATAAGAATCTCCTTTTATCAAGTATTGGAAGAAATGCAGTGATGCAGCAAGCAAAGAAAGAGGTATAGCAGAAACAATTACCATAAAGAATAAAATTAAGTAATAATTAAGCGTGTTGTCTGAAAACCTTCTATTTGTCTTCATGATGTGAAGGTAATAACATATGCAACATTTCTGTTCTCATGGGATGAATGTTTGGAACATGGGTATAACTTACTGACAGCAGGGCAAAGTGTTTCTAGTCTTGGCCATCTACACCTTTCATTATTCATTTAGAAGAAATGAAACTAGACACTCTGTGAAGGCAGACACTATTTATTCATACTTCTGCACCTGACATCCAGCTCCTCATGTTTCTGGGCATTTCTTGCACAGAAATGAATACTTCATATGTATTGGGATACTTCATATGCTCATGGTAGATATGCCTTTTAATGCTTCCCCTTGCCCCCTTCCCTTCCCAGTTCCATTTTGTTTGGTGGACTTAGTCAAACTCTAAAGCTGAAACAGAGTAGATGTACATTAGGGCTATAAATTTGCACCAGGAATGTGCTTTTCAAGTAAAACTCCTAAATGTTCCTGCTTCTTGTGCCTTGATTTATCACAGAGTAGTTGCAGATTACACAAACTGGATTAATTCCAGATGAAAATTGAAAAATGTGCCCTAGGAGTCCACTTAATGTTCTTCAATCAGCTATGAGCATTCAGTCCTGGTTGCAAAGTCCACACCTTTGTCCCGTTCTTAACAAACATGCACAGTGCATACACTGAACACTCTGTCAATTATTTTACTACACATATCTGGTTTTGCTATGCTGTCCTCTTTGCTAATGTACCATAGTCACATTAACCCATATTCCTTGATGGGAAGTGATCCCGGATCTAATAAATCAGTCTTGATTTTAACTTTTATTTCAGAAGTAAATAGACAATACATCAAGAATTTTAGAACTTCACAGCAACCACCGGAAAAAAGAGGTATCTTATTGTAAAGGCAGATAACCATGCTTTAGTAACCTGGCAAATATGTATACAAATGTACTAAATATGCAAGCAGGTAAATGAAGAACACACACTGAAAAAAACCTAACACCGATGCTTTATGATATTGTGAATTTCTAGCTAAGGCTTCCCTTACAGAGATTTCTATTTCGTTTAGTTCTTCATAATTATAGGAAGACATTTTGGCTATTGACTTTGAAACAGTCACTTTGAAAAGGTCAAAAAAAAACCCTCTTAATAAAATTTTTGTCAAATATTTTGTATCTGACTTGGGAGTTGAGACACATTGTTAACAGGAAATATTTTAGCAAATGGATATTAGTATCCCAAATTTGTGGAGATAGCATATGAAAACTTTTAAACAAAAACGATGGTTCTGTGGATAATAACTTTTCAATACTATTAGTTGAAATTACCTCATATTATCTACAAAGCTTGCCATACCTCTGACCAGACTTCTACATCGTCAGTGTTTTTAATTCATGGCCCAGGCATTTGCTGCCTACTGCATGATATATGGTTCTTTTGTTTTATGTCTCAAGTGCACAGCCTTTAAAATTCTATTTACTTCTTTACTGGCTTGCACAAACCTTTTGTCATGGGTTACCTGTTGATAACAGGTGGAAAGTGTCAGTATATGATTCTTCCTAGCACTCTTTTTGCTTGAGTTAGTATTTGTTAAGTAATTTACATGACAGTCAGATCCAGTCTTGAAATCTGAAAGTGACAGAATGATTAAGATTATTGTTTCCAATGGTAAAGGTGACAGATTTTTGTACTTCTTATGGTCTTGAATACAACATGAAAAAATCGATACTTCTTTCCTTTGAAATTAATTATCTATAACATTTTAAAGATTTTTTAAGCTTGCACAGTACTCAGAAGTACCCATCTGATTTGATTCAGAACTGCATTAAATCCTGATGTCTGTATACATAACTATCATTTTAAAATCCATTTACTCTGAGCATCTGAAGGATTGTTTTCCTTGAGAAAAGCAACGTGTACATAAGCTAATAAAATAACCTCTGGGCATTCAGACGCTGACTTGGAATGGCAAGAGAAAGTGATTGGAGACTTCCATCTATGTTTGCACAAGGTTCTCATGTTAATATGTGTGGCAGTCTACTCCTGATCATCAAGCATTCCAGGTAGCATCAAATCCCAAGAGAAGACACAGTGCAATTCTAATATGTTTTTTACAGAGGTGCTATCCACAACATTAGTCAAAAGATATTCAGTAATATGTCCTAGAAGAAGTGACATGTGTAAAGCAATTACGCCTCTGCATTGTGGTAGGGGCAAGAAGAATCCTTACTGAGATGAAATGCATCATCATCATTCACCAGGCATAATTCTTTCAGAAGCGGACTAAGAAGAAACTTGGATTAAGGAAAGTATAATGAGTGAAAGACAAAAGATATTGTCTTAAAATGAACCTACAACAAAGGAAGCAGATATGAACGTTTGAAAATATACCTTGTGGGACAGCCTGTAAGAGAATTTAAATATATTGGTTCTGAAATAGCCATAAATTATATTTATGCAGATACTGGTAGGGTAACCAAACAAGCTCTTAATTAAATTGTTGCTGATTTCTGAATGTGCTTAATTCCTAACCCCCTGTGAAATCTTTATACAAACATGTCAATGA
This sequence comes from Ammospiza caudacuta, assembly GCF_027887145.1. NCBI lineage: Eukaryota > Metazoa > Chordata > Aves > Passeriformes > Passerellidae > Ammospiza > Ammospiza caudacuta. The sequence continues at coordinate 81,321,364 of NC_080593.1, forward strand.
TTAATTTATTATTATCCAACAATTTTTCTGTGCACAATTTTGTAATTTTTCCAGCTGCTATTTCTAGTTCTAAGAATCTATTCTCTCTGATTTCTGAAGACTGTCTTTTTGGAAAAATACCAGATGAGTCATATATGAATTTTTCAAATCAAGACTTTATCTTCCCTTTAAAAGATTTCTGGCTTCCCTAAAATATTTAAGCCTCTGTATGGGGAAAATGTTTGACCTATTAACCACTATTCTTCAGTTTCTTAATGCCCGGAATTTGGCTGAAGATAATAACCTTCCAGATTCTTTTTTCACTTTGGATCTTTTGTAATTGTGTCTATCACAGATTTCATTTGTGGCCTTACAACATATCGTGCTACTTAAATCTGTTATTTCATGTTCACAGTGCACTTGATTTCCTTGATTTTCAAGAAAGAGATGGTCAAAATGTTTCTGGGTTTATAAATCTCAGGAAGTTTCATATTTCCTTGCAGTAAGCCCTTATAAGCCTTGAATATTTGTGAACAGATGTATTTTCTTGAAAAGAAATTAAAAGTTTCATAGTACTATCATTGTAAAACTTCTGCTCTAATGTAAGAATCCTTAAGTTTGCTAACCACATCAGAAATTTTAACCAAAGTAAAATGATTTCCACTTTTGTTTATTAAAATTTTTTACATTTATATTTTTTTGTCAGTGAAAACTACCTATGGATCTGTGTTAATTTATATTACTTGTTTAAAATTTTTCCCTAGTAATTAATTTTTTGGACCAATCATCTTTCTTGTACTGTATTAGTTTCTTCCTTAATTTTACAGAATTTTCTCTAACTCATGAAGTCCTTATTGGACACTTTGTTTTCACATATTTTTACGCTCTTTCTCATACCCCTCCCCATTTTCTCTAATTATTTATTGTTTCCAGTATCAAAAAATACTTTCTCAGGTCCCTAAAACTCAGTGTAAATAGGACCCAACAATATTAAAACTTCTTCCATCATTATGTTGGCTGCCCAAATAATGAAAACATAGCCATGTAGCCTTACAAAACTTGCACTCTTCAGAAGAAAAGCAAGAAGTGCAAGAAAAGCAAGAATTATATCAAGGGAAGTGTTCTTTGTCTGTTGTTTGTTTTTGACTGAAAAGGATTTTTCTTCTGTAATTGTTTGGACTGCTAATCATGCCTTATTTATCTGTTAGTCAGAAATATCCATAATTTAAAAAGTATAAAGAACCTGTTCAGATTAGTGATTTGATGACTATTCTTGGCTTAATTCAATGAGATAAACATATGCGCACCAATGTAGATACCAAAGGAAAAACAATATCACTGCTTGGAATATCACCAAAGAAAATTTCTCAGTTATGGTTATATTCTTCAAAGATGCATAGGCCTGAATGATCACAAAGCAGCCATTCTTGCTCCAGGGATGAAAAATAATTTCATCACAATTATGCAGAAGTAGATTATGGAAAAAAGGAAGCATTGCTGTTGTCTGAAGAACTACATACTGGAATTAAGTTGAAAATACTAAATCCTAAATTCTCCAGAATGGGCAAGTGCACTAAGTGAAAGTCTAATATATAGGAAAGGACCTGCACAGTGTTATCAGGTACCTTTCTTTCCTTTCCTTTCTTTCTTCATAAATGAATACATCTTCAAAAGGACAAAATTTAAAATGGCCTTTTATATCTGATATTATCTTCATGAGTGGCAGAATGACTAAGGTTAATCCAAAAAAAGCAAAGTTTGTGTCATCTGTTTAATTCTACTTGAGTTTTTTTCCTCTAGGATTAGCAGCTCAACACTCACTATTGTTCCTGCTATCTGATTACATCATATTATTTATCCACTATTTAAACTAAGGCCAAAAATGGTCATATAACAAAAGCTGAACTCTGAGCTCAGAAATTCCTCTTTCATCAGCCAATCCAGGTCTATTAATGTTTTCACAAACTATACTTTTCTGTTAGTAGAAAAAGCTTGCTAAAATAGCTGAATTTTAAAGTACTCTGTATGTATATAATGTGGTGCACAAAAATTGACAGTATTTGTTATTGATAATGTTTCTTACTTGCAGTTAGTAGTGTTTTCAAGTAAAAGCAAGACACAGCTTCACTGCTTGGCAAAGTGAGTTGTTGGACTTTGATACAAATTAAGAGACAAAATCTTACTAGCTTCTATCTGTCTGTGTTTTTAGTGCTCTTCTTGATTGCCGCAATACCATACTTAATTAAAATTTTCAAGCAAAGTATCAGCCATTTTTTATGAAAGAACAAAATTACTTCTAAAAATGGAAGCTTGCAGTAAACACAGGCTTTCATTTTAAAGTTATTTTACGCATTAAAAAAATCCAGCTTTAGAAGTTCATATGGCAACATAAAAAAAGGAACACAAATAAAATAAAATGACATAGAAATGCCCAAGTCACCAGACTTTGTGTTCTTCTTTTAGAGGTCTAACTGCTCAAAATAGTTAAATGAAATATTTAACTGTTTCTTTACTGTCTTTTAGCTAAGGCAAATGAACTTGAGTGAACATATTGCCATATCTGCTTCTTCCTTTCATTTATTTGGGCTCTTTACTGTCTCTGTCCTTTTTGCTTCTGCTCAGGTATGTCTCCACAAAATAGCAATTTCCCTGTTCATATTTCACTCATTTTTTAATCTGAGAGATGCTTTCCTTTGATCTTTTAATTTGCTAATTCTAGAAAGTGTAATTTATTAAATTAAGGGCAAAAACCAGCAAAAAACTACCAAACATAATTTTACAGCTACCTGGCTATTACAGGTTTTTGGTTCTGATTTGATGAACATTTTCCCCCTTAATGAAAGTTTAATTGATTACTTGTATATTTTCATAAGCTTTACAAATAATATTGAGGTTGATCCAGAGAAGAATTTACAGTGACTGGCAAATTATGTGCTGCCAGACACAGATTCTGAATATTTTACTCCACAGATTTTATTTAGGTTCTTTCTTATACTAGAGCTGCCTGTTCACTAGGAGATAAACAAAGACTACTTAAAACATGGACAGATTAGTTTGTACTCTGAACTAGGTGTTTAAAAAGTAATTAATGGCATTGAGGTGTGTTAAAAGCAAGCAACCAAGCAACTAAAAACCAACAAAACAAAACCCCCAAGTAGTTTTGAAGATGTGATCTCAGTCCTCTCTCCAATGCAGACATTTCTTAAGATTCCAGTAAATTGCAACAGAATTTAGTATTGCACAGATTGACTGCAATGCAATGGCAATAGAACTGATTTGGTTTCTAAAATTTTATTCTTTTATAGTTAAACCCTATGTCATTAAATGTTCTATTCTTATTGGAATGACTTTATATCTGAAAATAATTGCTTGTACATCTGGGGTGAGGAAGTTTTTGAAAGGTCTTTTTGCTTAGCTGCTTTATTTCTGAAAAAAAAGATGCAGGAAAGAGGGACCATAAATGCTACAGGAAAATCATCAACATAAAAGGCAAAAAACCCAGGCAGAAGAAAATTGGGGAAAATTTTGCACTTATGGAAAGGATTATTTTTGGATCTGAATATTTTTCACAATGAAGGAGAAAAAAGAGCTAAATGTGATTGCATAAAAGATTAAATGCTCCAAATCAGCATCAGATCCTCTGTACCAGAATATTATTTCCTAAAAGATTAGGAAAGCAGCTAATAATTTGGGATCTTTTGGCCATTCATATTAAAACAATGATGAAGTATAAATAAAAGCATGCTGTCCCCTGACTGATTGTTGAAGACACAGGGAAGAAAAAGACAGATTACACTAAGTAGAGATTTGAAATCTTTTTCTCATTGTGTAAAAACTTCTTTAGTTAGCTGGCCTTATGATATTCATTTGTTCATTATGCTAGCACAAAATAATTTGGGGTTTTAACTAGCACAAATTTTTAGCTGAACACAGAGATATCTCAACTTGTTTTATATTGTTAGGTTTTAAAGTTATAAATTTTTTATAACTGCCCATTCAATCGGAAACCCACATACTGGGATAGAATATTTCAGTGTCTGATTCCTAGGAATTACTTTCCCTCCCCCCCCTGCTTTTTGTAGTTTTGGAGGAAGTAAAAGCCTCATAATGTTTAACAAGCTACACTTTTTGCTAGTATTCAAATATGGAATAACATATTGGAAATATAGAATCTGTACTTTTAGGCAAAAATGTTGCTTCTAACAAGCTACACTCTCCTCTTGAGATGTGATGCACAAATACAGAAAACCAGCAGAACAGCTAGCCATCTAAAAAGCCATCTAAAAATATTGCATTAGAGAAATGTTCTCAATTTGTTTTGGTACTCTTTCCCATTTTTGAAAACAGCCATTAATTGGCTTATGGAACTTCACTTTAAGACACAAACTTTGACATAAAAATGCAGCCTTACCTATAGAGATGCCCTGAGAACATGAACAGTACATTAGTGTTTTCTCTTGTTGCTTTTAGAGGAAATTGGATGTCAATTTTCACTACTATGAAATAGTCCATAAGCTCCTTGTTCTCAAATTTCTCATTTTATCCACTTGCTCTCATTTTCATTTTGTGTTTGCAGTTATGAACTTATTTGCAACACACAATTAAGTCGTTCACGTTTCCAAAGGTTTCAGTTTTGTTGTGGAATGCTTATTCTCCTCAGTCCTTAACAACACAGACTGCCTCTTCCATGTCATGCACCTTGTATGGGCTATCCAGTCATGGGCTACTTTATCTGCTGAAATTAATCATAGCAGACACTCTTGCCTATACGCTCTTTGCTTCTTCACTGTCTCAGCATTCTTGGTCAAAGAAGAACCTAGAATTTTTAAAAAATTTATTTAAAATTCATTCAGTCATTTAACTGTATTTTTTTCAACAGTAAATCTGAATAAATCTTCTTTGTCTTATAAAATTATTTTAAAGACAAATACTTCATTTTTTTCTGTGTTATCACTATCTCCTTTCTTCCTTTCTTTAGGTGGTTAACTTTAATCTATGTCAATGTTCAAGAACTCAAAGGAATTATGCAGCTTTTATGAGTCCCAATTCAGGTCCAAATTAAGAGGAAACAGATGAAACAGGTCAATTTTCAGAAAAGTAAGATTTTAAATACACTTTGAAGGTAAGTCCTCTTAAAGAAAATCAACTAAGAACCCAAATAATAACAAAATGCTGGTCACTAGTTATGTTAAAAAATCTTATCTGTTTGTATTGTTTATTATACATCATATATTGATTTAAGAAATGTAATTGTATGCTAACAGCATTTTAATTTATATATGTTGATGTGTAAGATGTATTTTCAAAACTGCACTTGGTACTTCTAATAAAAAGGTATTTTGGAGAACAATAAATGAACATTTTTTTAAATTGTGATTATCAAACCCAATTCCAAACAAAAGTTAAATTTCCTAAAATCATTGCTGGACATTGGATATACAACTCCCTTTTGAAGTTTTCACTCTTTCATCATCTCAAACAATGATGGCTGTCTATAGCAATAAAAATAACAAGGTAATGTAATAAAAAAGTTTTTTTTGTACAGTTTTTTTTCCAAATAAATAATTTAGGAAAAAAAATTGAAATCTATTATGTAGCAAGTTTCACAACACATTTCACACATTGATAACAGCCTAGAATATGTTATTTTCTCATCATGTTTTAGAATCAAATAAGGCTTTTCATTATTAATTGGACTGCATTATCTTTTATCTCTATACTATGTAATTAAAGGTCAACATGGCCAACAATTAATTTTAAAATAGTCTATCAGGGGAGGCTATCATATGCAAAAACTATTTCAGAGCAGAAAAAATACCTTTGCAACTATTTTCAAGGCCAGCTGTTATACATATGAAAATGCATGACTAATGAAGAAGGGATACCTTGGGAATGTTTTGACCCCTTTTCTGATTTCAAGGTGTAATAGTCAAGATTTTTCCTTATGAATTTTGAACTGTTTTATTGCACATCTCTCATTAGTCATTGCACTTTTGGTATAAATTTTGAGCAATTTTTGTTTATAATTTTCTTAATTTACTTGTTGTTGTTTGAGAATGAGCTGATGAGTGGAGGGTAACTGGGTAGTTCATCCTGATTAGTTCTATGAATTTCTTTCCAAATCTTTACATTCATTATTGTACACTTCCTCCTTGAGGTCCAGACAATAGAGTTAATATTATAAATAGATATATTTATAAATATAGAAATATAATATAAATATAAATATATAATATAAATATGATTATATAATATAAATATAATATATAAGATAAATATAATTATATACCCCTTTGGAGAGACAGATCGCTGAATTTAATGCTGTATTTATTATGATTGCACCCCTATCTATACCTCCTGTGGCCTGGTTGTTTGTCAAGTGTTCGTTCACCACACTAATAAGAAGACTTGGCTGTGTTTGGTGGTTGGCTGTACATCTTCTGCACAGATGGGTCTATCTCAATGTTTCCACCAGTAGTTTTTTCCACTCTTTTTTCTACTCCCACAACACAAGGGCTACTGACCCCTTACTTCTTAAGACAACACTTCTGTGTTCAGCTGGGAAATCCAGTGTCCTTGCTGATTTGACGCTGGTTCTGGTTGCCAGTCTTTGTTATCGTTAAAGGGCTTTGCAACACACATCTGATCGTCCTATCCTGCTCTCCCAGCTACAAAGCTGGGGCAGTTCCTTGTGTGGACTCATCTGGGCAAACTGTCCGCTTACCCTTCCCTGACAATAATCAGGGCTTTTTCTTTCTGCAGGGTGAGCAACTCCTCCTTATCCTTAGAAGAGAAAGGAAACCAAAAACCACCCCTATGCTCCAGGCCCAGGTAAGGACATTTGCTGCAATGACCTCAGATATCAGGATGGCAACACTTTTCAGCCAGCAGTGCATATGTTTCATTTTTTCAGCAAGCTAGCTTCACTGCTGATCTCTCTGTACTTTTCTGGACTTAGATCAGTATGAAGGAAAAGTACAATAAAAGTCTTACAACTTACTAAATCAAAAGTAAATATGAGCTTTGCAGTAGGCTTCACCTTGTCTTAGCAGTAGCAGAAGCATTTCTTCATGAAAAGGACACTCATAGAGTTCTTATTTATTTCAGCAAAATACATTTTTTTGGAAACCTGCATTAGAGAAGCGGTAATCTCTTACAGTATGGAATCTACTGGTTAATTAAAACACTCCCTTTTAAATCTCTGGATGACACCAATTTCATACTCCCGCTCAGCATAAACATACACAGTTTAAGAATTATTACAATCATTAGTATAAGTGTTGAAAAAGTGTTCTTTCACAGACAGTCCTGAATCACTCTTATCTGAGACCCACAATACGTACATTGTGCACTTTTTTCAATCATGAGTCATGCCAGCTTTGTCAAGGGAACCTTGCATGAGGCTATCTTAAGGCAGATGCCTCTGGAGTGCTGTGTTGCTTTTTCTCAGCTAGTAGTTGCATAAACTGCTTTGGAAGAAAATGCCTCTGAATAGAAACATAATACATAATCAGCTCAAATAATTACAACAAAAATGCTAACTTGCTGTTTTCACAACATGGATAATAGGCTTGCTTAAGGGCATGGAATGCAAAATCAGTTTTGCATGTCTTGTATTTCAGAGTCATTAAAATGTGCTACACTCTGAGTATGGAAATAAATGCCTCTGCTGATAACAGAAGTGACAACTGACACACTGGGAATTCAGCTGTTTCAAACGGTGGCAGAGCTATCAGCCAGGGAGTAATGTGGATAACTTTCGTAGTGTCTATGTCTGTTGAAATATTTCAATATATTCAGTTTTAAATTCAGGAAGCATAACATGACAGCCCAATGTTTTAATTTAGAGATTCGGAGAAATAAAACAGGAACGATATATGCTATCATTGCCTAAATTTATGTTGAACTTTATCATACGAAATCAAGGGATTTCCATTTCAAAGCATATTAAGAATATGTAAGTAAGAATATTATCCAACAGAATGCGTTCTATCTAAGTTGTATTTCACATACTGGAAGAGCTTCTACACTCCTAATAGTTTCCAAACAAGGTATTTATTCACAGAGCTTATGTTTTGACTTGGATAGAATTATTTTTATTCTCAGTAGCCGGTATGACGCTGCATTTTGAATTTGTGATTAAACCAGTCTTGGTAACGCAAGGATGTTTTTGTTGTTGCAGAGCAGTGCTTATACAGCATCAAGAACTTTTCTTTTGCTCAACCCACTCCACCAGTGAGGAAGCTGGGAATGCACAGAGAATTTGGAGTGGACACAGCCAGGAGAATTGACCTCAAATGACCAAAGGGACATTACATAGCCTCTGGCATCACACTCAGCGTATAAAGCTGGGGTGTGGGATCTCAGCACCTCAGGACAGAGGTGGAGAGTGGCCGAGACCACCCTTGGGGGGCTCGGGAGTCCTGGAATGTTGCCAGAAGTGTCTGGTGGCTGGACTTTGATCCTGCACGGGAGACGACACCTGTATGAGGACTGGGAGGATTTCACTGGGGTAAATGGTGAAGGGATAAGTTAATTAGAGTGTAAGACACAGGGTTTAGGATTTCTGTACAGGGGGGTCTAAAGAAGTAAGATGGAGGAATTGGGGCGTGTCCTGTTCTTCTTCTTCTTGGCCTCCATCTTCTGTGGTGATGTTGGCACTTTGGGATTGGTTATTACTAAAAGTGCACTGGTTAATAAGGGTAAAAGGCATTGGGGAAAATTGATAAATATTGTATACGTAACTTCGAGTATAAAGGTAGGTGACCGCCCCGGGGGCTCGCAGTGTGCTCACGGCTGGCTGCTGTGCAGACCTCTGTCGGGCCGAGAGAAAATCTTTTAGATAAACAATTAATAAACACCGAGACCGAGAAAAAACCTGAAGCCTCTTCTTGTCCTTTGAAGCGCGAGCTCTTCAAGGCCATCCCCGAGCCTTTCCAGGCCACCTAAACAGCTGAGAAACCGACACTGGGGGAAGAAAGAAATAGGGAAGGATGTTCGGAGTGATCACATGTGTCTTTCCAAGTCACAGTTACCTGTGATGAAGCCCTGCTTTCTTGAGGAAAGCTGAACAACAGGCTGCTGATGGGAGCTGTTGAAAGAATTTCTTCATTTGCTTTGCTTGCATGAGTTGCTTTTGCTTTCCATATTGAACTGATGTTTTTGCCACCCATGAGCTTTCTCACTTTTAGCCTTCTGTTTCTCTCACCCATCTCGCCAAGAGAGAGAGAATCAGTAGCTCTGTGGGGCTTAGTTGCTGAATGGGGTTAAATCACTAAAAGGTTAATCTTCTACATCTAGAATTAGTAAACTCATGTTCAAAGAACACAGGTATTTTATACTGAAAAAGTCTTAATAAATAATCACAACACTCTTTTGTATGGAAAAAATTCTGATCTTGTAATTTTTTAAATAGTAAGTAACCATGTCTATTCTGCTAGCAATTTAGTAGCTATTGAATGTGTTAAATCTGGATGTTTGTAAATATTCAATAGAAACAACTCAAAAATGCCAAATACGTACATTGATGCACATAAATATGTATCACCATATGTAAGAGGTTGCTTGTAACATCGATAAAGAAAGGTATTTACAGAATATTTTCAATTTTCTGTCCTTATAAAGTTTGTCAAAATGCCCCCATACTATTGATGACTAAGCATTAATTAGCATACACTGATGCTCAGATTATTCCAGGCAAAGATTGTAAAATTGTCCAGTTTCAGTTTAGTTTCCTCTCAATGTATATACTATTTCTATATCCAAAAGAAACACTCGCACTCCAGACCTGTTTTCTCATGTCCCAGCTAAAGACAATTCTTTTGCTCTGCTAAAGTAGCTCTCCAAGTCATTCCTCTGCTCCTTTAGTTTTATTGGAAAAATAAGGCAAACCCACTGATGTTCTCTTCTTTCTTTCTTCAGTTATCTCTTTCGCCCTCTTTCTAAGGATATTTAATACAGTACATTAGTAAGATAAAATATACAGAGGTATGTGCAACCAGGATATCAGGGAGCTGTGCTGTCACTGATCTTCACTGAAATCAGTTAACCCAGAACAGAGAGAAAGCTGATGTCTCCTTTGTTCAAAGATAATTCTCTTTTTTAGGACTGATTTCCCAAATACCAGTGCTTGTCATGTATCGCAGTTAAGCTTGTTTACAATACACAAGTGTGCGAAATCATATGTCTGTGAGCTCTTTTTGACCTGACATACATGGTTTTTCCATCAGAGTGAACACTTTTTAACTTGCATAAATTGTCATAGTCCTATTAACTTTGATGTCTTAATGACTCTAAACCAGTTGAAGATCTGAGCCAAAGCAAGTAGCTCAAATATTTATTTAATTGTTATATGTTAATTGAATAATTTAATGATAGAACAGGGGGTAGCAACTTTAAAAGGAGTCTTTAAAATACTTCCTTCTTAAGAAGAAATTCTTTACTGAGAAATTGGAGCAGGCTGCCCAGAGAAGTTGTGGACACCACATCCCTGGAAGTGTTCAAGGCCAGGTTTGATAGGACCTGGAGCAATCTGGTGTAGTAGAAGGAAGCAATCCAGCCCATGACAGAGGGGTTGGCAATAAATTGTCTTAAGGTCCCTTCCAGGCTAACCCATTCTATCATTCTCTATGTCTCTGAATGCAGACACCCTCAAAAGGTCTGGTAAACTGCTGAAAATTTGTTGAGTCAGATTTGTCACTCAAAAAATTCCCCCTGCTGAGGATATCAGATGGCATTTCACAGTATATTATCTTGTTCGTGCTAGGTGCTTTAATATAAAATTTCCTCTAGGCTTTATAGGGACTTGTCCAGATTACCATAGGAAAGACTGGAGACAAACATAACATTACAATAGTTCAAATGCCCTTGTTGTAGTACTAAGATTTTTGGAAAATTATTTAGTTACAGGTATGTTTAATTCAATCTGACATCATAGATGAGGTACATTGCAGTGAAGAGTTAGACAGATTTGTCTCTGTGCTGTGTTGGTGGCTATAACAGAAGATCAAACCTGACAAATTCAGCAGTCTGAGATTTCTCAGGGTACGTTTCACCCAGGCCTGTCAAGACCAATAGAAAGTGCTTACATGAGCTGAAGAAAGCTTGATCACTGAGATTTCCCTTCTGTAATTGGAACCTTGGAAATATGGAGTCCTCTGTGTATTTTCAAGAGTTTTTGGATGGATAATTGCAGAGTAGCTCCTATGGAATTGTAGCTGCACTGTAGTGTAGCTGTAATGGAAATGCAAACAAGCTTAAGGTAGACAAGGACATAAATACTTTTACAAATGTGATCCTAAATTCTAGTAAAACAGATACATTTTATGGTAGCTGAAAAGTTACAACAAGGCTGACTGGAATTTTTAATAAAATTGTTATAAAAATTTGAAAAGGATCTGAGGATCTAAAAGTTCCTTCCAGGAACAGAACCCCAAGGGGCCAATAGATAAGTTACAAGAGTAGGAGAGAAAGCCACAGGAAAAAACACTTCCCACCCCTGTGTGCACTTATTTCAGGATGGGTTGGGGAGACTCCCATGGCAGAAACCTGGATCTAGCTCCTGACACACTGAATAATTCCATCTTCCATTGTCTATATGTTGGCAAGTCCTGTATAATTTGCCATACTTCAATTACTCATCCCTTTCACCCTGTGTTCTCTCCTCAGTACTTATAGCTACTGATGTATTTCACTTGGAACATAGTCACTTGATTAAGGCCCTGTCTATAAACAGGTATTCTTACTCATTATTCATTAACAGATGTGAATAATTTTTACCCTTGTAACGGAAATTTTTTATAAGCACATTTGTTTGATGCAAATGCAGCCTATATAATAGGATAAGTATGATATTCTTCAGACTGATGCCTTTAACGGTAGCATTTAGAGGCAGGAATTTGAAAACAATTTTTCTTGTTATGTAGAAAGATCACACTTCCTTTTTCTAGCATAAAAATGTATAATATTTATTTATACAAGTCCTCTGTCATTTGCATTTTTTGCTTCTTAATTACCTGATATTTTATTCTGTTAGGCTCTGTGTTGCAAAAAGGAGAGATTTTCTCAAACACTTTGTTCAGTCTGTCAGCACCCTAGGAAAGCCAAGACCCTTGTGCCCAATCAGTCTGTCAGTATCCTATTATGGGAACGCTTCAGTGAACAGTCCCACTGGATTGGAGGGCGGTTCAAGTGTCTTGTTCAGGGTCGCACACCAAATAGAAAAACCCCTCCTGGGTCTCCACACCTTCCCCCACTGCCAGTGACTGCCAGCACCCCTGAAGGACTCGCATTAACTGTTTACAGAATAATATTGTTTATTAGTGAAATTCTGAGAATTTAAGGTTCAAGAATTGCCAGTGATAGTATCTGATTGCAAATATGTATCCAAAGTAATAATAATTAAAAGCAGTATACCAACAAAATACTCCCCAATAAAAGCTGGCTCGAGAGAGTCATTCAGCATGCAGATAACACAGTTCTTTACCCAAGAGGCATTTCTGTGGGGGAGAAGACAGGTTCAGCCCTTCAACTGATCCCAGAAATTATGCTGGAGTCTTCCCCCACTCCTCCCCATTCTTAGCTTACTTTTACACTATTTCTTTACATTTAGGTGGAGCTTGATGGACTTTAGTCATACATCTTACTAGTGAGTGGTGGCCATATCTTGGGGTTAGATATCTCAGGATAGAACCTGAGATAACCTTAGGAGGGGGATGTGGCTCAGTCCAAGATTTTGCCACGGCTGCTGATGCAACAGCAGGACATCTTCCTTTAGCTCCCTTGGTTTTCAGCTGCTTGGTTTATCAGCTGGAAAGTACCACTGAGTTCTCTCCTCTGCAAGGGTTTTGGCAGAGCCTGGTCATGGTGGCTTCACTCTGCTCCGTCATCTGTTTAGTCCCCCTTGGACTGCATTGTGTGGGGGAGGTTGGACACGCTGACTGCACCTCTATACATGCACTGAATTTTGGGACAGAGAGAAGATGCCAAAAAGTAAAATGGAGGGCAGACCAGAAGATATTGCATTCTTTTTACATGACTTGTCAATCATGATCCATATAACACTGCTGCATCTGTGGTTGTGTGCAGAATATGAAATTGAAATGTACAAATAAAACAGTATTAAAGAGAGTCTATAGTAACAGAGTAGATATACTTACTCTTGTACAATAAAGAAGTCTCTCGAAGAAACCTTTTCCTTGCTGTTGAAAACAGGCAGCATTTTTTTCCCCAGGAGAATTACATACTGGGCTTCTGATTATGTACAATCAAAATATGCTTAATTATGTTTATCTTGAAAAGTAGGTAGCGTATTTTGTGCTTCTTTTGAGGACTTTAAGGAAATTTAGAACTCAGAAATATTAAAATGTTAATGAAATGCTTTATTAGTTGAAAAAAAAGAAAAACTGTACAGAGAAAAAAATAAGAGAAAAGCTGCTATACATCTAATTTGAATAGTTCTGAGTGACATATTAATTATTTATGAAAAGAAAGACTTCAAAACGAAAATGGCTGTAATACTCAGAAATACACTCAATCTCGAGACTTTTTAGTTGTAGGAAAAAACTTAGTCAAATTAGAGTGTTTGCTTACCAAAAGCTGAAATGAATTTTACCTAGAAAATTGCTTATTTTTTTTCTTTGCCTACTGAAACAGTGAACAGTAAGGTACTGCAATATTTATACATTGCAATTCAAAATTTCTCTACCCCACGTTAATAAAAAAAAATATAAAGAGATTTAACCAACCTCATGTTTCGCAAAGTTTCCCTTGAAAAGAGACATATCAACTCAAAATTTCTTTTGGAGACTTTGAGATAAGCACCATGTAAGAAGTATATTTACATGAAAGATCTGAATAGAGTTCATCAAATATAGAAGATGAAATATTAATTGCTTAAATGTTCAGTCAGTGTCCTTAATGCAAAAAATATACTGTTCTGTCTCCAAAGCTTACATTTACTTCCAAATCCATATAACAATTGGAATGCATTCGCTGAATTCCTATTTAAGTGGGTATTGCTCTTGTATTTGAAGACTTATTATTCTGTGAGCTAATATAAACACAACAGAAAACAATCCTGGGAAAAAAGGTTCACAAACACTTCTCACCTTGAAATGTCAACTGAAATAATTCCTACATTTGTGTTGGATTATAACACTGATGCACTTTCTGAAGCACCATAAATTTTGAAAGCTTGCTAACAGCATGCTTTTTAAAATCAAGTGTGCATTCTTCCTTTCCTAGGGCTCAGTGTGCCAAAAGTTGTTTGAAAGAGAAGTGTTAGCTGACCTGACATAGTCATACATATCCCTTAGTCTATCCAACAGCTTTGGGGAAAATAAATATCTAATTCCTTGTCTTCAGGGAGAGGAGAACACTCTGTGGCAAGGTGATACTGGCAAGTAACCTAGAGATTATACAGAATAGTTTCAGTAATCAAAGTGCATAGGAAAATTTAATGTACTGTAAAATATTTTAGACCTGAAAAGAAAAAAGGGCAGAAGAAGCTAAGAGGTCATTTAATCTGTCCTTCTGTCCCAAGAGAGAATCAGGCATTGCAACATCACTTCTGTCGGATAATCACCATCTGTTCTAAAGTGTTTTAATGACAGAGAAATCCACTGCCTCCCCAGGCAATTTATTACATTTCTTGCTATCCTTAATGATAGAAAAATTTCTCTAGTGCTTAACCTGACATCCTGGCTGCAATTTATGTCCAGGTTTTTCTTTTCTATACCTCACAGAAGATGGGAAAAAAACCCCAAAACCTACTCCATCTTGCTTGGCAAAACTTTGCTAAAAATGTGGTTAATTCAGTCTTCCCTTTCTCCTACTCAAGAGTCTCTCCATATCTATCCCAATCTTTCTGAACTTTGTCACTAACCAATGCTCCTGGAGAAATTTTTGTGATGTTGAGTAAATCAGAAGGATAATGTTAGTGTATATTACTGCCTATTCTTCTATTCATGCAACAAAATATGAGGCATACTACTGCTTTAAGCATTATGGTAGTTTTGAGCCATTCTAAGCTCTCAGAAACCCTTTCTGCAGAACTCCTACACAATTGTTAATTTACTTTATAGTCTGAGCACAGTTTAATATTCCTCCACTCAAATGGTGTAGCTGTCCTAAGTGAAATAAGGGAGTTTGTTTGTTGTTTTGAACCTTACATCTGATATATTTTTTTTCATATTGTGAATTTCTAAACTTCTATTTCAGCCTGTACAAACTGTCTTGAAGTTTGATATCACCCAAATTTAGTCCAGAACTCTCTATTTTACTGTTCAGATTATTTAAAAAATCATCTATTACCAGACTAAGAACCAACCCATAGATCCTTCAGTTTTTGTGAACCTTCAGTAAATCTTCCGATATGGTTCCAAATAGTTTCTTTTAAATGGCTCTCAAATTATTACCTGGATATCAAAAGTTGTATTCAAGATAAGACTGGGCATCTCTTACTTTTCTTTGGCATTCAAGGCCAGTTAAAATGTCAAAAATAAATGAAACTTACTTGTCAAAAACTGTTCCTGACAGATCTACATGGAATATTATTTTCTGTTGTCTTCCATGTGCTTTTCCAATTCTTTGGGTTTTTTATTGTTTTTTGTTTTCTGTTTTCGTTTTCTGTCACCCCTTTTTTGGCATAATATATAAAATTATAAATTCACATGAAACTTTAATGAAAGGAAGATACATATATGAAACTACTTACAAGAAAGCAAATAGAATATGGAAATATATGGAAGGTTTAATATTTGTGCATTCTGTAATTGCATAACTCTGCATGTTAATTACTTTAGCTTTAGGGCTTTCCTTATAAATTAGCTAGATATTTGCTTTATTTAGACATTGGAATTATGTCTTGCAAAACCTGAGAAAGTCCAATAAAAGTTCAAGATTTTTTTTTTTTGCAGCTATTCAAATACCTTGTGAATTAATTTCTACCAAGTTTAAAGAGAGGCAATAGCTTTTGAAGTCACATGAATTTTCTTTTTAGGTCCTTTGCCAAAATATTGAGCAATTTGCCAATCCATTACATTCTAGATATGACTTTCTTCTCCTTATCAAAATGGTGATTTTTTTTCTAAACCTCAGTTTTAAACATTAGATCTGATTGGAGAAGTTCAATTTGAAAATATTTCAATCACTAGTATTTCTTTCTGTTCACCTTGAATTTTTCATAGCTATGTTGATAAGCCATGGAGAAGCTCAGCGAGTTTTTATGTTTTTGTGTGAGCAGGTAACAGGTACATGTGTGGGTATTCTGTTCGTGAATAAAAAATTTGTATTTTTTTCCTATCTACTTACAAGTTTAAATAGTTTAAATTCACACATTCAGTGTAAAGGAAAAGATACCTGTCCATTTTTTTACTTTACCTTGATATAAAATTAATTAAATATGATCCTATATTTTGGTTGTTTCACTGACAGATTTCTTTGACAGAAACCTTCAGCAGAAATACAACATCCTTTGACTATCATTGCATTCTTACCCTGACTTTTATGCCATTCTTAGTACAGTATCCTCTAAGTCTGAGTTCATGCTGTCCCTGATAGTTCCTTGTAACAGTTTCTGGCCATCATAGGGGGCAACTCCACAGTAAACACAAGGAAACAGCCAGTTCTCTGAGAAACTGGGCAGTGTTTCCTTAAAGGCAAGAAGTACAAAAATTTTTGAAAAGTTGTTTCATTGATCTAGGAAAGTAGGGTTTAAACATAATCATGCAAATTAGAGTTTACAAGAAAAGAGCTTGGTAAGTTTTGAATGTTGCTAATGAAAAGAAAATTATACATTAATTTTCTCTCATTCTTGAGATTCTGATCATATAGAAATAAACCCTTACAAGAAAAGAATGGAAACTTTTGTGCCATTCATTAACATCTTAAATGAAAAGGCAGTGAGTACAATTTTTCTGGTACATTTAAAAACAAGCAATTGTTTACATTTATAAATAAATACATTATACAGGAAAAAGAATAATAGTAAAACTTGAACATAGTGGATTGAAATAAAAAGAGAGAGAGCAAAAGTAAGATTTTTACATTATTACATTTTCTAGTACCAGACTGATCACTTCAGTAAAAAATCTTTCTTTACTTGTGCCTTTTGCGGTTTTCTGGGTTTTTTTTATTGGTGTTTGTGTTTTTGTTTTATCTTTTTTTAATTATCGCACTTTTCCACTTCTATGCTACTGAAAGTGTAAAAAAAAAAAAGATCAAACAACCCAAACTGCTTCCCCCCAAAAATTATATAACCTTGACCATAGTGATTATGAATAAGTAACACTACAAAATATACATCACTTGTGTGAACCTATGAAAAGATATATGAATCAATTCAATATGAAAAGAAAAATGAATTAATCAAAATGGAAAAAGGAAAATAATTATTCATGCCTAATTACTTTGACACTACCAAAGTACTTTGAATTTTATTCTGTGGATTTTCTTTTAGTGAAATCCAGTGAAAGTAAAGATCAAACTACAAAAGGGAGTCAGTGAAGTCAGTAGAACAGTATTTGACTTTATGATTCTGGGTAAGAGATTAGCCTAATTTAGTACTTGGAGTTTACAGGTGTCCTCTCCAGTTTCTATGAGAAGGAGAATGGGGAATAAAAATTTCAAATGTGTATAAGAGACTTAGTTTTCAATGTTCTTTTGCTCCTATGTCTCTGAAATACTGTGGGTTTGTATTTCACATGGAATTTATCCCCAAATCAAAAGAAACCGCTAGTATATATGACTGTAATAACTAAAATAAGTCACTAGAGGTAGTGTCAAAACTGCTGCTTATCCTAGTAAACAAAAAATCCACAAATAACAAAAAATGCACAAAACCTCAAAACCTTTTGAAATACCTTTAATATCATTTTTAAATACACCTTTAATATAATTTTTAAATACCAATTTTTTTATCTGTGTTCTCATTGCACTCTCTCATTTTTGATGTTAGACACTAAAAAGACAGATATTCTCAAAGTCTGCATGACCATATTATAAAACTTTTCGTCCAGCTTCCTCACACACACTACTATTACTGATAATTTTCAGACCTAGATACTAAAATGTCTTTGTCCCAATTTAATTTTGCTTATGGAAGCGTTGCCATTTCTCTCTGGCCCTTCCACATACCTGAGATACATAATCATGGTGTCTCTTCAGTTATGATATGCTGTTTAGAGGATTACTATCTTAAACTTTTACAAATTCTTTGTGGTCAATTAGAAACACTTGGTAAATTGGCTTGTGCTGCATTGAATCTGGGGCATCCCAAGCCAGTCTATTGGAAGATAGACCTGTCAATAGGAAACATTGCACAGTCATGTAAGATAAATTCAACACCAGGCAACTTTTAGATGGAGAAGAAATAGAGACATTGTCTCCTACATTCACACAAGAGTGCCCCAGGCTCTTGGGTGGAAATAGCTAACAGGAGACCTTGAGGTACCTGTAACAAAATTTATTCCTTTTCAACAACTCAAAACTTTGAACATCTCCTCTGCATCAGATGGGCCTTTGAACTCAGGTGTGAATCTTGCTTCAGGCTCCAAAAGGACTGCTTTTATGTCCCTGCCTGCCTCGGTCTACAATGAAGCTGCTCCAATATTCACATTCTTGGTGGCTTCTAAAGAAACATTATCTTCCTCTTCAAATTCCTCACCTCAAGTGAGGAAAAAAACCAGTAGAATTAATTTTTTTTTAATTTGGAGATGCTTTAACTAATAACTAATTAATAATTTGAAATTCTTTGCCTAAAAAGTTTGTTTAAGATGAGAGGGAACCATTCTTAATATTATGTCAGTATAGTTATAATTTTGAATCATCATTTATAATCTCTGCTTTAGGAAGCGAAGGGTAAAGGTGGTTTTGTGAATCTGTAGCCCTCTGCACTGATATTTTTAATGTATGCCATACATTTGAAAACAAGCTAAAAAAATTGAAATTGTAGATATGTAGACATTACTTCAGTTTACTTCAGTTTATCTTCTGCATCAGTTGTTATCTGAAATTATATCTTGACATGTTGGAGCTTCAAGAAAAATAAAACTATCACCTCATCTCCTCTTTTGTCTGTGTTTTAAATTAGACAAAAAATACCCCAAAAAACTTAAGAATATTAGTTACCAAAGAATCCATTCTGTAACAGAATGAAAGACACCATTGATTTTTAATGAAAAGGGAAATGAAAAACTGGTGCTGTTAAAATCAATATGTTAATTTGATTATATTATACACAAGAGATTTATTAAAAGTCTAGTTTTATTGTATTTTAGAAAATATATTATGCTAAATCATTACACAGATCTGTTTGGAAAACATGAGATGTCTCTCTCTCAATTTTCTTTAAGACACTCATATAAGCGCTACTAAATATATCAAAGACATAATCAAATTTCTTACTCTCCAGTGTTCTTTCTGAAAAATTGGAGTAAAAATGTACATTAAATTTTTGAAATTTTGTTGTACATTTAGAAGCTATTCAAGGGATACTTTGAAAATGCTTTGTATGGAAAATTTCATAAAGTAGTCTGTAATGGCAATTTATAAATGGATTTCAATTGTGCAGTAATAAATCTAGGAATTACAGCTTCACTAGAAGCTACAAATGAGAAGTTTCCTGAAAGAGGATGAGAACACAATTTTTCTTTAATTTAAGCACCGTCATATTCACAAAAAGAAAATAGAAACTTTTAAAAAACCCACAAAACTAATTGGATTAAAGAATATAAATTACTCGAGGCATAAGGTATTATAACAATCAGTCTTGCAGGGGGTTTTAATTATTTTTCTGTGACATTATAACAAGCAAAACTAGAGTAAATTAAGACTTGCTAGGAGATACAGTGATTGAAAATACTGGCCCATGTCAGGGTCTTCCTAGAAGTTAGTATTGTTTTCCTGAATGCGGATCTGTCTAAATTAAGTCTCGTGCCTCAGAGAAGTTCAAGTTGCTTATGTTTTGCTTGTCTTTCTTCCTTTAAGTAAGGACCATGCCATATTTTTCTTTGTTGTCCCATTCTTCCCTTTCACCATAACCTTTAAGGTCTTCTTACATCAACAGTGCAGTTATAGTCTGTGCAGGCAAGCATTGGGAGCTCCTGATTGAATCCATTAAAAAAATAATTTGAAAAGAGTGAGAACTTACAGTGTTTAGTATTTCTATGCAAGTTTTATAGAAAGCAAGGTAGTGGATTTTTTTTACATTTCAATCTAAACCACATTAGCTGAATTAAAGGAAATATCCATTTTTAGGGAAATCCATGTTTGCTTTGAGAACTCATGAACAGTGAGCCCTTTCTGATCTTTCCAGGATGCTAGCTTTAAGTGAAATGGTTTTGCTGTTGCTATCAATTCAGTTATATGTTATAATTCAGTTACATTTCTTCCATAAAAGAAGAAATCCAGACATGTCAGAGTCTGCATCAAGAGGGACCATAAAGAGGGACAAGCATAGGCTGTGACTGGACTGAAAACTTGCATTTTGGTAAGGTATGCCAGGCAGAGATCTCAGGTCAAAGTGCTGAACTGAAAAGGGACTGCTCAGCCCATGGATATGAGACCCCAGAGGTGTGATCTCCAGAGGGTGAAGACCCCAGATGAGGCAGGTCAAGGCCATTAAGGCCTGTTCAAGCACTCAAGACCCTCACAGGTCTAATGGCGATTCACTTTAGTACATAGTGCAGCATATCCCACAAGTATTTTATCAGCTATCCAATTTTAAATCAAATCTATTGGGCTCCCTACAGCCTTGCAAAATTGATATTTTGCAAGGTATTAGTGGTGCTTGTTAATTTTTAGTGCCATTCAATATCCTGTTGCTCTGTTCCAAGAGAGAGAACAAAACCTTTCAGAATATTCTGTCTGTGTGACACATTGCATGTGACCTTTCATTTGTTCCAGACACTGGAGTGTTTAGTCTGTTCATCTGTCAGCTAAAGGCCTTGAGTTTCACCTAGTTAGCTCCTACCAGGATTCCAAACTTTAATTGTTATAGTTTCCAGGAAATCAAATTGTCCTGGCTTTTTGGCAGGAAACCCAGTCTATGACTTTATACTAGAGAGAGAGAGAGAGAGAGAGAGAGAGAGAGAGAGAGAGGTTCAAAAGGGGAATTTCAAATGCTCACAGCAGGGAGTGTGTTCTCATTTTCCTCAGATATCATAGTAGTTCACCGAAGAGCAAAATACATTTAAGCATGAATAAAAATAATACAGTAAGCAGAGAACAGTCTGATTTGACTACTAGAGAAATTAAATAGAGTGTGATAAGTATCTCCTCAGAATTCACCCATAGGCAGCAAGAGCCTTGAAGTGGTCCAGGTCAAGCCTATTGGAAGATATCTTGGCCCATCTTCCACATGCCACTAGTAAAGTAATTAGAAAAACAAGCTAGCCCATAGAGGGCCTAGGTTCAAATTCTTCCTCTCCCAAATGTAATTTAAGATCCTGGGTCCCTACTTTCCAGAAGAGTCAGCGAAGCATTGAGTTTTAGGACATTTTTAGGAGCTTCCTATCACTCACTTTGAAATTCTTTTGCTGTTATTGGAGTAATTTAAATTATTTCATGTATGTAAATAGACTCATTTTTGAGATTAAGGCAAATTTACAAGGGGAGATTTAAGCTCTATCTAGTGAACATATAAATGGGAGAATTGCTCAGTACATTTCCATTGCCAGCCAGGCAGCCCCTCCGTCATCACACGTGCAGTGGTGGCTGCTGTGGTGCTGGTGCTATTCAATGCCTCTCTTCATGCAAGGCACTGGGAAGGAAAAGCCACCACTGCCACCCCTTCCCTCCTGCCTGTAGCACAACTGGCTAGGGATGGCCAGGCAGGCAAGGCTTGCTGGGGGCAAGCTGAGATGGAGGCTGTGGAGGTGCATCACTGCTTGCTGCGCTGGGATAGGCCCTGGTGGCAATGCCTCACCAGGCCTGGAAAAAAACCCTGCTTGTGTGCTGCTTTGATTTTCTTAAATATGTCATCACAGAGGCATTGCCAACCTCTCTAATTGGGCCAGCAGCGTGTCCATTTTCAGAGCCATCAGAGATTGGCTCTGTTGGACATGTTGGACGTGGAAGCTTCTAGCAGCTTCTCACAGAAGCTGCTTCTGTGGTCTTACCCTGCTACCCAAAACCAGGCCATGCCAAATCAACACAAGTATATGTCTGCTAAGTAGCAAGACAAACAGCTAATGAGCAAGATGTTTGTACTTCAAAGGATGAATGACAACATCTAGTTACTGTGGTATCAAAAAGTCCCAAGCCATCTTTCAACGGATACAGAATATGAGGTAGTAAGAACTGAATATTTACTACAACTACTAACAGGAGCTGAGTTCTGTGCTTAGAATATGATGATATGTAATTATTTATATTTTCTTGGCAGAAAATTATACGCAGTATTTAATGGCACAGCACAGTGCATGAGGCAATAGCATCGAGGATAAAGAGGAGAACTGCAGTTTGAATTCCTGGATTGATGTTTCTGGACTGTTGACTTCACTGTGTAATTTTCTGATGAGTGTTAAACAAGTCATGTTTCCTACTGCTTTACAACACATAAAACAAATGCCAAAGCTTGAAGATCAAACCCAACATCAAGCCAACTTTCATGCTGGCAAAAACATAAGTGGCTTTAGTTCTTCTAAAAAATTCAGGAACAGGAGCAAACAGTGAAGGCTTCTGAATCCTGTTTGCCAATAGTGAGCCAGCAGTCTATGGAGATACAACAGCACATGAATCATCAAAACCAAACACTAGCAAGAAAAGCAATTAAGAGCAGCCAAAATAAAAAAAAAGAAAGGACTTTATTTTAAGGCTGTAGTGGTCTCAATTACAACTTCACACTCTTGAAAATGATCATGCTTTTGATGGGTGTCTTTCCCATATGTTTATTTAGAGAACATATCCTTTTTAAAGACTTGTTTTACAGCTTCCATGACACTGGGATGTGCTTTCTTTCCAACCTTAACAATTCTGAGTATTCTTTAAAAGCAAAAAGAAGTATTAGAGAGACAATTTCTTTATGTCTTTGATAATGCCATTTACAGAAATAAGATCAGCTTTATATCTGTCTTTTGAAAGAATCAAGGAAATATTTTTCCCTTTTATTTTCATAATTTTATTCAGAGTTCATTGTGAGAAAGCAACCTCTGACATCCTCACAATTTTTTAGACATTTTGGCATGAATGAAGAAAGACTGCCTGCATTCTTGGTCCATTTTGTTCTATGCTGCATATGACTGTGTTGGAAATACGTTGTCTTAATATCTCTTAATTATAGGAAATCCTGCAGGAGCATTTTATTTTACTCATAAATTATTGTCTCATCAATCATCAGCAATCAATTCACACCAGCAATTAATTGATATAATTAGTTAGATGACTGACAGTAATTTCTACTCTTTTGCATATTCCTGTCAAGAAAAAAAAGGAGACCTCTCTCTGTCTCCCCTCTATCTTTTTAATTTCTCTACCTTACATTTATTGTTAAATAAAATCCATATTATTGGCTGCAGCATATGAACTCATTTGAACCTTAATTTGGGCAGAGGCATCCCTAAATAATAGGGTCATAACAACCTCAGAAACAATTTTTTGATTTATGTTTAACAGGAAAGCTCATGCTCTTTGTCTACTTTGTATCTCTTCACCATATTAACCAAAGACATTTGCAAATTCTTGTCCCTCACAAAGTTGAATCTGTCTTCAAGCTGCTTTAGAATTGGGTGTTATCAATATTCATATCCCTAACACAGAATATGTCATTAGGGAGCAATCTCTAGTGGGGAACACAGCCCACTTAGGTTCTAGGCAAGGCATTCCAGGCTGTAGCTTGGTTAGGGTGAACTCTTTCTCCTATTTTAGTAATAACTGAAATTTTATTTTTCCTCAGAAATGTAGACAAAGTTTCACTTGTTTACTTAAACTTATTTCTTCAACAAGTGGTGACAAGAAATTTTTTCTCTTTGAAAAATCCAACATCCCTATTATGTCTCCTCTGTATACACATTTAGACATTTAGGATTTCTATTTTCATTGGTAAAGAGCATTGGTAAAGAAATTCAGAGAAATCTGTTGGCCTCAAAGAACTTGACTTCAAAATATTGGATAGGCTGAACTGAGGATTGATGCAAGAGAATCAGGTACATTAAATCTCATTTTCTGTAAGAACTAGCTTAGGCTAACTGATATACAGATGATTCTTCATTTTCTACATGTTGGAACTACAGCAGGTTTTTAGGATATCCTCATTTTTCAAGAGTTACAGAGAAGAGAGGAGACAGAGAATCATAGAATATTCTAAGTTGGAAGGGACGCAAGTATCATCAAAGTCTAGCTCCTGGTTCTCCACAGGTCAGTCCCAAGAAACCCACCCTGTGCCTAAGAACATTGCCCAAATATTTCCATAAATGCCCCTTGAACTGCAATGCTCTGATTCCTCCTCATTCCTGCATAACATCTGTAATTTTCTGAACTATCTTCAACTATGGTCTATCTTGGAAGTGCAATATCCCTACAGTCCTTGTGTTTGCTTAATCCAGAATTTACTATCTGTCTCTAATGAGTTTTGCCTGGGTACTAGTTGCAAAATCTTCCATCCTGGAATAACAGAGGTATAATCATCAGCAATCAGCCAGAAGGATGCAGAAAGAAAAGCTTCACCCTGCAGCAACACCATGCAAAGTGTTTGTGCTCATGTCACAGCCTAACAAACTGAAGGCAACTCAGTGCAAAACACAGTGCAAAACACTTTCTCCAAAGAAAGTTTTATCTTCTAATTGTATATTAACAGATAATAAACATTTTAGCACAATAAGGTAAATCTATCCAATTCCCAGTATCATGTCCTACAGGCTTCAATTTAAGAATCCCAAACAATGGACACTTTTCTTCTGATATCTCCTGGTCCACCCCTGGGAGACCTGATTGAGACCGTTAATGTTTTTTTTCCTAGAGTCAGGACAAAGCAAAGCTTTACTGCTCATTTTCCCCAATGTTTTATAGCATTGGATGCTTTAACTGGTTTTGAGTTGCTCCCCAAGACAAATTACTTTTCCCACTATACCTAATGAACAACAAAAGAGAAGCAAAATATTGAGCAAATGTCTTGACAAGGCTTTCGTACTTCAGTGGATGGTGTCCATGGCCAGGCCACGGTGGATGCAGCAGAGCCACCAGAGGTCCTGAGCAGCTGCAGGCCCCAGACTTGGAAGCATAAGCCTTTTTCAATAAGTTCAGCAATCCATCCTCATTGCCTCCCTATAAATTTCAACTGGAAAAGGTAGGATTTCCTTTTATAAAGGGTTCTCCTACATCCTGTTTTGTTAAGATTTTAGAAAGTGACTGAAATTGATTTTCTGGATGATTATTTTATCCAGGTGTTTTGATGGGTATTATTAGTGAGACATGCTGGTTTGGGTCTTGGTGCTTGATTTCTGTGGTTTTGTTTGTTTGTTTGTTTGTTTGTTTTTTCCCAGTGCATTGTCTGTAGAAAAAAATGTTCCTATTAATTATAGAAGGCAGGGAAGTACATTTTTGCTGTCACCCTGGAGGACACAACCAAGGGAAGTCCAAATTCTTGCACTGAAATACTCTAGCAGAGCACCACTGAAAACTTCACTGCCTTTTCTTCAGGATGGTACTCAAAGTCAGGTCTGAATAGGTAAGAGCTCCTGTCATCCTTTGTCTTCCTCATGTGTTCAGTAATAGAATATAATGAGCTGTGGCTGAGAGAACAATAGACACAAGCCCTGGGTGTAATAAACTGGGTCTAGCGGGGCAAGAAAAGAAAGAACAGATCATGGGGAACCTAGATGCTGGTCACAGATAAGCAAGTGGATGGAGAATGATGCCTTAGAATTTTGGAAACATATACTGGGATATCATCATGGACTGATTTGATTGGCAGCTTGTGACATCTGCCTAAAGGCCCTCAGTAGTAAAAATTGGTGTAATATCATTGCTTGGCCATCCAGCACCCTGTAGAAGCAAATTGCCTGGTGCCAAGCCACTGTGTAGAGGCTGACACTGAGACTGGCTGCAGCAAGTGTTGCAGTTTCCTTAGATTCAACAATGCCAAGTCATTGGAGACATGTATAGAGCAGTTCTCAGTTACTGCAGGTGCATTGTGCAGGGGGAGTGCAAAGATTTTTCCTAATACAGGTGGTCACTTGGACCACTTTATAAGTTCAACTTAAGAGTGTCATGTTTGACTAAAATTCATGTTTCTCTATATTTAGTTTTACTATATTTGCTTAAGGAAAAAAGTAGTTTTTAAAACCTGTCCCTGTTCCCTTTAAAAAGAACCTCCTGTGATAGAGGTGGTGTCTTCTATCCGAGTTGGGGGTGAAATTACTATTGTTCTTCACGGTTTGCTAGTTTGCTGCTTCAAGGCTTCTTTTTAAAGTTAGACTACCTTTTCAATATACTTATATTTTATCTCATCATCCTTTCCACTCTCTTCAGCAGGTCATCAATATTTATGATTTGTGACTCCCGAGGAAGAAATAGACAAAATCCCTAGCATCTAAAAATGAATTTCAGTCGATGCTACACACTCAGGATTCTTGCTGTTTAGTCTATTGGGAACTGGGTTCTTATTAAGACTTGAAAGCATATATCATCAAATGGCTTAATCATCTCTGTGTATTCTATTTTTAATTAATCCAGGTATCAACAAAAGTTGGGAGAAGAAAAATTTCCTTTCTATACATTTTGTTGGTAATTTTCCCAATTTTAATAAACCTTTCAAATTTAATTTTCTCTTCTTTAGAACCTCCCCCCTTGACTGTAATAAAACAAACAATAAAATTCTCTTGGGAAAGTCAGAGCTGCATCATAAATCCTGAATGAGTTGGAAGGAATAGAGCTTCTTTTTACTCTAGACATGGTCTAAGTCAACACACTGCCAAAGGTATTTTTACATCATAAAATTTGCTCCTGAAAGACCCTGTCTCAAAAATTTGTGGAGAACAGTTTTTCAAGTGGTAGACAGTTTCCTCTTTTCTGAGACTTCTAAACGTGTCTCCCTGGATTTGTAAATTCCTTTCCCTCAAAGGAACTTATGTAAGGAAAAGGAAAAAGTATTTGAGATTAAATTAGGTAAATTACAAAGGGTAAGGAGAGTTCATTGTTTGTCTAAAATGGAAAGCAATAGCTTTATATAATCTTAATCATCTCCCAGACAGTAAGAAAAATGTGCCAGTAGGTTAACAATGGAATAGTGAAAGGTAGTAGGTACAATTTTACAGTGCTTCCTTGGAAGAATAGCCCAGTTTTGCAATAGTTTTTAACTCACAGGTCTAGTTATCCTATATTTTATAATTTTCTCCACATGCTTCACAGAAAAAAAGCCTGTTCAATCATTTCTGAAATCATCTTAGTCAGGCACATGTTAATGATTCTTGGCTTTGTTCTGTCCAAGCTCAGGAGCTTCTGTCAACAGTCCTTTTAGGTCCCTTCCAAAATAGAATATTCTATGATTCTGTGTTTGCCAATGCCACTAGTGAGTTCATAAACCTGTTCGATAATCTTTATTTTTGTTTCAAATTTTTGGCTTAAAACTTTTTTTAGTTATTCTTCCCAGACATTCCATACATCTGACAACATTTATTACCCCTCTGCCATTTGCTGTTTTACCTGTAGCTGATTCCTTAATAGGGAAGAGAAAAAATTCTTAAACAAAATGGTTTTATGGGAAATATTACATATACAATATATCACATTAAATCACAAAAGCACCATAGTAAAAATGAAGACACAAGTTATAGATATTGAAATGAAAACATTTTTTTCCAAAGAAATAAAATTCTTTAGTGCTATTTCATATTTACAATATGAGTTTATAATCCTAAATTTAGCATTGGAATTCCAGAGTGCACAGGTATCAAAACTACTTTTGCAGCAGAATATGAAACCACTTCCTCAAAGAAGCCTTTTACACAATATGAACCTCACATTCACTTCTTAACTCTTACGTGGATAATGCATGTTAGAATATTAAATTGTTTTGGCTCTAAACTAAGATTTCCAGTGGTTCAAAAATAATATTAGCCCTTACTCTTATTAGTATTATTTTGTCTATTTTTTTATTAACATTTTCTTGTGGCTTACTAAACCAAAAATAAAACTAGCAACAACCCTAATACTTTTTTTTCTGACAGTAGTTTCCTGTAGCTTCATGGGTAAAACCAGAAGCTTTATACTTATAATTTTCTTACCTTACACAAGATTCTCAGAATTTTTTTACAGATTATTTTGTACATATCTGAAAGTCTAAAATATAATGGAGACCATCTTCTTAAACAACACACACCCTAATAATTGGTAGCTGGACTAGGGAAAGCACATAAATACAAGACTATTGGAAAGACAGGTCTGTACTAATGAGATAGTCCATGGTCTACTGTTCTGGAAAGGATGAGCTTAGGAAAAATGCACAGATTTTCATGTTTTGGACCAACCCTGGAACCCATTACTTTCACCACATTCTAATTTCTCATTCAATTAGAACATTACTGAAAAGTGTTACAATTTCAAGGCCGTTGTGAATCAGTCACTTACATTCCTTCCTGAATGTGCAGTTGTTTCTAGTACCCTGTCACCACTGAGCCAGACTTAGCATGGTAGTTAATGCTTCAAAAGTTAGTACAAGTTAGTTAGTACAAGAAAGCACCATGTCATGCTGTTACTCCAAGATACCAGTTTGGTAACTGGTATCTTGGAGTAACAGCATGACATGGTGCTTTCTGATGGAAACCAAATGAGTTTAATTAATTTCTATCCAAGGATATCAGGTTAGGCTGCCACATGCTGGATTAAGAGATTCTATTAAACATGGCCAGTATTGGAATTTGAGAGTTTTTCAGAAGATGTACAGATGTACACTGTTTAGGGAGCTAATAAAACACAAATAGCAAGAGATACAGCCTGAAGCTTCTATACCATGGGAATAGGTGAGGAAAAGGAAAAAGTATTTGAGATTAAATTAGGTAAATTACAAAGGGTAAGGAGAGTTCATTGTTTGTCTAAAATGGAAAGCAATAGCTTTATATAATCTTAATCATCTCCCAGACAGTAAGAAAAATGTGCCAGTAGGTTAACATTTGCTAATGTTGTGTTAATGGTGTTTGTTGACGATAAAATAGAGGAATCAAACTATGAAAGATTCATGGATTCAGTGACTGCCAGCAAAGAGCTAAATTTCCTCTTTATTTCCGTTCATAACTAGTCAAATAAACAGTGTTTGTTTCTTTCACTTTTGCAGAAGTGTTAAATATTGATCCAGCTATAAGCATGGCACCAGAAAAGATGTGATGAATGGCTTTAGACCATTTAGCCAATATAACTTATGATAGTAGTAAGTTTTGCCTCTTAGGTTTCAGAATTAGACCAAGACTTTGAAGATGTTTCCCTGACATCAGGGAGGTCAGCATGAATCATGTGGGCTCACCCCATTATTTACTTCCTGCCAGTTCAGGAATTCAAGATGTGGGCAGCTTCTTTGCCCTCCACACCTTTGGTTTGGGTTTTGGTTTCTTGCATTCAGGGCCTGGGAGATCAAAATTTAATAAATTAGTTCAGTAAAATTGCTGTCCCCTGTACAGTGAGGATTTCTTAGATGGCTAAGTATGATATCAGTCATCTAGAAGAAACAAGTTTGGATCTAAAAAGTCCCAAAGAACTTAGAAAGCCCCATAGAGGTAGGAGTGGGATGGAGTCATGAGACCATATTATCTGTCCCACTGTGTACAAAGAGAAGAGGAGAACATCTTTTGAAAGAAAAGGATGTGTTATTGCCATGCTTTATTGGACAGTTGAAATAGACAGTTTCCCAGGAGTCTTAGGACTCAGTAGGACCTGTTACAAATTCTCCTCCAGGGATTCCTGGAGGAGAATTTGTAACAGGTCCTACTGAATAATAATCATTTAGTAGTTTAAAGATAAGAATAATTGAGTAGTTTAAAGATTAACTTCTACTTGGAAGCTTGATTTTGTTTCTGCAATCTTATTCAGATACTTTTTAGGTACTTTTCCTGAAGGGGGGTTGATTAGCCTATGACCATGTGGTTCACGCCTTTCAGAATTACATGCGCTGTTCTTTTGACAAATACAAGAATCTATCATATACAATCTAAAGTTAGAAACCCTATAGCTCTTCCTATTTCCTGTATTGTAGAAAACAAAAGCATTAATGAAAAATGAAAGTGCTGTGGCACTAAATCAAAAAGGCAAAGTAATGACCTCTCAAATACAGAAATAAAATTAAAACATGAAGAAAAATATCTTTGCTTTCAACATTTGTATAAATGTGGAAATATCTTTGCTTTCCTCATTGTGAGGCTGAAAAGAAATGTAAACTTAAGGAAAAATGAAGGTTGAAAGTTGTGGCCTACAGAGTAATCTAATTCATAAGTAGAACTGCCCTGAGTTCAATATCATGTTTCCTGAGACAGATATGAAACCAGCCTTTCCACCCCTACAATGCCATTGTGACAACACCATGCCTCAATTCTTGTAAACACTCAAAATACTTGAAGGTTTAGACAATATTGAGACTGTTTTCCAATGGAATTTATTCCTTTCTCCTTCATAAGCCTGATTTACCTAAATGTACATTAAATTCTACAAAAAGGGGGATTTTTTAATCTGTCTAAAACGTTTCAGCTTCTGCCATTTAAGAAAATAACTACATGGTTTTGAGCCCAACTTTCACTCTTTCTAATGATCATTTAGATTAAACATATCTTTTAGCGCCATTGTGTTAATTTGATAAGTTTCATATGCTCCAAATTATAGTCTTCTCAAGCAACCATGAACACAAAGCTTGTTTTGTTTTCAGAACACAGCTCTGTCTTTCAAAGTATTAGGCAGGCTCAACAATTCCTTGGGGAATTATTCTCTGAAGGGAAGGTAGCAGAAGTGGAAAAAAGCTAAAGAATGAAAATAGGATGTGTAAGAGAGATGTAAGCTGTTCAATAAATAATCCCACAGAAAAAAATAAATAATGAAAAACTGTGTTTTTTAAACCTAGTAAAAGAAAATTATCTTAAAAAATGGTGTAAGACTCGAAAATGGGAAATTAGGCTGACAAAGAACTGTTCATGAGAGAAGATTCAAGCAGAATCTTGGCAATGCACAAGGTTAAGACATTTCAAAAAATGTGCTGTAAAAGCACAAGCTAAATGCTGAAGGTGTAAAAATCCCTACTGTGACTGTAGACTAATGGACTTTGGACTTGTTTTGCTGAGAAAATAAATATTGTATGCCATATTTGTTACTGAGTCCCACTTAATTAACTATGAACATAATCATTAAGTAGCTTCCAGACTGTATGTCCATTATATAAGGCATGTGCACACATACAGATATGTTTTGACTTAGGATTAACATCTTTCCATTTAGCTCTTCTCCACTTCCCTCAAAATAGTGCTAGAATAATGCATTACCACATGAAAAAATGTTAGCAAGAACCAGTTTCTCAAAGTTTATTTGTGTAGCATCCAAGTACATATATAGTACATTTTAAACACAATTATTCTAATAGCTAAAAGCCAACTTTGAACTTCTGGGAGTTTTTTTTGTTCAAAATAAGGTTTAATGCTTATATCCAGATGTAGATAAATATAAATGCAGATATTAAACATCTGATTTTAAAAAAAAATCTTTTTTATTTTTTTTTCATGACAATTCCAACCTAACCTCAAACAGACAAAAAACCATCTGTCCATTTTGAACAGGAAGAAGAACTAGAACTTGTTTGCCCTCATCAGTGTGCTATAAAAAAGATATAAATTTTCATGTACATACTGTTTTAGAGGTAATTCAAGAATGGCAAGGAAATACTTTCATACTACGTATATGTTATCATCACACATAAACCAAGACTTTCTTACAGTCAAAGAACAAAATGCTAGTTAACGAATGGCTATACTATAATGATAAATATTGAAAGATGATCATGAATAACACTTTTAATTTCTGATTACATCTCCTCTCTTGAATGAAGCTTAAAACCCATTTTTTTTACTTGTGAAAGTATGGCAGACTCCCTTGAATACTTAATTTGGTGTGTTTTCACACACAAGAACATTTTAAGGCAAAAAATCATTTTAATTTAAAAGGAAAAGAGGTAAGAGGCCTAGATTTTTATCTTTCATCCCATTCCTACTGTCAGCCCTGTCTGTGAAACTAAATTTGCATTTGTTTCCAAAACACATCCAATATTAATTTGGAAATAAAGTTGTCTGACAATAGTTTATATCTGGAATCCTACTCCACAACTGGAAAGTACAAAGAATTGTGAGCACTTGTTCTCCAGCTGTACAGTTAGGAAAGTGAACATATGTAGCGTGCTATTAAATAGAATTCAAAGGTCTACTTCGTCTTAGTGACATAAGTTCTTAGTTCTACCAATTTCCTTTTGAAGAAGCAAGTACTTACATGTTGCATAAACAGGTCTTAGACTGCAAAAATGAGAACCCATTCAGAATAGAAAAAAAATTGATTAAAAGAAAACACAAGAACACTTCAAAGATTCTTCTGCTTAATTTTTTCTCCCATTGAAAAATGTGTCAACTGAACAGGGAAGTTGCTTTGAAAAATGTGTAATCTATATCTATTCCTTTCATTTTTCTTTTCTACTACTTTTGGGAAAAAAAATATTATCTCTCTTTGATCATCCCATTTGACTCTTTAAGCACTTATAAATATCATTTAATGGCAAGTCAAAGATTACCCTTCTGTATGTAGAATTGATTTTCCTTATTCATCTTGTGTTTTGTTTGCTTTGAACTTTTTTTTCTTCCTTCACTTATAAGAGAAAATCTAGGGAATTGTTATTTTCCCTTTTTATTACTAAGAAAAGGTTAAGAAAGTATTCTTCAATATATTTGTGCAGAGGAGTCTTGGTTGAAGTTTATCTCCAATGTAACCAATTAGAATGAAATGAGATTTTTTTCTTTCTGCACCAAAGACCTGACATTTTATCTATGTGCACAGGGGGTTTAATGCACATTCTTCTCTTTTATAACCACAGAGCTCCACTCAGATCCTCTGCGTTTTCCCAGTGATATAAACTATCCTTTTGTTTCTTTTTCATTCTCAGTAGTAATGAAACAAAACTTTACTAACAATCACTCCCACTCTTACAGAAACAATAAAATAAAGACAAAACTCTCCCAGCACAGCAGAAACTACCACAGAAGAAAGCCCCTCTCAGCTCTTACATGACATCATTGGTCCCCTAAAAAGCTTGGGGCTCTAACTGATAGCTTGGAATCCACATGCTTCTGTGTCCTATGCAGAGCTTCCAGCCTTTGACATGTAACTGAGAACTTTTTAGTGTGTCAGAGAATGGTATAGTGCTATAATGAAATATTAATAATTAATACAATAACAATAATAATAATATCAATATAAAGTTCAATTATATGAAATTGGCTTTATGTTAAGTAGTTGTGTCTTAACAGAAAGAGTGACAGTGGAAGTGTACCATATTTTTTGCTCAACTAACCTTGTAGTTAATCTGGTACACTCATAGTAGAGAGAACTTCTTGTTTCTACATTTTTTTGAAGCTTTGCTCAACCTTTACATTTGGAGTGAAAAGGGAGGTGTCTCTCATTGCTTTGATTAGCCTGACACTCTGGACAACCTTCTCATGACTAATTTGCCACAGAAATGAAAAAAAAAAATTATCTGCAATCATCACCCTAAAGAAAAATCTTGTCATGAAGCTGGCCACTCACATTAATGTCCTGCTACAAAAAACCCAAAAAAGGGAATTAAGTTGCCACAGTAATAACCAAACCTGAACTTTTGCATAGAAAGATAATATATGTGAGCTGGATATTTGATTTTAGGCATAACAGATAAGTGTAGTCCAAGAGGGGGGACCTAGTAGAGAAATTCTGAAGACACGTTTAAATCGGTGAGGAATGGATTAGGAAAATAATTGTGGACAACATTTGCTTTCTTTTTTTCTATATTCACTGTCTGTAGTAAATATTTGAGTGTATTCCTCTTGAAGCTCCTAATTTCTCTTTTTCCTAGATTTGGCTGAGAAAGCTTAAGAGAAGAAAGTTCAGAGATATGTCAGGAGGGATCAAAGAGAAACAAAGGGGTCAGAAAGTCAAAGAAAAAACAACTGAGAACCAGCGCAGTGTAGTTACCCCTGCACTTTGGGAAGCTTTTACAGAATTTGCTCCAATTCAGTAAACCACTGATACATCTGACTGAATGCAAGGGCACACTTGAAGAAATGTTTATAAACTTTATCTTACTGGTATTCATCTAGCATAGTTTTTTCAGGATTTCTCTGTTTAGAATCATAAAATATCCTACTTTGGATTCCAAGTCATGCTGTTTTACTTGGAATCATTTTTTGGCTTATTTTGTGATGCTTAGGGTTAGGAAAGTAGTTGGATAATCCTCATCTCTGGGCTAATAGTAATAGTATTAGATGATGAAAAAACACCAGCAGAAACAATAACCTGCTTCCTAGGTGGTGATAAACAATTAAAACACATTAGTAAACATTTTCTCATAGGCAAACTGTAGATGATCTATTTTTCTAGTTTCTGTAACTATTCTTTTTGGTTTGTGGGATCACGCTAGGAAACCAAAATCCCTAAGGAATTTATGCATAAGAAAGCTTCAGATAAAACATTTAGAAGCCACTGGTGACAATAAAAGAATATAGCTCCAAAAGACACAGAGTACCAAAATTTTTCTTTATGTCTGGTTCAATCTGTGTTCACTGCCAATAAACCCAATGTCACTATAGCCCAGCAAGAAGATTTAAAAGAATTTTTTAAATTGGTATTACTAACCAATTGAACATAATGAGATTTCCAGTAACAGTTTAATAAAACTTTCAATAATGTATGGCTGACCTTTGAGGGTTATATTTCTGCACTGATTATACTCGATGGCATTTTACAAAGAGGTTGGTGAGCCTAACATCTAAGTTCATGTAATGTTTATTTAAATATTTGATATTTAAAATGAAGTAAACATAGTATCAGATATATAAAAAAAATAATCTTTCACTAATTTCACAAAATAAATGCTTGGTAAAAAATGGAAAATATTTTGGAAATATTGAAAAAAACCCAAGCAACTTCTATATTTTTCTTGATTTTTCATGGTTTATTTCATTATACAATTAGTTTTAGTGTCTACTAAGTCAGAATAATTGAGCCTCTTTTCCTTAGATATCCTGAGAGCTCATTGTGAAAAAATTCCAATTTTAATTTCTTTTCCCATTTCTTGAGTTGTGGTTTGGATTCAATCAAAATGTATGTAGTGAAATTTAAATGAAGCTATTTTCATTATTTTTGCTGTATCGTGCAAAACCAGAAAAAGCCTATGCTTGGGTAGGAATTTTGCTTATGGAAAAAAGGAGGAAATTGTTTTATGTGAAGGTTCATTAGTGACAAAAATCCATTAGATTTGATTCTTGCATGCCTAATTTTACTGCTTTCACTGAAACAGACTGTGTTTGCTTTGAGGTGAGAGGGACTATTTGAGAACTTTAATGTGAAGCATGAAAGCAAAGAAAGCCAAATTCACTTGTACAGGAATATTGATTTTACAGGCAACATAAGTGCACATAGTAAATACTTAGCTGTGTGCATTATATTTCTTCAATATCTCATAGTTAATTTAATTGTGGTCTATGAAGTGATTTCTCTCCAGTTAAAAAAAAAAAAAGGAGAAAAAAGTAGGAGTGGGGTGTGTGTGGGGGTGCAGTTAATAAAACAGTTGCTTTAAGACATGTAAAAAACATGGCAGATCTCAAAGGGAACATTTAGCTTGTGTGTCACGAGAGAATTATTCTTTTTGGTTCCATTAATACAAAAGACACCTGAGTGGTTTACATAGGACTCTTCTTGCACAGTTGTCTATCAGGTTCAAAGAATTGTAGTGATTTCTAATAATTGATGAGATATGGAGCAGCTTCCTGGTGTAAACTGACACAATGCTTAGGAGCTAACATTCTTTCTCACTTTCTCCTGGAAAATTTTTTCCACCACAGACAAACAACAGAATTTTCAACCTTTTTTAGGATCTGGGAAAAACTTGTTACTTCAAAGTCACCACATGATCAGCAACGCCATCTCCATATTACTTTTATAGAGTTTGAATCTTAGGAGTCTGAAGTCTCTCTTGGTCCGTAGTGTTTTGAAATTGCATATAAATGATTTTATAAAAAAAAAAAATTACTATCAGTCAAGTTGTAAGATACAAAAATAAAAACAGTTCAAAAGATTTTTAATTGTGTATTTATACTAGTATATTTACATTTGGAAATATACATTTGAAAATAAAGTAGTAAATATCCTGTAAGTTATCTCCAGCATTTCAAAGTTGATAACCACTTTTTAAAATTTTAACATCCATTCCCAGAGGCAGTTTTCAGTAAACAAAATAGATGGAGGATTGATTTTTGCACCCCAGAATTTTAGTAATATTCAAAAGTTCAAAAGTGGATTTTTCTTCATGTGGATTCAAAGTCTGTTAACTTAGATAACTTCATCAATTTACATAGACAACTTCTTGTTCATTATTATTTAATTAATTATCTAAATTGGAAGTTCTTATTTGTCACTATGTAGACAACAATAAAACTCTAATGAAGCAGCTTCTGTTTCTCAAAGGTTCTGCACTGATCAATAGTTGA
This sequence comes from Ammospiza caudacuta, assembly GCF_027887145.1. Taxonomy (NCBI): domain Eukaryota; kingdom Metazoa; phylum Chordata; class Aves; order Passeriformes; family Passerellidae; genus Ammospiza; species Ammospiza caudacuta. The sequence continues at coordinate 81,358,026 of NC_080593.1, forward strand.
GCATTTTTAGGCTCATAATTCTGAGGAGGAATTTGTGGTTCCAAAATAGCTGGAGTGTGAATAAGGTTTAGCTTACTTTCCATCTGAGGATATATTTCATATAAGTTTTAATTAAAGAATTTTCAGACCAATTCAAATGACATCTTTCCTCCAAGTCCCACACTCCCCTTTTTCTGTTTTTGGTGTTGATGTTACTGCAATGACATCCAACACACAAGTTCCTTATCGATGTTTTCTTGAATTATCTGCATTTTGTCTGGCCAAAATAAGTTTTTTGGCACGAGTTCCAACTTGTTCAGTGTCTTGCCAGGCTTGTCAGTAGTGGACAAGCCCTACAGTGGTTACTGCACAGGTGGAGCTACAGGAGTAACAATGCAACACACGCCAGGAAATGAAGTGTGGTCAGAAACTGCTTTTGAGACAGTTGGCTCTGGCACTATTTCAGTTATAAGAATTCAAGCTGTAGCTGAATAGAGGCAGTAAACTCATATGTCAAAACTTGACTTAAGGCAATATTGAAAGTTCTCAAATAAAGAGGGAGATAACCTATCAGTTCTCAGGTTCTTTGGGAAGCTAGAGGGATTCTAAGAAGCATTCAAGTATCAGAGCTCTCGTTCTGTATTGCATAAAATGATTCAGCATTTAAGACAGTGATTGAGATTAGAGTTTTCCTGTAGTGGAGATTAAAGGCTGTTTTATGTAGATTTAAATAGTTTAGTAGTACCTCATTTGAGATCTGTCACAGTTTTTAACTGAGTTTTGTAAGAAACTTCATTTTCTTTTCAATTTCATTTTCACTGCTGTCGGAAAATGGTGTGGGAGAAAATTGAAACCAAGTATGGGTATTCATGTAACCGCTACAAGATATACAATGAAGTAGGAAGAGCCCATTTAATCTTAGCCTTCAATTTGTGGAAGGGAGGAAATATTCACATTTCACTTTGAAAATTTCCGTTGCCTTTCTGTTACTCTTAGTTTTGAAATGTTTAATAGAATAATATTGAACCCTTCTATCCTCTAATTCAATTTCTTGGTTTAACTAGCTCATCAACAATATTTTCATTAATCCAAAGTGGTTGGCACTGTTTTAGTCCTGGCAGTTTACTCTGATTATCTTACTCTTGATAATTTCTTCATATACTATGTTTATCTGAGAGAAGTGTTATATATAATTTTTAAACTGCCAGTATAAATTTTAGACAACTCTTGGATTAATTTGTCAGAAATCAGTATTTTAGTTGATTTTATATTAGCTAAATCAGGTTCTGAAAACCATTTAATGGACTTGAAAATTTCACTAGCTATAACTATAATTTCACATTGTTTCAAGTATTTTACTTGAATCAACTTCTTGTTTTTACTGTACTTGAATTTATTTCTTGTATCAACAAGAAATTAAAATGACCATTTGTTAGCTAAAAAAATATTCTTAAAATTCTGTGTCTTAAAAATGTGTGTGCTTTAGAAAAAGTACACTATTAGTATTAGTACACTCTATTTAATGGAATTTTATGAAAAGCTGAATGTCTACAGTGCTAGGGCTTGTTAATCTTTATGATAATTATTTATGAAGAAGAAAAAATAAATTCAGGTTATGTAATTATACTCTGAGCACTACTGGAAAACACAAAGAATAAATCCATTATGGCTACTTATAATTTCTAGAATGTGACAACATTAATACAGTTGAAAAAATATATTTGCAAGAACTCTGAAAAGAGTAGTCTAAAATTGGTCTTAGTAGATTGATGGTCAAAATCAGTTTACTTTAGCATAGAAACAACATATGCAGAAGCAGCTAAATTAAAACTGTTGAAATATTAGGGTGAAGGCCTTCTTGTTGAAGGCATGGGGTTGGAAGTAGATGATCTTCAAGGTCCCCTTGCAACTCAATCCATTCTATAATTCTATTAATAATTCTATGATTTCATGGCCAGAGATTAAATAAATGGGGTGCAGAGAGGCCTCTCTATTTTCATTTTATTAGTTTACATTAAAATCCAGCTTCTCTGAAGCTCATAAATGGATGTTTTTACAGGACAGCAGAAGTCTCATTGTCCACCTGCCTACCTGGCCTGCAATGTGGCCAGGCCCCTGCTTTTCTGCCTTATCAGATATGCACAGGAAGGATATCAGGAGCAAAACATTCTCCTCTCTGGTCTCTGCATGATTTTTATTGACTTTGTTCAGTGCAGAATTTGCTGGACATTTAAGACTAAAGGGTGTATAATGTCACAAATTTTAGAATGACTGCATTTTTAAAATCTCATACAGAATCAGCATCATGCTCGGTCTAAAAGAAAGTGGCAGACCAAGACAGATAGTTCTGCACCAAGAAGAAGGACTATGTGGGGTTATGAAATCCTTGGGAAAGGAGCATGCTTCAAGGAGGTAGAAAGACATATTTTCTGAGTGTGAGCTTCTTATCTGAAGACATTATTTTAAAAATTATTCCTCTTTGCAAGCTATTTAAAAAAAATCACTGGCTACTCCAGAAATGTAAACAGTTATTACTGAAGTTGATTTTAATTTGAAGGAAAAAATATCAATGAATTGTCATTTCTAGTTTATTGTTCTCATTTTTGAGAAGAACTCTCTACCCCTACCCTGCTAAGATAAAAAAATTTCTTTGCTTTAGTAGCTGCTTTATAAGATAAATTTCATGTTTTTAATAAGCTCAGTAAGCATAATTCTCTGTTTTAGTTAATGGCACTTGTCTGAAACTCTTAATGAAAATTCAGAGTTGTTATTTTCATTCTGAAATAATGTAATTTGGCTGAATCTCACCCAGGTTTAAGCCTAAACAAAGAAGGAATTTATACAATGTCTGATGTTGAAAATCTATGATAGGTATTAGCAAGGGAAAAAACTAAGTCTCTTCCTCATGTTTTGTTTACTGACAGATGAATATTCAGCATTATTTTAATTTTAAATTTCAGTTTCAATTGACAAATTTCTCATCACTGATAGCTACCACTAATGGAAATTAGAGGGTACTCATAATAAAGGAGATTAAATTAAAGGGTATTTATAACTTTAGTCATTGTTCCAGAACACAGAAATGAAGTGACCTTCTGTAGCCCCAGTGTACTTTACATCAGAATTCTAGGTTCCAGGATGTGAGAGAAAATGGCATTAGCTTGTGTTTATTGATATTAACCCTAATGGTTGTTTATGATTCACAAGGAGCCTTGATTACACAGAACTGAAGGTTTGGTAGTTTTTTGGGAGGTTCCATTTTCTTTGCAGTCCATGCCAATTTCTCTTTAATTACTGAAGAGGTTAAAACAACAAAATCTGACAGACTGTTAGCTGAACTCAACCCAGACAGATGGCACCATTCTATTCAAGCCAGTTTGGGAAGGTTCTGCTGCACCATATGCTAGAATCAGTTCAACAGCTAATTAGTGCTTTTTACAAGACAATCATTCTCCCAAGGAAATTTCTTATGGACAGGTCACAAATACAGAATGAGAAACACTGAACTGCATATTGTCTCACTGGCTTGTCTGTTCCAGGCATAAATAAAGGTTAGCATGGTAAGGCATCTTGAATAACCTTTCAGCTCAATCCCAGTAGTACTGACATTCCTAGGCTGTATTTGGAAAATAAATATTGAGTTCTGTAGTGACTTAGAGCTTTTTCCCTCCTTTTTCTTAACAGCTGTGTGGTAAAAAATGGAATAAAGTTGATTATGCAACTGAGTTCCCATCTATTAAAATAATCTAATTAAAAGAAAAGAAATTGCAACAGAGAGTTATAAAAATTTGGAACTACTAGCTCAAGAAGAAAACCGAATATTAAAATCATGAAGCACAGCTAACTTAGATATTAACTTTTCATTTACCAGGAAAAAAAAGTAAAAAATCCAACAACAAACCAGAAACAGAATGCCAATATTTTCCTGGGGCAAAAGCAAGAGGAAGGTGAAGAAAGGTGCGATGATATGGTAATATTATTCTATATGTTACCCCCTTTCTGTGATTTAATATGATTCTCTGAAGTCAGATTTTTTAAGACTTATATATTCAATTAGACTGTTGAAGTTCAGGCTTTAAAATTTGGCTCTCTGAGGCATGCCTTCTGCATAACTAAATGGATATGCAAAACAGTAGTCTTGATGTTCAGAGAAATTGTTAGAATGAGAACTCTGTAACTACACAGTCTGGGAAAAAAAGAATTTTATGTGCAACAGATGTAGAAGAGACCTATCAGAATGATTGGAAGAAAGAGTTAGTTATTACAGGAACAAGTATCTATCTGTGGTATTTCATAGCCATTTATCACCAAGCTCTCTTTGCAGATTTTGTGGGATTGGAAAATATGCTATGATGCTATATAAATAAAACTGTTTATACCCTAAATCATTCATGCTAAGAAGAGGCAGAGAAAGTACTCATGACCCCACAGAACTTCAAGAAAAGACATTCTAGGGAATCTTTTGTATCATTTTCTCATAGAAAAAATAAAGCCTCACAAAGAAAGGGGGAAGTTTCAAAACAGTTATCTGATAGAACATCAGAGCCAAAAACCTACAAATTTTTAAGAGAAATTTTATCATCTTTTCAAAAGAATAGGAAATTAAGTAATTTGGTTTAATTTACTGTGTGGTTTTTGGGTTTTTTTCAGAATGTGGTTTCCCCAAATATCTTAATATGCCTTTCTGGAACAATTCATTTTTTTTTTCTAGTTGGTTTTTTTCTAGTTGATTATTCTAGACGTAATAAAGTGATTTTTAAGTACAGTCCATTATGACCTGGAAAATTTCTTTAGATGCTCAACTGTGACCAGATCAAGTAGAGCTCAGATAATAGAGTCTACTACTGCTTAAGCTGCCTCTGTTCAACCAATAAAAGCACTTAATTTTCCTGAGCACATTAAAAAATCTCCTACTCTCTAAAACAACTCTTTCTGGCAACATATTCGAATGCCAGAACAGTAAGTCCCATGGTTCAGAAAACCAAATGAACATTTACAAGCATGCATCTTGAAGAATATGCACATGTGATCTCTGCATGTACATTATGTTCAAGTCCTTCTTGGAATACTGGTCACACTTGGGTTACAGGCATTTTTCCAAGCTACCTCCTGCTGGGAAAAGTCAAGAGCTACCGGCCATTGGAACAAACAGTACAGCTGACTTCCATCTTTCTGAACCATTACCTTACCTTGTGTTGGATGAATTGTTTTGTTGACAAGGAATTTTGTTTTGAGCAGTTGCCATTCCCAAATGCACCACTTATTTAAATAACTTGAAATGTGTCAGTAAAATGTGGAAGCCAAGGGAAGATTTTACTGCTATAGGAGTGATTTGGTCGTTTATTTTATACTTATGAACACCCTGAGACCAGATGTCTCAGGTTAATCTATGCATATGCCACCAGAAAAACATGCAGCTAGGTTTTTTAATAAACTCAAATTAGCATTGCTGACCTTGGCTAATGTTCGAATTCCCATCCAGACAGTCTCATTCCCCCTCCTTAACAAGACAGAAGGACAAAGTAAGATGAAAACCTCCTGGGTTGAGATAAAGACAGCCAAATCACTTACCAATTACTGTCTTTGGAAAAACAGTCTTACTAGATTTGGGAAAAATAATTTAACTTGTTGCAAATAAAAATAGATTTGGGAAGTACATTCTAGTTGTTGAAGTGCTGGTTTGAAACTGGGACTTCTGTGAAACCAGAGAGAAGTAGATGCACAGAAGATATGGAGGGTGACTGTATGACTCTTTCATGAGTGATTATAGAGATCAGGTACTCTCTTCAGTGCTTCTCCTTACTTCCCGATCACTAGAATTCTCAACTGGTCTCTCCATCAAAGAAGGGAAATCCAGCTCTGATGACTATAAGGAATTTTTTACTTTTTTTTTGAAGGAAGAGAGACTTAAGAAAGAGATGGAAGGAATATTACCTCAGAAAGTATGTTGCATGAGATTAGATATCTGTTGCTGTGGAGGAAACAGGCATTGTAGGGAAAAGTAAACCCTTCACAAAATATGCTCTTATGCCTGTTTGATAGCACAGCCTGGCAGTGGGGCTGAAATATGTTTGCAGGGCAATTGTTGTCAGTAAATTTCAGCAAATCACCACAAAGAAGAGAATTGCCGGTCTCAGTAAAGAATTTTTATGACAACTAAATATGTTTATGCATATATATTTGCTTTTCTCCATGAAAAAAAGGACATGAACTACTTTCAGAACTGATGCCATACATAGTCTTGGCAGGAGATTGCTGTGGGTGTGCAACTTTTGCCAGTTGTCCCAGGTCATTGTCATGCACACCAACATAAGGGACACCTGCCAGCACTTTGGAAGTCATGCTATCTTCTCAGTCCTCCAGGGATATGGTCCTCAAGAGCATGAGTTGCCATCCCACCTGCTCTGCAAGCTGTCATCTTGTGATGCCTGTGAAAAAGATGTGGGAGTGTGCCTTGCATTACATGTTCACCAGACACTGCATTGCATAGGCTGCCTTGATTCCTTTTCTTTTGCAACACATCTAAAGGGGCAGACTGAGATGCTAGCATCAGCCTTGGGACCGTGGTGTGAAGAAATCATAACACTATAAAATAAGCCCAGGAGTGCTACCCAGAGGCTGAGGAACTTAAACTTCAGTATCAGGGGACAGAATCTGTCCTCACTTACAAGCAGGAGAACTTTCACAGCAGCAACAGCAGAACAGTCGATTTCTCCATGTCATGCATCATATATGAAAGAGCCTACACTAATGCTACAGTCTGCCTAAGAACTCCTGAATACTACTGCACAAACTTGGGAATTAAAGGCATGCAAAATGGAGAAAATTAGCATAAATTTTTGAATATCTTTAGGATCTCTGTTGCAGTGCAAGCAGGAGTTGAACTAAAAATACAAATAAATATCCATACTTACACTTTTCTCCAATATTTATATTTAAAATAACAAATGAAATTATCTTTTTGAACCATTTATGACCCAACTTTTATATCTGGTTCAAAATCTAGCTATCTTTGTCCTGAACATTAATGCATTTATTTTGCCTTGTATTTGAGAACTACAGTAAATACTGCAGGTCTAAGTGATTGTAATTATTTAAATAAAAATGAATATAAAATTGAGCTTCTGGACTTCCACTTCCAAAAATATGTTTTGTCCTATCAGTGCTGAAATATGATGACATTATCATTTATAAAGTGAACCAAAGCAAGCACAATAAACAGTTTCAAATAATCACTGATTTTTACAAGGTTATTTTAATAGTTTTCGCTTTGACACATTCTGATAATTTTGAAACAATTAAAGCTGGTTTTAAATGTCCCCTTTTAAAATTTGACAATTACAACGCTCTACTCACAGAAAAAGAACACATTACCTTATATACTGTCTGCTTATGGTTTAAGATGTTTGCAATTGTTATGCAGTTAATGTTGTGCAGTATAAAGAAATGTCACTCCATTGATAAGTATATATATATATATATATATATATATATATATATATATATATTTGTTTCAAATTTCAACATAATAGCATAATGTGCAATTACCTGTAGGAAATTTGTACGTGTGTCCCTGGAATTTGCATTGAAATAGCTTCTTATCATGCTTTACATGTCAGACTTGATGAAATTACCTTTTTTTTTCGTAGCATCTACCATCTCAAGATGAAAATTGTAATGGTGTTTTATTGCTAAGATATGTGGTTTTATAAAATTAAAACACACTCTTCTGACCTTGAAAATGGAATTCACTGGAGTTTCAGGTGTCCTTAATATTCCTGTGACTGATTATTCTCAAAATGCTTTTACTGAATGTTGCCCTGTCTTTATATCTGTTCCACTAGTGGAGTGATCTGAGAACATCTTTTCCTTTACTGACTTTTTATCTTCTTTCTTTTAATGTCTTACAAGAGCAGTCACTCAAAAGCAGGCTGATCTCTCCCTGCTCAAAACCATAGAAATCCTTTTCATAACAGAAAGAACTCCATCAGCTCTGAATGGTCAGAGTGAGAAATCAGATCTTCCCTTTGTTTGATTCTAAGCAAATTTAGAACTTGCATGCTTTTTTATTACAGAGCCACACAAAGATAAGAGGTAGGGAAATCACAAATCACATAGTTATGCTGTATAAAAACTAATCCAAGCAAATCTTCTGCCCATTTTGCATCAATTCTCATTTAGAGTAGACAAAATATCTGATTAAATTGGCAGAAAAGTAGATTAATCTCACGTGTCATGCTCTACATGCCTTTCTCTCCATAAGGTTGAAATGATATTTGGATTATGTATGCATTAGTTTGTGCGCACATGGGGTGGTATTTTTATGCACACTCAACACAATGTTGAGATTGTCTGAGAATCCTCACGACACATGACTGAACCTAAAGCTAAAACATCTTTTACAGTGGAGTAGTTGGGCTAGTGCATTAGATTATTTTATTCTGTGCACTCTGATTGCTGTATATAAGTGCAAATCTTTTTAAGGTGATGATGTCTCCAGGCAGTGGATGTCAAGATGCTTAATGGCTGCAGAAAGCCCTATGAAAACTAATTGTGTAGGAGTTACCATAATAGAACTATAACTGCAAACATCAGCAAGGCAAAAATATATGAAAATTCTGAGTTGCAGATTTGATTGGGCATTTGTGGAAAGCAACAGAAATAAAGCCTGCTAGGTAACTAGGTGAATGACCCTCTTTTCCTTAAGCATTTCCCAAAAAGAAAAGTGTTAACCCTGCACTTAAATATGACCAGTAATGCTAACACAGAAACCTCTGATGTTTGATTGATGTAATGTACTCTGATACATTTAAATCAAACTTTTAGCTTTGATCTGTAATCCAGTTTAGTGAAGTGACACCCTTTTCATCATTTTCCAAATTGTCATCAATGATCCACATAATCATACCAATTAAGATCCTGAAACACTCTATGTTTATAAAATATCATACTATAGAGATAATAAAAAGAACCTGAATTACAATAGATTTTGGAAGTGGGGATTTATGAGTCCAGTAAAGGGAAATAAGTATTTGAAACAAAAATCAGAAAATAAATGCAAAAAAGGACTTGAAAACAACCTATTTCTCTTTTCCAAATATAATACCTGCAAGTGATGAGTCATACAATCATAGAATATCCTGAGCAGCAAAGGACCCTGGTCCTGCACAGAACAACCCCAAGAGTCACACCATGTGACGAAAAGTGTTGTCCAAATGCTTCTCGAGCCCTGGTGATCTCGGTGCTGTGACCACTGCCCTGGGGAGCCTGTTCCAGTGCCCAGCCACCCTCTAGGAGAAAAACCTTTTCTCAATATTCTCTAGGAGAAGAACCTATTCTCAATATCTAACCTAAATCTCCCCTGAGATTTCTTTATGCCATTCCTTTGGGTCCTGTCACTGGTCACCACAGAGAAGAGATCAGTGTCTGTGTCTCCACTTCCCCTCACAAGGAAATCGTGACTGCAATGATGTCTCCCCTCAGTCTCCTCCAGGCTGAACAGACAACAACAACATACACTCCTCATGCAGCTTCCCCTCAAGGCCCTTCACCATCCTCATGGCTCTCATTTGGATGCTTTCTAAGAGCTTAATGTCATTCATATCCTAACACCCAAAACTGTACACAGGACTTGAGGTGAGGCCATGCCAGCACAGAATATAGCAGGATAATCTCCTCCATTGACCAGCTGGTGATCCTGCTGCTGTTATACCCCAGGACATGCTTGGCCCTAAAAAAAGTGAGAGTAGTCTTCTATCAGGTATCTTGGTGACAACTACAGTAAAGAGAAACATCAAATATTCATTTCAGAACCTGTCCCCAGAGGAAGATGAGGTACAAACTTGTAGAAGCGAAGGGAGAGACGACCCATCCTTTGATCAGCATCGAACTCCGATTTATTGATCCAACATACACATTTTATAACCGTGTTAATTAAGTTCATGCATATTGCAAAACCCGAGCTCATCATTGGCTACAGATTACACACCAACCCCTCCTTTTGTTTTCAATACCTGTGGTTTGTTATTGAGACCAAGACTTGTTTTTCTCATCCTGTTATGAACGGTTCTCAAGGCCTCCATGTTTGTCACTTTGCTTTCCCATACTATCCAAGGACAAGATATTTACTTGTTATTAAAAAACAACCTGAGAACTTCTGCTGTTTACAGAAACGTGCCTGAGAATTTTGTTGTTTACAGGAACAGGCTTTGAGAATTCGCTGCTTAAAGCTGCCTTTTACTTTTCAATCAGCTGTATATGATTATGGCATGTCTGAACAAAACTCTATAAGCCATGTCTGAGCAAAATTCTCCAACACAAACTGAACTCTACACACAAATCTAAAGACAGTCATTGTCAGCAAAACTCATTGCGTATAGAAAAGAAATCCAGGATAGGAAAGAAAGGCCATTTTTTTTGTTTGTTTTGCGTGTTAGTACTTACCACTGTATCTATCTGCCATCTGGCTATTCTGACCTATAAAAAGTTGAAAAAACAGTACTAGGATCTTACTAAAGAAAAGTATGTTTTCCAAATCACATTATTTACTATAGAGAACAGGTAGGAATTTCTAGCTGAATTAATCTTTAACAGAAATTACCACTAGGTTTACTGCTTTCTCTGTTTAGTAGACTGCCAGCAGTGCATTGTTTGTAGGAATAATTTGGCATTTATATGCTTTTATCTTAGTCTGCAGTCCTTTCCTTATGAAATCCTGCTTTGTGTTTTTTACTGAGGCTCTGCTCTAGAAGGGAATTAATTTTGGTCTTATGCACTGTGCTATCACTTTGAATCCAGGACAACTGCTCCTCAAAATTCTCATCCCACAATCTTTCTAAAAATGTTATGCTCACTTACGGAGAGAAAGAAGTTTTGGAGTATTTTCTGTCTTACGTGCCAGATATTGTGCAATAAAGGGTAAGTTCCTTGAGTAACCAAAAAATACAACTTTCATCAATGTAAGCTACATAGCAAGAAAATTAATTATACAGATTATCATTTTTATCTTTACATTGAGTCAGGAATGATGTGAATTAAATTTCAGAGGAATTCTACAACTTTTTAGTAATTGAAATAGTTTCTAACCACCTTATCTATCCATACACATATTTGTGCGTTTTATCCCAGATGGTTATGGCTGGAATAGAGTAAGTGTTCCCCATAGTATCTGGTAGAGTGCTGTGTTTTGGATTTGGTATGATTCCTATTGGCCTGCTTCTTGTAATAGAATCACAGATTCCTAGAATCATGTGTGTTGGAAGAAGTCCTCAAGATCATCCAGTCCAAACATCCACCACTACTCTGAACCCTAAACCACTAAACCACATCACTCAGTGCCAGGTTCAGATGCCTCTTGAACTCCTCAAGGGATGGTTACTCCACTACTTCATCAGACATATTATTTTAGTCCCTGACCACCCTAACAGTGAAAAAAAAAAATTCCTAATAGCTGATGTGAATCTGCCCTGCACAGTTTAAGGCCATTTCACTCTGGTCACTGTAGGCATGGCAGAAGAAACCACTCTTCACCTCACTTTTTATTACTTTATTTGTATTTGTACTATTGTATGTACTTGTTTTCAATTATTAAACTATTTCTGTCTCAACTCATGAGTTGTAGGGTTTTTCCCTTATTCTTTTCCCCATCCCACTGCATTCAGTGTCTCCTAACAGTTCTTTACTCAGTGGAAATGGAGACAACTTAGTGCATTTCAAAGAAGTAACAGATAAAAAGACGTCTTTAGTTTTAAAAGACACTTAAGTAAAACATGCTGGGGAATGTAAAAACATTGCAGAATCTGCACAGGAAAAGATTACCACACAATAGATAGAGTAGTACTAGGTGAAAAAAAAATATTTTGTATATTCTTTTTAAATTTGGGTTTAAGGACATGATAAGATCCCAGTAACTGATTGGTTAAACCAGCAGAACACAGAATATTGTGATGAGCACATAGTTACCTGCTTAACCCAAACAGTGATATTACGTGTGTATCTGTGCTTAAAGAGCCAAAATGAAACAAAATGTAGATGTGCCTTAGTCATCGCAACCATGAGAGAAGCAAAAGTCAGAAAAGATAGTTTCTGAGTACAGACATATTATTCCATCTTCTTCCCACAAAAGCTCTTGGGGTTGCCTTCTGCACTGAAGGGATAAAATGCAACAAAAGCCTTAGCCTGGCTCATAATTAGGTGAAAGAAAAATCCTTATCCAACATATTCCACACAACTTGGTTCAACTGCAGATTTTGCTATTACAAAAAATTGCAAAATCATGTGTTTAGCTGAATTGTCTACTGCTGCGCAATGAGAGCTTATTCCTTTGTAGAACTGGTTGCCAAAACAGCTTTTCAGCAGTCACAATTTCCTCAGACACAATAACTGACTCTGAAGACCCCATGTCACCACCACTGCTTGAGTGCACAGGCAACCTAATATCCAGAAACGTATCACTTATATAGAAAATCTGTTTTCTAAGTTTTTATTCTCTCAGATGACATCACATTTGGGAAGAAAAGATTAAATAATCTTTGATTTAATTTAAATAATTTTAATTAAATGTGTTTTGAACATTTATTTTCCAGCAACCCAGTCATGGCAACAGCTGTGCCAAATTATTGTCCTTTTTTTGGAGCATAGGGGGAACTGCTTTACCCCAGTCTGACCCAACACTCCCCTTCTGCTTCCTCCAAAGTTTGTGCCTGCAATGGGAAGGGGTATTAACACTCTACCTGTGACAGCAGCTCAGCAGACTGTCATGTTCAGAAGGATATTTTGAAAGCAGTTCATGCAAATTACATGCCAGCTTTTCGTCTTCAGTAGAAGAGAAAAATAAAGAGTATAAAAGTCTTCAGCAATGACAGTTGAAACAGTAAATATGAAAAGTTATCTGTCAAGATAGAAAAGATAAGCAAGGTGACAAAATGTAGAAGAAAGTAGTTTAATTCTCATGAACAAGGCACAGCTAGCAGTTATGGTTAATAAGTCAAAACCTCTGAATACCTTGGATGAAAAATATGCAAAGATAAAGAGCACAGTAAATCTTAGAAATTAGTAATACTAATGAGACTACAGAAACAAACATGATGCCATATTAAGAAAAGAAATAGAGAAATGAAATTTGATGGTGGGGGAAAATTAAATCCTCTTGTTAAAATCTAAAAAGACTGCATTTAGCATAAGGGAAGCAAATATTGAACACTTTTAGATATTTTCTGAGATTTTTCTTGTATGCAATTTGCATGAAACAAAAAGACAAATGACATTACCCTGGTAAACCTATACATGGGTTGATCATGATTTGATATTGCATAAGCTTGTTGAATGAGGGAGAACAGTAGAACCTCTCAGACATTTTCCATACCTTCTGAGAGGAAAAGAGAAAGCACCAAGGTACAGCCTTTGCATCAGCTGGGGGAAGAACACATTCTGTCTACAGGAGCGATGTGTGACTCTCCTTAAGAAAACTGTCTCAGGAATTAGGCTGTGGTGCTCAATTTATCGCAGCTAAACCTAAGAGACCATTTTTATAAAGATGATAAAAACTTCTTGCTCCATTTAGATGATGGAATAATAGATAGCCAAGTAATTTCATGCAACAGTCTTTTTCTTTAGAAATACTATCTCCAGAAAAACTCTTTGTGTCTAGATAAAAAAAGACTGTGAGGAAGACTCCTTTGGTTTAAAACTTTCCTTCTCTCCTCGGCTTTTTGATTAATTTCTTTGTTTCTCAGGGTGAGTTGGTGAAAAACCTTTTGCTATCAATCTTTATCTATCCTCCTACAGAAGAAGAAGGAATCAACACACTTTTATTTTTTTACTAAGTACAGGTAAATTTCTCAAACTTGTGAGGTCACTCAGATTTGTGAGTGACTCACAATTAAATGCTTCTCTTTTACACACACACATTATTTCCGTTATCTCAGTAACTTATCCCAAGGGAGGAAAGAAATCCAGTAAATTCTTTTAATTTGCGCAAATAGTTCAAATATCAGCAAAATTGATCAATAAAAAGGATCCAAGATATAGCTTTAACTTATCTTCCTCCTTCTTCCTTCTTCACTATAATTTTCTTTTTTAAAATTATTATTTAATTTTTCCTTATTGGAAATAAGAAAATGAAAGGATAACTGCAGTTCATTTTTAGTCCTAAAAATTGCTGAAAGTATAAGTCTGTGAAAAACATTAGCAAACTGAATGGTTTTTATATCATGCAGAATGCCTAATTTATTTCAGTAGTTCATTTTACCACTAGGTATTTTGCAACACTCCAACACAAATATAATATTTAATACATTCAAAATGTTTACAGGCTTGTATCCATCAGATTTTGAATTATTACTCTTTCCTCTGATTAAATATGCTATAAACCTTATTGGTTTCTTAAAGAAAAAGTTCAAGCTATGATAAAGGGAATGTATTTATAAATTCATATGAGTGCATGCGTGCAAATTAATTATGGCAGAATTTTTTAAACATTAAAATCTCTAATGTATCCTTTAGAAATGTTGCAGCTGGAATACATTCATATGAAGTAAACACATAAATTTAAGTTGAACTTGTTATTATTTAAGGTAGCTCAATTTAAGAGTAAAAAATTAATCAAAAATTAATTAAACCTCACAATATAAGAACGTTTTTTTCCTCCACACTGAAGTAATTTCATGCTCTATCAGCTGAAGTATCTTAGCCTCCAAGCTGAATGTTTTAATGCTTTCTCCCACACCGGAGAGTTTTCACTTTACAGAGGACAGAATTCCTTCTTCACTAGCCTGTATAGGTGATTTGGTATCATCTGTATTATCACCCAGCAGGATAATCGAGTCAATCCAGCACTGACTGCTTTTTTAGTACATTTTCACCCTCTTTTTCAAAGAGATCCTGAGTTTAAGATATATATGTGTGAGAAAATGATGCATACTCTCAACCTAGCACTGCATTCTTCATGATTTCATTGGTTTGCCACATTCATTCACATGAGCTCTTGGAGGTAGGCAGTTTGAAGCAGCCTTTACTTCTATACAAGTTGCTGTAGAATTAAGAGTGAAGAAATGAGCTCAAATGCAAAAAGAGACCTTTTATTTCAAGTATAGCAAATGCTAATGGGAGGATTAAAAATGAGTTTACTAAATACTCTAGATCAGAGAAAGATGAAAGTTGCATATTTTTGCATCTGATTTTTATTCTGAAATGGCTCCTTGCAATCTCCATCACTGTGTTCCAAAACTCTGAAAAAATAGAGATTCCAAAACTTTTTTTCTTACCATAGGATAATGTTCCTTGGTAGATTTAAGATTTTTTTCCTAAATAAACCAAATACAGGTAACTAAAAAAAACAAGACACATTCTATATCTAAAATATATGTGGTTAATTGCAGAAAACGTATTTACCTACAGAAAGTTTTCAAGGGCATATTAGAATTTAAAAAATTGTAGCATTCACTTCATGATAGTTAGAAATAGTTGCTGTACATGAGTGAATACATCTCTTTTTTAGAAATAATGATTAGTATGAAGGCAAATTCTTCTAATCTGCTTATATGTCTTTTAGTACTGGAAATACTCAATTTCAGGTTAAAAAAAAAATAAATATAGGGGACATTAAGACCAATTGAAGGACAAGTTAATCTAGGATGAATTGTCCTGGTTTTGAAATATTCAAAGCTTGTTATTTTACTGTGATTACTTTTAAGGAAGGAGTGACATGAACATGATTGTAAATGTCCTCTAGGAAGTTAATACATTTTGTAGGTTAGGATTTCTGAATCTTAACAGCTTAGATAAATATTCTTTTGGTTAGCATGCTAAGGAGAAGATATAACAGAAAACTTAATGTTTGGCTTTTTTTCCTGAATTGTGTATAGCTCTGTAACAGGCTTTGTGCTGCCTCCCAAAAATGAAGCTTTCCTTTAATTTTCAGTTTTTTTGGACTGGGCAGTGGCATCAGTAGCAAGACCATTATGAATCTGTTGCAAAGTAAGAGAGAAAATAAATATAATTTATTTTCCTTCATGGACCCAAGTTTTGAATATTTAAAAAAGCACCATCAATCAGAGAAAAGAAGAAAAATCAACATAAATTCTTCTCTTTGAACATCAGTCTCCTCCAGAGTTTTATGAATTTCCAAGGGAGGTCAGATGATCTGACTCAGACTGTAAGCAAAATGTAAATCTTCTAGTGAGGCCAAACCATCCAAAAATCCTAACCCATAAGAAATTGGTGTATTGAACAGCATATTTCTCAAATTTAATAGTGTTTGTATTCAAAATTATATCAAAAACTTTGTCTCTGACCATCATCCTAGGCCTCAGACTTAGTATCAGAAATGCTGCTGTCTCGATCAGCGTAATTTAGCCCATTTTATCTACAGCTCTCCAAACAGACTTGGGTTTTGGGTGTAACTTAAGATCTGCAGTTACTCACTAGTATGAATATACATTTTAGTCTAGTTGTGTGCTAAATCTGCCAGAACAAATGAATGACAAATACTGAGCACTGACCAGTCACAAGCCTTCAGCAAATTGCTAGATCACAATGAGGAAACATTAGAACGCAACATAAATATTTTTATGTATTGATTGCATAGTACATGCAATCAGTGCATAAAAATCTCTTTTAACATGCATCTAGTAAATTGCTCATATTATTCCCACCAAATGTGATATAAAACCTGAATAACCTCTCACCACTGTGACTGACACGCATTAAACAGGGTGCACATGATTGTAAATTATCTTCCTATTCATCTGCCCTGTAAAGTTTAAACCATCACATTTCTATCTTCCTTGTATAATGCAAAAGAGTAAAAAGTTATAGAATATTAAGAACTCCTGGTAAAGAAAACAAACCAAACTGAAAATTTTCAGTCACACTTTAAAACTTCCCATCCTCAAGAGTTGCAGTAGAAAAAGAACAACTGTACTAAAGGACAACAAGGGGAAACCAAGGTCCCTATTAAAACTCTTTCTCCAAAAAGCTCCTGAAGGGATGAGGGCTTTTATCAACTAAAAAGATGACAAGGGAAATGCAATAATTTATTTTAAAGTCATTATAGACAGGACAATAAACCGAAGAGGAGTGGATTACAGACTGCCCCTCAGAATATAGGGAAAGTGGGCATCAAAACAAGGTAACAGGAGGCACATTAAAAATAAAAAGGTGTATTTCCTTTAACATATAACTAGATGGTACCAGAGAGATATATGGTGACAAAAATGTGCATGAATTCAGAAAATAAGAAAACTAATAGTTAAAAAATAACTATTGTGAGCTATTCAATACAGAGAGATGACAACCAATTCATGAACCACTTGGTTTACAGCACCTGCTGGGAGCTGGGAGATCATAAAAAGGGAATGATCACTACATTCATGTCTCATTTGCTTTCATTGTTAGTCTAAATCTGTGTAGGCATACTATTTATTTTTCTGGTATATGTCATGTCCTACAATGTTTCTGTTCAAACGTGTCAAAAAATAGCAGTCAACAGAACTTTATATCCTCCCATGTACATGATCCTCCAGAATTAGGTGACTGCAGTAAACTCTGCCTGGGGCCTTTTCAAAGATTTTTTATCATTTCAGTTGCAGTTCTGTGCTGTACCCATCAGATAGACATACAAGTTTCAGAAACTCTGTCAGGATACAATTGTGGATCTCTGTATTGACATAAATATAAAACCACTAAAAAATAAATTGGATTGTTGTTCACCTTATTTTGCATGACCTAAGTGAAAAAAAAAAATTAAATTAAGAAATCAGATCAAAAGTACATACAAGAATCAGTATCTGAAGTCACTTACTGAAAATAAACTCATAGGGGATTTTAAAGCATAATCATTAAGCAGAGTCCAACATAGACTGTTCTAATGGCAAAAATTTGGTTTTTTTACTCCAGGCAGATGATGAAACCCAATTGTCTAACACAAGAATTTAATAGCAGCACCCTGTTAAGTCAAAACCAAAAATCACTTCAACAATGGTGTGAATTCACTAACTCATAAGATTACCAAATGGGACTAGATCTTGCAACTGACTATAGGATTTTTACTTTTAAGTTTTGCAAATCCTTTGACCTTTACAGTTATGAGTACTAAGCCATCAAAAAAAAAAAAAAAAAGAATATTCTGAGTGATTTTGCTTCCTTGGGAATATCTGAAATGCACCTCTTTTTCTCTATTTTGGTTTTGTTGTTTGTTGTTGGTTTGGTTTTTTTGTTTTGTTTTGTTTTTAACTTATAATTTGCAGCTAACACAAGTGAGTTAAAATCAGCAGAATCAGACAATGAAAATAAGAGCTGCCATCTCTCACAAGATCAGACCTTTATAGGTAGCATTGTGACTTTCCTTCAAAAGCTATAACAAATCAAATATAATGAAATGCTTTAACAGCATGATGGCATTTTCAGTTTCCAATCTGACAAAGCTACTGTCCAGTACATTCCAAGGTTTCAATATTACTGAAAGCACTTCACAATTCAAAATGCTCTCAAAAGCTTTCTGCAGAGACTCTGGCTAGATGTGAAGCAGTGAGCTGCTAAAGAACAGGGAAAAGAAATATGCAAAATCATTTGGCAGATAATTTTCTTCTCTGAGTGTATCAAGTCTTTTTAGGAACAACACAGGTATTAGCTGCTGCCTACTCATTCTTCCACCATGGAATTCTGCTTCTGCAAACTATATTACCAAATAGGGGAGGATGGCTTTCTCTTGGAAAATTAAAAAAAATTTAAGAAGCAACAAAATATAATTGGTTTATAATACCCAAAATTTTGCAGTTTTAATTTACTGTATGTGAATGATAAAGAGAAGAGGCAAGTATAAAATAGGAAAATGTAAGCAATACGTTATAAAATTATACATAGCAATAGGGAAACCATGAGTTCTCTCATGGTCCATTTCCAAATTAAGGTCACATTCTCTCTTCTTTTCTTTTACTGTCAAAAAGAATGAATTTTAGTTAAATGCATTACTAAAATGTATTTCTAACCCTTATTGTTGTTGAATATGAAATAAAGGAAAATTGAGCTACAATTAATGCAGGTGAATTCTCTTCTTCAGAGTACCATAGTCATCTAATAGCTATATCAATAAATGTACTGTAAACAATCTCACCTTTCTGGTGTAAGCTAGTGGGTTTAAAAACTTGAAAAAACCTTTTGTTTCCAGTAGTTAAAAGTTTAAAGTACACTCCTTTAAAATAGAATAGAATTAAAAGATACCACCAACTAATTCAGTATTGACTTTCTCAGGGAAACAACAAAAAATTATTGCCATTTCTGAGTCCAAAGAACAGAATGACTGTATCAAATGATTTTTTAAAAATAATGAGCAATCCATAATGCTGCAAAGCAATGGGACAAAATTGTATAGCAGGAAGACCTTCAATATAAGGTGAAAATCTGTTTTCAGCAAGGGTAGGCACTGCTTCCATCTATTTGTCTTGCACTTCAGGAGTACATAGCAGGAGGATAAATGTGTTTCAAGACCAGTCATATAATACTCAAGGCTCATTTGAGCATTTAATTAGCTTTTTGAGTCAGTTTATAAGAGTCATATGAATGACAGATTTTTGGTGTTCCACAACAGTGGATTGTCAAAAGCTATTTCTTTTCGCTTTAGAGCACCCTGCCTTTTTATTTCCTCAGTCAGATGAGCAGCTGATGACCCAGTGCTGGTGATCCAGAGACTGTTTGCCTGCCTTTTTGCTCACTGCACAGAACAGAAACCCCTGCAGATGTACAGAGCCTGTAATAAAGAATTGCAAAGCAGAGCCTTGCTGCTTTACAGACAGTTTTTAGAAAACAGCACACGATAGTCTTGTAAACCACCATCAATTTATCTGCCATTCATGCCACATGCCACTGACCAGCAGTTTTATTAGGAATGCAATGTTGTAAGTTTATACTTGCAGGGAGAAATCACTTGCTTGAGCACTTAGCATATCTGATTTTCACTGCAGGAGATGCATTGGCAGGTGGTACTGGTGAGACTAACTGTACAAACCCATTTTTTTCTATTAGCTAATTCAAGTATGCAACAACTATACTTCACTAACAAATCAAGCAGCACGGAGGAAGTATAAATTGATTTTTATGCTTCCAAACTTGGGTATTATAAACAAAATGCAAGCCTAGTTGGAAAATTAAATTATACTTGAAATAAAATACATGAATCTGGAGTATGTGTCATACTCTGTTTCTTTTCAGTATTAATAGAGAAGAGGAGACAGGAAAATGAAATTAGTATAGCCTCATTCAGCTGCAGTGGCAGCACAAAGTTTGAAGAGATTATGCAACTTCCTGGTCTTATTAAGCTGCCCAACCTCTTTTAAGGGAGCTGTGGCAACAGATGCAAAGTCAAAATCACAAGAGATGTAAGCTTTCCACGTTTAGTAATTCTCTATTTGATGACCTATATGAGCCTGATGCAGACTCTCACCTCTAGTGATTTAACAGTCCACTAAAACCTTTGGATTATTAGCGCTGGACAATACAACGCTCTCTCTATTACCTCACTGTCCATATATTTTCCTTAAATTAGTCTTGTCAGCAAAAGAGCACAATTGCTGTTTGTTGGTTACAACCAGAAGGTACACAGGCCTACCTGACTGTGCCCTGCCAGCTCTAGGAGTTTGAAGAAAGCTAGTATCTCTTTTTCTTTTTTTTTTTTTTTTTCTTTTTTTTTTTTTTTTTGACTACAGAACCAAAAAGATGGCTTGCTTAGGCTGTGCGAGCTGGGACACTTTATAGGTCTAAGCTTGAATCCATGATATTTTATTTCCTGCAACCTTTAAAAGCTGGAAAGCTGTTTTTTATAATTGCTTCATCACCCATTAATCCTAGAATGGAGATGAAAAAGCATTATTCCTGTGAATCTGGCAGCAAGAACATGGTGTGAATGGAAGTTATCCTCAGACCTGAATTCAGAATAAGTTTCTTATGTTTTCTATTGTATCAGTTTGGATCTGGATTCATGAAGATATTTAGAAATCTGGGTTTAGACTAAGAGAACTAAGGTGAACCTCAGTCAATCTCTCTCTGCTGTTACATTTAAAATCAAAATGAAGCACATCATATTAAATTGCACTTATTTGCTAAAAAAGATATAAATTTTTAGAGGAAAAGTACTGCAATACACCATTCAAACATTGAGTGCTTGAGCTAAATGCAAGCAAACAAATCAAGCTGTAAATGAACTGATTTATCTTGAAAAGAAATCTTTGATCAGAGAACCTGTCCTTCCTCTAATAAAATTGCTGTATGAAATTTTGTCTAAACATTCTGTCTGGTATCAAATGTAATAAAATTGGAATCTGCAAGACTTTAAATGTCTGCTCAAACGTTACAGCATTATTTGAACCATTGTCAAATTGTGGCAATTTTTTGATGATTTTATAGATATTGCAAAGTGATAAAAAGTTTTTAATGCAAATGGCAGTGTAATGAATTCTTTTGTAGGTGTTATCAAAGTTCCTATGTAGAAGTTGTCTTTCACAAATGTAACAGCGATAACAGAACTTGATATTTGAATCCATTCACTGTGCAAGTTTTACAAGAATATTGTGTAAGAATAGATAAGGCTTGTTTTAGTCCTAACACACTTAAAAAACCAGTCTCTTGTTCATAAACAAGGCATTAACTTAAAGAAATACATAAGATTTTATTCTCCATCTGGATCTTAGGAAGGCTTTTGGGGAATGAAAACATTTCAGATAGAAATTTAAATGCAGACATATAAAAAGAGAAATCACACAAAAAAATCTCTTGGCGAAGCTAAAAAATTTCAGAGTTCCTGGTGAAGAAACCTGCCTGGAAAAGTCAAAATAAATCATGTTTGCAGAAAAAGTCTGTCTCCTAAGACTGCCAAAGGAATGTAGAACTAGACCTCATCCCACATGGACACCGGATGTCAGTTAGCTTATAACCACGCCATATAACCACACCTACAAACATTTAGCAAGAACATCTTGAACAATACATCTTCAGTTGCATTTGCTCACTTACACCTTCCTGACACTTGAAAAGTGCAAGTGTATACAAGGAATGAAGAGATGGAATTATAAAAATGAGCTAAATCACAGAATATGGAAGTAAGACATGCACTGGGCTAAAATTCTCAGATTCACAAGCAAGTGAACTAGAACAATGTTTAGTGATCACCAAAGGGTCATGATTTACGTTCAAGATATATTCAAATATAAGAAACTGAACATTCCAACAGAATGAGGAGTAAACTGACAAGAAGGAGTCAATAAATTGTGGTAGAGTGCTCTTTCTGCCCATTTGGCTACATGCCTTTCTGTCTTCAAGGAAATATTTGGAAAGATCTATTAGCTCTTCTCATCTTTAATTCAGCATTGTTTTCTCAGCTTTATGGAGTTCTGTTGGGGTCAGCAGCACATCAGTGTGAAAGTTATTTTAAAATTTAAGGAGAAAAATCCCACTGAAAGTTGACATGGGTTTAGTGAGCAAACAACTCAAGTGCAGAACAATTATATATATTTTTGAAAATATTAAAATAGTTAGGCACTTAGAAACAAACAGTGTAACAATATGGTTATTGCGATCCAGAGGCTGAAAGAAAAATGAAGCACTAGCACATTTCATAAGTAACTTTTTGGTTACGTTATGGGAAAACCACTACCAATATTGCAATAAATAAATTTTTTTAACATTTATTAAGCTGGAAGTCAAGCTACACTTTATCTTAGAAATGTTGAGGTTGAACTAATTGCCACTCAGTACTATAGGTGTTCTTCCCAGTACCAAAGTCAAATTTACTTTGAGTCAGTTTAATTATATCATATAAGATCCTTGTCAGGAGGAGTATTATTTCTCTCATGTTCCAGATTTTGTGTGTGTGTGTGTATGCATGAGATCAACTTTTAAACAAGTCAAATATGATGGTAAGGTAAAACATTTGTGAAAAGTACAGAATTTTTGACATAACGGTAAAAAGAATAAAATAATTATGTTGTGATGAAGTTGTGATGAAGGGAGCAGCTGTGCTGAATATACTTCTGTAGTACTATAAACACTTGGAGAAGTACCTTACACAATAATAAACTGTTTTGTTCTGCTTGCTTTTCTTAAAATGAGATATACTCTGATAAAGAAGACTGTGAACCCTCCTGTTTGTTCCAAGTCTGATGAAAATTTTAGCTCTTGATTTCTAATTTTACAAGGTGAGTCATATGGATTCCCAAGTTTTCAAATGAATACTTCAATTGCCAGAGGTCAAACAGTCTATTAACAGGGCAGATCTTCCATCCTATCCAGCAGAAAGTAGCGTAAACTCCCACTATGGAGCCTTCCTGAGCTTTTTCTACTCTAATTTTGGCATGGAATTTCAGAGAAATCTGTTCCATTTTAGTAGCTCTGAAAATTTTACTAAATTTTTTTACTGGAAGTACAATAAGTTCTTTTTAATGCAGAGATAATTTTAAAGTAATTAAAATACAGTTGTAAATTTAACCTTTATGCAAATACTAATTCAAATAAATACTCTGCAATTTTCTAAAAAATCCCTGAAATAGTTTAAGCTACAGTATTCATAGTCATTACTAAAGTTATTAACTAGAAACAGAATAGATTTGGTGAAAGGATGAAGGGATGAAGGGGAAATAATGGACAGTTTGGAGAATTTTTTGTGATATTCTAGATGCAATCACCTTCATAAGTTCCCCATTTTCTTCCCTGATAAAAATGGTCTTTTGTTCTGAACTTAGGATTCATAAATGCTACATTTTTAAGTAGACCCAACTGGTTTTTCCAGAAAAGATTTTCCAAAAAGCAAAGTCTCTTTAAGGTCAGAATGTTTTAATATTTAATCTTATTTCACTCAATTCTTTCTCCCCTGCTTTTTATTACCATATTTAAAACTAAACATTATCCAAATGTAAAGAAGAAAGAAAAACTTTCATTTGCTCTCTTAGACTGAAAAATTTGAATTTAATCATATGAAAAAGAGTGTTTTAAAAATTATGGTAATTTGCAGCCAAAAGCTGAGTATGAATTCACAGGAATTTATATAATGAAAAAAGATTTTAATAACTAAACACTATTTTAGACTAAATATCCTGATACAAGACATGAAGACTCCGAATTCAGTGTCCAGAGCAAGGCCCAGTCAAATTAATACAATTACTTGATATTATATTGGCTTTTGAATCACAGTGAATTTTTTGTCTAAAGCTTTCACATTACACTTGCAGTTCTTTTCCAGTTTAGACACATTTAACACACTGCAGTGACTTTTCTGACCTTTCAGATTATTCATGAAGTGTAACACCATGAAAATGTCAAAAAAAAAAAAAACAAAACCACCAAACATGCTTCCAAACCTTAAATGATGTTGTGATTCAATTCATATGAATCAATGCGTTCAACCCCTCTTACAGGCACAGAGATTCCAACACTATTGCAACAGTATTTATTAGGAAGAGATTGAAGATGTGATGTCCCCTACAAATTGCTATTAACATATTCTCTAACATTACTCAAGTAGTTTCCACAGTGACTGATTTTATCCTGGAATGTAAAACATCCTTTGCACCTGCCTTATTTCTGCTTCAGATTTGAATATTTAAGAGCACTAAGAAGAATGTGTAGAGCACTAAAGTGGTATCACAGGTATACACTTATTGCCACTGAGGATAACATTCATTTAAATTTCTTTTTTAGATATCCTCAATATCAAATATTATCTAAACTGAGTTACTTTCAAAAAAGTGAACTTTGCAGTTACCTGTACTTTTACTCCACAGGGAAGGCCCAGTTTTTTTGTTTTTTTTTTTTTTTAAGGCCAAGATATAGTGTTGTACCAACGTCTCTGTTCCTGAAATATCACTGAAAGCTATTTTTTTTGTATCTCATTAGCCATACAGTACAGGTGTGCAGTTCTCTACTTAGTTCTTCACCTTCTTTCTCAGGTATAACCATTTAAGCAAGAACATCTTGGATAGGTTTTGCATAGGTGTCCTTGCATCATTGCACTTTCATGGTTCTTCCTTCCCCTCTTAAATTTATGTATATAGCAAATTCAAGGCAAATCCTTTCAGATGTTCTTTTTGAATGTGTAACTCTCAAAACACTTCACTGCACATGATTGGCTTCACTATCAACACCTTACTTTCAGACACTTTTGATATCCTCTAAGCCAGTCGTTGAATTATTTAGTAAATGTTTGATCTTCTGTGGCATGAAATATGAAACTGTGGTATCAGAGGAAGGGCTAACTGTAGTACAAGGGACTCTTCTGCTCAAAATATTACCTGTACTCTGGCTCAGCCCAGAAAAGGCTCTTTTTTCTGCTTAGCTAGTTCATAATTCCTCAAGTTGAACTAATGGCTGTATAATACTGTGACTAAATCAGAATTCCTCAAATGTGCTTGATGATGAGAAGTTTGATGTGTTCTATTCCCTCCTGCAATTAAGCAAAAATTAATGGCATCTATATTCTCTGTTGCAAAGCCTTCCAAGTAGGAAAGATAACACTTTTTCAGAATCATTTTCATTTGGGAAGTACACTTAATTTTTCTTGAACTATATAATGTACTTTGAAAAAACAGGCTGTTCTTAACTTCAAATCATTTTGACGGATTGGAAGCTGCCATCATGACAAGTAGCTAGATATTTATGGTTGTGTGTTCTAGTTCAAAAAGTGTTTCATAAAATAAACTCTCAAATTAACTCATAATCCACCAATCCCAAACTCATAGTCTTATGAATGTAAATTTTTCTTGGAGGTACTTCTGATCCATTGTGACTGACATTATAGCACTCATGTCAGAGATTTTTCCATCATTAAAATAATTTCTTTTCAATGGAGAATTTTCTCTTATGATATAACCACTATGAAATCAGGAGAAAGAGTCTTTTTATAAGGGCATGTAGTGATAGCACAATCAGGAATGGTTTCAAACTGAAACAGAGTAGGTTTGGATTGTATATTAGGAAAAAATTCTTTACTGTAGGGCTGGTAAGGCACTTGAACAGGTTGCCCAGAGAAGTGCATAGCCTCTCCCTGGAAGTGTCCAAGGCCAGGCTGGATGGGGCTTGGAACAATCTGGTCTAGTGAAAGGTGTCCCGGCCCATGGCAGAGGGGCTGGAACCAGATAATCTGGTGAGGTCCCTTTCAACCCAGACCTTTCTATGTTCCATGACTAAACTTGTTGTCTAAAAGCTACCAAAAGGCACACCTTTCCTGATATTGGATGTACTGGTTAATTAAGTGATGTTGTTACCAAAACCAGCAAGAAAGTAGATACTCTGACACTACAGTGTTAGTATTAGGGAATGGGCATTCTTATTATGGTGATGGATATATGGGGGATAGCTTCACCTATTGAGCAATGTAGAGTGCAGAAAAAGCTCCTGTTGATATGCTATATTTTACACACATATTCATGGTTTCCCCAGGAGAAACACAAATACGATTATAGTTTCCCCCCAAGTCTTTTACATATATTCCCTCTCATTGGTGCATGTGTTCTTCTGTCCTGGGGATCTCTTTGGTGGTCTCTGGTGGTTGGCAGTCCCACAGTCATAAATGACTACCCAAGGATCTGTTACTACTTTCCAAAGGAGGAGAAAATGTGGAGCAATTGGCCTGGTTCATTACTTTGTGGGTCCTTAGATAATGAAGAGTTCTTTCTCATTCCTCTGCTTGGATGTTTCTAGCCTAATGGTTTTACAAAATGATAATTGTATAATTAACCCTCCAGTACAAACAACTATTCATCTGGCAGCAATGTCAACAGAGCTCTATGACCTGGAGTGACTACTCATGTTATTTAGTGGATGGAACAGGGCACCAATGCTTAGAGGTTCAGAGGTGCAGGGCTACCTGAGGCTATCTGGTTGCATGTATAAGTATCGCTGGGATATTTTTAAGGAGAAGCATGGGAGAAGATCATAAAGACTCAGAGGTGATGATAATATGTTATTTAGTTACTTCCTTGTAGATCTCATCTTTGCAGTTAGCGCCACGTCAGAAGCAATTTCTGCCTTTAGATTTTCATTGCATAGTCTCCTCTATGCGGGTTAATGTTCATAATTTTGCCCAAGTTGCCTCTAAGTGCAACTTAGAAAGACAATTTCTTGGTTCTTCAAAGTGTTGTGATGCTTTCTTTATCTCTTTTGAGTGAAAAATTCTTATGGTAACATCTGGTGAGCAAGAATTATGATCTTTGTTACATCCTTAAAAATATATCTGTATTTTGTAAGGAATACTTATGTCCTGGAAAATAAAATAAATATCTAGGTAGGTTGCTTCATTTATAATACCCAATCCAACATTCTTTAAAGTCAACAAAAGATTTTATGCTGAGCTACATTGCTCCAGGGTAGAGTAAGAATGATAACTAAATACAGGAGTAGATCTAAAAGAAGACTGAAAATTACCACTGCATTTCTCAAATGTGTCCAGGAAAACTTAATGAAACCAAGCAGAGATAGTAGTATAACAAATGAAATGTGCAAAAGGTTAAAATCATGTTATGTTATTAAATATGTAAAGTGTAACAGAGTAAGTTTTCATAATTTAATATTTTGTTTGTTAGACAGAAATAGAGGAACAAAAATGGTCAAACCCAAAAACTATTACACTTTTCCTGTTATGCAAGTTCGATACATAATGACAGTCAGTTCTGGAAACATTAGTTGTAGCTCTTTTTACAAAAACATTTTTGTTAAAGCTTCACCTAAAACTTATCTCACTGTTTTAAGTGTATTCTTAAAAAATCTATTTGAAGTTTTTATTATCTTCTATTCTTCAAAATAAAAAAAAGACTTCAAACTTTGAGAAGAGTCGAACAATTACTCATTTCATCACTTGATTTTAGAAAATGATGAATAAAAAAGATTTGCATAAGTTTTTTTTGCAAGGAGAAGAATCACATTTAAGATTTAAAAATAATGCAAATTAAACTTTATAGATAATTTTTCAAAGAAAGTTTTGAATCTAGTTTGTTAGTCTGTTGTTTGTTCAGTCAGCTCAGTATTTTGTGCTGCTTCTCAAGGTACAGAGTAATTCCCACTAACAATTTACTAATGTTTGAAATTATGTCTGCTGTGGGGAATGAATGCTGCAAATTAGAGAAAATGTTATTATTACAATGAAAAATGGCTTGATTTCAAGATTTCATCTAGGTATCCTACATTTTCTCCTTGTCCTTTAGTTTGTTTTTTTTTCTCCTGACATCCTTCCTCTATTTCACTTTGTCATTTTTTCATGTTCATTGTGCTTAATCTTCTTTTATGTATAACACATATGACCTGTGTTTCATGTTTAATGGAGAAATTTTGAGCTATCCTTATTTTACTAGACAGAAGAAAGAAACTCTATTGCAAAATATGACTTCACAACAGTTAAGACAAGAATTTATAATTCAGACACTAGGAAAAAAAAACATGAAAGAACTGAGCTGAGTGAATTAGTAACATTTTTGTAACTGTACCAATTTATTGTAGCTAAATATTAAATCCAAACCTAACCTGTATAGAATCCTGGTTTATATAATCATTAAGTTTTCCCAGAAGTAAGTGAGCATTGCCATGTACAATTAAAAAACATATCACAAGTTTTTTTTACAAAAACTCACCACTCTTCTAGAGAGTTGATATTGGACAGTGGATTAAACATCTACAATTTTAGCTAATTTCAATATCTTTAGACATAGCCTTGGTATATCTCTGGACCAGATTACTTCTAGTGCTGGCCTAGCACTGTGATGCAGACAAACAGCTGGCTTAGATCCAAAGTGAAACCCTAGTGATTCTCAATCATAATTGGGAGGTGACATGTACTAGTCCATCCCTGTGCAGCCTTTGACTGCCATATTCCTCCTAAGAAATGAGCAGCTATTACTCTGAAATATCTGTGTGCAATCCATTCTTGGCAACTTGCAATAAGTCAAGAAGCAAATAACAGAAAAAAAATAACCTATTTCTTGTATCAGGACATAAATCTTTTGTAGTGATATAACGGGGAAGAGACTTCTTGGTATTGGTATTGTCTGGAGAAGTGATAATCATGTTTTGCTGAAGTACCATTAGCCAGCTTGCACACAACAGCAAAACCCAAGAGGAGCAGAAAACTCTCAGATACACAGGGGTTGCAGTGCTCACTCATTAAAAGACCTGGAAAGTACATTACTGCCAATATATTGATATTGTCAAAGTATCCAGTAGACTTATCCTGTATAAATTCTGGTTAGTTACTTGGCCAAGACTCTCACTTAAAAGTATTCTTTTGTCCCTAGGGTATCTCTCTCCAAGGGTATTTGTGACAGCTGTTACTGTTTATTTGCCAGAAAAGCGTGCAATGGAATTTAGCATATAGTCCACATAGAAATCGAGTTTCTGCTTCATTTTTGTGCAGTATGTTACTGGTTGAATATGTGACAGTTACTTTTCAGTGTCTGTATTTACTTTAGTGAAAGTTTTTCACTACTGCAGTTAAAAACAAAATAAAAAGCACCCTTCTGTGGGTAGGAGCATTGCCAAGTGTCTGCTTGTTCAAAGAAAAGCTATATCCATTACTGCAGTAAAACAAGCTTGCTAATTTATCTAGAATAATAGGAGGGAGTTCAGCAATACTAAGACATTAAAATAATTTTTAAGAACCTGGCAAAACAAATAAGAATTTTTTTGACTATGAAATTTCATTTCACTAAAGATTTTTCAGGTCTGGCAGAAGCTGACACTTTGAATTGCATCAAAAAATTCTAACTGGATAGAACATATTGTTTGTCTTTGAGAAGTGTGACAGCCTCAGAGAGATAATGGCAATTAAACAAGAAAGACCATTCAAGGAGCACATGTAAGGGCGATGTAAAAGATAAAAGTAGACATTAGAAATCACCTTCTCATAGTAACATCCTTCCTTAATAAAAATATAGAAATTCATGCCCTTTCAGTAGAAGAGACAGAGAAGAGATCAGTGCACTGCATTAAAACACTTGAAAAGCTACGCTATAAATATTTGCCGAAGTATTTATGAAAGAGTAAACAATTCACAGTTTATGTAGAACCTATGTGGTGAGTGAAAAGTTATTTTTCATCTCTTTGCTTTGTTGTAATTATTGCTTTCATTAACTATTCACAAAAGTAGGAGCTTGCTGATTACATCTGATGAAAAGCCTAGGAGGCATCATCACTGTGACAGGCAATGGATTATCGTGCAGGAACAACTAGACAACCAAAAAAAAGAAACTGAAATTGGACACACTCATGTTTCTGATATTAAGTAATTGGAGTGTGACATGGGAAGTAAAAGGAAAGGGCCTAATGAGTCCATGTTTTCATCACACAGAATCTGCATGATAAGGTAATATCACCATCAAAATTAAAAGTATAAGCCCCTATTTTACCAGGCAATTGTTTCTGTGCAAAATCAGATTTCACATAGAAGGAGAAACATGAAATTAAGTACACACAAGTACAAAGAAAGGCAACTAAATTAGACAGATTCCCTAATGGCCCACAGCAGATCAGAAGAATTTCTCTTGTCTAACTAGAGTGTTTAAAACAAAATGAAAGAAAATGGATAGTTGAACTGAAATACACTGTAACCAGATCAATATAATCAAGACAGCCATAGATACATTCAAACTGAAAATTAGAAAACAAGCTCCAGCTGGCAGTAGTGAAAAATCGTGAAAAGAAATAGAAAGAACCCAGGCCTAACTAATTTCTGGGATATTTTAGATTGCAGTCAGCACAGAACAAACATTAAAAAAGAAAAAAAAAATGGGACTTCTAGTACTATGTAAAAGTATTCCTTTAGCCTTTCAATCTCAGCCATTTAACCTCAGGTAAGGGCAAAAATTGCAACAAAATGATAGCTGCTGTGAGGGCATATTTTCCATAATCACTCTAGTGAAACCCTGGAGATAGTATGGCAAAATTTCTTCCATTTCTTGTTTTAGAGAAGGATCGTGGATGTTTACAGTTTTTTTTTATGCAGCAACATTGGCCTTTAAAGGTAATAGAATGCTAGATTTTATCTGGTAATTAAAAAAAAAGTAAAGAAAACATTGTATTTGGAAGTCAAATGAACTTCACATAGCAGTTTGTAAGTCACATATTTGAATATGCACATATGTATACTGAACAGCTTTAAACTACCTTCTAGCAGTGTTGAAATTTCAGCAAAAAAATTTAAAAGTCCTACCTCTCTCAGCAATTTCTTAAAAAAAGCTAGCAACAGTATTTACATTTTTAACTTCTCTCTGAATGTTATTTACAGAACTGATTTATGATTCTAGAAACTGTCTACAATCAATATTAATGCAGAATAATTTAACTAAATAAAATTTTGTAAAAGTAGCTTTCTTTTATCAAGTATTTTCAGAAGAGCTAACTTTCACTAAAGTTCAGAACAATAACATATACCTTGCTTTCCCTTTAAACTACAACTTACCCGGTATTCCAGGAAAAAAAATTAGTTCAGCAAGACCATTCTTCCTTATGTTTCTAAAGGGGAAGCATGCACAGCAATCACACATTGAATAAATTTCAAACATTCTGAGTAGGATGGTGGGCTAAACTTGAAATATTCTGAAGGAAACCTGACTCTAGCATTACTAAATTGCTAAATTCTCTATGAGAATGATTGACTGAAATACTCATATCAATGTTGTATATTTATATGAACTGGGTTTTATGAAGAAATACCATTACACGATACGGTAAAAATTTATCTGATCTACTGAACCATGAAGATAAGAAATATTAAGATTTGTTACTGAAAGGCTAAATAATTACAATGTTTTAATGAGAATTGGCCTCACTTTTGTTTCTTTTTCCACAAGAAAATCATGGGATCACATATAATCAGAGGATGATCTACAAAGAAATTTTAATTTTTATAATTATTTTTACCCTTTGATGTAGTTTTCTACATCATGGCTGTATCATTGGCAAGACTTTCTAATGGTAATCTAGGCAACTGCAAGCAAAACTTTAGTATGTTTAACAGTCCACACAGTGGGAAATTACTCAGGAAGAACCTGCATTAAAGGAATGTGAAGAATGAAAAGTGAAAATGCCTCTGAGCTGCCTTAAATCACCATCTTAGATTTATGCAGTACAACAAAGAATGGAATTTTATTCTTGCACATATTGCCAGAGTATTAATGTGTTGATTAATGCCAAGATTTTTTTCAGAAAGAGAAAAGGATTTCTCAAAGAAGAAGGTTTTTCTACTTTATACCTTTATACACTGATCTTACCCAAGGTTTCAAAATGGCTTATAAGGGAAACTGAGCATTATTATTTCCTATTTCACACCTATGAACTACTTGAAAAGGAATTTTCTTGCCTAATTTCTTCCCATCAGAATTGCTCAGTAATTTTCTGTGCCAGATCGAATTTTATACTGCAGTGATATGCCATATCTATGTGAATTAATTTTTTTTAAAGGAAATATTTTAAAAAATGTAATAATAATTTTTATGGGTAAGAAGACCATCTCAGGGAACCAAGTCTTGTCCCTCATGAGTATAGGATATGTATGCTGGCAATTCACTCAACAAGATGGTGCCCCATATTCCACACTTTAAGCGTTCATAGAATGACTTCCACAGCTAATTTCAAGAAGGAGATTAACATTTATCTATATAAGGACTTGCTGGTAGTCTTTAATTTGTAAATTTGCGGTTGTTTCACTGCCAGTGTTCTAAGATATGTATTTCTTCTGTCAGGCACTCTCAGTTTTGAGACATAACAGTCCCTGTGATGAAGCAAAATGCAGACACTTCAGAAACACCAAGGTCAACAAACAAACAAACAAATTAATTAATTAATATGCCACTCTTCTTTATTAGATACTGATCTACATTTACTTGCAAAGTAATTCCCCTCACATTCCGTCTTCACCTTTTATTGTTTCAACAGTTTAACGTTAGTGGAAGCACAGGGATTCGTTTGTGAAGAACACGGAATTTGCTCTGTGAAGAAGTTCCGGAGAGGGCATGAGCAAAGTAAATGCTTTGCCCACAACAGCTGGCCTTTGGAAGAAGCTGACCCTTGATTTCCATGCATGCCTTAATCACTACCCATGCACACAGCCCTCTTATTTCAGTACCTTGCTTATGGCACTGACGCATACGTTCTTTCTTTTAAAGCAGCTCTCCTAATTCAACTTCTACCACAAAAGACAGCATTCCTGGCATTGCCCAATGCCTTTGCAAGATGAATAGCAGCAATTGCCCAGTTGTTCTTGTATGACCAGGTGTCACTTTCCATTCATAACGTTAAGAATGTTTCCTTGGCCCTAGAGGACTGTGTTCAGTGCACAGGTGAAAATCTTCGTTCCCAATTCTAAAATCAGACTACAGAAGACAGCAGTTAAGAGAAATCTGAACTTTTTAACAGCAGTACTAAAAAATAACCCTTAGCCATACTTGCCTCACAGCCTCCCATTCTTTTTCAGTATCAGTAATATTTTAGCTGAAGTTGACATCTATGTTTCAAATATCCACGAGAATCTTTTTGCTATAAGATAAACCATTTCCATTACTTAACATTGTACATCTCTTCAAAAAAACAGCTGTAAATTCTGCTTGTCACAAAGGAGCATTTGAATTGTCAGCGTCAGTGAAAAATCAGAGGAAAGTTACTGCAGAGGTGTATGCATGAAAATTAAGTTGGGTAACTATTAATGTCCTACTCTTTTTCCATTTTAAGCATTCTTCAACATTAAAAAGGGCTGCAATGGTACAAAAATCTGCTTTAATTAATTAATTAATTAATTAATTAATTTACAAACTGTTGGGACAAACACAATTCCTTTTCATTAAAGGAATAGTTTAACTTCATATAAAGTTTGGCATATATTTTTCAAAACAGCTACTCTGTAATTAATATATGTTTCTTTCTGGAGAATATCTTTTGCATAATTGAAAAGTGAAGATGCAGAAAGAAGTTCTGGTTTTTGATAAGGGTGAGGAAAATATTTTAGAGTGAAATCTAATCTAGCAGTGCTTTAAAACATAAAACCAGAGCTTTGTTTGTTGCATTTTTTAAATTTCTTTTCAGTCCCTTGGAGAAATGCAAATGCAACAATCACAACAGCCAAAACCAAATTATAATAATCAAGGCCACTGAATAATCAATTATTATTCACCTTAAATTTACTCATTTGTAAGCTTAAACAAATCTACACAGATTTTATTATACACACCTTTTAAAATTTACAAATACATTTTTAAAAATCCAAACAGATATGAAAGTTCTCATCATATCAGAATAGGCCATTAAGAAAAAAATTATAAAAAAGCATTCCTCTTTATAATGTCTCTGCAAAGTCACAGAAAATGTCCTCCATCATATGAAAGAAGATTCCAAATTCTCAAATGATAAAGAGGGGACCAGAATAAAATTTACTGGGACAGCATTCTTGCAACATTCATTTTGTAATCCTTTCTTCACTTAAAACACAAGTGCTTCACAACATTTTGCCTACAGCCACTTTTAGTCCTCCAGCCTGCTTTCAGATTTTTACAAGGAATTATTTTTCCTTCTCATTTACAAACCCAGCAGCACAAACAGCTCTGCTGAAAGGACTAATCTCAGGACAAAACTGGCGCATCTTGCATATGATGAGTTAGGACATGAAAAGTAGAAGAAAGGTAAATAAAAAATGCACCAAATGCCAATGAGCATAATTTTCTACCATCAATTACCAAAGCAGAAACATTACCAAGAAGATGACTTGTCATAAATTTCTAGCTATTTCTTTAAATTTGAAGACAATTAATTATTTCTGAATGTGAAACCCCTTGAAAAAAAAATCTGACGACTAAAAGAATTTAAGAATGTGGATTTTTGCTTTCTTCTTCATGTATATTTAGCTCTCAGGAACAAAATTTATGGTAGATTTTGGAAAATAAGTTTTGGTTCAAGAGTTTTGGGAAAAAATTACAAGGAATAAAACCTGGGTCTTCTAAAGGCAATTTCCAGAAATCCTCAACTAAACACCTAGCTCTTTCTTACATTGTATCTTGTTAGTTACATTTCTGAGATTTTGAACATCCAATCTTAATTCACTTCAGTCTGTCACAAAAAAAAAAATTTGTGCAGACATAAATGTAACCCCTTGTTACATTTGAAGAGCACAGTCAAGTTGCTCTAATATCTTCTGTCATGAATCTGCTTAAGGCAACAGGGAGCATTTTATCATGTCTATCAAAGTGTCAAAATAATTAGGCATTGAATTAATTTTACCAGTCTACAGTAATTATAAACATATACAAGTGAATATTTCCAATAGTTAAAACAAAAATGATACGTAAAAAATATATTCAGACCTTGCGCTAACTCTGGCACACCTCCTGGAAAATGTATGCCATAAAGTGGGATATAATTTTGGTCTTTATCTCTTTAAATATTTTCCCCTTCCACATAAGAGTTACAGCCTTGAGAAGAGATCTCTGAAATGGTCCTATGACATGTTCCCCTCCCTATCCAGCGCTGGGGTCTGGAGAGCACATTGCACTCTGTAATGAATTGAACATGGGCAAGAGAGAGACCTTTCAGAAGTGCAAAGGCAGAGCAGGAGTGAGTCGCCAGCAAGCAGTGATCTTGCAGCACAGGTGAAACCCTGAAAATGCAGTGCAAGGTAGGCACAGTCAGAGCCTTACAGATTAGGGTGGGAAGAGACTTTGCTTGGAGATACAGAGGAGACTGCAGAGTTTGCAGAAGCTGGAAAGTCTTGGCAACTCTGTGTAAACTTGAAATAAAAGTATATCCTACAGGAGCAGCGGTAAGGAAAATTTTATGTATAAATAATTTATTTCTTAGGTACTTCCAGTCATCCATTTTGAGTTCCATTTCTAAAAAGTTGCCTATTTATATTTGAGTTTGAAAACAAAACCAACCACAAAAACCCACAACAAGCCGCAAAATCCCAAACACACACACAGAAAGAAACCTGGCTTTTTACTTTAAAATTTTTGTAGTCTTTTGAGGGTACTAGCTTTGGCAATACAAAACTACCTTGGCCGACTGAACTGAAAGTTTAGGCCATCCTGGAAGAGCTCTGTTATAAGACTGGTGAATTGCTTTCTTTCCCTGAAAAAATCTTCCCTCTTGAAAAATACCCTTCCATTCATGGGACCTGCCCATCTCCATCCATCCACTTCTGGTCATCAGGTTTGCAAAAAACTAGACTGTGGAACAGATAAGGAGCAAGAAGAAGTACGAGTCCTTAACACGCTTTCAGATCTTTCGTAAAGTAAAAGGAAAATTGAGGACTGAGCCTTTTTTGGAAAAGCAATTTCGATGTTTATTATTTAAGAACTCTACTAGTA
Source organism: Ammospiza caudacuta (assembly GCF_027887145.1). NCBI lineage: Eukaryota > Metazoa > Chordata > Aves > Passeriformes > Passerellidae > Ammospiza > Ammospiza caudacuta. The sequence goes on from NC_080593.1 coordinate 81,394,319, forward strand.
AAGGAGTGGCGGAGGGGGAGGAAATGAAGGGAAGAAAAGAAATAGTTTTATTGAAAAACATTTAATTTCTCTCTGACATCATAGATTTAAGGTTTTCATTTCTTCCCAGCTTCTCTCAATGCAGCAAGACATTGAAACCAGCATTACATTCCACAAATCTACCATTCCCTTAAATAAGTAAATTTCACTTCAATGAGTAAATATTTATACTTTTTGGACAGGAAGGGAGATACATTTGCAGGAGGAACAAACATAGAGGTAACATGAACTTGTAATTTCCTTTGGACCAATAATGCATGGTAACAGAGTAACATTTTTTTCTCTAATGAGTTACCAGCAGCAATTAGTCACTTTTTGAAGGGGAACATTTAGCTGTAATCGAAAGGAGTTTATATTTTTTTCAGATTGCAGAGGAAACAAATAATAAAAATTTTAACTTAAAAATTGAACTAAAGTTAAGAAAATTTACATTAAGAAATTAAGAAATTTTAACACTAAATTTAGTGTTTGCAGCTGCCTGATGACTCAGAATAGGAACATTTTAATGTCTGCAGTAAAAGTTTAGTCCTTGTCCCTGAAGTTCCCTTGGTGTTGTTCGAGGACCAAATGGACACAATTTATTATATTCAGCACAGCAGTTACCCATGGAGCTCTGTTGGTGCTGTGCTGGGTTCTAGCCCTCTCAGTATTGCTGCTAACAGTAGAAAAACCCCTACCCATCCTCACATTTCTCTCTTTACAGTCCCATGATAGAAACACTGCTGTAGTTATGTGTGCTTTTTCTGATCTCTTTTGGACAGAGCAGTGTGCAAGGAACAGATGTTAGCTTACACACTGCCTGTAAAGGTATTTCAATATGTCAGGAACCCAGTTCATGCAGACCTCCATTTCAGCCAGTGTAGTAACAAAGATTCTAAACAGAATGGATGTCCAAACAGAAATAATATCACTAATTTTGACAGGTGAAATTTGTAGTTAAAATCTATGAATACTGTTATCCTGGCTGAAGGAAGGAATAAGGCTGTTATCAAGTAGGAGCAGAGGTTCTGTAAGGAACATCTAGCACAGAATTCTTATGTTTAGACAAAAAGTGTCAGAGGGCCACAGAGCTGGTCAGATGGCTGGAGCACCTCTCCTGTGAGGACAGCTTGAGAGAGTGGGGGCTGCTAAACCTGGAGAAAAGAAGACTCCAGAGAGTATTTTCCAGGACCTTGAGGGGGCCTACCAGAAAGCTAGAAAGTGACATTTCACAAGGACAGGTAGTGATAGGATAGAAAGGGAATGGCCTTAAGTTTAGACACAGATATCAGGAGGAAATTCTTTACACTGAGGGTGGTGAGGTACTGAAAGACTGTCCACAGAAGTTGTGGGTGCTCTACCCCCATGAGTGTTTAAGGCCAGGCTGGATGGGGCTCTGAGCAATGTGGTCTAGTGAAAGGTTCTTCTGCCCATGGCAGAGGGGTTGGAGCTAGATGAAGTTTAAGGTCCCTTGCAATCCAAGCCATTCTATGGTTCTATTATTCTATAACGTGATCAGCCTGGGACCAGTAAATAACAGCCACAGAGAGAGAACTGTCCATTGCATTTGAGCAGGTCAGGGGATGACCATGTATATTGAGGATTATGGTTTTCCAGGACTCTTTGCCCCACTATCTCAACATTTACATGCAATAAATCAGAGTTTGCTCTGAATAATTTTGCTGAAACACTAAATGTTTCTTGTCTGAATGAAAAAAGCACTTCTACATCCTGCCATATTACATAAGTGGCCCAGATTAGTCACTGTGACTGTTTGCTATTATATAAATTTAGAAATGTATTACAGAAAGATTAATTAAGCACCTGGCATCAATGCATCAACATTTTGGGAAAAGTGCTTGAACCAACCACCACTTTGCAAATAAACATTAATTTCTTGAAATGAGCATATATCTAAGAGACTGCATGTATTGGGGCCTCTCATGTCAGTCTCTCTCCTACATATACAAAAGAACAAGTTAAATACCTTTTCATTTACTGAAAATTATGCTTTTTCCTCACAAACACATACACATAAATGAAGTTTGTCTTTGGAAGCTGATGGCAACAGAGGTTTTTTTTCTTCCCTATAGTTACAATTTTGAATCTTCAACTCAAAGAAAACTGAGAGCGTGCAGCCCATTGTTATTGGAAAACACAGCTTTGTCAGGTCTGCTCACACTGTACTCCTTGTGAACCAGCTGCCAACAGGCTGCAGTTAGCACCATGTACTCTCTCTTGAAGGCTCAAAAATGATGGCAAACAAATGAGTGTTTGGCAGACACACAGGTTTGCAATTTGTGGCCAACAGAGCATTCCCTTCTGTATCTAATTATAGGATGGAATAGTCAAATTCCCACTTTCATCAGTGTATGATTAGCAGGGCCTAGCACACTTGCTCCAGTATTACCTAAATTGAATATAAAGCCACAGAACCAAAGATGAATGTACCATATTCTCCTTATATATTTTTTATGTAGCTATCACTGCTGTCAGTGGCTTGTTATGATATCTGGGAAATGAAGGAAAGATTGAGACAGGTTTTTCCCTTGCAATGCAATTAATTGAAAGAGCAAACACACAAGATTGAGTATTTCAGCCAACTGATTTCTTATTTTGTCACCTAAGCCAAAGGCACTTGCCTGGGTGTAATTTTTGTTTGGTTTTGCTGGACGTTGTTTTGTTTTCTCCATCCTTCATTTGGACACATGATTCAAAACAATGTTATTTACATCTAAGAAGGGCAAAATTTAGAGGGCAAAATATGGAATCAATACACTATTACCAGGATTTACAGATGCAGGAAATTAATTTAGTGGCTGTTCATAACAACAAGCTTATTGGAGCCACTCATACTAGATTTCTCTGTAATATCTTTCTGTGAATCCACCTTCCCAAAAATAATTTGTATTTTAGAAACCTTGTTGAAGTAACATTTAAAGATATTTTAAATTTAAATAATTTTCTAATACTTTTCAAAGAATAAAAAAGCTATATTTAACAAACAAGATTTTCAAAAACACATATGTGCACTAATGAATGACACATCCATTTTGATATCTTTCCATGCTCTCCTGTAGTTAAGTACAATGTGATATTTTAAAGAAAACACATTTAATACTGAAAGTCTATGATTTTTATCACAGATGCTTGTGTTGCATTGTGTTAAGAGCACAACTGATGGTACTTCATTCAAGTCAAATGGGCCCATTCCTTCAAGGTTAAGCCTTCCTGTTACAGGGGGTTCAGCCATGAGATGTCCTTGGTACTGTTTGCAGGGTACCCTATATCCATGTGTCAGCTCACTGCCTGGGAGGAGACAGTTTGGCTTCATGACCTTAAAGGCCTTTTTCAACCTTAACTATGTGTTACCTGCATTAAGATAGTGTGTACTTACGTTTAGATATTGCTTCTAGTTTTGTGCAAAGTTTTATTCCCTCCTGTTCTCTCCCTCTGCTGTCTGTTTTACATTCACATTTATACCCTTTGGCTGTCTTCCCCTTCTGCACCTCATCTTGTTGTCCTCATCCTGGTAAGGTGTTTTTGTTGTTATTTTGTTCTGGGGTTTTCTAGTCTGTCCTGCTAACTCTTTTCCTTCCATCTTTGAAGGCAGGTGATTATCTCTCCTTTTTCCTACCTTTTTTAGGTCCCTGAACTCTTTCTTCGGAGCAACTGAGGCACCATAGGATAAAAGCAGCCACCCTTCTGAATGCAGCTAAGCAAACACTGCACAGGTCATTACAGATTCACAGGCAATAGTCTGATACTAGAATGCCATTACTGCAGCCTGCTTTATTTGTTGTCAAGCCTAAATAACTTTATGAAAATCAATGTATGACATTTTTTAAAAGGCAAGTAGCCAACTCATTGTTATTTAAACCTGATATAAAGCCTGCTGCTTCACACAACTAAATGTCTCTTCAAATATGAACTGATAACTGGCTTTACAGAGTTGTAAAGTAGTTAGTTTTCATGTTAGTTTTCTATCTGTAAATGGCGCAGTGTCCCGGCGCCCGGTGCTGGCTCTGCGAGCGGCCGGCGCTGCCCGGGTCGGCCCCGGCGGCGCCAGCGGCTGCAGCGGCCCCAGCGCAGGGCACGGCTGAGCCCCTGAGCCCCGGGGAAAGCCTGGGCAAGGGAGGGCAAAACGCTGCCCGGCAGCCGGGGCTGAGCCAGGGGAAGCGAGCGAGAAACAGCCCTGCGAGCTCCGAGGGGACAGCGGGAGCAGGGCCGGGGGCAGGAGAGACCCGGCAGGGATGGCCCTGCGGCCTGCGAGAGAGCCCGGCCCGGCTGGGCCGGCCCTGCCCTCAGTGGAGGGGGCTCTCATTCTGCACTTGGCTCTGCTTGGAGATCTCAGCACCTCCAAGCGCAGCCATCATCAACAGAGGCAAAGTCCTGTAGTCTTAGCCTTGCTTGATTGACAGCATTCCTGCCCCATCCCACTTCACACTGGACATAATTAACATGTAAAGTTATGTAAAACGAAATCAACATTTGGCAGGAAACATGCAGATATTATATGTGTAACAGGTGTTAAGAGCAATCTTTCTACGCTTTCTAATCCCCATGTCGTATATTAAATTCCCCATTCATTACTGTCCATGATGATAAAGGGAATTAGTGTTCCCTGATTAGTTTTGAGCTGTGGAGATGCGTGCTTCAGTTTGCCTTAAAGCTGGATAATTCATTAGTCACACTGTTGAAACTTCCAAGTCTATTATATCCCATAAGATATTTTCCCAGAGAAATTTCTATCCTCCCAGTTTGCAATGCTTGCAGTCAAAATGATCAATATTCTCTAGTGTATAGCATGTTGAGTCTATTTGTTTCTTTATTTGTTTGCTTTGTAAATGTCCCGTTTTTATCCGGAATGGAGTTAATTTTCTCCTTGGTAGCTGGTACAGCGCTGTGTTCTGGATTTAGGATGATAATAATGCTGATAAAACACTAATGTTTTAGTTGATGTTGAACAGTGCTTACCCATAATCGGGGACTTTTCAGTTTCCCATGCTCTCCCAGTGAGCAGGTGCACAAGAAGCCATGAGGGAACAGCTGACCCAAACTGGCCAAAGGGATATTCCACACCACAGTACATCATTCCCAATATATAAACTGGGGAGAATTGTCCAGGAGAGGTCAATCCCTTCTCAGCATCAGTCAGTGCTCAGTGTGCTAGAGCAGTCAGGGGATGGTGAGCATGGATATTCTGCATCACTCATTTCTCTTGGGTTTTACTCCTCTCTCTCATATGTTTATCTACCATGTTGCTGCTATGATTGTTATTATTATTATATTATTATATTTTTGTTTATTTCAAATATTAAGCTGTTCTTATCTCAACCCATGGATTTTACCTTTTCCTGATTCTCTTTTCCATCCCAGGTGGATGGGTTTGGGAGAAAGTGAGCAGCTGCATGGTCTTTAGTTGCTTGCTGTGGTTAAAATGCAATAGTAAGGTATTATTTATAAAAACTTATCATATTTGTATTTTTAGAATGATAAACACTTCTTCTATGATTTTTTAACCTTCGTTCATGAAGTAAATGTTGAGACGAAGTTCTTGAACACCTCATAGGGTCAAACAGTAACCATTAGACACCTCAGATAGGAAACAGGTGGACCTAGTCTCAAGTTTCAGGTCTAATTTCTCAGTTGTTATTCTAAGTGGTCTACCTTAATTAGCTTAATCCCTCAGAGACAACTCAGACATTAGGAATCATTGTATATTATAGAATATATATATATATAATTCTCATATATTCACCCAACTATAAAAATAAATAATCAAATCCCTTTATTTTTAAATTCAAATGCTTTATAGTGAAAACGATGGGAGATTACTAAGTAAATTCATCCTGGGGGATCCAGAATGACTTGCTTTTTCAATTTAAAAAATTACTACAATACTATGGCTTTCACTGTAATGTAGTATAAACCACGGAAATAATTATTTCAATGAAGGTGCATTCTTCTTATTATAAATGTTATTACTGTTATTGTCATTGTTATTATAATTGCTGTTATTATAAGACCTAAAATAATGATGACTCTGCTCTATTGATATGTTTGATAGGAACATCTACACATTTGCTATCCCTGCATGGCTCCTCTGCATGGTGCCAGAACAGAGGATGGGACTAGAACAGGAGATCCACCGCAAACAACCTGCCCTGGCCTGAGACACATACCAGAAACTACAAGAAGAAAAACCATCATTTGCATGTACCATTACTAAACTGCAGCACAATTCATCCTAAGAAATTGACTATTAGGAAAACAGTGTGTAGAAATAAAAAGTAAAACCTTGGAACCCCAGGGCCAAAGCACTTCTGGCCCAAAGATTTCCCTGATTCTACGAAAGGCCTCTTCACACATAAGGAATATATGCTTTAAGAATCAAGACATGCAGAGATATTGACTGAGATATGCCAGAATAAAAGTGCTGTTTATGACTTAGGTTATCTCTGAGCCACAAATGTTGGAGGCTAGGAGAGGGTTTTCAAGAAAAATCACCATATTTTCATATTCTTCCTTAAGCATCTGCTGTTGGCAACTGCTGCCAATGACATAGACCATTGGTCTCAACTGATGTCACCATTCTTATACTTTTCTAAGCCAACATAAAGCAGGGCTGTGATGACATTGATAACAGTGTACGTAACTAAAGAATTCTATTAAGAGCTCATGGCAAGGGTAGCAAAATTCTGGCAGGTGTGCCTGAACTAGAACAGGGCTATTATCAGTGACAAGAACATCACTAGAGATAAACTTCCATAGTCCCAGCTCTGTGCTAAATGCCTGGATGGCAGCAGCTGGAAACACGGCAGTTGGAAACACAAGTGTGCCTTTGAGTGGACCATCCAAAACTGCCCCCTGGAGGGCATTTTAGTGACACTAAAGAGGAAGAAACCCATCAATATGAAAACAAATTAAATTGTAGGAAGGGGAGTATTATAAACTTTTGGAGACACATAAAGAGTTTACTTGAGATGTACAAAATGAGCATAATAATTTGCTGTGGTGGAGACAAAGGAGAGGACAACAGAACAGCACTGAAAATCTGATTTGACGTTGCCACTAGTCACCCTGCTGGCACTTGTCCGTGGCTGATGGAGTCACTTCCTTTTGGAGACATGAATGTGCCAGAGTGCAACAGGGAGGGATCCACACCTCAGTATGAATGATCCACGCCTCTGCATGTGTATCACCTTATGGGCTGGGCTTGTGTGTGTGCTGGTGGGCTGCAGGACGAAGGGTGGAGAGCTAGAGCTTGTGCACTCATCCTCTGACATAGGGTGGGCATGTGTGTGTGATCATGGAACGTTTAAAGATTAGCTAGAGAAGGTTGTTTCAAAATGAGTAGGTAAGTGCAGACATGTGTCTAAGACAATGGTGTATCTGTTGCAATTATGATGCTGACCCTCAACATATAGTTCACTGATTACCAATTAACTATGTGGCAATAAACCTCTTCACTGCTGATTAAATTTAAACTATGACAATCAAACAAATTTCCCCTGTGAAATCACCTGCTCCAGCTGCTGCACTTCTCAACAATAAAGGATGACAGACCATAAAGAGTGATAGTGGAGCAATATTATGACATGAAGTGAGTTCCCTTTCTGATACAGGAGCAAGTTACAAGCATTTGGGATTCTACGCTTGAAAGAATGAAAAAAAATGCATGTATGATCTGCCTTTCTCATGGGCAGAGATGACAACCCTTGGGAGGATTTTAGAGAGATATTCATGTCAGGGATGGCATCAGTGTTCTGTGTTGAGTGTGAGGATAAACATCCCTTCCAGTGCAGATGGCTGTATAAAAAGAAGTATCCACTGCATTTAAAACATAATACAGTGAACACTGCTGACAATATTATTTCTCTCCTTGAAGGTTACACAGGAATCACAGCATTCAGCTTTATGGAAGACACATGGTCAAACTGCAGTTTTAACTGTAGCAAAAATGCTTTAATATTGAGGTCAGCCTAAGAAAACCTAATAAATAAGCAATTGTTTTAAACCCAGTTTCAGAATTCATCCAATACAGTGCCAGTCTTGTTTCCTCTATACAGAGAGGTACAGATTTACTGATGAGGAGGAGGGGGATGGAAAAGCTCATATCCTCACTTACTAAAAACCAATACAGCATGTAACCTGTCACACAGGAGAGAGAGAGACTGCATCCTCTTCATGACTACATCCACAGGATTATACAACTCAATAAAGCCACTGGGAAAAAAAAACTTTGTTATTTTAGAGTTTTTTTATGCTGTTATGTTTTAGTTATAGCATAGTACTCAATGCCAGACAGTATAATTTACCTGAGTACTTCTGCATAGACTCTTGAATATTTCTAATGTGATAGAATCAATAAGGCTAGTATTGTAAGAATGTGATCTTAAGCAGTTTCAAATTGAATTTAGATTTTTTAACTCTATGGATTTTATAACATAAGCCAACTGAATTTCAAACTGAATATGTCATGCAATCAACACTTGTAAAATTCTCCCACAGGATTTCACTATACCTCCAATGCACTTCATTGTAATAGAGACCTTAAGAAAACCTGTTTATCGTGAATTGTAAGAACTAAAAAAAACACCTGAAATCCTTACCCTTAGTAAAACAGAAGAGGAAACACTGGAAGAATGATCCAACACTGGACAGACTTTTACCTTTTCTCTTGAACACTTATTTATTGTAGTAGACATTAATTATCACTTTTAAATTCTTTACATAATTTTTTATCAGTTTGTGAAGTTATTAGGTGGAACCCTTCTTTATGCCATTCATACAATCAATCAGTAAGACTCATTATTCAACATCATATTGCAGTTTGCATGGCAAATATTAATCAGTAGAATTGTATTCTGGTGAACATGTATTGCAAGTTAAATTATGATGCACATTAATGTAGGAGAGTTTCCTGGTGAATTTTATATGTCTGTGGGTAATTTAATTTTATTAAACATAAAATTATATAATCAAATATATATTATCATATAATTATATAAAACCTGTTTCATAAGAATAGGTAATCATCATAATTGCATCATAATCGCAATTTGGACATTGTTCTGTTTAGCTGTACTTCTGTGCTACAGATCAGATTCTAAATAATGAAAGAACACTAGAATCAACATTATTTTTTCATGTCAAATATTAGGTATCATTCAAATTTAAAGTGAGCAAATTAGTTTGCTTTGTTAGGATGCATTATTGTAATTTAATTCACAACTGAAGAGAAAGTGATAAGCCTGTCAAGGCTTAGCTAACACTGGCAGCTTAGACCTGCCATTTTTTCTCACTGGTTATATCTTATTCTGACAGTAACCATAATAATTTCAGTGGAAGTACTCAGAGCACTTACAAGTCAGCATGAGCAACTGGAGCAGAATCATCAGCTTCTGTTCAAGAGGTGACATTTATAACAGAACTTCCCGGCATCTGTGGCTTCTCACATCTTGAAATATTCTAGGAATATAGAACATTCGATGCTTTGCAAAATACTTTGAATTTTCCTGGGATGTTTCTAGATAGAGGGTATCTCAGAAAGGCTTTAGTTCAACATTTTACTCAAAGAAGGTCAGGTTTGAGTAGGTAACAGAGGTCTCAAATCAATCAGGGTTTGAAAAACTTCAGAACAAGAGAATATACAGCCCTACTGGGCAGGTTATCTCTGATATTGACAGGTTATCTCAGTATTTGACTGTACTGTGAGTGGTGAAAAGTTTTTCCTCATACCTAGTTAGAACTCCCTGTGTCATGTGTCTGTCATCCTCACACGACACAGTGCTGTGAAGTTCTGGGCTCTCTCTTCTTGAGAGCACTTTGTGTATCCTGGCACACCGCTGTTAGTTCCCTTCAAAGTAATATCTTCTCCAGGCCAAACAGAAGTCTCCAGGCCTCTCTTCACAAGGCACGTGCCCCAGTCCCTGACCATCCTAAAAACCCAGGGTGATTAGGAACCACCAATATCAGGGACTTGTTGATAACTCTCTTGTAATTGAGTCCCAACATTGGATGTGGCATGCTAGATGTGCTGGGTGTAAGAGGAAAATCCCTCTGCTCCACGTCCTGGCTGTGCCCCAGTGAGTACCTCAATAATGGCACTGTTGGCTGTCTCTGCAACACATTACTATATTCAGTGTGTATCTACCAAGATCCCCAGGTCCCTCCCTGCAGAGCTGCCCTCAGCCAGGCAGGTGCCATCCTGCACAGCTACACAGGTTGCTTCCTGCCTGTGGCAGGACTTGGCCTTTTTCTATCCCTGTTGAACTTGAAATGTTCCTTTTGGCCTACTCCTCCAGCTTGTACAGATACCCAAGAATGGCAGCACAATGTCATTCCTCTGCTAGTTATAATACATATGCAATCACTTAAACAGCTGCTTGCCCTTTCCTCACATTTCTAAATAGAATTCAATTCTTTGTCATGAATGCCCAGTAAGACAACAAATGATACTAAGTCGATTGGGAATGCAGCCACTATGAACCAGTTTAAGCAGCATGGGTTTTACTCTATTCGGTAGCATTTTTGGTCTCTGTCATGAATATTCTTAGCTTAGTTATGAGCAGTTAGCAGAAAGCCAGAAGCAACCTTAGCTCCCTCCTGGGTTTCATAGTAGTCTGCAAAAGTGAGAGTTACTTAGCATAGAGCTCATACCAGCTGTTGTCTGAAGCATTTTCCAGAACATAGCACTTCAACATGGAGTGTTGAATTTGTCTAATGCACTTGCTTGGTGAAAGATGGACAGCGCATCTAACAGAACTGTATGTACCTGAGGGTGTTTAGTTTTTGTCATTGTGAAAAGACACTGTGCATAAGTTATTTCCTTGCTACATTTGAGAATCACTAATTAAGGATCTTCCACACATTCTGTTTTTAACTTATGAAAAGTACTAAACAAGAAATTACTAAAAGGAGAGACAGGAAGAGGAGAGAAATGTTTTCTCCCAGCTAGTGATAAACTATTTAAGAGTATTTTACTTGAAGCATGTTTTAGGCAAAAATTTAAAATGTAATATTATAATTCTCAGACTGTATGAAGTAGTTTTAGCACACATATATGTATGTATTCCTTTACATTTAAACAATAAAACAATGTATTTGCTGTTATTTTAAAATGAATAGGAATACTAAATTGTTAACCTTTGAAATTTATTATTTTTGCGGCTTACCAGTGACTGGACTTCTTTACTGATATTTATGGGAATTTAAAAAGTTTTAATAACCACAGTCATCATCTTGACATTGTTTTGGATTCAACAAATGCCTTCAGAAGTGTTCATACTTTTGCAAAAGATGTGACAATTTTGATTTATGCTTTTGAGAAAAACTTTTTAATCAGCATGCCAATCAAAATTATGAATACAGAGAAACTACAAGAGCCAGCTAAAATAGTATGACTTTTATTTCTTTTCAATAATGTTATTATAGAATTAAAATAAACAGCTTCTCTGTATCAGGTGGTAAAGTTAGCACTTGATGTATGACAGATGTTCCTGAGTCCAAAAAAGAAAGTCAAAATTAAAAAGCAGCTTTCAGACACTGGATGCAAAAGAACCTCTTTCTCATGCACTGCAGCAGCAAACAGATTTTGGATGACCAGCTGGACACTGAGTAGGATTCCCTAATGGCCTTGCCATGAGGACTTTTCTTAAAAATTAAAACCGTTTGCTTTTATTGCTTTTGACAAGCACTACAGTCTAGTAACAGGTGTGAGATCTGCTTAGAAGGAGAAAACAATGGAACGAAGATGCCAAATAATCTGGCAGACTGGTCAGTATAATTTTCTTCATCATTTTGCTCACATTTCTGCAGATGCCAAATATAGTATAAAAGTGGAGACATAAAATAATGCCTTCTTTGTGATTTCAGTCAAGGTGATCTGTTACCAAATGCTGGCTGGATTTATGACCATCTGCCATGCAACAATGAGGCAATGTTAAGAATTAATAACACTTTAAGAAAACAAATCTAGTGGGTTTTGGGGTTTAGATCTTTCAACTGCCAATGCAACACACACCACTTAGTATTGACATAAACCTTTGTATTAGCACGAACAAAAAAAACACCAAACAAAACCAATGACTACCCAAGACAGAATAATGTCCTGGCAGACTAAATCAGAAATTATTATGTCAAGTTTTTATATTTTCAAGGATAGGTCTATATTATTCTATACAAATACCTGCCGAGTTTTCAGTTATTTGATAAAATGAAACTTAGTCCTTCCAATTATAAAGTATAGCCCCTTTTCAAACAGGCCAAGTGAGTAGCTTGACAATACTCATCCTTGGATGTGTCAGGTCTAATTTTATTTTAATTTTAAAAAAGGGATTTTTTTCTCTTAAATCCCCTCATCTGTGTACACAATCATACATACATAATTGAATGCCTTTTGCTTCACATTTTTAACAGGGGCATAATTTTAACTGGCTGCTGTATGATTTATGCTAATACTGCATTATTCATGTATTCTGCAGCTGCAGTGAAGAAAATAAACAGTGGCTTTCTAGGTAAACATTCATTTTAACAGTCAGAGGTAATTCTGATTTCAGCAATTTCACTAGAAAGTTGAGGAAGAATAGGACCCTTTTAGGGAATCAGCAAAGCAAGCTAACCCTCAGTGAGTTTCATTATGTTCTCAGCATCATCTTAATCTCCCCATTATGGAATATGCTCATGAGATTAATTCAGATTATTGGTATTTTCAGGGAATTATTTTTCCAGTAGTGCTATTAGCATATATATCTTTAACAAGTGTAATTCTGAATAATTCACCTTTCAGAGGCGTGTCAGACTTTGGTCCCTAAGAAATTAACTGGACTGCCTGTAATACTATAAGATTAACTTTCCAGAGAATTCAGATGAACTTTAGTGCACTTTCTAATGACATTCCTTGGCTTCAGAAATCTACTCTTCTCTCATAAAAACCCTTTCCTTCCTCCTCTGTGAATGCTGATGTTAGCAGCAGCAGTAACTAAAATGCAACACTACTTTTGCTGATGAAGGCAAGAAGAGAGACATCTGGCTCACAGAACCAATTTGAGTGGATTTGTCAGAAAGTACTTTTACTGGGATATTGAAAGGCCCTTGAGGTACACTTACTGAAGAATGGGAGAAGTTTGTATATATGAAAAAGTGCCCAGAATCCATGTTGGTTTTTAATGACCTCCTTGAGCCTTCAAAGCAATAAATGAACCAAACTGGATTAGATTTTGCAAGGTCTTCTAGTGTTCTTGTTGAATTTCTAGTGTGACAAAATAAATGCAGGAAACTGTCACATTACCCTTAACCCCCCAAGTGTAATTTTTTTTCAAGGAAAATTATGATTTGATGTAAGCTGTAGAGTTCATTTAATACAGACACATATCAAATTGCAGGCTTAAACCTACTTTCACCCTGAAAATTCTCAACACCTTTATGAACAATAATATCTTCAGCACTTCTCAGTCTCAGAGTAAAGGCATGAATCAAAGAGCTCTTAAAAGACAATTCTTTAGTAGAGTTAACATTTTTAGATTTAAAAAAAAGGAGATGGTTTCAATCCTATCTATTATCAGAATAGCTTCAGTAAAAGAAAGTAAATTTTTAATTCAGTAGATAACAAGAAAGTAAAGTTATCCTATTTTAAAAGAATAAATGAAAAGGAAAAGTATATAATCTAAAATGAAAAGGATTTCTAGTTTGGTGCAGGTCAGAATAAATAAATATCCAGAAAAAATTTAGAATCACCCAGGTCATGGTAAAGAGGTGGAATTTCTAGCCCTGTTTAATTCCATGTCACCTACACCATGGCAGGAGGAATATGATCACTGGAAGGGATACCATATTTTGATGGGCTTGCAGAGGGGGTGTACTGGACCGGGGCTGAAACCCCCGGATCTGCTCCTACTGATGTCATTACTGCCATTTCAGAGGGAGACTGCCCTGCTTTAGGAAGTATTTTTGGGTTTTGGGTGGTGAATACCCTTTTTGGGGGTAAAACAGTCTCTCTTCTGTACACACTCTGGTTAATATTGTTATGGTTATTGCAATTTTTCAGTAAACTGTGACTCCATTTTATAATTTCTCCTGGTCTTTTGTCCACTATTGAAAAGGGGAAGCTTGAGTGAGTTTAGTTTTCCTGGTGGGTTTTAAACCAGCACAGTCTTGATCTACAAAGTCCAGGTAGGCGTCCAACAGGAACAAACTTGAATGATTGCAACAATGCTGAGATTAGCTGCAAGAGAAGGAAGATTCTCCACATGTGTTTTCTGCAATAATTTTATTAGTTTTTTGTTGAATCATAGAACCATAGATCAAGCAGACATTATGCATGAGTCAAAGAGCTACTTACATCTGCATGTATTGTAGATTCACTCCAGTTCCTACATCCTGTACATGGACAATTGTACTGGATATTTCCTCATGGCCTGGTACGTACAAGAAATCAAGAAATCATTGGTGTTCAGAACACAAATCATATCATTATAGGGTGGTTTGGGAAACCAAAGATCAAAGATCATCCAGTTAAAACCCCCTGCCATGGGCAGGAAGACCTTCCACTAGACCAGGTTGCTCCAATTCCTGTCCAACCTGACCTTGAGCGCTTCCAGGGATGGGGCATCCACAGCCTTCTCCAGGCAACCCATTCCAGGGCCTTGACAACCTCACAGTAACCAATTTCTTCCTAATATACAATGTTGTTCTCTGTCCTAGTTCAAGGAAAATAAAATAGTTTTCCAAATAGACATAAGAATGAGATAAAAGAGATTTCTGCTCTTGCAACACTGGACTTTTGCAAGTGCATCAGCTTCAGAGAAGTCTGATGGAGAGGAGAAAGTATAGAAAACAGATGCAGCAAACAAAGGTAATTGATAAACAATGATTTTTGAGTTTCTTTCCACAAGAAGGATGAAATCAAGATTTAGCCACTGTTATCACAAATTTATCAAGCAGATGTCAGAATATTCCATGAAGGGAGCTACATCTCAAAAAAACCAGGACAGATACACATTGCATGTAATGACTAGCAAGAAAATTTTTAATGAAGAAGAAGTGTACAGTCATCCCCAGTGAACCCTATTGTTTTCAAATTTGTAGTTTGGCTTTCAAACATTGATCTGGAAAATAAGAGCTAGAAGAGCAATATGTAAGTCTGTGTTCTTTAACTCTGATACTAACTACAACCTCTACTGCTAAATCTTTAAGGCAAAGGAAGTAATACTTGTGTCGTGTTAAGAAGCAGTTACTGCCAATACCCTAGTGATGGTTCAGGTGATAAAGACAGACCTAAGTAGTACTAATCCCATCCAGTGAAATAAAGTTATGTTGAAACCTGTGTGAAGATATGTACCTTAAAGGTTAGGAGTCATGAACCAGATTTTGATCACGGGATGAAAGGCAGCATGTTAGAATAGCTTGCAATGAGCATCATACATACAAATCATCATCATTTTCTCCATAAATACAGTGTGCTGGGAATCCCACAGCACTATGGATAACTCATAAACCTTAGTTTATTGCTTGAATAGTGTTACTGCATCCTGAAGATTAGATGGGTTTCAGTTTTCAGCAGAAAAAAGTGAGGGAACTCTTGAAATCTTATATTCTTGACCCATCAGAAGTTCTTCCTCCCAATTACTATTAACAGCAAAAATTTCACTGTTTGTAAGTGAATATTTTAATTTTAATGGATAGAGATGTCTATATATTGACTGACTTTTTTCCTATATGATTACATCATAGAATAATAGAAAGACAGAATAAAAATTACTGTGTTTCAGTTATACTCTGCAGTGCAAATTTGCTATTTCAAATCCTGCTCTCAAAACACTGGCCCATATCCCTATCTATTTTCTATTTCCACATTACATATTTATTATAAAAATGCATTTTATATTTTTAAATCTTTTAAATTAAATTTTAGGGAGTGTCCTTTTTTTGTTTTTGTTTTTGTTTTGTTGGTTTGGTTTGTAGATGTTTATATCTAACTAATAGATAAAGTAGCCCAAGTGGTAAGTAATGCTCATTAGTAGGAACTGAGCAACATGGAAGCATATTAATTTTAAAAGTTTACTTAAAATTTGATTATATGGGAAATTATGCTTGCATGTATCTTTTGAGACATTTTTGCTTCCTACCAACACAGAGTTATCTACAGTGAATTGATTGGAAGAATTAATTTTAAGAATTGTTTATATTTCAATTACATTTTTTATATTTTTGTTGAAAATATCTTGACAACAAACAACTAGAAAATTATTTCTGCCAAATCCAAATGACACAGGGTGGCATTTTAAGTTGGAAGAAGAAGTGTAATTTGTTCTCATGGAATGGAAATCACTACTTTTTTTTATGGTTACCTTCTATTTTGACATTTAGGTTTTCATCCGCAGAGCTTACTCAATAAAATCTAGTTCACAGTGTATAACTGTTTTGTATGAAAATCCTTATGCATTGTCAGTTTTAGGGTGAAGCTGGTTCAAACCATTCTTGTTTCCCTAGAAAGATGCTGTTTCAGGGTTGCTTACACACCTTGCTCTTAACACTTGTCAATGAATTGTTCAGGCAATTACACACATGGTCTAAGTTGCCTCCATTAATTCATTAAGACAACTTTCTGCAATATTGTAGACCTGCTGAAAATATTAGCAACAGAGCAATACTGAGGCAACCTAAACATTATTGAAGCACACTCTGCTGCTCCAAGACCAATTTAAATATTTACTTACCTTAATATAAGGTATATTTTAAGTCCTGTAACCCAACATGCTTCCATTTTAAATTCCTGACTAAATATTTGATAAATACAAAGAGTTCAAATACTAAATAATAATAGAACTAATATTAGTTTGTATATAATATTATATTAGTTTTTATATAATAATATATTATATTAGATATTATATTATATTAGTTATTATATTATTTATATTATATTATTTATATTATATTATATTATATTATATTATATTATATTATATTATATTATATTATATTATATTATTTTATTTTATTTTATTTTATTTATATTATTTATATTATTTATATTATATTATTTATATTTTTATTTATAATAACAAATAATACAAATTTTAATAATAAAATAAATTTTGAAGCAGTCACTTCAAAGAAAGATGGCAATTGGAAGCAGAGATGTTCTGATTAGATAACAATCTTTCTTTCTATGTTTCCTCAGTTTCAGCACCTGGTCACAAAAACAGATATTGAGGTACTGCATAATAAAGAGCATGCCATAGAAGTAAGTTAACATAAAGACACACATACACACAAATTTCAGAAATGGCAATCCAAGAAGGATTTTGTTGTAATATTATCTCTTCAGTCCAATTTTTTGCACTTTTTCTAAGTGCCTTGCATTCTAAATGCAACATGAAGCATTGAAGGCATCTGTTTGGTAAGGTGGGCATGAGTGAAAGCCCTTTGTGACACACTCTTATTTCTTTTCCATTTGGAATTGAGTTGGATATAAGTGAATGATCAGAATAGCAAGAGACTTTCTGCTCCACACTGATTTCAGTGAAGAATGTTTCTGGAATTTCTGAATTTCATTGGCTTAAGCTATTTGAAAAATATTTGTTGCTTGATTGCCTACTATCCAAGACACATACACATATATAAATGAAACAGGTTGCTTAGAGCACTCTTATTACTTTCTCTGTAGTTTTCTCCACAGGAGGCTCATAAAGTCATTCCATATGCACAAACATTAATCTCAGAAACAAAATATTAACTGGTATTTACTTAACAAGACCCTGGTTATATAATCTTTATCAAGAGACTGAGTTTGCAGACTTTCAGCTCTTTTGACATATGGAAAGACATAATATATAGGTATGCTCAGTGTTCATGGATTTTGTATCCAAGGTATGGCTCATTTGCCAGGCAATTTCCAACCCAGGAAACCCTTTATTAAGACAACTGTTAAGCCTTTCAAGCTGAAACTGAGAAAATGCTCCTGAGCTGTGATGTTCAACTGTGGAGAGCCTGATTCAGTTCCCAGGCTTGATTTTGTAAATAACTAGGTTCTCAGACACCTTTTCTATAAACAATAAGATTCTCAGACAGTCTTCCCATAACAGGCAAAACATTCTGTCCTTGGGCTCTCTGGGAACAGATAGCTGCTCTGGGAACAGATATGAAGGTTTTGAGAACTTTTCATATCATAGTGAGAACGCTGCTCCTGTTTTCAATAAACCACAGATATTGTAAAACAAAAGGAGGGGTTAGAGTTTTCTCTGTAACCTATCGTGAGCTCGAATTTTGCAATATGCATGAAGTTAATTAACACTGTTATATAAAGTGGCTGATTTAATCAATAAATTAAAGTCAATGCTGATCAACGACAAGGTGGGTTGGCTTCCTTCGCTTTCAACATTCAACTGAAAGGAAGCAGGAATGGATTCACTGTCCTTCTGATCTGCCTGTGTTGTTGTACATAGAACCACTCTCCAAACTAACCAGCAGAAGTTTATACCCCTGAAGGTGTGGATTCAGCACATGAATTAAATGCAATCACTTTCTGCTCTATACCTCATGGATTTATCTTGAAAATCACGATTTACCATTTTATTATCCTGAAAATTTATTAGGTTTGAGTTCTACTCGGGTTTTTGCTACAATGATCTCTACACTGATAAAGCAATACTCAATTTTGTAGTTTTGGTTGGATATTTAATATCTGAGCATGTAATAATCACACATTATTTGTTTAAAAATGCATTAGATGAAAGAAGAGTGATTCATACATTCTGGTTTTCTTAATCACATAATTTTATAACAACTAAAGACTCCTCCTTTTTGCACATATCTAATTCAGTGAAAATAGGCAAAGTTCTAAGTATATATTACTTTGAAGAAAAAACAGCAAAAGTCCAATGAGGATTGAAGGCAATATTGGAGTATCAATGGCAACAAAAAGATTGTTCTAAAAGATTGTTCTACTTTTGCTGGATCCTATCCAGTCTCCTACAACAAAGCTACTCTGTGACTTTTGCTTTTGATTCAATATTTTTATTCTTGGTCTTGTTGGAAAAATCTCACATGTTGAGGTGTATTATTAAAGTATAACAAAACATCCTTCAATTCTCCCTAAGACAAAAACACATAATTCTGGCAATTTAATAAAGGTGGAAAAGAGCAAATTTTTTTTACAGTAAGTCAGAAGAAAATAATACACCAGCTTTTTGCTTACACTTAGCCATTTAAATTAAATAATTAATATGAAGACTTTGTAATTTAATCACCATTTAATAACTAAGCAAAATCAATTTAGAGGTAAACCCATTGAAAAAAAAGAATAGAAACACAGAGATACCCTGCACTCCAAAAGGTGTAGGAATTAATATACTTACCCTGTAAAAAGAAAAAAAAAAATCAACAAGACAACCCAACCCCACAGCAAGATTGAAATTGTCTTTTAGCAAAGCAGGCAAAAAAGTCAAAATGAGAATATGGATTTAATGGGAATCACTGATAGATACAATTTTAACCAGATGCACCCAATCCAACAATAAAAGTGACTTGCCTTTTCACAAATGTTATTTGAAAGACTAAAACTGGGTTGAGTGAATAGATCCTTTAATGAGTTTCAGCTAGTGGGCCTGTGAATATCAACAAGCATAGCCAATGATTTTTTCTAATTCACAGAATCACAGGATGGGTCAGGCTGGAAGGGACCACAGTGGCTCATCTGTGCTGCTCAAGCAGAGCCATCTGAGAGCACATTGCACAGAATTTTGTCCAGATGATCCCTGAATATCTCCAGTGAGGGAGATTCCACAATCTCTCTGGGCAATCTGTTGTAGTCTTTGCTCACCCTCACAGTAAAGAAGATATTCCTCATATTTAGGTGAAACTTCCTGTGCATCTGTTTCTGCCTGTTACCTCCTGTCCTGTTCCTTGGCACCACCAAGCAGAGCCTGGCTCCATCCTCTGACACTCTCCCTTCAGATACTGACAGTCACTGATGAGGTGTCCCTCAGTCATCTCCTCTGGAGGCTGACAGGCCCAGTTCTCGTGACTTGTCTTAAGTAAGATGTTCCAGTATTCTCATCATCTTTGTTGCCCTCCACTGGATCTGCTCCAGGAGCTCTTGTGCTGAGGAGTCCACAAGTGGACACAGGGCTCCAGATGTGGCCTCACCAGGGCTGAGCAGAGGGGCAGGATCACCTCCCTTGACCTGCTGACAATGCTCTTCCTAATGTGTCCCAGGATACCTTTGGCCCTCTGGGCCACAAGGGCATTTCTGGTTCATGAATATCTTGTTGTCCACCAGGACCCCCAGGTCATCCTGGTTTTAAGAATTGCTTCGTTTTTGTTCAAGTTCAGTCATTGTATGAGTTGAATGGTGAGGTTTTCTTCCCTGGTTATTCTTATTTATATACACAGATAACTCTGCTTTTCATTAAGGTAACCAACACAAAGGCAAAGTTTAGAAAGAAAATGTATGAGGTTGAACAATAAATAAGGCAGAAGCACCTTATTCTGCACATCTTATTCTGCACTTCTCCCAAACTGGTATGTTAGGTAAATGTCCTTTCCCATTTCAAAACTATCTTTTCACTATCCTTCCAGCCCTTATTTTACATTGGGTTCTTTCTTTTCCCATCATTTAATTTGAACAGGAAGAAAGAATAATTTTTTGTTTTATTTATGAGAGATGGAGTTTTCTTTAATTTCAAAATTTCATTGGGACACACCTTTAAACCACTTATTACTGTTGCAACTTCAGTCAATGAAAGAAGATAATTTTTAGTAACTTTCAAGTGTATAAATAACGATACAAATATATTAGCTAAAATTACTTTTATTAGTGCCTAAATATAATTACCAAGGAATAAGAATCTCTTTTTTTTTTTTTCAGAAGCTGGATGGTCTTACCTACCTTAAAAGTATGGAAGTTCATCCTTGTTGGTATGCAGGGATATTGTAATTCTCAGCATTCAAGGCTGAACAGAGAAATGCACAAGTTTATTTTTCACACATCATTTGGGTGGTGGTCATAGCCAAAGCTGGGTCATGAGAGTAAATGAATACATTTCACAGTACTGAACTGAGCCACTGGCCTGCTTGGTCAAATTCCTAGCACTTGCAAAAAGGTAGGGAAAAAACCAGTGCACAGATATCATACCTTTCTCCCCTTTATCGTCCCCTTCCTTCATGTCTACTTTTGTTTCAAGGAATCTTCAGTAATGTGTCATGCTTTTCAAGCTTGAGGGCTGCTGCCTTTGAGATATCAATAAGGACACATTCTTAATAGACATCTCAGAGTTCATCCACCTGAACATTTCACTTCAGATCAACTGTGATGTGAATGTCCAGCCTATCCCCTCTTCCTACATTAGGCTTCACATCAAAGAGTATGATCTTCAAGAACATGACCTGGATTCTTCTTAATTAAAATGAAATCTAAAGATGTGCTTCAGAAGTGCATGAGAAGTACATTTAAATTGCTAATAGACTCAGCCTGTGGGATAGAACTAGACCAAGTCCTTCATGCCCCTGTGAAATGCAGCATTCAGCAACACGTATTTTTCTTGTAGTTAAATAAATTGGGCAAACAGGCTTCCAAGAAAGCTGTGGAAGAGCCTTCAAGACCACACCTATTGGAGGTGGGAGAGGAGCTCCAGAACTCATCAGCTCATATAGCAGTGATCAATGTCAGCCATGTGAGATTCTGCTGACCTTCAGAGAGGAGCTGGAGGTGTGAACACTCTTTATTTGGGGCTTTCTGGGTGCTGTTCCTCCAGCCCTCCTTGATCAGCACAGGCTATATCAGAGCAATAAACCAAACCAACCATACCCTGAGATTCACAACTATTAAAAAGAGCATGAAACTGAGGTGCATTTTCCCCAATTACCATGCTGTTCCAGATTTACTCCATCCAACCACAGATTTAAGTACACAGTAAACGGAGAATCGCCATGCTGGAAGCACCACATGTTTTAAACTCTTAGTAAAACCTCCTCACATCCAGATAAATTATTAGGGGTTTGTTCTTTCAGTGAAATTTTTGCTTTTGTTATTTGTGTTTTACTTTCTTTCGTCCCCTCTGAAGCAGAGTCAGTCATTTAATTCTAATATTATTACTTCGTACACTTATGATACCACTGAACTTTCTCTTTCTGCTATAATAATTAGGAATTTACATCACTTGGGATTTTTCTCTTGATTTTATACACTTTCCTCCTACACCAAATACTTAATTTCTGTAAAGAAATGTTATGACACGAACTTGTCTTCTAAATACTTTAGTTTAATACCTGGTAAGGAAAAAGGAAAAAAAAAAAGGGGTGGGGGGAGGAGAGGAAAAAGCGAGGTTGAAGGAACTAGCCAGACTTTAAATTAACAACCCTACTGAAAATCATGTGAGTACCAGTATTAATGAATTTAGCAGTTTTTACCAGCGAGCTGTCCTTTAGAAGACACAGCTATTCTATTATAGTAGGTTGCAACTGTTGTCTCACACAAAGAAATTTGTGGGGCAAATATTTTAGAGTGACACACTAACAATGAGAAAATATTTGGTATCATAATTATTGCATTAATTTTAAGGCACCCATAAGGAAAAGCAACTACTTAAATTTCACATGATCTTTCTAATGCAAAATAATGTGATATTACTCAACAGAAATTAATAATTCTTTTAAAAAGCATTTAAACATTGCATGGGTTCATATGCTATAGAATCTTTGCTTCCAAGGTTGTTTCTTATGCAGCAGAATGTCTTTTTCTGTCTGTCTGTGATATTCCTTCAATGATATCTACTAGCTTATTTCTGAAATTCCCAGATGTATGGATGCATGTTTCCTATTGTTACTAATTAACACAAATAAGCAAAAAGATTTTGCTAGAAATTGTGATAGTTTAACATTATGGTGGATTTCTACAAATATTAAAAACCAGAATTGTTAAAAGTAGTATTTTATGGTATTCGATTTTCATCTAAGAACACTAATTAAATGGGTTTTACTTATCTCTAATGTCAATACTCTTGTATTAAAATTCTATTTTAAATATTTGAATAAAGAACAGTTATATATTTACTTGTTGTCTGAAAAATTTCCATAAGTGGACCATTTCATAGACACAATTATCCAACAGCAGCAAATTAATTGCAGAGACATAAAGAAAAGCATATTGCTATGCATAGTAATACATTATTTTCAGCTTGATAATAGCTATATACTAAAGAGATTGCTAAAAGGAAATACAGGAATATTCAAGATAAATTATCTACTTGAACCATTAGAAAAAAGTTTTGAAACGGCTTCTTCAATCTTGAACCTGTTACTTGAAGTAGCATTAAAACTTGCTATATTTGAAGGAATTTGTGATTAATTTTTACCCATGCTAAACAGATGACGCAGTTTGATTGGATTATTATGTGGGTATTTTATCTCCTTTTTGTCTTTTTTTTTTTTCTTTTTATAACAATAATATGTAAGTTAAAGAAAAAGGAGATTAAGTACTAAAAAACCAAAATATTTGCCTTTGAAATCAGATTGCATCACTCCTGTGAGCCACAGCTGTACATTCACATACTTAAAAGTTACTAAATGGAGAATTTTAACCCCTTTTATGAGAAGAAACTTTAGAAGAGGGCCAAAATTATGCCTTTACACAATGTCTTTATTGATTTTTTAGATCTTATTTGCATTAAAAGCTATTTTCTTTTCTTTATCCTGTGAAAATAAAATTGCTTGAATTTTTTTCTGTTGATAACAAAGTGTTGATTTCCCTTGATGGGAACACTTCATGGATATTGAACAGTAAATTAAAGATATGGTTTCTTAATATTTGATAAGAAAGCTGAAGACTGACTTTAAAACTTGAGAACTATTGTTTTTGATGTTTCCATGAGAAGAAGAAAACAACTAAATGTATTTTCTTAGTAAATAGAAAAGGGATGAGAACAAAAACGAGTTCAGAACATTTTTCTCGACACATTTCACCCCGGGAATAAGACAAAGATAGTTGATTAATAGAAAAGTTGTAATTATTTGGGCAGGAAGGAAAGTACAATTTTCAGAAAAGTTGTCATGTTACTACATGCAATTTGCTAAGGAGAGGTTACTATTTATAAGGCTTGAGACTGGGAAACAAAGTATTTTGATAGGATTTTAGGTAGGGCTCAGATAACTTGATTTAAGGTAGGGCTCAGATAACTTGATTTAACTTTGAAACGAATTTCCTTCACTTGAGTGAATCGCACATTTAAGGCATGATGGCTCTGATTGCTCTTAGAGATATTGTGGTAGAGTTTCTCATCAATTTTTAGTAACCTCTTGAAAAATAAGATGCAGCATAATGCAACCTGTCACATCTTATATACTGCTATTCACATACTTGTTTTTCCTTGTCTCTACTTAGACTCTGCTATTTCTTTGAATTGTTTATTCCCATGTGTATAGACATAGAGAAAATCCTGGACCTGTTACAGAAGAAATTCTGTACAGAAGAAATTCCAGTTACAGAAGAAATTCCAGTACTCATTCAAGTATATAGACATTCACATATACCCCAAAATGAGGCAAAATATTGTCTGCTAGAACAGGCACCTTCTGCTAATGGATATTGGTAGTTTAACCAAAGCTACAGACAAGTAGCCTCTGCATGAACACTTCTGCATGAGACAGCTTGGAAACTCTAATTAACAAAAATTGTTAACAATATAGGAGATGGGGAGGGGAGGGGAGGGGAGGGGAGGTGATGGCATGAACCATTCCAAATAGCTGGAATATTTCTCTTGTCAGGAGTAAGGATTGTAGAAACCCACACAGGTGACTTTACAATCAATAATAAGGGATGCTCCAAGGCAGATCAATGCCTCTTTCAAAGAAGACAAGATTAGATGTCAGGGGCTTCTCAGAAGAGAACTTGACCCTACAGAGCTGATGGAAACACCCTGACATTTCATTTTCCCAAAGAGAACAAAGGAACCATTCTGAAGCCAAACAGCTGGCTCGAAGTTCTCCCTGAAGTTCTCTTCTTTGTGTTTGAGTATACCAACAATTTTATTAACCTCTTGAAGCAAGGAAATGTCAATGGAAGAGGGCAGCTATGACAGTGGAATATGAACCCGTGTCTTCTGCACTGAGAGTAGTTTACAGTGCTAGCCAAGAATTTGTCACTTCTGTGACTGGCTGTGAAAGCTTTGTGATTTCAAATGGGAAGAACTGAGAATTTAAAATATGATTCTAAAATCTGATTCCCTTGAGAGGGGAGCTGGTCCTTGCAATTATAAAATGTTAAACAAAAGTAAATACCCATCGTTGAATTACAAGAGCAAAAAAACCCCATTGGTGCTCTTTAAAATCTCAAGCTGTGAATTTGGATATGACATTGGAAAACAATTTTAAATTGCTCTGCCAGGCACAGAAATACAATTTTGTTTAAAGAGAAACTGTCTTTAGCAATTGATCTAGTTTATTTTTCAGGAAAAAAACTCCTGGTTCTTAATTACTTATTAATAATTTAGCTGATACAGGCTTGCAATGCATTTCAGAAGGTCAATTTTAATATTTATGTATAAGATTTTCACAAGAAAACAAAGGACTATAACTACAATTTTAGCCCTTCTATTTTGAAGACACATTAGATTTTAATCTAAGCCATATTCTCATGGTGCATTCTTCCATAATTCAATCAGATAATAAATGTTGAGGTAGCAGGAAGTTCACCATTAGATGAAAGTGATTCAGTAATTAATAATAGGCATATGCTGTAATCCTGTCCTCTTAAGCACTGCATAAACTTCTAGAATTTCCAGAACCTTAAAGCTAGATATGTATACTCTTTTCTGTTTCTTCATTTTTTGGCTAATCTTTCTTTTCCTGAAGGTCCCTCATTTGATCTCTTTTCCATTCCCATTCACATGAGAGTATTCCACAATATTAAAAGATAGCAGAAAGTCTGTTCTTCAGCTGTGCTTGGGTATTGGAAAAGAATACTTGCTTATGTCTGAAGAAGAACCTGTCATTATAATCCGAATCTATCTTCTGAACCTAAGAAATGTCATATTGCTTTAAACCGGAGATCAACATGACCTGTATCCCATTTTCAACTGTACTAAAAGCAGATACTTGTGAAAGGGTAAATAACAAAGGAAGGACACAAATACTGTCTGTGAAATATATTGCCTGTCTTCAACAACCTGCAATTCAGTCTGAAGTATTTGTCACCATTAATTTCTAGGTAAAAGTGTCTCTCTGGATTTCTCTTCCGTCAATTTATTTGTCCACTCATTTCAAGTCCATGTAAATAAGTGTGATATACACAACAGTGGTGGCAAGTAATTTAATTGGTTAATTAAAGGTCAACTTTTTTTACTTGCTTTGAATCTGTCACTTGACAGATTAATTTGATTTTACCTATTCCTTTTACTGGAACAGAGAGTGAATAGCTAACACCTTTTCTTTATTCACTAAGTCCCATTTATCTCCCTTTAATGACTTTCAAGCTAAGTTAAAACCAAGTTTATTTAGATACTTCTTCATATAGTAAACAACTACGTACATTTAATCAGTCTTGCTCAACCAAGAGTACTAAGCTGCTCTATTGTACTCAGACAACTTATACTTCTGACTTAGGGTTCAAGTAGATATATTGAGGAATGATATCCTAGCGGCTCTGTCATGATCCAGTTAGCTGCACAAAAAAAAATTTCCAGCTTAGGAGACAAGGAAAGGAAGCACTGTCAGATTTCTGCTGCTAATTTTCAGAAGAGGTGAATGACTCACTGAAAAAAGTCAAATTTCTCTTAACTGTGCTACAGCCGTGTTTGGGAAGATACTCAACATCATTGGTCCAGTTTCCTCTGGTCCATACCCTAAGGAGGTACGGAGAGCTCTATCTCAGCACCCCAGAGTTAGTGAGCCATCTAAAGAAATAATATATGTGATTAAAGAGAGTGAGAGAAGCATCAGCCGGATGTGTCTATCTCACATTTAACCCCAGTTTTCAGCTCTCAACCTGAAATGAATTCTGGATGTATAGCCAACCCCCATTGAGCACCTAAGCATTAACTGTTGCAAAAACAAGCTGGAAGCTCTTATTGTGAAATATAATGGAAAGTTTTTACTGTTTTATAATCATTCTGAGTACAGAACTATCAAAATAAGCAGAATTTGTTCTTTGATGAATAAAAATTAGTCAATGAGGCATCTCAGTCGTAACATAAGATATTTTTAAATTATCAAGCTTAATAACAGTTGCTAAACATATCTGGTATTTTCCTCTGTTAATCAGTACATTAGAATTTAATCTGGTTTTAATCTCATTAATTCAGAGAACATCCTTCTACTTAAAATCATGGTCTTATGAGCATTTTATATGCGATACCTTTTACCACATCTCTTCCAGTCTGTGTTACCACAGTAGAAGTTCATAAGAGAACTGATGGTTAACTACTCTTCTACACCCTGAAAACCAACATTATGGTGAGAAATATAAACTACTAGCTCAAACCTGGCAACTGAGAAAATCAAAACTTGCTATTATGTAACTTTGTGACAAATGTGGTTTGTCCTCCAAGAATTCCTCCATCAATAGAAACAATTTATTTCTTTTGAGATAGTTATCTATTTTACATCTAGCAAAAGTCTTGGGAAGTGCATCAGTAGTTTCAGCTTGTGGACAAGCATTTACAAATAGATTGAATTTCTCCTCCCATTTCTTCATCACATTAAGCTTGATAAATATTTGCTGAGAATACGAGGATTGTCCAAACTGAGGTGGAGTAAAGGATTTTGTGCAGGAAAAGCATTAAATTCCTTCAGCCTTTGAAATCATAAACAAAGTGAACAAAAGATGGAATAGGGCCTTGCACCCACAGTTGCTACGAGCTAATTCTCTCAACCCTTATCAAGACTCTTGCACAATCAACTAATAAAATAATTGCAGTTTATTTTTTTCACCAGAAACTGTAGTTTCAATCTAGCAGTATGAAAGATGAAAGATGAAAGAGAAAAATTTTATTCTTGGGCATCTCCCTGATTAATATCCTGAGCTATCATTGCTGGTAAGGATTTCATTTGCTCTTTGTTCTCCTTCTTTGGGGTTTCTTCTGTCTTACTTGTGGATTAGCTTTCCACCTTGTATGAG
Organism: Ammospiza caudacuta; assembly: GCF_027887145.1. Taxonomy (NCBI): domain Eukaryota; kingdom Metazoa; phylum Chordata; class Aves; order Passeriformes; family Passerellidae; genus Ammospiza; species Ammospiza caudacuta. Next base: position 81,422,454 of record NC_080593.1, read on the forward strand.
CTACCAAGTCACAAGATTTACCAGCCTCTTTTCTTGTAGTGGACAATGTGCTAGTTCAGGGATCCAGGAGTTACTTGTACAGCCAATGTAGAAGCTTGTTATACCCATAAATTCAAAGTGTACTTGGCAGGCTGTAACCAATATTTGTTTTTTCTTGAAGACATAAAAATAACATACTGAAATAGTTAAACAGTGACAATGTATAACAAAAGGTTAAATAGAGGTTTGTGGTACAATTTCACAAACAGGGTACAGAATTAGATGTGAGTGTAGCAAAATTTGCAAGATATGACCAAAGGATGTAGAAGACACATGAGACATACCTTGTGAAATAGAAGCCCTCCTCTAGAAGGAGCTGGAAAGATATCTGATGGACACAAAAGAAGCCTTTCTTAAAGTCTTAAAATGATGGTAGTCTTTATGGGGACCTGATGACATCACACCCTTATTTTTTGTGAAAAGTCAACAATAAATGAGAGAGGATGGGGAAGAAAGATGATGCCCACTCTGCTTCACATTTCCCTCAAACCTGATCGAGGACCGCAGCCATCAATGCTCAGCTACACAGCATGAGCTCTAAGGTACTGTACATTCACAACTGTTAAATCTCCGTATTCTCTCCAGCCTTCTAGACCTGTTTTGACTCAGAGAAACCCAACTGTCCTCTGTAATTAAGGTACATTCAAAATTTGAATTTGTACACTAGTGTAACAATATCCTTTAGGTTTATTCTATGTTCATTTTCCAATAACTTCTAACGTACACTTCGAATTGTTGCTGATTATTATCATTGTATTACAGGTCTTTCTGTTATAGCCTTAGAACTCACTCTTGAGTGAGAATGACAAACTCAGAGAGAATAATTTTATAAATGAATTAGGAATATTATCCTCTTGTGTGCATTACTTGACCTTTATTGATACAAAATATCACTTGCTATTTTACTGTCTAATCACACAGTCTCTTGAATGACCTTTTGGGATTCTTAACCATTAACCCCTTTTTTACCACCTTAATTAGCATAATGTCTTTATGAAAACCACTTCAGTAGTTTCTCTTTTTCCTAATAATATTTAATATTTTGAACATTATATCTGCCAGCCAAAGTTCTTGTGCACTGCTTAGGATGACCTCCTTTTACTTGAAAGAAACTTCATCCTGTTCTCTGCTCTAAACTACTTTTCAGTTGTGCCAAGATTTTCCATCTGAAAAAATAATTGCCTCTACAGAGAAATCTGAAAGGTATGGTCTGGAAAAATTCAGGTAAGTATATCATAGCATTGTTAACACTGGAAAATATCTGTCAGATCAAGTCCAAACATCAGCCTAGTATGACCTCCATGTTCCCCAAGAGTCATGGCCACACGTGTTTTCTATGCTTCCATGGATGGTCACTCGATCACTTCTCTTTGGGTTCTCTGTTTCAGTGCTCACAATCTATTCCATGAAGAAATTTTTTCTAATATCTAATCTAAACCTCTCCTGGAGCCATTAGATACCATTTCCTCTTCTCCTGTCACATGTTACTTGGGAGAAAAGACTGACTCCCACCTGACTACAACCTTCTTTCAGGTAGCTGTAGAGAACAGTAGGGTTTACTGGTGGGCTCGGCACTGCTGGGTCAATTCCCTCTGTGAGACATCATCACAGAGGCGTAAAGAGTCAGAAACAAGCTGGAATGTTGGACCCTTACAAAAATGGGAATCTTGTTGTAAAAGAGAAAAAAATGCTGTGACTTGGTAATATCTATTATTATACAGAGGCTTTACCCCAACCTTATTTCCAATGGTTTTCCCCCTTCTCTTTTGCTCATATTTCCCTCTACTTTGCTTTAAAGTCAGAGCTTATAATGGCCTGTCAGGAACAAAAGTCCTGTTTATACAAAGTTTGGAAAGAGGATACCAAAACAGATGACCATGTTGAAACAAGCATAAAGAGAACGAGGGAAAATGCAGTATTCTTCAAAATGGCAAGGCAGACAAACACTGGTGACCTTCAGGCCAACTGTCTCCAAAGTTGGTGCAGTTACACCAGAATGTTTATTTTTAATTTTGTTCTCTAATAAAGCAGCAGCATTTTCCAGTCCCAAAAAAGTCATCTCTATTTACTCAGCTGTATCATTGCTATTAATCATTGATAGATTCACACAATGTTTTACAACTAGAGACATATTCTGTACCTAAAAGAGTTCAGGAACAGAAGATAAATTATATTCTGATAAAGCAACACTTGAGAGATTCAGGAGATATTACAACAGAAGAAACAAAATATGTTTCCAATAAGTATTTCCAAGAGAGATTAAAAGAGAAGGAAGTTTTTCAGTAGAGCAAGGCTTTACTTAGTAATAATTACCTATCTATTTCTGTAGTTTGCTCAGGTCAAACAAAACCACTGATAATTAAAAGTCCAACAAAATCATTATGCTGCATTAACTCAAAGGGAAAAAATATTCCCATTCAATCTTATTTCTCAATTTTGTTCTCATTCTCAATTTTATCTTATAAATACCAGTGAATACTACTCTGACAGTCTCAATGGCATACTATGAAATTAACTATTTCTATTTCAATTTATGTCTTTTTCATTCCACCATGAAAAATTGTCACCACAAAAATGCTGATGTAGCAATTTCATGAAAGTGTGAATGTTTTTGTGTGTTTATTTCCTTGAATTGTATTGGTCTTTCTAATTTTCCACTTTGCCAAGTCTTTCTAATCATCATTCTTATTTTATTATTTAGGAGAAAAAAAAGATTAATAAGCTGGTTGAGGGTTTTTTTCTTCTTGTTAATTAGAAGAGATGTGAAGCAAACTCAGAGGTAAAGTGCAAGGGCTTTTTAATTTGGAATTTCTGTGACACAAACAGAATTCAGGACAAGAAGAACAGAAAATTAAGGGTTTCTATTTGAAATTAAGAAATATAAGAACCTTGTAGTATCATCAAGATCTGAAATGCAGTATAGCATAGACATCTAGAAAAAAAAGGTTGTAGGCAGATGTACTTTTGCTGATTTGTTACCCAGACCTTTCATACATGTTAAAAATTACAGCCATTTCTTAAATACATGAAGTCATCACCTATTCCTAATGCAGAATATTTATTTCTCAACTATTTCCTTTTCACTTACAGTTCAGGTCACCTGTTTTTTGGAGAACTTCAAAACCATTTATCTTCTGAGAGTTTTGAAGTCTCCACCAATTTTGAACATAAGTTCTCACAAAACTTTACTTGCTCAAAAAAAAAAATCAACACAATGCAGAGACCAAGAGGCAACATATATCTCTGAATAAAAACAGAGACATAAATATAGATTTCAGAGACATACACAAAGTAGTTCCCTTAAGGAATCCATCGTTCAGTATAGGAAAAAACTATAATCAAATAGAGTGGGCCATGGATTGATTCCTTCACTTGCAATTTTTTGCAACAAATGGTGAAAAGTTTGTAAAAAACAGAGTTTCCATATAGTATATTTCCAGTTCATTTTCTATGGAGAGCTATCCTTTCCACTAATATAAACATGGATATTCAGTGAAAAATGTCTGACTATTACAGTAAGACAATGATTTTTTCATTTGATCACCTCAACACTGCCTGAAGACTGAATACTGGAATCTCCCCCGCAATATTTTTTATTAGTCTAAGTTGAGAATAGCTTCATTACGGCACATGTACCTATAAGCATCTTTAGTTTTGCAATCAAAAGGCAATGGTTGTAAGATTTAAGGTAATTACACTATCATAAGAGAAGACAAGAATATGTTTAGCCATCCCTTCTCCATGTTGGTCTTAAGAGTGAAGAAGATAAAAAATTTAATAGATTTTCCTTTCTTTAAAATTCTGTGGGTAATACCAATTGTTAAAAAAGAACACATCCTCTATCAACTAAGATAGACATTATTAAATAGAAGCATATCCCTGGGAAACCGAAACAGATTAAATTATTTTTCTGAGAATTTTTTGTTTGTTTTGTGTTTTGTTGTTGGTGGTGGTGGTGCTTTGGGGGAGGGGGGGGTTGGGTTTTGGGTTTTTTTTGTTTGGTTTGTTTGTTGTTTTTTTTTTTCTTTTAAAGAGTGTATTAATGTATTAGAAAAGCCCTTCTTGTTTTCCTAAAAAAAAAAAAAAATTAGCCAGTTTCAACTGTAGTTGAACTTTGGCCTTTTTTTTGTCTTCTGTCTGCATATATGAAGCACAGCTCGGTGCTTTTCCTGCAAAGCTTGACCTCGCTTGCAGAGATCATACAGTTTCTTTTACTGTTGATCTCCACATTCAGCCAAATTGGTCTTCTTTCCTACTTACTTAGGACACCGGGGAATTACTGGCTCATGTGATTCTCAAAGCTTGTTCTGTGATATTGACCAACATTTGAGGATCCTAAGCACTCAAATGCAGATTCCCAGAGTACTCTGCTATAAAGCTCTCTGAATAGCTTAAGATTTGCTCTCATGAAGTCCAAGACAGTAATTATTTTGTCTTTTTTTCTCATTACCCTGAAAATTTTAGGCTCAAGCATTTCATGATCACTGTGGCTAAGACAGACAGCTACCACCACATACCTCCTTATTCTCAGGCAGAAAATCTCAGAGGGCATCTTTTCTAGCTGGTACTTCAATTTCCTCAGACAAGAAATTATCTGCTACAAGCCTGAAATGTTTCCAAGGCCTGTTTATCAAAGCAATGTGGTATTTCCAGTTGTGTCTGGGAAGTTAAAATTTCACACAGGGACAAGAGCTGCTGATCCTGGAATTTCTCCAGACTAGCTGTAAAATAACTCATCAGTGCTTACATCCTGACTGAGTGATCAGTATTAAACATCCCCTACTACTTCTTCTTTGGTCTCCATCCCCCTAATACTTACCCAGAGTCTCTCAACCACATCAGTGATAACTGTAAGAAATCTATAATCAAACCTGTCCCTTCCATAGAGTACGACACCTCTAACTCACCTGCCCTGCCCTCCCCTCCATCCCAGCACTCCTGCTGTGAGACACATGACACCAAATTTCATCACTGCCAGTATCATACCTTTTCTGTATATATGTAAACACCCAGACCAAGATTACAGCTGAGATGAAATTTTCTTGATGTTCTGAGAGAGCTCTGAGGAAAGCCCTAAGAGAAAGAACAAAGCATATCCAAATATACATTCCATAAAAACAATTGAGACTGAAGGTCTCTGTCATATTTTGGGTTTTTTTCCCTCCTGCCTATAATACAGGCATGACTACAGTTTTCTAAGTATTCCTTTTTTAGCACCAATTGTTCATTTTGTCAGATATTTGAACTTAAAAATGATTAGACTTTTAAAGTCTAAGAGCCCCAAGTGTTTTAATGAAAACTTTAGCTATTTAGCTTTCACTTGCATGAAGTGAATTATATATTCCTTGAATAAGTTTCTTATCAATTTTTATTTTCTACAATTTTTTTCTTCCTACAATTTTTAAATTAAGATATGATTGAAATTACTCTATGAAGTATCCAACTGTTTCTGTATTGAGAAAGAGGTTTTTTATTCTTACCTATAGTATTTTTGCTCTATTTACTTTTCTCAAATTTCTTCAGCTTCCAGTAACTGAATTTAGACTGTGAATGTTGAACAACTGACAATTGCATTAAGCAGAAAATTTTAAAAATTCTCAAAACCATCATAGTGCTGATACTGGTCTTGACATATTCACTAAACTTCTCCAGCAATAGGAGTAAAAGTCTTTCAATATATTAAAACAATCTTGATTGAATGAATGACATTTAGTACCTGCTGTACAGCTAAAAATAACACAAGAAAGGCAAGGGAGAAAAAAGAACATTTGAGTTTTACCCTGAGAGAGTTCCTTAAAAGCCTTGTTGCTGGGAAAAGTGGTGGGTGCTGTGAATGCATTTTGTGAATCTGCCTCTGACCTTCAGTAGAAAAGAAGGCTTTGGAATAATACTCCTAACAGAAGTTTCAAGATAGCTGATGCTATCCCTCTACCCAACCCAGAAAATGTTTCACCGAGTTTTCTAATAAACTATGAATCTCTTGTCACTGAATTATATAATATCAGAGGAGATCACATCATAGCCACACACATAGATTGTATAAAGAGTGGGGTTAAAAGTTTAACTACCCTGGGCATTGAAAGGGGAACAATCTTACTGTTTATTAAGTCTAATTGCACAACAGATAATTCCTTTTGTTCTGGTGAAAGTTCAGATGAAATACTTTTTTTTTTTTTTTCTTACAAAAACTTCAAAAAACCGTGTGCATATTTCCTAAAACTCACAGGTATAACTTTCAGCATTCTGTCATCCCTAGTAAAAAGCTTTGTACTGACCTGATGGTGTAAAGTTGCAGGACATGATCAGGTCTATGCTGTCCAGAGCCAGTGTTAAGGTGCTTTAATGGTGCTTTAATGATCAAAGGACTCTCATCTTGCCTGCTTCAGCTTGGGTCTGTAGATACTTCATGGGGTAAGGTTTGCTTTAAGTTGTATAGCAAAGGATAAGAAGTTGCATTAGTCAGGGTACACTATTACACAGAGGTATTGAACTGCAGCTGGAAGTCAAAGAGAAGGAAGCAGAATAAATTAGATAACATAAGAAATGAATCCAAACAAATGCAAAATTGAGGAGGGGGAATGTCTCATTATGAACCCGACGTATCTTCATGTAAAGGACTTGGGACAATGATGACTGATAGTAACCCTGCCATCACCCTTCTTCTTCTTTGGAAAGACAGATGTTGTCAAACTTAGGATTCAGAGGGGACAAGGGAAAGGTGTAGAATTCGCAGGCAACCCCAACAAGGGAAGAGAGAAATGATGGATCTGACTACATCTAATTAATTACTTTATTGTACTATTCTTTATTATATTATTCTATACTATATTACATTACATCTGAACTGAATCTGACAAGCACTCAACTCTGCACACAACTGCACAGAATCTCGTGACTGACAGCCAATAGTCCTGACACACACACACAGGCTTGGCCCTGATAGGTCAAGGGAAAAAAAACACCATCACCTTGGGCAAACAATCTCCATATTTCATTCTACTTTGGCACAAGCACAGGCACAGCAAATGATATAAGAATTGTGTTTTTCTTTCTCTGAGGCTCAGAGAATGTGAAACCCAGAAATTTTCTTGGGAAGAATTTTGCCTTGCTTTTCTCTGTGAAGAGAAATATGGCGACAGAAAGGCAGTTAAAAAACTCGGGAAAAAGGGGCAGATAATAAAAACTGTACCTAAACCAATTGTACATTTATAATTCAGGAGGCTTTTCTGTACAAATTTGGACCATGCTCAAATTATTGTATGGAGATTTGTATCAACTATTGTATTATGATAAGGCTGTTGAAAGTTTAATTGAACTAAGAGAAATTTTTTTGTTTGATTTGCAATGTGTAGAGTTTCTTTGCTCATTTCAGGATTTTGGGAAATTTTTGTAGAAATTGAAATTCATTCATGTGCAAATGAAACACTAAAAATGTCATGTAGTTCATCTGATATTATTTATGTGGCCAGTGAGGGTCATATAATATGCCATTATGTACAAGATCATGGAATACCAAATATGTAAAGTAATTGCTCTACTTGCTGTATACTAGTCAATAGTAATACATAAGTCTGCAAGAGTATTGAATTTTTTTAATAAAGCTTTCTAAGGATGGGAAAGCTTGTAATGTTGAGGGGAAAAAATTAGAACCCAAAATCATACATTCTAATTTTATGGTAGCATTGTAGATTAAAGAAGAATAAGATTCTTTCACAAGTCTTGCACAATACAGACTACAATACATTACCATCATCTGGAAATCGTGTAATGCTTGATTTAGCTGTGGGAAAACTATATGAAAGACAAAAATATCTATAGTGGAAACATTGCTCATAACCTTAATTTGACATGCCAGGAGTCAAAAATATTTAACAAAATCTTAAGAATCTTTTAAGCATTTTAATGATTTAGCGTTGTCACTAGTCTCACCATCAAACTCAAGAGTTTGCAAAGGTAATTTTTAGGTGTATTTCAAGTCTAGCCTTAAGTGTTATGTAGCTACAGTTGCAACATCTTAGACTTGGAGAAACAGTGAAGACTGCATTGCTACTTTGACCTTTTCAGTTTTCTGTGATTTGGACAACCACCTCTGTTCTTTACAATTGCATGACCCTGTGAGTAACAGCAAAAATCTCAAAAAGGTCAAGTCAGCATAGCTACATTCAGTTTGACAGAATAGGCTAGGCATTCAAACCTACATAGAATCTCTACCATAAAAACATTTGAAAGAAACTCTGACTACAAGTAGCATCACAATACGTCCCCTGAAGTGTTAAACAAGTTTTGGTTGGAAACAAAACAAAAATTTCAAGCCCTAGTAAGTCATTTGCATTCCCACAGAGAGCCTGTGGTGCTGACCCAGGTAGTGGAATTGTGCCCATGGATTACACTTCTATAAACTGTTCTTCACCCTGCAAAGGCTTCCTGAATAATAAATGGAGAGAATAAGTTATAAAAATAAATTGAACACAGTGTAATAAAATACTTTTGGATGAATTTATGTTATGCTGAGTTCCAAGCATAGATATTGTAGTACTCTTTTATGTATATATATATATATATATATATATATATATATATATATATATTATTAAGTCTATTCTTAGACATTGAAAATTTATCTCTTTTTTTTTCTTTTTTTCTTTTTAATGGATCTGCCCCTGAACTCTAAATGAGAGCATACATATTATGATCCTTATTCTTCCATATAATGCACTACAAATATATGTTTAGTCCAGAAGTAAAAATACAGATACTCCGATTAGTGAAACGTGACTAATACAACTAATACAAAACTAACTTTGTTTAGATTCTGTCAAAATTTGAATATCAGTGCTAGAAACTAAGGCTGAAGAAGCTTTATGAACACATTTATCATTCTTGCTATCCATAACATCTATGTGGACCTTGTGGGTCCTAAAGGCAAATCAACTGCTATACGAATGTTTTTTATTTAATGATTGGAGACAGGAGAGATACAGCTGGTATCTGAGTCAAAGAATGAGCCTGAACACTGCCTAAGGATGATTTTCCATGAGAGGAGTCTTTCAAACTACCTCAAATTTTTTCTGGGGGATAAGAAAAACATTGATAAGAATGTGAAGTGTTGAAGTAGAATATGCATTTCTTCCTGGTTCCATCTTAGCACAAATATGAGGCAATGTTAGTTGTTATCTGCATCAAGTCCCTTAAATCTTTGGACAAGATTTCTTCGGGCAGGACTTTCCAGATAAATGGAAACTCTGTGCCATGGCAGAGTGTGGAGAGAACTTTTATTCCTTTCTGTGGTACTAGTGAGGCCAGGTAAAAAACAATGTAATATTTTATAGTTTACATTTTTTCTCTTTTGTTTCTCAATGTGGAGCATAATTATCATAGTAATGGTTGATGCAAAGGATTTAAGAATAAAACTTTTTCAGCTATACTTCCCATATTCTGAAGTTTGGCAGCAGCATGGCTTAGGCAATACGAGATTTCTCAGGGTGCCATCTTGGAAGAAATGTGTACCAGTGTTTTCCTTCAATTACATCTTTAAGTACATGGGCTCAGATCCTGGAGGAATAGCCCAACGAAACCTTTAAAATAGCACATTGAACCCAGAGATGTGGGCTAAAAGTAGAATTCAGAGACTTTTAAAATCAAGTATAAACAGGCTTTTATGCTAGGTGTTGCAAGTTCTAGTTAACAAAGCTGAGTGGCCCTCTTTCTAGCGTGCAAGCTTTTCTCATTAGGCATTCTCTTACTTCTTAAAGGCATCCTTATTAGATATTAATGTTGGTGCATGTTTGTTTGTCTGTTTTCACTTATGGTACATCTATTATATGTTCTGTTTTGTTAAAAATGTATGGCTAACCAACAGAGAAAAGTGCTGTCTATTTTGATTTCTTGGATCACACAGATTTCTCTGCAGAGGAGGGACACTAATTTATATATGAGGCATCAAGCAAGTACATCTGGGAGAAGTTTCTGGAAAGCAGTGAATAAAGAAAGAGGGGAAAAAAAAAAGCTCCCACGGCAACAGAAGTATAGAGTAAGAAAAAGAAGCAGACACAAAGAAAGAGCTGTGAGGCTAACAGATGCACAAGACTAGGCTTTTAAAAACTCTCCAGGGGCAAGCACTTTAAAGTTTATTTCTAATATTCACAAGATGGGTGGTAGTGTTCCATCAATTATGGAATTAAAAAGAAGAAACTTCTGTTCAGCAGATGTTTCTGCTCTTGATACTCGAAGAAAATAAAATCAATGTTTCACATTACTGCAAACTAATTAAATGTAAAATTAGAACACAGTTAGGTTTAAGACTGAACTAAGGAGCAGCTAATCTAGAAGACAACTGAGGCTTTTAAAACTAAAAACTTCTATGACTTGGAAAAAACACCATGTTGAACTGTTGGCCTCTCAGAGTCCTGTCCAATGGTATGTTAATGGTAACATATCCTTGAAAAAACTCCAACAGCAGAATTTCTCTCAGCCTTGTGAGAATTGGTGTTTTCATAGTTTCTGTAAATGGTGCCTTTAGAGAATAATTTATCCTATCATGTTCTTCAGGAGGTAATGTATTACTTAAAGCATTTAGCATTTAGAAACTTGAACCAGTTTTCCTGTACAAGGCCTGGCATGCTTGTAATTCCTTTTTATTGAAAATAAAGAGAACCATCTTCTAAGAGCATCGGTCATGCTGGTCACTTTAAGTCTGTTGGGAAAATAGAGCATGTTGCAGGATGATAGAAATCAAGCATAAACTGATATATTAAGACTGGGCTTTAACAGTTAAGATTTAGATATTTGAAGGTTTTTCTTTTACACATAAAAGTCTTCATTTATCATTAAAAAATTAATCAATGGTTTATGGGACAAAAATTTAGATTTGAAGGGCCAATTTAGAAATATATTACTTATTAATAACTGGTAAGGTGATTATAACAAGAATCACCATTTTTACTGCTTAGTAGAAAACTCAGTATGAAATAAAATATCTCCAGAATTTTGAAGTTTTTTTTCTTTAGCAAAAGATCCCAACAATCCTTTGTTTAAGTTAATAATTTCCAAAAAAACCAAATATAATATATTGGTCCAATAAATTCCTGTAGATCCACTCCATTGCCCAATATATGAACACCCACATCTATGACTGTATATCAGAGAAACAGTAGATATATTTTGTTTACAAGCTGTCTAAGCAATCCCACATAATCACTGCTTGTGGGAGTAAACTTCTACACTCAATGGAAACATACAAGTAACAATGCAGTGTAAGCACTCGGTAAAATTCATGCAGAAAAACCCCAAATCCATAGTAAAAGTAAAGAAGTGAACCTCTGAGTCTGACAGGTAACAAAACCATTTTTACATGGGACTTGATATGATAGAAGTGGAGTGTGGGCAGAGCTTAAACAGTGTGCATAGTTCTAGACATTCACAATACATACAGTTGAGAGGACAAAAGGGCAAAACCAGAATATTCTGGGTTGCCAGCCAGAGGAGATGTTGACCTTTCTGGAGCAGATCTCTGGCTTAAAGTTTAAAAATTCTGGCTTATAAGCAAAAATCTGCTTGGGGATGTGAAGGCTGAAAGCAGCCTCAACTGCAGTGACCTTGAGTTAGTAGATTTCAGAATCCTGGTAAGAGAGGGGAGGGCAAAAAGCAGGATCACAACACTGGACTTAAAGAGAACAGATTCTGGCCTCTTTAAGGATGCACTGGAAATGTCATGTGACAAAAAACACTGGAGGGACGAAGGGTGTAAGGTAACTGTGTAAAATTCAAGGATTGGCTCTTGCAGGTTCATGAGGAGTGCACTCCAATGAGCAAAAATAAAAACTGCCGGAAGACCTGCATGAATAAGCAAGGAGCTCCTAGCAAAACTCAGACATAGGAAGGAATAATACAGAAAGTAGAAGCAGTAAACACTATAGAATATAGAGATTCTGTTTGAGAGACAGAGTTAGGAAAGCCAACATCCACCTGGGGCTGAATCTGGTGAAAGACGGCAAAGGCAGAAAGAAAGAATTCTATATACATATAGACAAGTAACAAAAGGAAGACTAGGGAAAGCATGAACAAATTGCTACATGGGTCAAAAATCCTGTTGAGCCGAGATACAGGGAAAGCTGGTGTACCAAAGGTCTTCCTCACCTCAGGTTTTAGTAGCAGAACCTGCCCTCAGAAATACAAGGACCTAGAGACAACGAGTGACTAACTTGATTAACTTCTATAACTGGCTTGGTAGATGAAGAATTTCCTATAATGAGAAGCTGATGGAGAATGTGCTGGATGAGCAGACAATGAGATTAAAAATCTACTTGGACATAGTCTTGGCCAGCCTGCATTGGGTCACTCTGTTTGAGTAGGGATTTTATCAAATGACTTCCAACTGTCCCTGCAAAACTTAATTATTCTGCACGCTGTGAGCTGGCTGATGTGAAAACTGAAGACCTCACCTGTGTCTTCTGCTGTGAGCAATGCTGTTGCTCTTCTTCCTTATCGTCGTTGTCGTCATCATCATCATCATCATCATCATCATCATCATCATCATCATAATCATCATCATATTTTTTCAGATGAATCAAAGTGATCAAGAGTCTCAGATTAAAACCACAAAAAAACCCAGGTCACTACCTGTCTGTTTGGACTCCTAAATAAAGAAACTGAGATCTTTCAGCACAGCATATGTTCCCAAAAGCTGCCCCATAAAAACCAGTAGGTTTTTCCTTGTTTTTTGGGTTTTTTTTTTACATTATTGCTTAGAATACTGTTCTAATTCCTGTTGTCAACTACATTCTTCACTCACACATAAATGTGTGTTTTAACTAAAGCATGAAAGAGTTTTTTGTCATACCGTGACTTCTTGATGAAACTATATTAAAAACCCATGCTGTGTGTGTTTGCAATTAAATATTTATTCTGGCTTAATAGCTCTTATAGCAGAAAAATTGCTATGATAGCAGAATGATCTGATGGGGATTAGGAGTTTAAAACCGAAATCTGCCATATCAAATCTGGATCAAGAAACCAGCAAGAAGCAGTTAGGTCAGTTCAGGTAAGGAAATTTACAGTGTTGGATCCACGGATAACATAGAATATAGAATATAGATATATATATAGATATATAGATATATAGATATATATATATATATACACACATACGTAGAATATATATGTGTATATATATATATATATATATATATATATATATGTAAAAGATATGAGCCAATGTTGCTAAAAAGTTTTCTTATTGAGATATGTTAAAAAGAGGAAAAATTGTAGCTGAGTATTGTGGGGTCCCTAACCACTGGTGATATTCTCTTCAAAGAGCATGATGCAAGGCAAAGTAAAAAAAACATGCAAATATTAATTTGGAAATAGAAATGATGACTTACTGAATTTCTCCTCTTATAATAAACTCATTGTTTCATGCCTCTCTGGAGAGGCACACCCAAATAAAGGCTTCTGCTTTCTGTTCAGTCTGGTGGGTAATTTCTCTGCAGAATGTGCCAGTCTGTATCACTTCTCCCTGCAAGAATAATTATTTTGGCCTGAAACTGGACAATGAAATGTGCCATTTTTTCTCCCTAATTTTTCCTTATTCAAAGCTTCAGGAAGATCCAGTGTCAGCTGTTAGGAAACATGTGGAAACAACAGCTCAATGGTTCAGAGTCCTACTGTGTCCAGAAAGTCATGTGATCTCCACTGTGTTTTTTTTTCAGCTTAGACTTCTCAACAGGTAGAAACTGGATTTTTTTCTGTTTTCCAAGCAAAAGAACTAGGTGTAAACAAAAGCTTTTAAAAAAGAACACTATCAGTATTTTAATTAAACATTTTTTAAATTTCTTCACAGCTTAACAAATTTGCAATTGAATGCAAATAAGCATATAACTTTTAATATTCAGTACTAAGTCTTTGTAAAACACCATGTTTCTTAAAATAAAAACAAACAAAGTGCCAAATTTTTTTATTAACTTGAGCAGTGATGACATTCAGAGTGTGAAAACTAGTTGAGTTATACTTCCCATTTTGCCCAGAGGAGCCTGGAAAGATGTCTCTTACATGTTTAGCCATCTTTTAAAGTAAGGTGCAAGAAAAGGTATTGCTTTAGTGTTAAGTTAAACAAAAGCTCAAAGTGTGTAAAAAAAAATTGTGCATCTTAAATATCTAACTGCACCGTCACTTTTATATTCTTCATAAAGCTGGAAAAATCTCATGTCATCCAAGAGTCACCAACGATTAAGTAGGCTTAAATTGCTTTTACTTACAAGTGTCACTGAAAGGAGAGCTGTTTGACATTTTTGTACATTTGGGTTTTTTATTTTGCTAAGTTTATTCGTGTGTCCTGAACAGAATGAAAATAGTCATAAAATCTGAGTTTAACTTGCCACTGTCACCAGTAAGTTTTTTCTGCATCAAGAAGACAGACACTATTAATCCTGTATTCTTTCCTGCAATGGTCTCCCAGAAGCCCTTTCATTTGCCAGCAGCACGGAGTTTTTTCTTGTAGCAGAGAGCAGCCTCTCACTACTGTGTAGTTCAGATCCTCTGTTTCTGTGTGGCAGCATCTTAAATTCATGGTCAAATGACCATTTACCTTGTAAATTAAATTTCCACAGTCCATGTGGTTCGCATTATAGCTTATTAGTCAAGAAACAATTATGTCATCGTGTGCACCACTGAGCTAGCACAAACAGAGACACTTATACCCATGGGCTCAGAGCCAGCTCATGAAAAGCAATTGTGTGAATAACACAACTGTATTAAAGATTCAGTGCTTTGTGAAGAGCTGGACACCTACCAGCGGCACCAAAGTGATGAAACAATGTGTGCCGTAAGGAAGGCTCGCTCTTAAAAAGCACACACTACTTGAATTGATTGAAAAACATGGGGGTGAGGAAGGCATAGATAGAAGTAACCATAATTTTCTTTGTATGTAGGAAATATTCTTATGCTAAACTAATTCTTGTAGAGATTCTTAAATGAAATTGAATCAAGATCTTTATGAGTAAGGAATTAGGGATATACTTAGAAATTATTTGAAACTTGGTAGTTTTGTCCTGCTCTTTTTCTTTTTTTCAGTATCTACTCTTTCTGCAGCACAAGCTCAACAAATCCACACATATATGTGTATATGTTTAGTCACAGACATACATGTATATGTGCATACATGCACACACACATATATAAATACATACACCCCACCTTTTCAAACCCTCCAGGCACAGCAGCATTTGCTTTTTCTCTTTGTCCATCTTACTGACATTCAAGTTACTGTACATATACAATATATATATATACACACCGTATATCTATACAGATGGGTATATATTCCTGTGCATGTATTCACCCAGAATATATATGAAAATGCATAGCCACACCATGGTAGAGTGAGAAAATGCTGTTTCCTTCTTAAAAATAAGGTTTAAAACTTTCAGAAAGAACAGTAAAATCATCCAGTATTGGCAATAACTTCAACAAATCTTGAAAATTTACATGGGGATGCCCAAGCTTGACAGAGGAGACACACAGACAAATAAAATTTGTTCCTAAATCACATACTCAAAGATCCTGAAAATGTACCTCTTCCTGGCCTTCCCATAGCAGAAAAATCATTTTACAAATTTCAAGATTAGTAAGATATCTCTGGGCCTGGTAGAGAAATGCCTAAGTGATCCCCTTAGTCGAGAATCAACCCCAGTTACAACTGATTGAGTTTTCAAGAACTGGTTTTGGGAAAAAAAATTTTAAAAAATTAATAATTTCTGACACCACTGTGCCATCCTATCTGAGTGCCAGAAAACCCCTGACAGATTGGGCATGTTTGGCCATGTCAGCAGCCATTATTGTGAGACCCAGGATTAAGAAATTATGATATATCTGTGCTGGCACCCTGGGTTGTTTTACACATACAATTTACTAGCACCAAAAGACTTCAGAAAGAGCCAAAAATATCAATAGTTTCTTTGACAGAGTCATACTATCATAGTTACTTAAATAACTTCCCAATGGAATAAAATATTGGCAGATATCATTTTATTGCTAAGCTTAATTTGAAGACTTTGCAACCGCTTTAATCTTTCAGATATTCTATAGAATTGTATGTAGAAGAAAAGAAAAACCCCAAACCAACCAAAGAAAACCAAAAACCAAGCAAACAACAACTAAAAACCCAATGACTTCTTTTTGTGCGGCTTTAACTTTACTGCAAAATTTTAAATCTGTATTGCATAACTTATATATTAAACTCAGCTCTTCCAGGAAGATTTTTGATAGTATAAGTAAAAGTTTTCTAAGAAATTACACTGGTTTGACCATTTCACATGGAGAACTTTGAGCAGAAAAACATCACAAAGTCTTGTTTCAGTATCCTTAGTTTATTTTTTTCTTTCAACATTAAGTTACTGTAATGCAGGCTTTATCCCTTCTAGGAATATGCTGAAATCTGAGCACAGGAGCCCTATAACTATGCATAAGAAGCCTCAATAACTCAAGGAACAGAGGTTTGAGTTTTTGCTTACTAAACAA
Source organism: Ammospiza caudacuta (assembly GCF_027887145.1). Classification (NCBI taxonomy): domain Eukaryota; kingdom Metazoa; phylum Chordata; class Aves; order Passeriformes; family Passerellidae; genus Ammospiza; species Ammospiza caudacuta. Next base: position 81,439,005 of record NC_080593.1, read on the forward strand.
CTGAATTTCTCATACTATCTTTCTCAACCACAAATTTGGTTGAGGCAGAAAATATTTATCTATGTGTCAAAGACTTATGAATACCCAGAAGCACAACACATGCTTTCTTTAGTGAGATCATTATAATTTTTTTCCCAACAAATAGAAGTTCACTCTGAAGAATTAATTAGATCAGCCTAGAATTTGTCATAGCAAGCGTGTTTTCTCTGCTTCATGGACTGAGCTATCAAAGTCTAAACTGAAAATATTCAAAAGGATTTTCAAGGGTTTTACAATCCCCACTGGTTTTTTTTTGTTGTTGTTGTTGTTGTTGTTCTTGTTTGGTTTTTTTTTTTTTTGCATTTTTGGCTTTTTTAAAAATTATTTATACACATTCAGTATGAGATAGATTTAAGCACAGCGGCCTTCACACTTCCAGAGAACCTATCCATGGCAGATTCTGGAGCTGGTGTAATCCCAGGTATTTTAATGGAGTTTTAGGAAGAGACTCCTCAGTGCTGGGTGAAATACTTTTGGCTTTCAACACAACAGCTATTAAAAATCTAGAGTAACCTTTCCTCACTCGCAATGCATGGGAAGACAAGCCCTAGCTTCTGGAAAATGCTGTCATGGGACTCCCAGGCACCAGATTTCACCTAGAATACTTAATTTTACTGCAATCTGCTGACAGCAGCTGTGATTCTTATACAAAAGAAAGTTTTCTACAATATTTCTCCATAGACTGAAAGGAAACAAAAAGATATTTTGTCTTAAATTAGTGTTACTGAAACATGAAGCAGTAAAGCAAGTACTTTTAAAGTGAAAGTTTCTATTTAGTGCAACTAGTTAACAGCACTGTTATAGTTTAGAGCTATTGATTGCTTTGCTATTTTGTAAGGAGAGTTCAGGTTTTGAAGAATTATGAATGTGGTTTTTCAAAGTTCAGCTTCTTATTTTTCTCTTTTAATAGAGGCCAAGATTCTAGGGAGGCAGAGACTTGACTTTCCCTTTTTGGTCTCTAAGATATAGCTGCTTTCGATTCCAAATAATTTGAAGCAGTAGGAAAAACAAATAGCCATGTATCATAAAAAGTTCAGTGAGCGCTACATCCACTGTCTTTCCTGGGCAACTCTGTCACCGTGTGTTTAATCATCTCAACCTTAAGTTGCTTAAGTTTTTTTTTTTTTTTTTATAATGTAATGTTAGATTACTTGATACACTTCTTGATTTCACAAAGTAGTAAGAGTGTTAGATATAGATGAGCAAGTCTTTAAGCCTGTAAGGTGTGGAATCAGATTGAGCAAACCAGTGGCAGGGCTTGCCTTCTGTTCAAGGACAGGTAGGGAATAGAAGACAAAACAATAAATGTGGTTGCATTGAAGAAAATTATTGTGCCACTTGATACTTTCTGACTGAAGAGTTTTTTATTTGGTTCTCCCAAGCTACTTTTCTTCCCCACATCTGTTCATTTAACACTTTTAGATTTATTACTGGTGATGCTTCCAGAAGACAGATTTCTTGCAGACTACATGACCAGTAGTATTGCAGCTTATCTCAAAACACATTTGTCAAGATTGTGAGATGATGTCTGACAATAGCACAGAACTAGACTCACTGACTCCAACAACACATTTAGTTAAAGTAGATCCCAGGGTGAGGTAATTAAAAAAAAAAGAAAAATCTTAAAACTCTAAGTTTAGATGGAAAAAAAAAGCAGTGAAAATGATGCCTGCAGCAAATTCTTATAAAAACATCTTGACTGTAGCTACTCAAGGTACTAACACACATTGGCACTTCTTGTAATACTCTTCTAATGCCAAGTTAAAATCACACTCTTCAAATATTATGCTATGGCAAAATGCGATCATGTTGGTACATCTCTAAATCAGACCAGCATAAACTGTGCACACTTTAGCCACTGAGATTTATATAAAGCATACATCTACATAAATATAAATACTTCCATGTTGACATAAAAGATGAATTTAAGCTTTAAAAGAAAGACAAGCCTTACATTGTAGATAGAAGAAAATTTTCCTCATAGAAAGAAATAATAAGCAAACTGTAATTTAAATATTTAGATGATCTCTATCAGGTACTCCTCACACTCTGAGAAGGTGGGGTTATACCTGGGCATACTCAAAATTAGCATTTTTAACGGTAGTAGGAAGAGGACATAGCCCTTAAAGAAGAAATGAAAACCAACTAGTCAAGCAAACCAAAACCCCTCATGCATTTAATAGCCTATCTGAAAAGTCTCTTTGCTAGATTTTCATTTTGAATGGAAATGCAGGTAGTATGAAAAAACCCTCCTGTAACCAGCTTTCACAAGCTGTCCGGCATGTGTGAAATTTTGAGGTGTCCCAGTAGCTTTAACACTACAAAGACCCATTCAGTTTTCTCCAAACAAAAACCTAACCCAACTTAAACCAAACAAACACAGGTGTATTTACCAAGCAGCTAAGCTATGTTGTTCAGCTTATTTCTATAGTCTGCCAGTAAGACTGACACCTTCCCTATCTCAGGTCTCTTGGCTCAATCCATACAGTCTGCGTAATTCAACATCTTAGTAAGTCTTCAGGCAGCTTTGCAAGTTATCAAGCCTCTCCTTCCAACCAGCTTTATTGAGTAGAATGAAAACAGCAGTATTGCTGCATGAAGGTTAAATTTACTAGCAAGTGAATAAAAAAAGGACTACTGAGACATCTGTTTGTTTACAGAAAAAGAGTGTCAGGTTTTGTCTATAATGCTATGAACAGTACGTCAAAATTTTGAAATACAAAAATATATTCAGATACGTAGCAGCATACAAAATCTATATTAACTGTAAGCCTCCAGAAAACTATAGAAAAAAAAAAGTTAAATGATTGCAAAGATTTTCTTCATGATTTTCAGTTTGGACTCACTCTCTGACAATAATTCACCTATCTAAGCAAACAAGAGAATCCTTCCATTGAGAAAGATTATCTCAGTCTTCAATTAGACATTGTTTTTCTTTACTACAAGATGTTGGAAAGCATTGAAGGACTGTAAATTGATGTCTTAAATAATTACTTACATAGTACTTGTCGTCTCTCATGAAAATGTGAAGCATAAAAGGCCTTGGTTTGAGCTCCATCATCTCTAACTTCTGCTCTGGCATTAATGTGCCCAGGGTTGCTTTTATTTTTGCTCATGTGTATACTATCTCTTAGAGAAAAGTAAATTTAGAATCCAGATTACATGGTATTCATCATGAGATATTCAGCTGCACTCACCCACTTGCATGGCTATACACATATATGTGTATAGAACATATCTAGGTACTGTTTTCATCTTCATAGGTTCCTGGACAATGTCATTTTTTGTATTAAATATCTAATGATAATGGACTGATGAAAAAATATGACCAAACACATCCTGTCTGTCCTGAACAACTTGTGCATGCTGATATATTGAATGAATCCTTTAAAATCCCAGGAATATTAGAAATAACTTTGAAAAACTAGATATATCTAATGATTCTTAATTTACCCTACACAACCCTTGTGAGCTAAACCATGTAGAAACAAGAAAAGAAGGCGGGAAAAGAAAACAATGATATATGTGAAACATACTTCTTTGCTCAATATTTCTTAAGTACTGTTTAGAAGGGATGAATACATCAGCAAAATCCCTGCTGAACCATTTTAGAACCATTTCATCTTTGCATACAAACATGCATGTATTGCTTCGGTGCCATTTGAATGGCCCATAGACTTGGAATCAATCACATGTTTTGTTTTGTCTCACTAGCAAGCTAAGCTATACTCTTGCTCTTGTTTGAAAATTTGTTTTACCTCTAGTTCATTCTGAAAACCTGCCCAGCACAAACAGGTGTGCAGACACACACAGATCCACACATGTAGTGCTCTATCAAGCAGCTTTATTGCTACTGAGAAAATAATATTGTGAAAATCTCTGAGCACAAAGATTATGATTAATATAGAGTGTATTAAGTTAGAAGGCACTGTCTACAGCTAAAATAAAGATCTTGGAATGTACCATTGTTCTGGGCTTCAGGACATTTTTTAGTGTGGCAAACAGTGCTCAACAAATTTCCTTCATAGATACAATATATGCCTGTAAAGTCTGGGGAAGAAAAACCTCTACAGCCATTACAAGTAGGGGCTGTACAAATGTGGAATGGTGTCCAAATTATAGAATTATTTTTTCTGAAATTTAATAAGTTTAAAAAGCTAATAATTTAGCAAAATTTAGTTACATTGTTGAAGGTTGTGTACTAACGTAAGCCTATAAAAAATTAACCACATTTAGAGCTTCTGAAGCTTTAAGAAGTTTAAGAAAAAACTCATTAGTCTTTTTTCCTTTAAAACAATGATTGCAGAAAGTCGAGAGCACATACTTGTAATTACATCTTACAGCAGAGTCATATATCTGATGGTCTTACTCTCAAAAACACTGGAACAACAAAGCAAAAATCCAGAAGTGGTGTGTTTTTTGTTGAGCAATTGGTTCTTCTCAATTTAAATTGTCATTAGGAAGTCAAATCCACACAGAATATAGAGCAGTTGATATTGACATTTCTAAAATCTTCATCTTTGTAAATATTTTGAGGACTTTTACAGTTCAAAGCATCAAAGGAAGTAAAGTATAAATAGGGAGAAAAGAAAGGGCAGCATTTTAACTAGATGAAAAGACGAAGAATACAGACAGTGCCCAAGTGCAGTAAGTATCATTTTAAATGCAAAAACCCTTTATTTATTTTAGAACTGGTGTGAGATATTTTCATGAATGCAATCATAGCTTTTCTGTAAATCCTACAAACTCTAAGCAAGGTAACTCTATTCACACTATGTAATTGTGTGCGCCATTCATAATATTGCTTCACAAAAGATTTTCAAGAAGTTGTTCATACCTCTTCCAAGAAGTTTAGATATTTGCAGTGAAATTCTCTGATTGGTAGACAGGGCAGTATGAGTTTAGGGATTCATATAACAAATGATAAATTTAATTTGCGCATGAAAAGAAAGTGTGTTTGTTACTTTTTTCATTTGTTTTCTTGTCTTCTTTTGTTCCGGGTTGCTTTGTTTTGGTTTTGAGCTCAAAGGCATGTAGGGAAGAGAAATTAAAGATGATTAGTGTAATTATACATACAGTATCTATCCTTAAACTTTCAGTCTTCTGAAGGCGAATGTTGTTTGAAAACTTTCTTGATCAAATAGAGAGTGAGGGGGAAGAGGGTAAGCTCTATAGGAATTCACAATAGAATGAGATTACTGTCAAGTTTTTAAACATATTTAAATATTAATATGTTATAATCAAAATGTCCTGACGTACAATAAAAAATCTGCATGAGAGGCTATTTGAGAAAAGTAACAAATTTTCTGATGAAAAGAATGACACAAAATAAAAACAACTACTTCACTGCTGATATTTCAAGTTCCAGCTATCCATGCAAATGCATCTTGCCCTTTCAGTTATTATGCTAGGATTTTGCATTATCATTATTATGATTTTTCCATAGTCAGGCAGCATTATTCACACATAACATTTCCATAGTGATTTTTATTTATGAGGGAATCTTTAGTATAAACATGGTACATAGCTGTCATGGTACTAGTGCAAACATTCAATCAGCAATATTTCAGAGATTTCGCTTTGCTGATACCACTATAATTACTACCAAAAGAGCATTTCTTCACTGGAAAGTTTCTGCCACCTCTATACCAGCTCCATAGGAGATATGTAGCAAAAAATGGAGAGAGGAAGCTAACACAACTAGCAAGACACAAAGTCAGATAGCATTATGAATAACTCACTGTCAGCCTCAAACAAAGCTATCCAGTCCCTTCATGCCTAGAGATGGGATCCAAAAACCACTTTTGGTCCCTACATTCAGGATTATCAACAAACTGCAGAGTTTAGAGGAAGGTTATGGACGGGTATGTAACTTGAACATGTGACATACTAGGAGAAACTGAGGGAACTGGATTTATTTAAGCTGTGGAAGAGAAAGCTGGGGAAAGATCTGACTGGAATCCTTTTCTACCTAAGAGAAACTAAAAGGAAGGCAGAACTGGGGTCTCCTCCAGCATGTATCTTAATAACACACAGGCAACAATCAAAAGCTGCAACAGGGAGATTTCAAAGTAAACGTAAGCCAAAAATTCTACATGAAAGGAGCACGTGACTGTTGGAAAACTTTGCCTTGTGGGGGGAAGTTGTGAAAATTCCGTTGCTGCAGGGTCTCAATACTCACCTGAAGAACATCCTGAGCAATGAGATATGTCACTGAAGCCAGCCCTGGTTTGAGTGGAGGGTGGACCAGATGACCTGTGGACGTCACTCAATTTATTTTTTGTTTAGATTTTACTTGAATGTAAGATAGTGCATCTGATTGATGAGATGACTGAAATAAAAACCATTTTCCTAACAGAAATTCACAGGATAGAAGCTGGTGAGACACCAAAAAAAAGTATATCTTTTTTGCCACACTACACAGTCCCATTATAATAGGGAATGTACATAAAAATTTCAAGTATTTTGAACCATTCTTCAGATTTAATTTTGTCAATTCAACCTCATGCTACAATTACACTTGCAAAGCTTTACTAGGTTCAGGCTGCCAGAGTGAATGCAAGTGTTTTGAGGGTCAAAGGGAATATTATACTATAAACATGAGTGCGGTAAAAGCTGAAAGACCGAAAAGTCTTTTACTGAAAACTCTTCAACACATCAAGCACTATCTTTCCCTTTTGTCTGATGTTTTGATAATTCAAACATCTACTACTGGTGAGGAATATAACCAGGTTGGGGATCTTTGATTTGTTAAGAAATTGTTCATTTCAGTGATTCTTTTGATCCAAAGAGCACACAAATTAATGTGATTATCATTCTCTGCATGACTTAGGCAGTTTAAAACCAGATTAGAAATTAATTTAAAGAAGTTCTAAGTGGTTAGAGAATGACTTCACAGCACTTTGAAACATATTTTGTTTTAAGAAATACTGACCTTATGGCAAAGTATTCCATGAACAGGAGGAAGGGATCCATGGCTGGCAGCCACCTTCTAATGCCGCACTAAACTGTTGGTGGTCTTACGAGTAGATAGTGCCATACTCGATAAAAGAAAGCATTTGAGATTGCCTTTGTTTTTCCATGAGCAATCCTGATGATGAACTTTCATTGTTCACTACAGTGTGCTGACTAATATTTGAAACTTTATGCCACAAAAGCTGTTTTATTCTTAGTGAGTAAGAATTCACTAATATTCTTAATGAAAATGTTTTTTGAGTGGTTTTTTGCTAGCACAGGATGATACTTTATTACATAAATATTAACAGCCAGCTTTTGCCATGTAGCCTTAGTAGAAGAAAAAAACTTGTCTCTAAAAAATTCTGACTGAGTTGATTATACTTGAATCAAAATATTGCTCATTAGCCACTTTCAGCACATTTTAAATCCCTTGGAACAGTTACAGATTAATATTAATATTTTAGGAAGCTTTGAGAAAATAAATTCTTTGTCATTTCAAAAGTACTTTGGTAGTTTTGTACAAAAATCCCAGATATCCTTCATGATTTTTCAATTCTATGGTTTATGCAGCTATCCTATTTCACATCGCTAATACCCGGAATGACTTAAGTGAAAGAGACGTTTAAGAGAGGTGTCCAAGGGAGAATTTCTCACTGTAGACCTGACTATTTTTACTTCATATTCCTTGTGAGTATTTTAATAATTTATAACCACTTGTTATTCCCTTTAGCACTCCAAAATAGTTAAATATGAAAAAGCTTGTATGAGCCCTGTTAAAGATTGAAAATGATTGATGTTTTCTGAAATAATGGTTGTCTTGTTAACATCTTCCTCATACTAAAATCAATATTTTTATAAAAAATTCTAAGTCTTGATCTAATGGATTAAATTATTGAAGAAAATAATATTGATTTTTTTTCAAGTTTATTCTAAAGCTGAATGGTGAGGGAAAAGCTCTTTAATATAAAAAAAAGTTAAAAAGTAATACATCTAGGAAGCTGTTAGATAATATAGTTCCTGAAATATATTTGTTTATTGATAGGTTTAAATCAACTAATTGCATTACACAGAAAATTATTTCACAAATGAAGGAAATATCATTCCTTAAACAAGAAAAAGCTATTTTCCTTACAAGATTTTTTTAATTGTAACTATTTAAAATTATTAATATTTAGAACCAGAATGCCCAACAGCAAAATACCAGAAAAGCCTGGCAAAAATGTATCATGTTGGCATTTACTTCTCTACCTGTGTCACTTCCAGTCTACATATGTATCACAATGACTCTGGCTGGAATAAAGTTAATTCTTATCACAGCAGTCTGAATGGTGCTGTGTTTTGGATTTGCAGCAAAAACAGTGTTGATAACAAAGAAGTATTTGTGCTATTTTTGAGCAGAATTTGTTCAACACCAAGACTTTATCTACTGCCCACCTCCCTATGCTAACAGGATGGGCAAGCACAAAAAGTTGGGAGGGAATGGCTGACCAGAGTTGATCAAAGGAATATTCAATACTATAAAATGTTGTGCTCAGTAATACAAGCTGAAACAGAATGGAAGAGGAAGAAGGAATATTTTTATTTCCCTCCTGGTGGGAAATAGTAAATAAATTGTTTATTTTGCTTTCTTCCTCACACAACTTTTTTCACCTATTAGACTGTTTCTGTCTTAACTCACAAGTTTTCTCACCTTTTCTTCTGTGACTCTCATCGCCATCCCTCCTGCAGTGGGGAGAGACCAAGTGACTAGAGGGGTACTTATCAGTCTCTGGGTCAAAAAAAAAAGTATATATATACATGAACACCTCTCTGTATACTTTCATGAGGCAAGACTGGATGTGGCACTTATTGCCATGGTCTAATTTACATGGTGGGGTTTGGTAACAGGTTGGACTTGATGATCTCAAGGTCTTTTCCAACTTTAATGATTTAGTGATTCTCTGATAAGCTTTGCACTTCCATATTTTTACTTTGCTCTCTGAGGCAGCAGAGTGAAAACTGTTCACCTTCTAAACTTATTCTCCTAAATATCCATATTCTAGGAAATCTTAATATTTGTGGTTGGATATTCATTTGTTGTGTTTTAGTTGCTGTTAAGCTTTCTAGGAGAAGCTTTAAGGATGGCACAGGAATCATAATTGGAATTCCAGTGTAAAAACATTCCAGGTTCATCAGCATCAGGATATTCTGATGACATAACTAGAGAAGAAGTAAAATGAAGTTATTCAGACCTCTTTAATGGCTGAATCACTTCTCTGATATAATTAATGGCAACTTCAATTAACAGTGCCTGAATACCTGAAGAGTTTCAATTTTGTCAGTTAACAGTTTTGCAAGAAGATACTCACTTTTTCAACGTGCAAGAAGTGTTTGTGAAGGCAACTCAGTTTTCAACGCAATGTCTATAGCTCTTTTAACCAAATTCTCATAGTTCTGCTCCCCTTTTAACTGTTCCTGGTTCCGATGCCATGGTGAAAAGGAGCATGCAGAGCTGATCCCACAAGAATTGTACGGGTAAGTACATAAAATTTTGTTCTGACATCCCAATCAAATAAAGGTAAAACAACATCTGGTTTTGAAATTCCCAGAGAAGCCACACTAGTACTTGAGAGAAACCTGAGGTTAGTTTGAATGAGAATTCAAAACAAATCTTTTATCTAGATAAGATATATTTGGCAATGGATTATTATATTTTACTTCAAATTGACCATATATTAATATTTCAGAGTTAAATATTTGTTTCAAAATATTTAAGAGGCTTACATTATGTCACATATCTCTGTATTAAATCTCAATGTTGTCACTGATACTGAAAAAACCATAAATTTTAATCTCCTAAAAAGCTATTACTATAGAAAAGCTTTTTTTTTTTTTTTTTTTTTTTTTCTTTTTTTACAAATAAAGTTAAGCTGATAACAATTATTTGCATCTATTATTCAGGTGACAGATTTTGTTGTCATGTTTTATTTATATATTTTCAGCTTAATATCAAATCTTTTGGTTAAAAAGTTTATATATTCTATGCAAATAGTTTATACAACATCCTACATTTTAATTTATTATATTAGATTTTATTTGACATTGTGTTTCTGCAGTTGTGTTGTAACTCTTGAATGTATCTGATAAATATCTCATAATTTTTAGAAATCCTTTCTTTAAAACCATCCCTCAATTTCTGCCGTCTAAGATGGTGTGCCATAAATACCAAGCTCTACACTGGGAACTGTGCTGCATGTCCTAAAATGACACTAATTTTTTCTGTATAACTCTTTGTTATAATTTATTTTGAATCAGCACTCAGTGTGCTTTGGAAGGATGGGACATTCTCAGGCTTATGTGGGCAACAAAAATTCAACGTCTTGAATTCTTTAATTTAGTTTTATTCTCAGTGTGTTTCACTGCACCGAGTGATGGAGTACATCTGGAGTTAGTGATGTGCAATCCCAGTACCTTAGGATGGATGAAGCATGAAATATTCAGCAGGCAATTCTCTACTTTCCCCCCCCAACACACAAACACTCTACATGTTTACATCCTGGCTATCAGAAAGAAATCTTTATACTATCCAGAATAAATGTTATTTTTAGGTTCTTGCTGAGATGAATAATATGCCTGCCCCGTTTTATGTTGTTGTCTTCAGAAAAGTAAATAGAATAAATGGCAAGAGGTTATAGACCAGGCAGCAGAGAAAGGAAAAGAAATAGAAGCAGTTCTAAAAGTGCTATTAATGTTCGGGAAAACATAGACCGTCAACACCTTTAAAAGGTACTCCTGGGACTGTTTTTGCTTACAATCTGAGAAGAGCTTTGTTAAAACATCTTGTCCATCACGCAAGCTGAGCTCAGAATTGCCCTCTCAACATGGATCACAGGGCCTGCAGCATCGCTGAAACTCTGCCAGGCTAAGCTACCTGTAAGCTTCCTGGTGCTTACAGGAGCACTGGTGCTTTATCCTGAAACAAGTTTGAGACCCTTCATTCTGACATGTCACTGCTAGGTCTCTGAAAAACTCATGGATATAGATCAGAAACCATGAGTAGGTGGAACCAGGACCCTAAAGATAGTAGAATAAACTGACCTGGGGTTTCTCCTATACCACTCTCCTGTGACTCTCTGCCAAAAGTCACATGCAAATATTTGGTGGGAAAATTTTCTCCTTCCCCTCCACATAAATACACACAATTATCTTTTTCAATTGTTTTTATCATCTTTGTGAGACAAATTCTTTAGTGCAAATCCAATTACTAGGGTAAATGAAAGGCACTTATATTTCTTTCCAGTATACTGAGAGTTGTAAGAATTACCTAAGATAATAATAACAGGCTGAAAAATATTTTTCCTATGTAAAATTTAGTATTTCATTAGAAAGATACATTAAAGTCTATTGGGATATTGTTCTATTATTCCATTGGCTTTTTAGGCAGGGTCTGCAGGGAGCTAGACCTGCAATCCCAAGAGCCTGTGGAATAGTTAATTTGTGTGCACTGACTTCGCCTGAAACAGCAGGTCACACTAACACAAGTAGCAAACTCCAGGTTTGAGAGTTACATAGTCCAGAACTGCAGTTACAAATCACACAGGTAAGCAGAGGATGACAAACTCCTGGCAGATGCACTGATGGGGGCGCCCTTGTCTTCGGCAGTTGATCAGCCACAATCCTAAAGCACAAATTGGTAGCAGTAAAACCACAGTGCAAATAAGCAACAGGAAAGAGTAAAAAAAAATTCTGCTACATTTTTGAGATTATAGTAAATTGTCCCCCTGAACACTCTTCTCCCAGATTTAATAGTCCACCTTTGAGATGATTCCTGTCCTGCTATTAAATTCCTTCCTGAATAAGCAAATAGTATCTTGAAAAACTTAAGCTCTTTCCTTTTATTATTTCATTCAGATGATCATTCTAGTACTCAGCTTACTCATAGGTTAAACATTTTTGTTCTTATTTTCTGTTGAAATCTATTACCAATAAATACACTGCTATACTCTGCTTACTGTGATTTGGGCTCATATTGTTACTGAAGTATATGAAGTGTATCATTTTGCTCAATTAAAACCCCATGAAATATCAGATAATTTCAAATAATTAAATTTGATATTAAACATTGTACTTTTCAATTGTGAAATATCTAAAAGAACGCTGACAGTGAGTATTGCACTCTTGACAACTTGTTTCTAATAATTTCCACTGGACTCTTTCAGTGCATCTCATCACATTTGACTAGTCACATGATTCCTACCCTCATCCTTCTTATTACTCAAAACACACCTAAAGAGACACAATATCCATCTTGGTCATTTTGAGCTGAACTACATGAGGTGTTAATGCCAGGATGGATGAGCCTCTGAGGAGCCTGGTCTAGTGGAAGGTTTCCTTTCCATGGCAGAGGGTTTGGAACTAGATGATCTTTAAGGTCTCTTCAAACCCAAACCATTCTATTATGCAGTGATTTAATTTTTTTTTTAATAGGTGCTCCTTTTCTGACCACCCTAACATCCAACTTTATTCTTGCCTCTTGTTAACCTGGTTTTGAAAACAGATATTCAGAATCATACAGAATATACTAATTAAGGTCATCCCTGTGTTTTTTGTAGTTATGATTTAATGTCTTCCTGTACTGGAGATGCTTTTTCTTACAGATCTTAGCATTATTTTTTCTAAGTTGTTGCTTCTAATGATTCTATAACAAAAAATATACTCAAATCTCTCTCATTTTCTAAAGGCTTCAACTAATGATGTATTTCTTTATAGTAGAATTCATTATTATTTCATTGCATACTGAAATTTTGTAGTAAGACTTTTTAAATTCTTTTCCTACTAGGAAGGAGGATCTAATTATTACTGAGTTCAACTGTATTTCAGTTCAGAATATTCCTGAGTTCAACACATTTCAGGAAATTTATTTGGTGTCAATTCATTAAGAAAATAAACCAAAAAACTGAGCATTTGTTGGAAACTGGGACCTTCGAGGATGAACTTTGGCTTCGAAATTTTCAAGAGGCAGTGGCTTCAGTTTGAAACTTTTAGATGTGTTTGCATTAGCCAATAAATACACCCTGGCCTTTATTATGGTTTATGTTATTTTTCATTACTTTGACTGCTGTGAACAATTACAGGATGGAATTTTCTTCTGAGAGAATTTGTATTGCTACCCATAGTTCACTGATACAGCATTATTAGTATGGAAGTTTAAAAAATTCTGGAAACTATTTTATGCAAATATGACATGTTTATGGCCTGGTTGGCTGATAGACTCCTTTTTCAGTAATTGCTAGATGCAGGTTTTTTAGGTAGTTACCTAAAAATTATATTACAAGAGATCCTTTATAGTAATTCTGTGAGTTGTTTTTTTTTATTTTTCAAAGCCAAGTCATTTTTAATCATGTTTTGTCTGTCAACAGTCAAAAGTTATCAATAGGAACAGAACTGCATTACTAAGAAAACTCTGGTTCTTAGAAAGTTGCAGTATTTCCTAATGCTCAGAAGTGACTAATGATAGTGTCAGTTTGTGTCAGGCTTAAAGAGATGTTTTTCAGGAAAGGATCACCCCATTTCCTTAGATATTATGCCCACAGATGAGAACTCAGAGAGGAAATCCAAAACACTGTACTTTCTGAAAATATTGGATTTCATTTCATGTCTAGAAAAAATGGCCTAGGCTTCAAATCTGTCTATATGATTTATAATGACAGTGGTAGTCTAGTGTCTGAGCAGTTCAACTTCAAGTTCTCACAGCACTCCTATTATTTTTATTTCATAGTATACTCCTTAATCCAAGCATTCTTTAAAGCCATAGCTTTTCCCCTTTTTTATTTTTACTACAAACCCATTGTTTCAATCCCTTTGAAAAGTAGAGTTTATATCTCATAACTTAGATGCAATAATGTAGAGAGAATTGAGATTGTTACTTTATCTTTAGTCTGTCATATTGTGAGGTTTCTTTCTTTATTTCTCCTTTGAATTTATTTCAAATGGAACATTAGTTCAATCACTGAGAATTAGGAATAGGTGTCTGTTAGGAAAATTAATAAAATTTTCTTGTTTCTTTTTCTTCAAAATCTTATTGTTTAGTGCAGAGAGAACAACAAAAAAGTTTTAGTAACGGACAACATCTTAATTTACAATTACTATGCCTTGTAAACAGCACAATGCAAGGTTCATGATCATTAGGACATCACTGTTCTGCTGTATAATGAAATTTAGATTCTGTCAAAGCACTGTTAATGGTGATAAATCACAACACAGGAACTAGGAACTCTGAAGAAGACAGAGTTCACAATTTGTAAAATGCCCTAGAACTTAAGAGTGGCTTTGGACAAATTATAAACACTGGCAAAACCCACAGGGCTGAAATTCTCAAACTGTAGTCTGGAGGATTCACTCCTGGTCAATGAATAAATTGTTGTTTGTATGCTAAATTGAATTAAGAGTGAAAAATATCTTTAAGCTGACACAGAACTATTTCAAACCAAACCACATAAAGCATGAGAATGCTATTTAAACAAAAGCATCTCTTGTAATTTTTTAATATTTTGGAATTTATGAAGTTTTGAAAAATTAGTCTGGCTGTTATTGCATTAGAGTAATGCAGTCTTTATTTTCACATGGATTCAGCATTTATTTATGAGCAAAATTGCATTTATGTTGCTTACAAATAAATAACTTTAAGAGCAACCTCCTTTTTGTGAGGAAATGTAGGGAGAAAATTGCCACTAGTTGACAGTTATGCCCATAGTGAAGTCCCATACTAAATGACCGATTAAACTTTTTATATTAGTATGCTTCCACCATTCCTCCAAGTGACATTACTATGTGACCACAACAGTGCTGCTTCTGCCACAAGGAAAAAAGAAAATCTTATTCTGCACTTCTTCTGCCTTTCTTATATCAGTTTGAAAAATGGTACAGTTTAAAGTAGTAATAGTGTTGTAGCAGTATAAGGATATAAAAGTTCACAATACAGTTTCTCCTCACAAACCTTGCTACAGTTTTTTATTGAAACAATTTTTTTCCTCCAGATTGTTTTCGTGGTAGATTTCTTGGTCCTTTTCTCGCAACACAGAGTGAGAAATGCTGGTTGGATTTTTTTTCTGGAGAGTGCAGAGTGGGTAGAAATTCCACTTGCTGCAGAAGCACACTGGTCGGATAATTGGACTTTGGGCAATATATTTCACTATACCCAGAAACCCCACCTGTGAGCCAGTCTGCCTTGTTCTTGAAACAATGAACAGGAAGGTTAGAAAAAAATTATATATCTGTGCATTTTGGACTGGTGCTGACACAAGTTAATTTAGAAAAGCACAACAGAACATCTGTCATTGCTGCTTTAATAACCAGATATTTGCCTTTTTACTTCACACAGCTTCACTATGTCCAACTGTGGATTTGCAGTTCAGTTTGCATAGCCATTCTAGGCTGAAATCTCAAAAAAATGTATAGCAATGATATGTATGAAATGGGTAAGTAGTAAATACAAGAAATATTGAGGTATAGGCACAAATACATACACATAACAGCATATAAGTATATACTAGCAGAAGTATATAATTATAGATAAGTATATAGATATAGACTTATGTGTGTCTAAGAAATATTGTATATATATGACATCATAATAATATAATAATATCTGAATATTGTATATATATATATGTATATGACAAAAATAGTAGTTTCAGATTTTTATAGAGAACATGCCCCACATAGAGAAAGTACAGGTGAATTTCCACATTAAATATAAATTAATACAGCCACACTAATATATAGAAGTATTATGAATTTTTATTGAGGATGGGAGAGTTTGGAAAGGGGCAATTTTCAGATTAAATAGACACATAACAAAATATTTAGCAGGTAGATTTAACATATTCAATTGATGCTTGAAAGTAATGTCACAAAGAGAATAGCAAAAGCTACTGCTTGACTCTAGAGACAGAGGAGAAGATTTAGGGGTTTATCTTTCTAACAGGATTTTGAGAGCTTAGCACAGGCTTGCTTTTAGGTCTAATATAGAAGCAGGTTTTTGTACATAGGGATTTGAAAACAAACTTTATTTGATCTCTGTGAGGAGCTTAAAGAAGACTCTAAGACAAAGTAGTGGAGAACTACCATTTATAGAATAAGAAATGCTTGAAGTGTCACTCTAATCACTGGCCAGGAGCTCTCTCTAAATTTTAGTCCATTCAGTCACAGTAATCCTCCTGGTTTTGTTTGATTTTCTCCTTGTAAGTCTAGCATTGCTTCAGAATGTTAGAAAAACCACGTTGAACCCAGCATGGTCAGTCTGACAGTGCTTCCACAGCAGATGTGTGGTGGTGATGGAGTAACAACAAACAGCATCAGGGAAACTGTGATTTTCTGGGGCAGCTGGGCCCTCCAATCCATGGACCCATCATTCCTCAGCTCCCAGGTTGAGATTCTGGTTCCATTGTGTACGAGAAATCCCACTGAAAATGGTAGCTGTGTGTCCATGGTAGCACAATGTTGCTCTCTGATGCACAGTGGAAAATAATTCCAGCTTTGCAAAGCTGAGCCCAGAAACTAGTCTCCATTTCTTGTATAGGATGAGAAAAATGGGGAAATTACTGTTGTCTCCTATTTTCCTCTCTGAAAACAAAATCTCAGTAAAGAAATAATTTGAATTCTCTCCATCTCTCAATATTATTAGTCTAGCATTTGCATCCACTTTAAAAGAAATCAGTTCCTTAAAAAGATAATGTGACTTATTTTATCAGTTATTTATCTATCCAACACTGCTTCATTGCAATGTTAAGTTTAACCTTTTATCACTATAGGAGATCCTATATCTTATTTTTTTCAAAGTTAAATGGGATGAAATACCCAAAGTTAAGTGAGATGAATACTAGAAAGACTGCTCTTTCTAGTGGATGGATGCTATTAGGAAGAGTTTTTGGAAACAAAGTTTCAGTTTAAGAAAAAATTACACATTTTGCAGCACAAAAATGTGCATGACAGCACAAAGTTTCTATTTCAATTATTTAGCTATAATACATATATTCTTAAATTTAACTAAAATATATGGTTTTATATTCTATGTGTTTCTCTGTAACCAGGGTTATACAGTGACAGGGTAAAGCAAGCTTCAAATTACCTTTCCCTGTGTGACAAACAGCTTTCTTAGCCCACAGTATTTTGTTTGAAAATAATACAGCTTTCAAAAGAAGATCCTTACAGGACTATTAGTCTGAGGCAATAACACAGTTTGAATGTAATCTTAAATGCAATCAGTGTCTTTCTCTTTTTCTGAATAAGATGCAAATGTCTAAAATGTAGGCTGGCTTGACAGAACTCAGACAGCTGTATCGACATATCAATTATATGTTGTGATTTTCCAGTTAGTCCAATACAATTCAATAAAATTCTTCATTTTTATTTACTAGTAGCTTCAGAATGAAACTGGAGACATGATTTAATTTATAACAATGTATTTTTTATGAGTTTATTTCTAAAATAATGGTTATAGCAAAAAGTATTTGCTATGCAATGAGAATCTGGCTGTTTTTTAAAAGACTTGTTATCAGCATGATTGCAACAGTCATGACAAAACCATTTAGGAATTAACCTTATGGCGGCACGATTACGTAATTTGGCAGCACGTACTCAGGATTACAATGGATATGAGTCTGTGGTCATATACAGGAGTAAAGCTTCACTGCTGAACTTGCATTGTTTCTGCTCAGGATCTCTCATTTCTACTCTGATTTTCTAAAAGGTGTATACTGTAACTGGAGATAAAGGGACAGTAGAAACCAGTGAAATAAGTAGGCTTCTAAAGAAAGAAACTTTCAAGCTGACATTTCTCAGACTATTTCATGCTCTTGGATGTGCCCTTCTGAACTTGGGGTCCAGGATCTCCCACAGCAGTGACATCCCACCACAGCAGTGGCTCTGTGGCCTGGAGGTGACAACATTTCTCACAAAGCTTTCACGGGATCCAGACTCAGTTCATGCAGTTCATTCCCATTAGGTCACGCAAATACGAAACAAATTTTTCAGAGGCAGATTATGCAACTGAATCCTTCAGAAAAGTCCACCTTTTGAAATATATACAAGTACAAATTCACCCAGTTTTGTTTGTGGTATGTGCAGAGATGTGGGCTAAATGCTCTGTCAAAACGTTGTAAATATGCTACAGATTATTCTATTACATATATTCCTACTGTTACTTAGGAATTTAGAATTTTATGGACTGTATTGCCTTTATGTTGCTCATTTTTAAATCAATAACAGTTTGGGGCATTGTGAATTAATATATGTGCTATAAATACTTAAGCAAATCTGTCTGCCCTTTGGACTGGTATTTCCACCATCTTCACTGCATTTTAATGCTTTCTTTTGTGAGTGTTTTTTCTTAACATTTCAAAAAAAACTTGCAGGACAAGTTCTTTGCAGGGAATGATAGTTCTGAGGTGCTGAATATGCAGTGGGAGATAAGAAATAATTTGTGGACCTTAAAATGTTTCTGTAAGCCAGCTGGTTCTCCCTTTTGCAAGTGGCTTAAAACTAATTAATCTCAAAAGATATCTTGAGGAAAGAGGAGCCAAAAAAGCCTTGCATGACACCTTGACTTTAAATGCATCACTGCAGTGCTGCTTCTCTATCTCCTATGTATATAAAAATGTTGGGTAACTGAAGATCTTCACTGTAGTTATAGATTAGTACACACCTGTGATCACAGATGCATTGATTTCTACAGAAGTGAAAATTATTGTTGTTTATTATAGATTTGCTTCTGATGCATGTCTCAATAGTATGAAAATTAATTAAACTGTTGCACATTGCTCCCCCAGATACAGTGTATTCACAACTAAAATTTTCTGAACTTTTATAACAGAAAACAAGAGCTATTGTGGTTTAAGAAAAAAAGAACTAATTTGTCCTTGGATTGGATCATCTGGGCCAAGACAAATTAAGTAAAGTTTGTTCTTTACATGCAACTATGTCTTCTGAAATAAGAACAAAGTTGGTATTTTGAAACATATAAACCTAATGTACATTTTACTTCTTGAAACATGCTCAGAAAGGAATTCATAGAAATGTACCATTCATACAAGACAAGGACATACAGATATTCTGTGACCATATCTCTACAGTTTTCTACTTTTGCCATTAGCATTTTAAGCAATTAAAAGATGAATTTATTGTTCTGTGTATGGTGCTCAGAGTCCCTTGTTCCACAAATGCAGCTTTGCCTGATAAAGTCATCCCCAGTGAAGGGGATCATCCCCTGGCAACTTCACAATGGATGATTTTGTCCTGTGAGATGAGGCCACTATATTTAGATATATTTCACCTACTTTAGAGCAAGGGAATGTGAGATGCACAATGATGTGCTCAAGGTTATGCACGAAAACAGGAATAAGCAGAAATTGAGTTTTCTAAGTTGCTTCCAAAAGTTTAAAGTTTAGATGCATTTGGAAAATCTCACAAGGCATCCTATTTTCAAGCTTAGCTGTTTGAATGCATTTGCAATCTGTCCCTTATCACTGTGAAAAAAAAGTTGGTCCTGTAACTCAACGATAGCTCATGCCACTCAAGATTTTCAAAATTGTGCTGCCAAGTAGAAGGTGTCCCATTCCATATAATTTCAACTGCTTGCAGAAAATAATACTGAAAGAAAATAACCTGGAAGCTAAGAACCTGAGGGCTCGCTGGGAAAGTGGACAGGTATATTTAAAAATAGCAAGCACCGTACATATTTGGGAGTTTATGTTTACTAAAAAAAAAAGAAAATAAATACTGAATGGTTACTGCAAATAAAGAGTGGATTCAAATATCATTTGGTATACAGTGAATTTGCATTATGTGAAACTATAAGTGGAAAAGAAAGATAAGAAATTGTCATAGTATTTTTTTCTATTGTGCATCTGCTGGCCTTTGATCTCAGATTTAAAATTTTCTCCTCAGGGAACAGAAGCAGTCTTATGTGATTTACAATTCAAAGCGCACAATGAATAGACAACATTTGATGAAAACAGTTTAGAAATTATACACCACACGATTACTGTTGGTCCAAGCTCTTCTGTAAAATCATTTTAGTAATAGACATATTTTCAGAAACAAGTGTGTCTTTACTTTTGGTTAGTTAACAATTGAATAAAGGCCAAATTTTAATAACTTACTAACCCAAGGACCAGTTGATAAATTTTAAGAAGGCATTCCAGCAATATGTAGTCCTCTGTCCAGTTAAGAAGCCAAATTTAATAAAATAAAGTACATATTTTTCATATATCCCAAGACAAAAATGCAAAAACCTGTCTAAATCAGCTGTATATCTATCATCTCTATATGCAATAGTGTGCATTGTAGATGTATACATATTTGTATACATAGTTATGGAACAATATATCTATGAAACAAAAAGAAACAGGCTGTATTTCATCATGCCATTTTTAATGTTCACATCAGTTCACATCAATGTTCTTCTGTTTCCTGCTCAGTTTATTGTGCTGTGGCTGTCACATGCTAAAAATGTATAATTGGATTTTGATTTTCATGTCTTTGCTGTTTCTGTGACACGAGAAGCGCCAAAGGAAGCAGTTCCCAGTTTGCCCTTCCTTAGCTTCACTTTTTTTTTTCCTGCTCTGGAACAATGAAATGTGAACCTCTTCAGAGCCTTTGGGCCAGAACAGAACGTAACAGTCGGGTCTCCTACTGGTTTTGCTATTAGTTCTCTTCCTGCTGGAAGTCTTTAAAGCTTCTGAAGGTTTGCTCTCAGAGCTCGTGAAACTGAGTCCTGAGTATTAATGCCAGCACTGTCCCTGAAATGCTTTTGTTTTTCAAGTCAGCCTCACTGGGAAGAATGTGCTAACTGAGTTGCTGTAAATACCTCTCATTATCATACCTGTCACCTGTCTGGATTCAGGCCAGAACAATAAAACAAATATGCATATAAGTGCTAACAGCAAATATGAAGCATGATTTTTGACTACAGTACGTAACAGTGAATTTTAATTTTTTTTTTTTTTTTAATGCAGACTACTGCCTGAGAAGCCTCTTAACCTCTTCTGGAGTACAGTAAATTTAGAGCTGTGTAAAAGGCATATTTCAGCCTAGACAATTATGAATCCTCAATACCAGAAAACATTCTGAACAGCACTGTTAGAAATTTTAACTAAAGAGAATGCAAAAAATACCCAAGTAAGAATGGATTCACTGCATAAAATGGATTTTGAGCTAGTTAATAACAATTGTAGTTTAATTCATGAAGATTGAGGTGATCCTGATAGGAAAATGTGGGGTAGCACAGAGAATACGCTCCCTGAATGGCAGTGGGGGCTATCAGGCTTCAGCTGGGGAAGGAGCTGCACAGGGTTAGATGTGAAAGGTTAGGTAGGTGTCTTACAAACTTTGAACCTCACAGATATAACAGGTTTTAGAAGGTATGTGTAGAGCTTAGGCAGGAGAAGCTATGGGTTCTTCTGACACTTGGTGTTTTAGGTCAGGACTGATACAAGTTGAGTGTACTTTTTATGTGTATTTTGTTTTGATGTCAGAAAAGAAGGAAAGATGCTATAACAGCTGAAATAGAGTTGATCACATAGACTTTGTAAGGGTATTTTGAATTTATCTAAAGGGGTTTTTATCCTTTTGCTTTTCTTTGGAAGATGACACTTTGATATGGGGGCACAGAGTTTATTCAACTGAATCACTTGATGTTCTGAAGTACTTTCACCAGAAAGAACCTTGTGGGTTACTTCAAACTCAGAGTATTCTGTGGGTGAAGAGTAAAACCTCTCAATAATGGGAAAAAGAACCCTCTACTTTGCTATTAGACATGTTCTAAAACTTTAGGTATTTTCTTATTGAAAACTTGCCAATAACAATCATTGCAGTAAATAGAGGGCTTTCTCAAGGACCTGCCTTTACATAATTGGGTTTTAATTTCCCGTCCAATGTCGATTTATGTTTAAAAACTTTAAGAATTTCCATAGTAGAGTAGCATTGTGATGATTATTTTTCTCTTTTTAAAACAGTGATGTTATGGAGGGGAGGAACATAACAGGATGACAACAGGTCAAGAAAGGTTATGTGAGGGCAACCCTGCCATTTTTCTGAAAAAGACAATGTGTCAAGTTATGTATGGCAGGGAGATTTCTATGGCATATGATTAATGTTGCTGCTGTGACCACTGCCTGCTTCTTCAGCTCTCTCATTTACCTTGTATAGCTGGTAAATCACAACTGTCTCTGAGAAAAGCAAACTCCCTCATTAAACAGAGAAGCAGCTAAAATGTAAACATTTACTATTAGTAAAATGGTGTTTCTAGCAATATCAGATGCTTTGGTCAGCGACTAAGCTGCAATAAACAGGATTAGAAATTAGTCCAAGTACAAAAAAATGGTGAACTATATTCTTTAATCCTCAGAGACTGATTATGCATATTCAGATATGAATGAGCTAACAGGTAGGAAAGTGTAATTTTTTATGCCTAGGTTGTTTTCCATTCCAGCAAGATGCTAAAGTTTCTGCAGAAGGTGTGAAATAGTCACAACTACACAATGGAGGAAACTGAAGGGTATCTGATTTCCATTGTTGAAAGGAAGATCAATATTCAGTGGATTTGGAGGATACTCTCTAATACTGTGGTCAAACTTGGTCAAAATAAAACAGCTGCAGAATGTTATGAATTGCAATATTTTACTCTTGTCTCAAGAGTTTAGATTTTTTAACTTTTAAAATTCTATTTTTAAGTCTGATGATCTAGGAAATACAATGGTGGTTTTTAATAGGTTCAGAAATCAGCTACTGTGGCCACAATTTTTAAAAATTTCTTTGGTGCATTTGTGTTTTCAGTTCTTTAGTTTTTTACTCATCTGAGTTGAAACTATTCTGCAATTAATTTTTATGGCATCTTTGTCTTAATGATAGTAATTTTCTATGTCTAAACATCTAAACATTTGTTTTAAAGCAACGCAGAAATGTTGAGAGGTTAATATTTAAGACTTTATAGGTGCATATATGCATTTAATTTTTATTTTAAACTTTGTAAGTTAATGGTTGTTCTTCAACAGTTTAGTTTAGGTCCAGACCAAGCTAATTAGTTTGCTGATGATTAAATTGAATTTTCACAGTAGTTGCATGAAAGACAAAGTTTCTCACAAAGAAAGTTTTATCACTCTTATAATTTATTTAAATCAATACTTTTACAATAGAAGATGGTGCCAAGGAAATCCCATGAACACTTGCTAAGAATCATGCACAAGTATGAAGTTAATGTCAGGCGAATACAAGACATGACAGACCTGAGGAAGGAATCCCTAGTATGGTAACTTTCTTCAGGAAAGAATTTTCTAAATTCCTTGGTAAAACTGCCAGTTAGAAAATGCGTGTTAGGGGGAGAAAAAATCTTAGAAAAGTATAGCATGATATCTGGTAGGACATGGTATCTGATATAGAGTGACTTCTAAATAAATCCTTTTTTCAATGATACTGAAAAAGAGAGAAGAAATTTGATTAATGGCCTTAGAGAAGGATTTGGGTCTTATCATGGGATAAAAAGAAATCAAATTTATTTAAATCAAGCTGGAATATGTCAGATAACAGGAATTCCTTTTTTTAGGCATTAATTCACTGAATTCAGACTCTCTATCACTTAAAACAAATTGATATTGCTATTATTATAACTTGGGATTTTGAATATATAAGGTATTTTGTTTCTCTTAGGGATCCTGGTGTATAAAAATATTACTATATAACTATTTCAACTTTTTAAATTACTGGAGTTATCCTCCAGTATGGGTGTATAAGTGTTTAAATTATAATTATTTTTTATTTCTTATGACACGCCTCACTCAAAATTACTTCAGCAAGACCTGCAAGTCAATGTAAATTTAAAGACAACTGGTGTATTTTGACAAAAAGTACAAATCTAAGTACACCTATTTCATCATTTTCCCCTCTAAACTCTTTTAAAAAATCCATTTCTTAAAATTTTGCTTTCAATTAGTTAAATATGCTATTGAACATCTTCAAATTATATATATTAGATTCCAATCCAGTGTTCTGTGTAATTTGTACCTCTCTACATGCATGTGCATATTTGATAACAGAATTTTATGCTCACACAATTTAACTGAGCAGTATAACAGTTAGCCAAAAAACATTTTTTGAGAAAAAGTATTCTGAATGTAAACCTCAATAAAAAGTTTTTTTTTGAACAAGGAAGGTTAAAACCATATGCTCTTGCTATCTTGTTACTGATAGTTGTGTAAAAATATTTTTAAAAGTTACTGAAGGATTTGTCAGTTTATGAGTAAGAAGAATAGGAGCTAATTCTCCTGCAGGAGTATAGTCCTCTAAGAGTAAGCATTGTGAAGCTCTTAAAGGTTGTGCAGTTGTAATGCAGATATTTTTATTAATAGAGTTCCTGGGAATGTTTATTGCATCTTTGAAGGTGAAAAGAATGGTTTATATATCAAGCTTAGGAATAAAATCCAAGAAACCTCATATGCAACATGACTCACTCCCTCTTTTTACGTGTTTTGCAATTCATAATTCTTAAGATTATATCTTTCTCTTCACCTTAAAAGGGAAAGAGCCTTCAAGTAGGTCATTGACCATGAACAGTTTCTGGCCTGTAGAGGATGAGGGTTGGGGACAGATGGGTTTTTTTACAAAGTTAGTCTTAGCAACTCATTAAGTTAAGGTAGGAGCGGATGAATTTTGTAGCAGCCTTACAGACAGCACAACTCAGGCTTCTGGAGCTAATTTGATCCTAACAGAGGAACAAAGCTGCCTTCAGGCCATGGGTTGGCAAGATGCGCTGCATGGCTCAGAAGTCTCTCAAAATACAAGACTACAAAGGGAGCCAAAATTCAATTGTTAAACCTAGCCAGAGCATCTAGGTTTCCATTATCTCACCTAATTGACATATCCTGAAGTTATAGAGTGCCATCAGATCTGCTTTTCACTGTACAATTGCAAGCTGTCACAGTTTAAGACATGCTGGAAACAGTGAAGCTTAGAAATTGTAGTCTTTGTATTTATATGTAGTCTGATCGATGCAACCCTGAGCAAGTACCTTGAATTATCTGTAAATGTAGAGCTTGACCATAGTATATTCATATATTCATAGTGCTTAATTACTTCACTTTTCTCAGAATTTACCAGTGTGACCATGACTGTGGCTTTATGTTTGTTTAATAGATTTTTGGCCTCTACTCAAATTCAAACAAACTTTTGGAAGAAAGTAAACTTGTTAATTGTCACATTGGGACCTCAAATAATGAAACAAGTCAATGATGAAGTATTAATATTGCTGTGTCCTGGGATGACTTACTTTACAAGAGGTGTACATTTTGTGGGGTACATTGAAGTGGGTAATTAAGATGGTGCTTACACTGGCCAGTTGCAAGATACAGTCACAGTCTAATTTGGTGATAGGTACAATTTATTGCAAGTGGCCCAAACAAAATTTATTCTTTCTGTTATCTATTTTAACCTTCTTTCTGTGAAGAAAATGTTTAGGATTACTTTTTTTCAAACAGGCATATCAATTTTCAACTCCTAAATACCATACATGGTTTCATATGGTTTTCATATAATCCTGATAAGAATTGACCTTTTGTAATTTTAGGACTCCCTTTTCTTACAGATACGTGGTCAATATCGCCATGTCCTCAAAGAAAATTACCATGAGAAAGAATCTTTTAGCAGTCAGGAAGCTTGTTTCTATTCAAACATTTTGTTTCTTTTGAAGCAATCTTTTTCCTTTCAAAAATTAACCAACGGAAGTAAACACACTTAGTGTGACAGATGCAGATGTTCATGTATCTATTCCTTTGAAATAGGTTTTGCAGAATTAGTTTGGCTGAACAATGCTGAAAATGTGCAACTTAGTTGCTAGAGATATAGAGTAATACTGTTCTTTTTTTAATTGAGAAGTGAGTATTTTCTATCTTTGAGTCCACTCAACCTGGAACAAGGAAATAATCTTGTGGCTTTTGGGGAATGCAAAGCCAAGAAGAATGCAAGTACTGAGCCACCAGCCAAAGGTCTTATTTTCACTCCTGCCCTTACCGAGTTTCAAGACTTGGTTGATGTCCTGGCAATAGATAATTTTTTTTTTAAATCATAGCACTTTTTTTTGTTTGATACTGATCTTTGTAAATTCAGAAACTCTCCACTAAAGTGCTACCCCACACAGCTGGGTGTTGTCATGGACATAGTGGAATTTTGTGGCTTTTGTGAAGATGAGGGTAGCAGTAATTCCAGACAATATTCACAGGTTAATTTTGAAATGTTAAGGGTAGCTAGCAGGCAGTGTTTGAAGCAATCTGCAAATCTTCTGTCAAGCTTGTGAATTAACTAGTCAAATGTTTGACACATGTTGACAAAAATAAATCCCTGTTTACCTGTTGTGTACCTTGCTCTAAAGTCTTCATAACTTTAATTTATATTTTAGAGCAGTACTGAGAGATGACTGGTTTTGAAAGGGTAACTGCTAACAACAGCAGTAAATATCCAAAATACCTTGTTTGTCTTGAAGGTAGGGGGAAGAAGCCTGCCTTCAGGAATAGAATTACTTTAGGCTGTCTTATGGAAGAGAGTGCCAATGATCTTATCTGTTCATAGCAAAAATAAGTTTTAAGAGTCTCATGAATTTCAACATGGAAAATGCAAAATGCAGCCTGGTGGGAGGAATTGCTCCTTGCAGCAGTATAGGCTGAGAACTGAATGGCTGTGGAGGAATTCTGTTGGAAAGGACCTTGGTGCCTTGGCAGAGAGAGGATGAAATGAATGAGCAGTTCAATGGTCAGAAAATGAACCTGGCAGCATCAGTGGTCAGAGGTAGGCTGGGCTGCTTTAAAAGAAACCAGCTACTAAGTAGCAAAAAACTATTATTCCCCTCTACTTTGGCACTCAATAGACTCCATCCAGAACAATATCCACGTCTGGTGCTGCATAAAACAATTATATTATG
The DNA here is from genome assembly GCF_027887145.1 of Ammospiza caudacuta. Lineage (NCBI taxonomy): Eukaryota > Metazoa > Chordata > Aves > Passeriformes > Passerellidae > Ammospiza > Ammospiza caudacuta. The sequence goes on from NC_080593.1 coordinate 81,465,943, forward strand.
AAAGAATAATTTGTCTGTTTAATTGTAGTTTTCACTTAGTAAAAAACTAAAATTTTCTAAGTCCTAGTTGAAGCAGTCTGAGGTAGGGAGGGCTATCATCAGGCATCAGTGCTGTAAGGAAGACCATGATACTCCTGGTGATATTCCTCAACCCTGTAAATTTTTATGGCTTAATTTATCAGTTACGGTGAGAGGGTTTTAGATTTAGTTTATGAAAAAAAAAGCAATAAATATTACAGGAAAATTGTTTCCATAAAACTGTTTCCATTAATTTTGAAATGTCTGGGTAGTTCTTAAATATATATATTTTAATCCCAATTGCTAATGATAAATTACAAGTAAAAGATGGAGAAGGATATAACAGTGAGGGATATAACAGTATTTTTCTTGTAAAATGAATCTATAACAATGTCTCTGTCTAGAATGCCAGTGGTGAAGTAATAGAACTTTAAAAGGTGTGAAATCCTCTCAGTAATTATGAACCAAGTAAGTTTGCTTGTCAGGCTTTTCAAATCCAACTATTTATTCAAATTGAGTGCATTCTTCTGAAGCTGATATATCTGGAACATGCCTTTTCAATAGAAAAATCACACTTCAGAAGTGTATCAGTATTTCAGCATGCAATGAGATAAACAAAATCATTCTACATAATTTCAGTTAAGTGCTTAAGATGCCTTTCTTATCTGGGCATGTGAGTACTGAATTCTAGTAGAGTCTCTCACCTACAAGATCCTGTGTAAGGGGTTAATGCCTTCTATAGATATACCTCAGTCAGTTTTGGAAAGAAACAATTATTCTGTAAGCAAAACTAAAAGTAATTGTCACAGTGTAGACAATGTTTGAAATGTCTGTTTTAACAAAAAAAAAAAAAAATCCAAAAGACAAAACAAAACAAAGCAAAAAACCCCAAACCAAAACAAACCAAACAAAAAAACCGAAACCACACAAAAAACCCCTTCCTTGCTTGTTTTCCAGGGAATCACAGTCCTCCTAAGCAGTTCAACCCATTTAAAAAACCTGGTTTTTCCTCTATGGTTACATCAAATAAGAATGGGAACTTATCTGTAGTGTTACACTTGATCAGTGAATAACACTGCTTAAAATTAATTCATGGCCGCCCCTTGGAGCTGCTTTGTGTGGGAAAAATCAGTGCTGGAAGCCATGTTTAATAATCCTTTCAGTTCTTGGAAAGGAGAGCAAATGATATTTTACTTCTAATCAGTTATCCACTATTGTGTACTCCCATTGTGAGGGTGAAAGTCAGCATGACACGCTGTCTCCAGACACAGGACAGTCTGCAGGAACTGACAGGTGGAACTTCTCCTTTCTTAAACTAGAGTAGTACCAAGCACAGAACATATTAAGAAGCAAACTACTATACTCCTAAATTTAGGTACAGTTTATATATATATGTATATATGACTTCAAATTTTGCTGCTTCTGTAACTGTTTTCTTTTAATGACAAAAGCTCACCCATTAAATCCTGGGCTGCACACAAAATGGTTTTTGTTTGTAAATTTGCATCTGAGTTCTCTTAGAAACTATTTTCCTTTGGAAAGGGAAGAACATATATTCTGAATTATGCTTCCCATAATCTTCATTACAGTTTGACATACTCTTTCATGTTACAGTAAGTAGGATATGTTCCAGGATGTGCCTAAGGATGTGCTTTAAAATTAATTCAAGTTAAGGACTGAAATTAAGAAAGAGCTGTAGCCAGCACAAAGTGCTGTGTGGGCAGTGAAAAGAATATGCAATAGTCCTGCTGGAACACCCTGAAAAAACCATCAGTGCCACTTAAGTCTGCAGTAGGACAGTATTGCACAATTGGTATTCAGTTGCTTAAGACATTAATAACAGTTTTTTCTTAAACAACAAACTTTGCTAAAAATTAAGTACTTGCCTCCCTAGATGAAAGGTAACAAATTGGAGGAAATTTAATCCCAAGACTGTCTACTAATTTTTGGGTAAAACTGAATTTCTATAGTGTGGGAAAAGGCTGAAATATTCTGAAGTGTTTCACCAATCATCTGATATTGTCTTCTAATATTTTTTAGTGTGTAATATATCTTGGAAGCTATAACTGCTATGTTCCCCTTTTTAGGTATTCATAGCTTGGACATTGTAGAAAGATAATATAAAGTCCTTTTTCCTTAATAAGAGAATAAAAGTTGGGGAATCACAGACCCCAAACAATATTTCTTAGACTGAGTTTAAATATTCTCAGCTCATAATTTTTATTTCCTTATGAAAAATTTCAATATAATGGAGTTTTTATATTCCAGGATGTCTTTAGTCAATTTGATTCAGCTGGATCCTTACAGTGTTTGAAATTCTGCTGTTCTGGTTTCCTTTGTATCTTAAAGGAAAATCATGTATATATGGAAAGCCAATTGACTTCAGAATGATTTCTAATTTTACATCTGAGAGAAGATGTACTTTCTGCTCCCTAATTGTAAGAAGATTTTTGGGTACCACTTTCATGCTTTCTGTCAAACACATCATTCTGTTTTCTCTCCATAGAAGATTAAATGCAATTGCCAGGCTTTCAGTTTCAGGAAATTGGATGAAAAGATAAAACACAGTCATTTGTTGCTCCAGATGTTTGCTTTCTTCCCTGTACAGATGTTTGATATAAACTTATGCTATGACTTATTTTTGGACTTTGACTCTTCAGTAGTTAAATAAAGTTTGCTCAGTTCAGTCTCTGTAATCTGATGAATAAGTATGAAAACCAATTTTCATTAATATTGTACAAACTTTTCCAGAAATTGCTGATTTCCCTGGAAGTGTTTGGACATTCCTTTACGAATTTAGGCACCTATTTAAGAAAAAAGAGCCATTTTTAACATTTTTACAGCTTTTCAGATGTTAAAATTATAGTTGTTACCTAAGTAATCTGAAAAATAATCTGAAATTTCACAATTTAAGATGTCTATAGAGTTAATACTGCTACAAAACTTGTTTATTGGCCTATGTGCAAAAAAATATTTTGAAACACTTTAAGGCTTTAATTAGCTATTTTAACTCTTTTAACTGTTTAATTAGCTATTTTAACTATTCAACTCTAACTTATTTCTGATTTTTCATTTTCTGTGTGTTTTTTTGGAATGTCACTGCATTGCCATCCTTATCTTAGCAGTTGTTTCTTTGACTTTTTCACTAAATTTTATGACACTTATCTCATTATTGGATTTTGGTGACTATATATTCCAGCGGTGAAATATTTAGAATACAAACACTAATATGCTTCAAGAATAAATGCTTTTCTCCCTTGAATCCATAGGTGGATGAATAGCCAGTGCTTCAAGGGAGCAAGGTCCTTTGAATTCTTTCCACAATAATGGATCTCATAATTTAGGCCAAAGTAAATTGGCACAGCTCTTAAATCAACTGTAGTTCACTTTGTTGGGCTGTTGACTGCCAAACATATGCATACACCTAGAGATATATGCACACATATTCCAGAAAAAGGTTATATTTCTTGCCTGAAGACGTGTGCACCTCATTAGCAGCTAAGAGCAGATTTTTGACATGTGGATTTTAAATCTTAAAGCCAATAAGGCATGAATACCCTTGTAGAGCCAGGACTGTGACAATGGTCAAAATAATTTCTCAGATTATAAAGTCACTTGCCAGGGAAAAGAAAATAATCTGTGACACATCTGTCTCTCACTTGGAAGAAATTATTTTTTGAGATGGTACAGCTTAAGATTTAGGAAGAGTAGAGCAAGTAATTCTGACATTATAAAGCAGCATAAAGTTGCTCTGTTTGTAATCTGCAATTTGTAATGTATTTCAGAAATATTATGAATGTGCAAAAAATATGTTATTTAAGATTCAGAATTTAGGGCAAAGAAAACAATATTTTTACTAAGAAATAGTAGTTCCAGTTAACCTGTCATAATCCTGGAGAATCTTATGGTTACTTAACAATTGTGCTTGCTGTACAAACAAGAGAGAGAAAGATAATAAAAAGATAATAATAGTTTAAAATATTTTTTCCAGGTTCTTCTGTCAAAAAATGGAGATTTTAAGTTTTCCCCCTTGCTTTCTATTTCTATGTGTGTGCTAAACATACAAAAAAACCAACCCCAAAACCAAAACAACCTCATAATCATCCTGTGGAATAGAAGTACTTAATATTGCTAACTATTAGTTAGTAATAACTGAATGAATTCCAGCATTTTGCTAGCAAATGTCCAGCTCTTGGAAGAATTTCCCCACAGCTTCCTGCTCTACAGTATGTGCACACAGACACACACAGAATTTCATCTAATGTTTTCCATTAGAACAAGCCAAGCATATATTTGTGACACAAGCAGAGGAAAACCACAGTGGTCTGTGAAGTACTTATCTGACAAAAGGTGAGTCATTTCAATGGAACAGGTGACAATCCTTCAAATATATCCTGTCATGGTGGCAGAAGCCACATCAGAAGATCTAAACATTAACATAACAGGAGCAATGATGTGAGACTTTATCTTGTTGACATGGAAAAGCATATGTCTCTATTGGAGCAATTCAACTAATGTTAAAATATAATTTAATTGTAGTATTTCCTCTCCTCTAGTTGGTTTTTTTTTTTTTTTTTTTTTTTTTTTTTAAATTTCGGGTTACTCTGTGAACTAAGTAATTTAAGATGTTGAGTATTTAAATTGAGACCCATAGCATTGTTATGGTTTTCCTTAGTGTATCTTCAAAAGTGATTCAAAGAGTTATTTTTATCTTGCTTCCAGAAATTACTGGTATCAGGTTTGTCAGGGCTCCTCAAGTACCAGTAGAGGAAGAGAATCCCTGAAAGTCACAATGCCCCAAGGTCCATAGCATGTTACTGTTGCTTCATTCCTGGCTTCAATAGTATGAAATGTTCATTTGTGCTTTTCATAATCCAAGGTAATGTGAGCTGTTTAAATACTTTAGCCATTTAATACAAAAAGTCCATTCAAAATTGAAGGCAACTAGATTCTGAGCATGTTGCCAAGCGTAAATACAGATTATAGTTCTTAATTTAAGATCTAAGCAAGACTATTAGGCATCTACTGGGAGAACTAGATGCTTTTCCTTTAAAAGGTTTGATTTCTATTTGTTTTTTTATTTGTTTTGAGTTTTTGGGTTTGGGTTTTTTTTGCTTGTTTGCTTTGGCTCTTTGCTGATTCTGAAAGCTGAGGAATATTTCTACAAAGTACCAAAATGCTGAAGGTGGTTTGCTAATAATTTAGCATTGTTCCTAAAGGGGTTTTGTGGAATACAATTGTTTATAATTCTTGCATTATCACAGAATGGGGTCAAGTTGGCTAGGGCCACAGAGGTCATTTTGTCCAACCTCTCTACTGGAGCAGGGTCATCACAGAGCACATGGCACAGGATTGCATCCAGACAGTTCTTGAATATCTGCCATTGAGGCAGAATCCACAGCCCTTCTGGACAATCTGTTCCAATACTTGGTTATCAGCACAGAGAAGAATTTCTTCCTCAGATTCAGGTGGGACTTCTGTGCATCTGTTTCTGCCCATTGTCTCTTGCTCTTTGGGTTAGCACCACTGAGAAGAGCCCCTTGACACTGCTCCTTCGGATACTTACAGATGCTGATGAGGCCTCCTCTCTGTCATCTTCCCTTGAGGCTGAGCAGGCCCAGCAGTCTACATTTCTCCTTGTAAGAGAGATGATTCTGTGACCTCATCATCTTTGCTGCCCTCCACTGGACTCATTACAGGGGCTTCATGTGCCTATTATACTGAGGAGGCCAGAACTGGACACAGCATTCCAGATGCTCCTCACCAGAGCTGAGTAGAGGGGCAGGATCACCTCCTTTGGCCACACTCTTCCCAATGCCCCCAGGATACCACTGGCCTTCTGGGCCACAAGGGCACAGTGCAGACTCAAGGAAAGCTTGTTGGCCACCAAGAACCCCAAGTGCTTTTCTGCAGTGTTCTTTCCACCAGGGCAAAGTTACATTTATTTAACTGGGTGATAGACGGAAATACATGTACAGGCATAAACCTTTTCTTTGTTAGTGATTTTTTGCTTCCATTTTGGTTTTAGTATTTCTCGCAGTTTTGAGAAGTTAATATTAACAGACTTGCATTTTTTAGGACACTGTTGAGATAATATATCATATAGAAAGGGAAAGAATCTATACAGATACTAGTGTATTCTTTTTTTAAATATTAACATCACACTAAACTCAAAAAGTAGTTTAGCGAGCAATTTCACAAGCATAAGCCTAAAACCATTTATCCTTTTCTCTCGTGCACAGCTCACTACATTTTTGTGTGCTGCTCTGTTACTTATAAACTTGTTAATGTTTCCTTTGAATAAATTTGCTCAAAGTAGCTCTGGCCACTTTGATATGCTACCATTTACTGCTCCTCTGGCAGCTTATCCAACCTAAGCCTTGCAGTTTTGTGTCATCTGTGATTCAGAGGAACACTGACACATTCCAGAGTGAAAAAAATTCTTTGTTACCCAGATAAATTTTGGTGCTTCTCTATATTTCAAGATATGGCACAGATATTGACTTAGTGGTACTCATTTTCAGTTTTACTCTTAGCCTGCTTTTACTGAGAAAGTAAAGCTATATAGATGTTGTCATTTTCTCAGCTTATCTACATTTCATAATACTTCTTCAACTATGGGAAAGCAAAAGAAGGCAGAAGTGCTTGTATTTTACCTTTAGACACCTCCCTCTAATATATTTCAGCCTGTTTGTGGTGACATACTTCAAGATTTTTGTTTTCCTGGAGACTGCTGTGAGCAGATATTTATTTGTGGATTTGAGACAGAGATTTTAAGTCTCTGCATTTATAAGAAATGCAGGGACATCCATACAAATTACAAATCTGAGCAATATGTTTATCAGCTTTCTTTGAGGTACCCAAAAAAAAAAACCAACCCAAAAAAACCCTAACAATACACATGCACAAAAAAAAATCTTGTTGAATTTATCTTGTTTCTTCAATTTGGACATCCACAGTAAAAATCTGATTTCATGTAATGCTTCAAACATTCCTTTAAAAGTAGTTGTCATGCCTTATGACATGAGACATTATCTTGGTATTCTGACAATTCCAACTCAAACAAACTTCTTTCACTACTAGCCTTGATTACTGCCAGCTACTTAAGGTTTTGCTTGAATGAAAATGGGATATATTGCATACATGAGTAAAAGTGGACTTGAGCAGGACTTCAAAGGATGGCTTGTAGGAGGTAAAAAAGAGAAAATGCCATCAAAGTACAATTGCATGAGTGATGGCTGACAGCAAATCTTATTGAAGTTGTTGCAGTCCCCAGTTGCTTGTTGCTGTTGGAAGTTAGGTTTTCAGTGATATAAATGAGGAACTGCTTTGTTTTTCTGTCTGGCTTCTCAATGTCTTGGACCATTGTGAAGCCAGTTAATACAGATTTATGAAACAATTTGTACAAAAATCTCTTCAAGTAATGGAATTGTGCATATTCTAGATCTACTAAAAGAATTAACAAAGCTTAGCCCACCGTGTAGTACAGAAAACACTGTCATACAAAAACTGAAAAGTTGATCAGTGCTCTGTTCCAGCAGGCATAACAAGGCAGTCCTCCCCTGAAAGAGTTTACAATGGGCATTATCAAGCTCCCTCTGAGAAAACTGAGCCATTGAGGCTATTTAGAAAAATCTTAGCCACTTTAAAAAACCTGACCTTGTTTATTCTGCACCTGTTATAACAGTACGATTAAAATCTTGTTTGATAACTTTTTTGAAAATTAAGTTGTATAGTACTGCATCCCCATTTTCATGCAAGGCAATATCTTGAACAATTTATTAAAAGAAAAAAGAAGAGGTAGAAGGGAGAGACATCTTTAATACTTATTTGCTTTAATACTTATTAGGTTTTTAACTTATTTATCCAAGTGAAGTCTGGTAGAGAGTTATTCTGTTAGGCAGCCTCTTTATAAGTTAAATTACTTTACATTAATATGTCAAATAGTTGGGTTAATCTTTCAGATTAGTATAGATACAGCCATGGAAGACAGTGCTTATTGATCTTTTTAGGAAAGGTCTGAATGAAAACATTCAGTTTCTCCAAGTCATGTAATAAATTGTGCAAGGTTACTCTGGTAAATATCTGCACATTATCTGTAGAATTGTAAAATAAATTTCTGCTGTTCTTAATATTTGAATTTGTGGGGTTTTTAAAAAAAAGGCTGCCACAGAGATCTGGTCTCTTCCTTTTGTACAGCCCCGGATGCAGAGATTTTTGAAGGATGTTATCTCTCTGTTCTTGAAATCTTTTTGGCAGCAACATGAGCAATTCAGCTGCAAATGAAGTCAACAGAAACTTTATCAAGGAAATGTCTACTTTGATAACAGTAAATTACTATTCTGGTATTAGAAAGCATACTAGTCTCAGTTTGGGCATCCAAAATGGAGTATATCTGCTTTTTCTATTCCAATGTCGCAATTTAGTGTTTGATTGGAAAGCTTTTGGTTGTGTTTGGGTTATGGGGATTTTTTGAGGTTTTTTTGGTTTGTTTTTTTTTTTTTTTTGGTTTTGTTTTTGTGGGGGTTTTTTTGTTTGGTTTGGTGGTTTTTTTTTTGTGATATTTAGCGATTTATTATATGGAAATACTGCTGAACCAAGCAATTTATTAAACTGGAATTCACAGATATTATACAAAGCTATATATCCTACAATAAACAATGGAAAATTAAATACTGAAATAAAATGAGTGCTAACTATTCTAAGACAAGCTATGTGTAAGTACAGTGGGAAAAAATTGTAACAGATGGGGGTTGGAAAGCATGCCAAGTTAACCAAATCTTGATTCTGATACTTACTAAGTGATGAATAAATCTAGAGAAAGCAATCTGAACATGCATCTAATCAGGAAAATCTATATAATTTGCTTGTACTGTTGCACTTTATTCCCCACAATTTTATGCTCTACAACATTTTAGGTTGAATTAGTTCCTCTATTTATTGTTTATCCATTCTAAGATAAAACACCTGTATGCAGGACTTCAAATGTTCAAATCATTTGCCATATGGTGAATGTCTTTAACTCCCCATAAAAGGCACTTATACTGACATAAATTTCTGTGTTGTTTGAAAAATTCATTATTGCTCTCAATACTTCTGGATGTTGATACATCTTTCAGATACATGTTTCTTCAAATTTCCTGAAGATTTTTGCAATTTCATTCCAAAGAATTGCTTTTGTAAATATGGCAGACTGTATTTTCTTATAAACATGCTTATAATAGCTATATTATATTAACAAGATTAACATAAAATTGTAATTCATTTTCCTCTTTGACCTGACAATGCTGTGTTTTGATAAATGCTAAACTCTCTTGGTAAGTTAGTAGAGCTACAAAGAAAGGAATCAAATTGCTGGCCAATTAAATATAGAGCATAAAGAGCCAAGTAGAATAATTCAGGACTCTTTAATAAATGAGCCATTTAAAATTGCAATATCTCATTTTCTTGACAAATATTCTAATGTGAAGAGAAAATGGCTAAATATTTATCCTTTCTTGTGACAGATAGTAAGAAATGGGGAAAGGATATTAAATTAATCTTCTTATTATAGGCTTAATGTAAGTCTTCCCGTTCTTCTTAATTTGTATTCTCAGCCCTCAAAATTTACAGAGACTTTGTTCATGTCCATTTAGCTTGTATGAAGAAGGGACTTAGTATTTTTAGTGTGTTCATACTTCAATTTTTCTCTTGGTAAGGCCCTTTACTGGGAGGCAAAATTAAGGCGTCCTTCAGGTATACAACTACTGTATAATACCTTAACCCCCAGTGTTCATGAGCCTCTTTCCCCTTAAATTTAGAATGCAATAGATTGCAGCAGGAACATATAAATACAAATAAATAAATATATATATATAAAAATAAATATAAAACAAATAAATATAAAACAAATTCTCAGCAAAGTTTACATCTTTCCTTCCAGATTATTTCCCAGGAAGGTGGAACCACTCTTCACAAACTGGTGGGTGTCACAATTGTCAAAGGAGAAACAACTTGTATCGGCTTCTACAGATTTTTGGCTTATGTAGTGGCACCAAATGTAGCCACAGATGTATGAGTTTCTTGGAATAAATAAATATATTATTCTTTGAACCCTCCTGGTACTTCCAAGAATCTGACAGATTCAACAGAAGAAAAATAATCTAGTAAAGGACAGCCAGTCACTGGTGCACAGGTGTCACATTTTCTGATCATATCAGATACTAACCATAAATATTAAAATATGTGGAATAGGTTATTAACAAGAACACTTTTCTGTAGTGAATTTTTAAATTATCTTCTGTACAACACTGAATAGCTTTAAGTCTCTCCTGAACTCTCGGCTTCTTCCCTAGAGAAACAAGTCACTTCATGTATCTCTTTGACTGTCAAAACTCTTGGGCCATTTCTGCCAAAGCAAAAAAAAAAAAAGGTAGCAGTCTCTAAATGTTGAACGTATATAAAAATTGAAGTTTCACTGACAGTTGCAGCCAGGGAGGTATGAGAAATAATTTATTACAAGTAAAACTCTTGCTTGGTCAAATTTAAATATGTGTCCACAGAAAAAAGTCATTGGTAATCCCAGAGCTCACAGAATTACAATTTCTGTACAACCAGAAAGAGGATGCTAAGGTTATATGATGACTTGGTCAGAGTATCTCCAACAGATCACTGCCATAACTTCAAAGCTGCTGTTTTAAAGAATTATTTTGATGAGGACTTCTCCTCTAATGGTGTTAGTTGGGAATGCTCCCTCATTTCTTCCTCTCATAAGAGACACTTTGAAGTTGTTGTATCTTGAAAATATCTCCCATTCAGGAATTGTGTCACTCATAAAGCAGGCTTAACTGCTCTTAAGTCCTCTGTCTGCTGATGTCCTTCAAAAAATATAGAAGTATATTCCCATACCACTAAGACAGTTTTAATATGCTTATATAAAACCTTTCCCCTTTATATTTGGGGAGGATAACACAATTGATGAAGCCAGATCCATGCATGTTGTTTTGAAGGGCTCTTGGGAACAATTCTCTGTCACCCTGGACTTATGACAATGGTAGTGCTAAAGTTTCCAAATTTGTCCTTCATTTAATGAGAAATATCTGCATTTCTCCACCCTTTGATGAGCAGTCATTTCTTGGAGTTCTCTGCTGAGTGTAAGGATAGCTGCCTTGGGAGCTATCAAGCATTAAGTATAACCTGTTTATTTCTAGAAACTGCATAATATGCTCCATCAATCTATCTATGCTTGCTTCCCCTACAAGTAGTTTGCAACTTGTTCAAATAGGACGACCAGAAATTACCTGTCTCAATGGAATTTTCAAGAGTTTGAAATTACACCTCTGCTCCTTTTAAAATTTGCAGATTCACCTGATTAGGAGTAAGAAAATATTTTTTATTTGGATTAACTGTAAAGGATGGAGGTGGAATCTGTTCCATATTGTCTCACTTGATTGATAGGGATTTATTTAGCCACCTCCTATTTCTTACCTAGTCTTTTAGTAGGGTCAGTTTCAGTGGATGTATAAATTTGCATGCAACAAATATTAAAAAAATTCTTCCTCGAAGCCCTCAGTAAGTAACTTTGGTGTCACTGTCCAAATAATTTTTAGCTTTCATGCTCTTTTTTCATCATATTGCTGGGGTTTTTGGTGGTGTTGTGTGGGAATTTTTTTGGTTTTTTGTTGATCTTGGTTGGTTGTGAGTTTGGGGGTTTTTTGCAGGGGGTGGTTTGTTGAGTTTTTTTTTTTTTTTTTTGTTTATTTTGTTTTGTTTTTTATTTATGGTGATATGTGTTTTACTGAAGAGCAATAAATCTAATCCAGAAGTGACATTCTCTGCATGATGGAGAAATACCTTGTAGGTATGTTTGTGCTCATTTTTAAAAAGTTGACACCTCCAAAAATACTTGCTAAAACAATAAAAGAACCAACTAAGATTGAGTAACAGGGCAGTAAGTTTCCTGGGGGGGAGGATTGCTTTCAACCCTTCCAAATAAGGAGGCCTGGGAGGTGGTTAGAGTTTAGTCCTTTATGCATGTGTACTTATTACAATAATGCAAATACTATAATATTCCAGTCCCTTCTGCTTCATTGTGTAATTGTGGCATGCCAAGTAATAAATCTTGAAAAGACAAGTTTTCTTCCAGAAATTTGATTAGCCATAATTCTTGAGTATAGGAACACATAGGCTGAAATACAAGTTTTAATTAATGACTCAACTTTTTTTTTTTTTTCCTGGGACCTAGTATTCAGGATCACCTCTACTGACCTGACTGCTGCCAGCAGGCCTACCCAGAAATTCAAGAAAATATTGAAAAAATGAAGTTAAATACTCCATAGATTATTATATTAAAATAATTTACTTAGCAAATTAATATTTTTTTCTTGCAAGCATTTTTTTCCTTTGCAATGATATGGACTATTTGGTCATGTAGATGATAATATTGAGAGCATGTTTGAGCCAGTGCACAGAACTACATGGGTTTTTAAAATTTATTTTCTGAATTAATTGACAATATTAATTCACAGAAAACACATCTTGACATTCTAGAGATCAGTATTGACTTTTAGCCTGAGTAAGATATCTCAAATTTATGGCACTGGAAACTTGTCTAGAAACACAAAGGGATTGGACAGACAGGATTGGGACATAGTGTGGCTAAATAATTCTCTTTATAGCAAAGCTATAGGAGAAACCTGAACACCAATGGAAGGATGCAGAGACTTAAACTAAGGCAGACTAGGGAAAATGATAAAGTGTTATGGCTAAAATAATTCACTAAAAAAAAAGAGACCAATTTCTACTGACATTGTGTGATTCAAACTTTCTTAAAAGAAACTAAAGCGGAAGTGCCAGTGGATGTCAAATGCTGAGGTGACTCAGAAATAAAACTTTTTTTCTAAGATGTTCAAATTTTAAGGCAATCAGACAGACTCTACTGAAATAAATTTTGAGCAATAAAATCTGTCATATACATTGAAGTGCTGTCCCTGGTGATTCCACATCTGTGGCTCTGCCACTTAATTTGCACAGTATTACCTGGACATTGCTAATGCTGTATGCTAGTTACACAAAAGCAATTCTGTTATAGAAAGGTTTTAATGTTGGAGGGACTTATGTGATCTGCTCATGACTAGTGTTAGGTTTTGCTGCACCTGAATTGACCCACCTCTTCTGAGAGAATCAAAAAAGCTCTTCCTGAAAAGAATGAGGGTGAAAAATTACTACAAGGAGTAGCTAAAAAAACAAAATGAACAAACCAAACCAAAAAACCCTAACCAAACAACTAAAAAACCCACCACTAAAGGACTAAGTGGTTAAAAGTATAAGGAGAATGCCAGTGGAAAACAGAGTGAAATACCTTGGCAGCATGTGTTGCTGCCTATAAGTAGCCAAAGAAGGATGAAATGCAAGAAATGTTTTTTTTTCCAAAGATGTGACAAGCCAAGTGACTGTAAATAATCTTCCTCCCACCCCCACATCATCTTCTTCCCACAGTGTTCCAGACAGTTGTACTGGAGGGGATCAGGATGAATCTGGCAAGGGAATTCTGTAACTTTAGTAGCACACCGAGAGAGGAGTAAAATGAGGGGTATGTGTACACACAATACAGGCTATGTGGTTGTTTTTTTTTCCCATATCACAGAAGTTCCCTTCACCAGGAGAATGAATACCAGCTTTCCAGGAATTGGACCCAGGCAGTGGCAATGTCCAGACTGAGTCTGTCCTGGAGTGTAGTTGTGCACACTGCTAGCACCAGCTGTGTGAGTGGGTTCTCAGCGGAGGAGTTCCCAGAGGTCTTGGGCGGCATTGTTCCACTCAGCTGACTTTGCATCGTCTTGGTCCTCATCCACCAGCCTTTCTGTGAGGGAGCAGCAATGGGCTAAACCCAGCCTGTAGTGATAGTGTGGAGAAAATCTTGTGAAGAATGGAAATTCTGGGCCTGCACATTACATCTGCCACTTTAGAAAAGGCTTGACTCGTATTGTGCATGTTATTGCCAGAGTTCGAATTTGGAAGTGAGAATAATCGCTCACCAGTGATGATGAGACCTCTGTTCCTTTTCATGGAAAAACAGCATCAAAAGAAAATGCGCTGACTATTCCCACTTAAATAATCATTTGTTAAAGTAATAGTTTGTATAAAACTAAAGAATAATTGCAATTAAAAAAACCATCTCCAGACCCATTTTTTCAACATGGAACTACATGATTGTAGTTTTGTGGAATGTCTTCAGCAAAACACTGTGTAGGAGAGAGTGAAGCCTTTGCCCTCCTTTGAGGAAGAGATGATGGGGAAGAGTAAATGAGGAGAAGATGAGATGAAGTGTGGATGGCCAGCATTTGTCACCGATCTGTACTCCTCGATGTCTCACAGACACACAAGGTGAGCAAAAACATCCTTTCCTAAGATCCCCTTCTGCACTGGTGCTAGACAGGAGCTTTGGCTCACTGGCCATGGCTTGGAACTGTTTCATTTTTTACCATTTTCCCATTTTACATCATCGCTTCCTCCCCACAAGATTGTGGGTGCTGAAAGAGCACAAAAGAATTTTAGAGGATACCTCTTTTTCTCTTCCCTTTAGTATCTGATCCTACAGCCATTGTTTACAAATTCTTTTTGAAGTTGCTGGTAACATCTGCCTCCGCAGCTTCTTGCAGCAATACTTTCCATAATTTCACCACTTACTGTGTAAAGAAGCACTTTCTCATGCCTTTTAGATTCATTGCTTCATAGCTTTCTAAAAATATACTGGCTTTTAAAAAACAAATATATTGTAATGAGTTTTAAATTCATCTAACTTTTGAAAAACTCAAGAAAGATTAAGTGGCATATTGTGTTATAAACCAAATTATTAGTTACAGTTGTTATAGTTTTAATGAATATTGTTTGGTATATAAATCAGCATTCTGATTTTTTGAGAGGATCCTACAAAAACAACCATTACCAATGGGGTCCTACTTGAAGGCAATTTAATAGAATATAACAAAGTAATTTTTTAGTGATAAGTTAATAAATCATGGCATATATTTTAGGATGCTGTCCATGGCTACTTTACCCTGGCACAGTAATGCTATAGCCTTTCTTCCAGTGAAGTGTTTCAGTAACATCTTTTATACATGATTTATTTAGTTGCAAATTATTAATGACAGCAGGAAATACATAAAATGGTCATGCTAAAAACTGTGCTTCAATATATAGATAGAATTCCAAGTGCCTAGGTGCAAAAATACAGTACAAGGCCTTGGATTTTTAAATATCTGAAAGATGAACGTTTTAAGCCAGGAGGAGCATTCAGCCAATATCAACAACTAACTTTTAGTTAGTTTTTTAGCTAGCTGAGGCAGAGAAGTACTCTGGACTGTGGTTTTACTTTTTCTCAGAGCTGTTCAAGCCTGCTCTGGACTGAAAACCCAGAAAAACACGCGGACCTCATACCTGTGGCCCACTGGGGCCTGGGACATGGCATTTTCCCGTGCAAGAGGGAATGGTTGCAGACTGAGTCAGCTGAGCTACTCCCCTCTACAAGGACTTTCTGAATTTGCCACCTCTTCAGAACAGCGAGAGGTTTTACTGTTCAATATTATTCATTTTTTATGCTTGTGAATACTTAGCTTGCTAAATAAACATTTTTTTCCACTTTTCTCCAAGGAAATATTTTCCCAAACTAGCTGGGGGAGGGACCACTTGAATTTGCTTTTCTACAGGGACCTCTAGAAAATTTCAGAGGTTTCCTCTCAATTTTTGCCCTAAACCAGAACATTATTTTAGGGTGTTCTGGTTCATTTGTTCCTATTTTGGTATGTTGAGGGAGTTATACTGACTCACAGAAGAATGATACTAAGAACTAGAGAAGTTCAGTTGCCTCATTGTAGAAACCACTGGTTTTTTTCCATTCTCTGTGACCAGAGCCACAGTTTCAAAGAAATAGTAAGCTATCCTTCTTAAATATTTTTCTGAAAACTTCAGCAGTCTGAGATTGGGTAATTTGCCAAGTTGGGGTCTTAAGCAGTTTGGATTATTGGCATTTTTTGTTATTTTTTTTTTTAATTTGGTTTGAGGGGTTTGTTCCCAAAATACCCTGACATGGCTGAATATATATAGCAAAATCATTAAGAGGATGCTCATTAGTTTTAGTGGAACAAAGTGTTCAGTTAAACTCTTAATCCAGTGTTTTGATGCATTTCATGAATCAGGTGGAAAAGAGCAAGAAGCAGTGAAAAATGAAAACAAAAAACAAACAATTCCCTTTACAAAAACAATGGCTACCACTTTTAAAATTCTACAGAGGTTATACTCGTACTGTTAATAACAGATGCCTGCTAAAGAAACATGAAAGTTAACTGACCACAGACAAGCAGAGGCAGACCATTAAAGAACTCCACAGAGCAAATAATGGAAGGGAAATTCTGAAACACTGATGGTGAACTATTGATATTCCTGCTATGGAGTGAAAATATTGATGGACAGAAGTCCTAAGACTCAATTCAAATTACACTTTTCTGAATTTGGGGGTTTTTTAACATAGAATAAGTAATCTGTTTTCTGTCAGAGATGTAATCCATTGTCTGTCAGAGATAGTCATGTCATATACACAAATGAAATAAAGCTATCTAATTATTTTCTATAGAGTTTCAAAATTTTCTGTAAAAGTACCCATGGGTAATTAACGTGAGAGACCATTTAACTACCTTTGAAATAAAACATTTACCCTCATGCTGACTCATGATGCTGGAATGCTTGAGCAGAAATCAGTTGCTTGCAGCAAGCAAGCAACTAAGTGCGAATAATTCATTTAGGTATCACACATCCTTACAGTCACCTGATAAGGCAAGCATGAAGCATTAAATTTCTGCAGTCTTTTACTGCCAATGACTTTTTCATTTTTATCCTTTAAAGTGTTGGAATTGAGAGATGGCATCAAGTTAAACTATACCTGAAGAAAAGGAAACATATAGAGATAAAAAAGAGAAGATGCCAATGTTAAAATGTTGATGCAGTTGTATATCTACATTTTAAGAAATCAATTTTTCAGTTCTGTAGCAGTTCCCTGAAATATGACATAAAACCTGGATAGTTCTAGAACTAACTCTACTGTTATTATGTGAACAGCCCCCTTTATAAAATCATAGATGAGCATGATTCCTGACCAGCTGAATTCAGATTAAGTAGATTTTTGAATCAGTAAAAGTATGTTAACAAGGAATTGTGATGTCCAAATGTCTTTTTTTAAAGGATTTTGTCAAGACTATATGCTATACTTGTTCTGCTATTCATATGGATTTAGCCAAGCTTTTATTTAATAAAGATTGGGAGATTGCTATGCCTTTAGGGGTTCCCAAAGAAATCCAAAATAAAGCAAAGGAGGGCTATTAGATTGTGATAATCTCAAAATTGCCACAGTTATACCTTAATTCCTACAGAAGCTCTTTAGCTGAAAACATGTTTAAGAAGGAAAGAAGACATAAACAACCCACCAGAAGAATGTGAAAAACTGATTTAAAGCATCCAGCTCATCTGGCTTTTTGTAGCCCATGGCAGTGTGAGATCCATCATCACCCCCTGAGGAACTCCACTCCTGATCAGTTACCAGTTTGACTTTGAGCCATTAACCACCACCCACTGGGCTTGGCAATTTAGCCAGACACCCACCCATCTCTGGTCCATCTGTCCAGATCTTAGAAGCTTATCTGTGAGAAGGTTATCAGGGAGACTGTGTCAAAAGCCTTGCTAAAATCAAGGAAAATGACAACCTCTGTTCTTAGAAAATAATTTTTATAGACAGCAACCAGATTGGTCAAATGGGACTTACCCTTGACAAATGGATGTTGGCTTTTTCCACTGACTTTCTTGTCCTTCACATCCTTCCAGAAGGACCTGTTCTTGTTCTTTGTTTTATGGTTCAGGGTGTAAATTGCTTTCCCAGATGTTGAGCTCCAAGGTCTTCATATTATTATTATGGTATTTTTGGGCACATATGAAAGGTATTTATATGACTACTGCTGAATTCTCTATTTTCATCCCAAAACAAATTTACAGTTAAAAATTAATAGAATATGTTAATGTTTTTAACTGTAGTAAAAGCTGTAGTCTTTTATTAGAAATTTGTTTGGTAAATTAATATTTTACATCCTTATGGCTGAAGTTGAAGATAAGTTTTGACTATTTTTCTTTTTAAAACATGGAAAATAAAAAAATCTTATTAAGAGAATGCACTTACTGTAACTTACTTCCAGATACTTACAGCAAGCCAAGTTTCAAAGAAATATTGAGTGCTCTTTGCAAGAATTATGTATTTCTAGTTCTTAATCAGTGTTGAAAAATTTCCTTCGTCCTTTTTTGACTTCTTGTGATGTGCTTTAAGTAGTTTGACTGTTTTGATGATCTCTTAAAGCTTTCGTACTTGCTTGGGAGCAGAGAAAGCTGAATGTCACTGCTCTGTCAAATGTAGGTGAGTGATGTCACATTATGGTCAGTGGCTGTTTGGAGCCAGAGGGAGCAATAGACTGGTGAAATATATATATATTTCCAAGGCATAGAAACAGGAAAATAAAATAAAGAATGAAATTGCTATTAAAATTATGGAAGCATCATTCCCCTCCATTGCAAGTCAAAATGCTGACATTAACAATTTATTTCATCTCCACCTACCCCAGGGCCCTTTACTGTCCTTTTTTATGGCTCTAGAAACGATCACAAACCTTTACAGAACCAGGTTTTGAAGTTTGTGCATGTGAGTTTCGAATCTTAAACATGTGGCTTGACAGGAGAGAGCAGACAAAGTTCTACATTTGGGGTATTTTGTTGCTGTTGTTGTGCCAGTAAAACACTTATTTGGGGAACTTTCTATGTGTGTAATTTTACATAAGTAAGGCATGATAAGGGGGAAGGAAATCACTCCTTTCAGGCAGTTGTAGAGAGTGATAAGTTTACCCCTGAGCCTCCTTTTCTCCGGGCTAAATAGGTCCATCTCCCTCAGCTGGTCCCCCTAAGACTTGTGCTCCTGACTCTTTATCAGGTTTATTGCTCTTCTAATGAGTAGCGCTATATTTAAGTTTTCACTATTTTGTTAAAATTATGAAAGAATTTCTCTCAGTATCATTCCTTTCACTTAGAATTTCTCTAATACTACTATGTAAAAAGGTAGGGTTTTTTTAAATAGGTCAAATTAATTGAAACAAAGCTAAATTAATACCTTTGATTTTGAAAGATGAAATTTATATTGGCTGATAAAATAATTAAAGTATTAAATCCAGTGAATTTGCCCCATTAGCATTTTCTATATTGACCTAAAATTAAAAAATAATTGCTACAATAATGATATTTTCTGAGGAGTCAGATATAAAACATTAGAAGTTGATCGGGAGATACTTGAGTTTGGAATTACCTGATTTTAGTGACAAGAAGTTCCTAATGATTGATAACAAACTTCTAAATGCATTTTTGTTCAAGTCTCTGATGGTCCTTTTCAAAGGCCATCTTGAATATTTGCATCCTGGTGCTCAGCTGTGGTTTAATGTAAAATGCTGCTTTGTTGTGAATGATGGAAACAGCAGGCACAATTCAGTCAGGAGATGACAAGGCATTTCATTGTGAAGTTTTCTGCTTAAACATTAATTCTTGTAGGTATTCTTCTCTGTGTGGAAAGTCTCATGTTAATTTCCATTAATCCATAGCTTGTAGAAGCTTAAAAAGGTGAAAGGTGTTTTCAAAATCTTTTTGTGTGTAAGGTACTCTGTCTAATAGCTTCTTGAGTACTGTCTGAGTGAAAAATCTATCAACCCTTTAGCTTCATGTTTGGGACTGTGTATTTGATGGATTTTATGATTTGTAGCATGTTTTTGTTGTGAGAATAGGCACATACCTGCCTGACTAAATAAAACCAACATAGGGAAAGGACATTTTTTCAGTGAGTGACTGTTATCGCAGATGTGGCATGAAACAACTGTATTCTGGGAAATAAAGCAATGCACATGGAAAAGCTAAAGGACAAAGAGATTATCTGCTAGACTGACCCAGGGTCTACAAGCAAGGAAACTGCCAGCTAAACAGAAGTCCATGAATATACATCACAGCCATGCTGAGCTGAACCATGTCCCCAGTCCTTCTGCCCACATACTCAAACAAGCCAAGCAAGCAGGAGGGCAGGAACCAGCAGAGAAATTTTTACTTTGTTGTGCCTCTGAATGCCTCTGAATGCTGCATCAGACATAATCTTCTCTTTACTCTTGACGTGATCTAAAATAATTTGAGACATTAGGCCGACTTCCTAGGATGGAGCATTAAAAGAAAGAACAGAAAAGGAACACCTGCTGTGAGTGACTAGAGTCCTAATTCAGTTTGTCTCTACATTAATGACATTTTTGCTCCACCTACTGGTAGGATGGCTTGGAGCCTTCTGAATTGCCATCAGGTGCTTGCACCTCCTTCTGCAATTAGTCCTCCTACTGAGGCTAGAAGAATCACTGTCAGTGTGCAGAAAAAAGAAATAAGGAAATGTTGATACCTTTTTCTAAAAGTTTTGGAGTGGGAGAGAAATTTTAATTTTAAGGGAGAAATAAGCATCATGTCTCAAAATGTGCAAACAGAGAAGTGTTCCCTGTGTTAAAGATGGCTGGTGCTCCTAATTTTGGAGTATAAAACAATGAACAAAACAACTCATCAAACAAATTCCCCCTCCAAAAAATTCTAAAACTTTATACCTTAATATTGTATGTGTTAACTGGTGTATTGTCTAAAATCCATCTTGCTATGACAAAGCACAAAACTGTCCTTATATAATCTTCCTTTCTTGCCTTATGGCATAAGGGAGCTGACAGTCATTATGAAATGCTGATTTGATAGCAGTGAGTGTGTCTCAGTTCTGATTGCTCATTTTGCCACATTTCTTGATTACTGTGTGATGTCAAGGAAAATAGGACTTCTGAGTTTATTTGCACAGCTGTTCTGATTAGTTATGTTTGGTTTTATGCCAGGAGGTTCTCAAAGGTTTACTCTGTTGTTTCTGAAGCTGTCAGCTTACTGCCTCTGTCTTTTTAGAATGATATCCAAACACATTTGTTGGATGTATTGTTTCAGTCTTACTCACTGGACTGAAGTCAATGAATAAGCTTCTTTAAAAATTACTGGTTCAACAGCTGTAGATTTCTCTTCTAATCACATGCTGAGGTCATCATGAGGACACTGTGCTGTAATATAATGGCAATTCTTTAACAAGGCTTACATGGTGAAGTTGATAACACCACACAAATCAGATTATAGTTTTTCAAATGGGAAAAAATCCCACCAGTAGCTGAGGTTTCATTGACATTTGGTAGATACTTCTAGTTGCAATGCCTGCTCTGTTTGGACCAGTGTATCTGAATTGATGTTAAATCAGGCCCTTCTAATCACATACAAAATCACAGAACAGGTGAGGTTGGTAGGGATGCTTGGAGATTACTAGACAAATATCCTTACTGAAGTAGTATTAGCTAGATCAGGCTGTGCAAGGATGTGCCCTATTGTGTTTTGAATATCATGAAAGATGGAGGCTTCACAACCTCTCTGAGATACTTGCAATGTTTCATCTCTCTTACCATAAAGAAGTTTTTTAGACAAACAAATTTAAGCCCACAAAATTATATTAGTTCTTCATCACATGGGTATCGTAATGAGGTATAAGGTGAAGTACTTCTTTTTCCTCCACAGGACTGGGTCATTGTGACTAAAATCATAAGAAGAATTGGGCTACCTAGCATAGGACTGGAGATGGAAGTCATATCCATGAGTCTGCAAACAGAATAAAAATAAAAAACATTATTCTTTTGTCCCACTCTTATTCAGTGAAGAAACTTTTCCGACACTCGCACCCCTAGCTGCAGCTGCCAGTCTCTTTGATTCTGTAGGCTCCCTCTGCTGTGTTTCTGATCTGCCCATGGCTCCACAAGTGTAACAGCAGAGTTTCTGAACTATTCAGAGCCTAAACAAAGAATCAGCCAGACTATTCTCCTCTAGATATAATGCAAAGAAAATGATCAGTACTCTTCAGCAATTTGAACAGGAATACCTGCTCTTACAGTCATCAATGCTCCCCAAATGATTTCCTGCAAACTGAAAGTGTGTAAATTCCAGAAAACATATGAAATTATGATGCTGCTGAAAAAAATTCCTGTCAGCTATTTATAGTCATTAAACTTTCAGGGATTAAATTCCTATCAACTACTTTTAGAGATCGGAGGAGAATATATCGAGTAGCCCAGGGGGGAAAACTTGGATGTGTTTGCAGATGTAAAGCTCAACATGACTTGATAAGGTGCACTCACAGCCCAGAAAGCCAATTGTATCCTGGGCTGCATCCAAAGCAGCGTGGGCAGCAGGGTGAGAGAGGGCTCTGTTCTGCTCTGTCCTGGTAAGACCCCATCGGCAGGGCTGCATCCAGCTCTGGGGGTCCCAGCACAAGAAGGACATGGACCTGTTGGAGTGAGTCCAGAGGAGGGACTCAAAGTTGGTCAGATGGCTGGAGCACCTCTCCTTTGAAGACAGACTGAGAGAGTAGGGGCTGTTAAGTCTGGGGAAGGCTTCAGGGAGACATTAGAGAACCTTCCAGTAGGCAAATAGGGATTACAAGAGGGTGGAGAGAGTAATGTGGCCTTGAGAGTGCCAGAACAGGTTTAGATTAGATGTAAGGGAGAGTGTTTTTGCTGTGGGGGGGATGAAGCACTGAGAGGTTGCCCAGGGAGATTGTGGACTCCCCATTGCTGGAGGTGTTCAGGGCCAGACTCGGTGGGGCCCTGAGCAACCTGGTCTAGGGGAAGGTGCTCCTGCCCATGGCACAATGCTTGGAAATGGGTAACCTTTAAGGTCCCTTCCAGTCCACACCATTCTATGATTCTATGATTCTCTGAGTTTGTGATCCTATAAATTGACTACAATCTGATTAGTTCTGTCTGTTTTTGACTCCCTATTTACAGTCTTCTTTAAGATATTAACGACATATGTCTGAAAACAGATGCTGTGTTCTTCCAGTAAAGATGGGCTCAAATGAATGCTTACATGCCAAATCTAAGGCAGCTGGTGAATATTTAGGGGTATTCATCAGAGAAAACATCTTTTTATATGTAAACGGACCATTCCAACAAATAGCTATGCTGCATCTGAATTTACTTGGACTTGATGCTGCCGTATTAGACACTTTGTGGGGCTGTGATAGAGCAGGAAATACATATGTATGGGCATGTACACACATGATCTTTTTGTATCTTCTCAATGGTAGCCTCTAATTCCTCTAAGCTGATGGGGATCTCAAAGAGTAAGGACTAGTTACACGTGGTTTCGTTGTACCCTCTCTGTTCTGGTGTTTGGCTTAATGCCAGCATTTCTGTCATACATATCTAACACAAGAAAGGAAAAAAGAAAAAAGTATTTCAACAAGCAGTAAAAAGCCTTGCTGGGGATAGGCATATTTTTCCTTGTGTCCCTAATTATGTATTTTGTATTTTCATTCTAGAAGCATGCTTATACACGCCAGATACATGGGTTTTATTCTTGTTGCCAAAAAACCGATCATCCCAGCTCTGAGGATTGCATTCAACCAAAAGTAACGCTGACTTTTTTTTTTTTTACTGATGTTTTTAGCCTTGGGGATCTCTGTTATCACCTGCATTTTCAAACCCTTTCTATCTTCTTGTGTTTGTTTCTCAGAGGCCGCAGTTACCTAACAAGGGTGACTATTCTGTGTGATTATTCTGTCAGCTGCTAGTTAGAGAAGAAAGGGCTTGTACAAAACAGACTGATGCATTATTTTTTTTTTCTGAAAAGGCATCTGTTATGATGTATGGCTTTTATACATGCATATACGCTCATAAAACTATCAGCCTTTTTAGAACATCAGAATCTTACCACTGCAATTAAGACACTTGAGATCTGACAAGAAGATCAGTAGCGTTAGTAGAACTCAGGAGATTTAACAAAACTAATTAAAATTACCATATTGGGTTTCTTCTCTTTTTACTATTATGATATCACTGGAATGAATTTGAACATGTATCTCAATGCTATTATATCTATTCTGTTATGGTGAAGTTTTCTTACCAGAGCAATCCAACGTGCTATGGAAAAATACCTCAGTGAAAATGTGTCTAGCTCTAAGGCCATAGGTTTTTTTGCTCTTTTGTGCAGAAAAATGAATGATTTGGACAGCTAAAAATAGCATGTATTTGAAAATGAAGCATAAGCATATAAAATAACTAAGGACTTTTTAAATTTTGACTAATTAGTGATATTTAGGTCATGTGAAAAATTTCAGGAATATAGATTTTTTTTCTGCCAAGAATTTTAACAAGTAACATCAAAAGTACCAATTCTGAATATCTTGGGCTGGCATTAGATAGAAGAGAAGTAGTGATGCTGTAATGTACATAGTTAACATTTTGGTTTTCTGAAGACTGATCAAGGTGAGAAGATATTTTTAAAATCTAACAAGAGCAGTAGTTAAAGAACATGAAAAATAGGGCTCTGAAATATAAAAGAAGAGTAAAAAGAGCAAAGCAGTGCCCCAGACAGAACTTTGAAATAGAGTTTAAAGCTGGTAATACAGGAGTAGAACAGAATTTAAATATGAGCATGCAGAACTTTAAACTCTTTTCTATGGCTAGAGTTATGGATAGAGCAGGAAGTAGATTTAGAGAGTGTGTGTATGAGTTTGGATCCAGAAATGGAATGAAGTATACCACTGCTCCTACAAGGTAATTGATGCTCAGATGAAGTCTTAATATGAAATTATTTAACCTTATTTACCATGTTTCAATGGAGCATAGGCATAATGGAGCAATCCAGCATAAGAAAGCATGTTTTTAAAGACTGTATTTACCGACAATTATTTTCTACATGACTTACGTCAAAAATATAGGATCTTATAAGAAATTTAGATTATGAGTATTTTAATTGCCTAGAATTCCTCCTCAGTTCCCAAGGTCTACAATATTTTTGAAAAATGAATGAAAAATGCCTGTTTATAACTACTGCTCCTTATTCTTAAAGAATAAGGCTACTAGTCAGTCTGTGTTTTATTCCTCCCTGAAAAAAAAGCCTTACTCTTGTTTTTTCTTCATTTTAGCAGAAACTGGAAATACAGCTTTTGCATAGCTTTTTATATTCTCTTTCAAATTATGATCAATTGATTTTCCATTTCCCCAATTTCTTGTTGAAGTTTTTTTCTAGAGGTTTACCAAAATAGGGAATCTTTATCTAATAAATTGTTGTAGAGTAGTCTTAACTGCCTTACCCTCATGTAAAATTCTACTGAAGTTAAAGAAATTGTGCTGGCAGAAAGAAGCAAAGCATCTATTTACACTGTGTACTCTTGGCCAAGAATTTTATCTCTTCAAGCAACTCTCAGGGAGGAGGAAGGCAGGTTCAAACCTTGTGAAGTGGCATGTGTTAATGTTCTTCAGTTAAAAACTGTATTACATTTTGATTGGCATGTACCTCAGAGCTTACAACTTCTTTTTTCTGCAGATGCTCTATTAAAAACCAATTAACTTTCAGTGTAATCAGGTATTTAACTTATCAGTTATGCAGTGAAAAATGTTGGGGGTGATAGCAATGACAAACAGGCTTACCAACTAATCAGCTGTCTAATTAATTTGAAAGTCTTTCATGTTTGATAAAAATTATGCATATTACGAACTGTTTAAATCCTGGGGATAAATATACCTGTGTGAAGGTTTGTCTTGGGATATATTCAGAAGGCAGCTAAAACATGAGGTGTTATGGTACAAAACCATTTTGGTTTCTTCTTTTTTATTTTACCTTCCTCATATGTTAATAGAAAAATCTAGAAAGAGAAAATGATTTAACTAAGGTTAATTACTAAACAACCTTTTCAATGATGTCAAAGCTGATGTTCCAGGGCAGACCTGCATCTGCAATCAGGGAATATTTAATTTCCTGAAAATTTCAGGGCAGATTATTACTTGTCTCCAGTTATGTATAAATGTTATGGCCTTTTCATCCCAAACAGGCAATTATTGACAGGATTTGGGTATTGAGCACTGCAGAATGCCATGTGTGGGAAGAGATCAGGAGCGACCCTGTGAAAGTTAAGCCAGATCCAGCTGACTTGGCAACAAACAATCCACAGCACACCAGAATTTCAGGGTGAGGAACACATGGCAACACTGCTCAAACACCATTAAGAAATACCAGTAGTTGTGGGGAGTAGGAGAAATTAAAAGAAAGTTGAGGAAGGAGGATGAGGAGGGGGCACAGGAGACAAAAATGGAAATACACCAGGAGATGTGAAGAGAATACTTTCCAGAAACCAGAGAAGAAAATTCAGGAGACACAGGGAAAAGGACATTGCTAGCAATACTGCTAGAAAAGAGCTCTTGAAAGGGGATGATCTGGGCCAGAGAAGGTCTGAGGACAGCAGGAGCCCTGAAGGACTGGACAACAAGGGGACCCCTGAGGTACTGCAGGCTATGGTGGAGCCAGCTGCTGAAAATTGTGGGAATTGTGACTAGAAAAGGAGAAGTGTTGAGCTGAAGTTGAGCCTATGAGGCCAGGAACAAGGCTGTTGCCCTATGTGTCTGTATAATTGCATAAGTTTTGTTCCTCAATACCTGAACCAATAATCAAAAATTGTGCTAATTATCAATAACTCAAATTAAGTTAAAAAACCCATAGTCAAGTTCTTTTTTGCTTATGAAGGTAATGGAAATAGAAATGTAACTTATCTTCAAATATTTTTTTAATTAAGTTTAATTTTTTTCTCTTTGTATTCTAGCTAAAATAAATTAAATTAGAAACATTTTGTCAGACACTCATTTATTGTGCCAGTATTGTTGAAGCATTGTCATTATGACTTCAGATATCTTATTTTAAATTTTTTTTTCTCCGTTTTGATGATGCAAGAATTTTGGGTAGATACCTTTGTATTAATAGTTACATCTACACAACTATTTGAATATACATTGCTCAACTTGAATGTTTCTTGCATACCCCAGGGACCAGAACTATAGTCTGGGTGGCCTGACTATCTAAAAAGTGCATTAAGAATGTGTTGTGGTGTGTTGGTATGTTCTGTTTCTCCCCCTTTGTTTATGATGGTTCTGACCTCCCAGTTTTCCCCCGCCCTAGTTTCTGTCCATTATTTAGTGACTATGGTTGCCCCCTTTGTCATGTAATTTCCCCGCCCTGTATCTCCTAATATGTATAATTTTCCCTCCTCCCTGGGCCCAGTCAATCACTCCCCACCACTCCCAGTCTTCCAGAATGTTCCTCTCAGTGGGAGTAGTGATTGGCTGAGGTCCCGGGGCCCCTCCTTTATAATGTATCGATTAGTTCTCCCTTACAGTCTATTATGTTAAGCACGTCCCCTGACTTCCCCTGATTGGTTTTTTGTAAATCCCACCTCCAGTTACCACCTCCCTTTATAATCCCATGCCCAACCTTTTTTTTCTGTCAGTCCCTGCTGGTCGCCACCCCGGACGTTAAACTCGTTTGACCCCAGAGAGTGTCCGGCTCTTTTCTGCTCCGCCCTATTCAGCAGCTCTACCCCGAGACCTCGTCCTGCAGGCACAGCCCAAGGCTTCTACCGCCGAGGGGTGCCTGAAGCTGCCAGTCCTGGGGCCTTGCCACCGGGGCTGACACCCCCTGCTGCAGTGGGGCTGTTGGCCGCCTTCTCAGCTAGCCAGGTCACAGGGTCTCCGGCCGGTCATCGCTGCAAGAATGCATTTGTACTTTGAGAGTACAAATGCAAGTCAGACAACAGAAGCAGGCAACACTATCCTGATCTATCAATCCAGCCTTTCTTTAGGTTGCCTCTTTCAGAGGTTGATAGATAATTAAAGTGCATAACACTCCCCCCGCTTTCAGTTTTGCTTTACTTCCATGTCTAATAAAAGGATCTCCAGGAGATTTTTTAGAATACCTTTGCAGAGGTGGGGAATAGTGGTAATTTAGCTACAGGCTCAGTTTACCAGCGAGTGTGGATATGGCTCATAAGTTGCTTCTGAAATTACAGCAGGTTCATGGAGAAGGAAGTGGTTTAAAGATTAGCTGGTAGCACAGCAGCTTTCCGCATGTCTTAAACTTACCTGTGAGTCATTCTTTACTGCAGAAAAAGATCTGAACCCAACACTATACTACAGAGGTGTGCCTACAGCTAGCCACTGGGAAATGTAATTATGGATCACTGAAAATTTTCCAGCTGCTCTAGCTATAAAAGAATGATAGCTACGCTAAAAGTGCTGCTGTCGGACTATTGAGATAAATTAGAAGACATGGGTATCTCTGTTCTGAAGGATTTTAACATGCGGCTCTTTTTTTTAAACACCTGTTTTTGAAAACAAAATCTCTCTCAGTTTTTACTTTATAAAAAATTCAAAACTCGTTAATAGGGACTGGAGCACAACTTTGTTGAGATACTGAGGTGGAAAAGAGGTTTTCACCTTTCTTTTAGTTCCTAGGAATTTGTACACTTCTGTATAACATTAGGCAAATAAAAAAAAATGTTCCTCTCTGAATATGCCTCCAGCCTGCAGAAGTATATTAGAATCTGAAAAAAAAAACCCTACAAAGATTGCTTACATTATAAATACAACCATTCTTTGGACCACGATACACATTATTTTATGCCTAAACATATCTACACACAAGCACACACATCTCATCTCCAGGGACAGTTGTCTCTTGTACTGCTGGTGGTGATTTGATTCAGCAGGCTCCTCATGGAGCTGTGCTCTCTGTGCCCTGGGGAGGTCTGGCAGTCCTGACAATCCCAGCAAAGCTTTTGATCTTCTTCCTCTGCTGGGATCCTCTCTGCATCACTGCTTTGCTTCATACCTGGGCCTTTCCAAAAGCAAATATGAACCATTTGAGTAATAGGCATGTTTCTAGGTGGATGCTTCTATGCAATTTTTTGGCTGTTTCTTTGTCATATCCCCCCATCTTAGTTTAAACAATCAATTCTATATCACTCAATCTCACTGCTCCGTTAAACACCCCATTTCCATGCGAGAGCATGAGAACTTCCCCACTTCTATCATTAGGCAAGTTTTGTCTTTGATTTTGCCCCAATCTGCACATTACAACCCACAGGAAGTATACAATAAAGAGCAAGCATCCAAGTGTTCCTAGGTTTATGCACCACTTGGCAAGGGATTTCCAGGAAGTAGTTTTGAATCTGAGGACCTCTGTTAATTCTAAGTCTTGCACTGGCCATCTATCTGTAGGTCATCTAGTTCTTAACATTTTTATAAACTGTGACTTGTGAAATTCTTACCAGGGCCCATTTGTTGTGCCTTAGAGATACATAATAAAATAGTTCAGAGTATTTTAATCTGAATAAACATGACAGATTAAGTGTAACAGCTTGTTAGAAACCTCTAATGAATTGCTAAAGGTATAGAATTATATCTTCTAATGTAGTCCCATGCTGCTAGAGGAAGTTGCTTCTGTTTATTTCAGTGAATAAGAAAACATCTTTTAAGTTTATTTTAATATTCATGACAGTCTACTTAATATTCATTGGAGATTTTAGGGAGCTAGCAAAAATGTGATGTAATCCTTTTTTTGCAATACACAATGAGTCTATTTGGATGGATGTGGAGAACAAGTTTTTATACCTGAATTTGACTGGAAATTGTGATGTCCAACTAAATCTCAGTTGATGGAGGAATATAAACCTGGCAGGTTTTGAAAAGGCACAGAACTAACAGGAGGATTTTTGGTTTCGTCCCAGGGGAAGCAGGTCATATATACAGGAAAAAGTTGCATAAGAGTTCTGACAGAATCTCTATTTATATTGTATAAGGACATTTTAAAAGCTTCAGGAGAAGATAATCAAGCAACACCAAATTGGTTGTCTTGTTTAAAAAGCATTGAATTTAACAAGAGAAAAGTACAATAATAATTTAATGCTTCTCAAACTGCTTCAGTTTTAGGTCATGTGCTACACCAGTGTGTCTCCAAGTCTGACATTGTAAAGTTAAAATAAGCATATTTTACTGCAAGAAAATTTGAAATGCTTCAGGCAATTCTTCACTAGTCATTAGTTTAAGTACTTAAAGAAAATATTTTTAACAGTATGATCTTTATTTTTATTCAAGAGAAAAATTTAAATTTGTATTTGGTTACCATAACAAGAATAAATACAGTGACTACAATTGCCCTTTTCTACTAAAATTTTTCTTTATAGCTATATTAGGGATGATAAACAAAATCCAGTTGCAATGTAATTTTCAGATGTACTTATTTTCTTTACTTTTCTTCCTTGGGCTTTTTGTCACAAACAAAAAAGCATTTGTTGGGTACAAGATTTTACTCTTTTCTCTTACTGACAAAATTGGCTGGCGTGAATCTTTGAGCTATGCCAAGAAAGGTGCTGTTTTTCTACTTGGCCCAAACTGATCTCTTTTCTGAGAAGTTACCTCCAGTTCACCAGACTTGCATTATAGAGGTCGAAAACTTTGCTTAATGACATTGATGCCCTGAGAGGCTACCTAGAACAGAGGCTAGACAGAGTTAAAGGAATAAAGTAGCTATTTATTATAAAGGCCTTCAAAGCATATACCTTAGGCAGTACAAGAGCCCAGCCATGACTACACCCAAGATGGATGGCGTGCCCCAAGTTTTCACAATTTTATATGTTTTGGTCCATTTACATATTGGGGTTTATTGTCCAATTACAGCTTCAGGTTATGAAGTCCCATCCTCTCAGTTTGCTCTCCTCAATTTGCTGCTGTTTATGCTTTTTGGGCCTGAGGCTGTAATGGCTGTCTTTGGTTTTCAGGCTGGAAAAGGATTTGTCTAATGAAAACTGTGCGGAGGACTTGCTAACACTCTGTATGAAGTTTAGAGTTATATACTTATGTGGTACAGAATCTGGAAAATATGAAATCTTAAACTTAAGGCATCAACATAAACAGTGTGACTGAGTGCAAACCCAGCAAGCTTGCAGATTACACCAAGTTGAATACACAGCTGATATGCTAGAGGGGTGGGATACCATCCAGAGGGACCCTGACAGATTTGAGGAGTGAGTGTCTGGGAACCTCATGTTCAACAACATGGTCAGGGCAATCATCAATGTGAACAGATTCTGTGGAAGGAAGAGATTGAGAGCAGCCCTGCAGGGGACTTGGGGATGAAAAATTGAACATAAGCCAGCAATGTACCCTGGCAGCCTAGAAAGCCTATTGTACCCTGAGCTGCATAAAATGAAGCATCAACAGCATTTTTGGGAGGTGGCTCTCCCGCCTCTATTCTGCTCTCAGGACGCTTCACCTGGAGTACTGCATTCCCTTCTGCAGGCAAGTTCTGGATAAAGAAAGACATGGACCTGTTAGAGCTGGTCCAGAGGAGGGTCATAAAAATGGATGCTGAAACACCTCTCCTACAAAGACAGGTTGAGATACTTAATGGAAGTCTATTGGGAGAGTTTCTTGTGGCCCCTTTTATATAAAATGGGGTCTATAAGAAAGTCAGAGTGACATTTTAATGAGGCCTATAGAGACAGGATAAGGGACACATTTTAAACTCAGAGGGCAGATTTATATTTGATATAAGCAACAAATTCTTTACTGTGAGGATGTGAGGCACTGGAACAGATTGTCCTGAGAAGCTAAGAACCACCCATCCCTGGAAGTGTTCAAGGCAACGCTGGAGGGGCTTTGAGCAGCCCCAGGTTGTTGAGGTCTAGTGGAAAGTGTTTGTGCCCATGGCAATGAGGTTTGGATCAGATGATGTGTAAAGTTCTTTCCAACTCAAAACATTCTACGATTTCATGATTTTATAATTAATTCTAGGATTTTTAGTTTAGCTTTTAAAAATTTAAATAGTCGCACATTTAAATTCTTAATTTCTAATAGATCAATAGAGCAGTTGTTACTGTAACTAAACTGAATTGAATTTGCTGCTGCAGACTAACTTTATTCTAATTTTGTGCTGTACTGTATTACAGCTTGCCAAGGTACATGTAGGGAAATAGAGTAATTGAAATAATTGTGTGATGTCAAACATGTTTTACGCATAAATCTTGTATAATGAAATTTAGACTTATATTTCTGTCATTATTTTGTACATAATATTACAGGAACTGAGCAATGCTTATACAAATCTTATGCTACTCAGGTTTCTAATGTAGAAACATCTTGAAATTTCATGCAAAAAAAAAAAAAGTACATTTGTTCGGCTTATTCAGGCATATGCTAAAGTATTAAGAGGAAAACTACCTTCTCCCTTCACTGTACTCAAAAAAACTTGTGACTTTCAGCTTTATTCTCAGATCAGTAATTAGTTCCCAGATCCTTTGATTTGACTGAAGTCAGCAGAGAGATGGAGGAGCAGTGACTATAATCAATAATGTATCTCTCTACAGGTTCTTTAACAGAATCAACACATAAATATGCTCAATCCCATTAAATGAAACACAAACTATATTTCAACACTACAAGCTGGGAGCCCTAAACCAATATAGTTGCTTAGATCCAAAGATTCAAGGATAGCACTATCCCTGTAGGTGGGATTGACAAAAAATTTTAAATGATCCTTTACTTTGTCAATATGCTTAGTCTTGCTTTTCTGAAGTAAAGTTCTGTATTTAGGCTTTGTATATATTTTATGAAAATTTGCACTGAATAATAGTGTACTGCAGCAGCAGAATGAGATTTCTTTTCCTAAGATACTAGTAAGAAAAATGCAGTCAGAGCAAATGCTGGTCAATGTGAGCATGTTTTCAAAATACCTGTCACCACTAATTGGCAATTCCACTGCTTGCTCAAGAAAAGCTGTATGAGCATCTCAACCTGTAGATTAAAAAATCTTCTGGGTGTCTTGATTTAGTGGGTAGAGGAATTGATGTGGAGGGAGATGGAATGAATTGTCTGCCACACAGTCTGCCAAATTAAACTGAGTTCTGATTATCATCAAGAATAAAAATGCACATATTTTATCTAATACTTATTTAAGATGCATTCTCTTATTTAGGTGTA
Source organism: Ammospiza caudacuta (assembly GCF_027887145.1). Lineage (NCBI taxonomy): Eukaryota > Metazoa > Chordata > Aves > Passeriformes > Passerellidae > Ammospiza > Ammospiza caudacuta. The sequence continues at coordinate 81,498,915 of NC_080593.1, forward strand.
GGTCTTTCTGCCTAGCACCTGTTTGCGCTTCTAAGTACCAGACATGATAAAATTATCCTAAAATGACCATTAAAAAAGCCCCAAATATCTAGAAAATTTAGAATATTTAACTTAAATTTATCAATCAGAACAGGTTTAAAAGATGTTCCAACTGGTATTCCTGTAAATTAAGTGTTTGGATAGTTTTCAGAGGTTCATGGATTTTCCAGTTAACAGTATCTTGAGGTTCTAGAAGTGGCACAGGATGAATGCAAACTGTTATTGCTGGGTGTCATAGAAAAACACATTTTCTATGCTGCAGCATCTTTAAGCAGTATGTGGAAGACAAAGTAATGGAATTGTTCACTTTAGAAAAATGCTTCCTTCACAGTTCAGTGGAAGATGCATTTCTCCCATTGAGTGGTGGTTGCTCTTTCCATGCTCTAACACGTGAACAAGAAGTGGAATGAAGCAATTGCAGGCTTTGTACATTTGGGCTGCTGGAAAATTCATTTTTCTGAGAGGTGGTATGTTCTCAGGTCAACAGTGACACTGGCTTTGACTTCAGGAAGGTCCAGAGAGGATGAGGAGGAAAGAAAGGTTACTTGTATTGCTTTACAGAGCAGCAACCTCTGGCATCAAGTCCTTTCAGACTTTTGTTCTAGGCTGCCTCACTTCTGAGCCTAATTATAAGACATGATTCAATTTATTATGAAAAGTAACTTAAAAGAAAACAGTCAAATTCATATCAAAGTGTTTCTTAAAGAGAGTTTATGAATCAGAAAATTCCCTGTAGCATAGTCTCATTCTTTTTTCTGTGAAATTTAGCTGCAGCCTGAAGAAAATCAGACTGGGATAAGTTAAAGTATTGGAAGAGAAAAGGAAAAGCACAGCAGGAAGAAGTGAAAAAAAAGTAAATTACAGAATGATCGAGGTTGGAAAGGACCTTTTGAGGTCATCTGGACCAGTTTCCCTGCTCGAGTAGCAGCAACTTGATAAGATTGCTCAGCTCTGTGTTCAGTTGGGTTTTGAATATTTCCAATATCCCTACCACTTCTCTGGGAAGCTCATGCTAGTCTCATCACTGTCAAAGCATGAATGTTCTCTTATGTTCAGATGTAATTTCCAGTATCCCAGTTTGTGCCTATTGACTCTTGTCCTGTGTACCACCACTCTGTCTGTCTGTCTCATCTTCATTCCCTAAAAAGAAGGTATTTGTATACACTGATAAGACCCCCCTTGAGCCTCCTCTTTTCCAGGTCAGTGTGACAAGTCTCTTAGCCCTTTCTCATATGAGAAATGCCCCACTTTCTCATCTTTGTGTGTCTTTGTCAGGTTCCCTCCAGAAAGTTCTTATCTTTCTTGTGTGAGAAAACTAGGTATCGTCAAAGATAAATCAGTAAATGGCTGAGGGAGAAAAATATTTTAAATTGACTGCAGGTTATGTTGGTGAAATTTTGTGCACATTATATGACGTGAATATTTAGAATATTATATGACGTGAACATAGAATGCAATTTTCCAGGATTCAATGTAAATTTTACAAAAATTTATAGATGATTTTGAAAGTGAGAATTTTAGGTCACAACTTTTTTTGTTGTAGTTGTTCTGTAAAATAAGAAAACAAAAATGGAAAGTTATTTAGTCTTAAAGACTTAATTCCTGTTGATTCCAAGAGCTTTTGCCTATTATGTGAAAGAGTATAATACCTTTAGGCTTTTTCTCACAAGAGATAATGAGTGATGTGTTTGTCTCCTGAACAGATAAGCTTAAATGAAAATCCAGCACAGCCTTAAACCATGCATATGTTCTGGTATATGTATGAAGATTCTACTTGTGGAAGGGGTTTTTGCTGCTATGTTTTTGGGGATTTTTTTGTGTGCGTTTGTAGTCTAGAGAAAGAAACAACTTTCATCAGCAAAGGTTGGGATCAAAACCATAAAGTGAGAAAATTCTATAAAATTGTTTTATTAGCTGCACAGCATGCTTCAGAAAAGTTGTCTGGTTTTGGAGTAATAACTTTAAGAAATAGTGAGATAGCATAGATGGAGTTGTTTTTTTAAGGTCAGGACATTTCTCTGTTTTTACCATCTACATAAGTATGTAAGTGACCTTTGTTCTGTGACCTTTGTTACCTACTGATCACACCACACTCATGGTTTCTGATTACTAGTGTACTCTGAGGAGGACTGAAATATCAACTGGGAGATCAAATGTATTAGAAGATCAAACAATATTCTTTAAATTGATTAATTTCATAATTATAAATAATATAACATCTTGGGTGAATATATAAATAAGTAAACGGTGATCTGATTTCATTGAACCTTCACAATGAACCTCACATGGACAGAAATAAAGTAAAAAGATAAGCTTTTCAGTACTGAGATACCTTTTTGAATATTCAGATTGTAACAGTTCAAACATTAACTATGCAGTGGCAAGACTTTCATATCTGCACTGGACCCAGCTTGGATGGAGTCACTTGATGAATTTTATATCTGTGACTGAAGCAATGCTGATAACAGACCCATGTTATCAATATAAGCATACTAGTAGAAGAGAGAATTACTAGAGTAAGAATCATTTAAAAAATATTATTTATAAGAACACTTATGAGGGAATGAAGCAGCTGTAGTGTAGACACTGAGCTTCAGATCTCTTAAAGTCTGCTGATGTGTTTATTCTCTCAAACATAGAACTTCAGTGGGACCTAAACTTGTCCTGTGTTTCCATAACTCCTTTCTTCAAAGAAGTGGAAGATAGGTGGGGATATTTTCCCAAATCTCATAGAGAGGTGTCAGAAAGCTTCTAGTTATTTAAAGCATAAGCATTCATATAAATACAGAGACTTATACATAAATATGCATATGCATTTATAGTTAATAAATATATACTAAATAACAATAAATATGTCTATAACTATAAATGTCTATGAGATGAAAATATATTATGTGCATAATAAATATATAGCTTCAGACTATATATTTATAACTGTTAGTTTAAACAACCTTTCTTTTCCCATTTAGCAGAGTAAATGGTATGGTAAGCAGGGTATGCCATATTTGACCACTAATATTTTCTAATTCTGTTCAAAAGTGTTTCTCAAAGTGACATTTTTTAATAAAGACCTTTTTCTTTCTGTGTTTGTAAGCTCCATTAAAAATAAAAGGAAAGAAAAATTAAAATCCTATACCTTTTTCCTTTATCTATTCCTAATCAGTGAATAAATCAAAATTTGGAATACAATGTCCTAAACGGCTCATTTTTTTCCTGACTTTTTTTTTTGCTTCATAACACCATACCTTCAATATGGGAAAAGCTATGAAAAGTAATATTTTGAGTATTAGAAGCAGAGGAAAAAAGTTGAAGTTAGTCCCAGCACAGCTGTCACTAAGTGTGGCCCACAATAATGTCTCAACCCTAAAAATTTAGAGTTATTTGAAATTCAGAGCATAACTCACCTATCTTATATGCTGAACCCTGTTTTCTAGGTCTGCTCGTAGTCCATATATTTTGACCAAGTCTGCTTTGCACACTTTTTTGCCTCCAGATATTTTCTTGGCCATTTGAATTGCACGAAGATTGATGGTTTTTTTCTTCACTAAAATTGCTGAATAAGTAGCTGTTTCTGAGACACTAAGTAAGGATTGCTTATAGGTTATAGACAGCCTTAAATTTTTAATGGCAAAGTATTTTTTATAGTTTGAAGACTAAAGTAACATTCAGAATATTCTGTATTGCTTGAAGACTGTTAGAAAATGCTGAGTACTAGTTATTTTCAGTAACTTTCTTAGAATGTTGTTTGTTTCCCTTTGGAAATAAAAACTTGGGTCATTGATTGAAAATATTAGGGCAGAAATAACTCTTACAGGATTATTTCATGTCAGTGGCTGATAATGGTAATAGCCTAAGGAGTATTTGCCAGCCTGCTCCATTTAACATTGTCTGAAAATGCCATCTTAGAAATCCTACAACTTTTCAATACTTAATAATACATTTTCAGAGCACTTTTTCCATTCCATATCCCATTTTAATGACTGGTTCAACATAGTGAAATATCATGATACAAAACAAAAGAGTCATGGATTCCAAATGGAAAGTCTCCATAAAAACATGGAATTTAGAAAAGATGCATTTTTTTAATGAAACAGTGTGTCTTTTAGGGTTGTCAGATGTAGCCAAAAGTTCTGCTTTACTTTCCTTTTTCTATTTTATTATAATAAATTCCACATACCATTTATTTGGTATTGAAATACCAAGTTTCATATTGAAAAATGTATGCTTACATTTAGAACCTCTTGGGTACTCTGACTGCAGGTAAAAATCATGATCTTAAGATGACCTCAGATTCTGTTTAGAATAAGTTTATTTCCACTTTGTAAAGTTCACTTTAACAGAAGTTTGTTTTTCCTTGCACAATCAATGTTCTTTTCTTTCCAGGCTGTGAGGTAAAAGTGCATTGGCCTCCTAATAAAGGTGAAAAATTGACCACAGTCAATTTCTATGATGCCTAGGTAACAGCAGATGCCTTTGTTATGTCCTCAGTTTTCAAAGTTCTTGGTTCTCAGTTTTCAAAGCTGAATGATTACAGCCAATTTTGTCGGTCTTAAAGCAGAAGCCATTTCCTACACTTGATATTTCTCACAGGCTTTTTTCTAATTTCTGCTAGTTCTACTGCACCCTTTCTGCGATGTCAACCTGAACTGGAAAAAGCATCTGCTTTGCATGGACTGATGCAATAAGAGAATAAAGTTTCCCTTTTGTCTTTATGTCTTTCTCCTTAATTATTGTCTTTCTCTGGATGTGTTAAGACCTTTAGACAAAAAATGGACAGCAGACCACATAACTTCAAGTCTGTTTGAGTAGCTATGGTTCATCTCACCATTGCTCTGTGGCACATAAAATAATTTTGCTGCTGTTTTGCTGCCTGGCTACTGAATAAAATTGGCATATCCCAACAGCTGAGCAAGTACTCATTTATCTTTATCAGTATTTGCAAAAAGCCTTTAGGTTCCAATTTTCATGACCTAAGTGATGGATTTGTATTCTTTTAGCAGTACTGACTTAGCTCTTACCTTATTGGAAGAGTGTAATATAAGTCATTATAGATTTATAAGTCTACTTATTATCTACTATATATTTATTGCAGCCAATGTAATGTCTTCTTGCTCCCTTTCCTATCATTCCTCTGAGAGAAATAGCCATACAGAAAATTTTTGGTAGATCCTGTTTTAAATGTTCATATGAAACATATTTGGAATAGCTAAATTACAAATTAAGGCTGCAAAGGAAAATCATCAAGCAGAAAAAGAAAAAAAACTATAAGTTTTGAATGTCATAAAAACTGCAAAAAAAAGCTTCTAAGGGATATAAAGGTTCTTGGAAGAAAAACAATGCTTCTTTTCTTTCAATGAACATTTTTTTCTTCTACTCAAAATGGAACATTTGGAACATTCCTTTTTTATATATCTGTGTTGTGGGTTGACAGCCTTTATCCCAATATCGTGTGTTGTGTCTGGCAGCTGTGCCTTTTCTCTTCCCCCCCCCCCCCCCCCCCCGCGGCCGTCTTGCTGCGGTGGGGCGGGGAAGAGAGGGGGGAGTGTGTGACCAGGCCTCTTTGGCTTTTTGCTTTTGCTGCTTGGCTTGGCTAGCCGCTTTGCTTGCTTGCTTTCTGTTTTTTGCGCTGTTTTTTTTTCTTTTCTCTTGTTCCCTCTTTCTTACCCTCCCCTGAAGATACTGGACCGGCTCCGGACCTGACCTGAGAGCTCCAGGACACCCGAAGCTTGCAAAGAAGAGTGGCGCCCTCTCAACACAGTCTGATTTTTGTTTTCTTTTCATTTCTTGTGTTGGGGAGTGTTCTTTTGTTACTTGTAAATAAATAGGTTTTGTTTTCCACTTTGCTCCTCCAAGAAATTCCTTCCCGAACCCGGTATTGGGGGAGGGGTGGTTGGAGGTTTGTTTTGTTTTGGGGGGCTCCCTTTTGGAGATTTCCCCTAATTTGTCCTAAACCAGGACAATCTGTAATGCAGTCTGAGGAAAAGAAGAGTTTAGGCTACAAAATTGTTAATAAAGATGCTGAAATTCCAACCTGGTAAGATATGCTTAGAGCAGAATAGGACTCCACAGCTCAAATGTCCCATCTTTTTATTCAGAGAGATTGAGCTTCAGCCACGTTATAGGTATTGAGCACCTTTTCTCACAGAAATCTTCAGTCTGGCATGAACTTTTTCTAGAATTGATTATTTGTATTGGAACAAAACCTTAATTTTAGACAATGACTGTTTATGTCTGGGAACCTTAACCTCATTGAGAACATATTATATTTTTTATTTTAAATATTGATGTCTTAATTCAAACAACTAAATCTAGATTTAGAGAGACACAACAGAAATTATATTCCAGCAAACTGTACTGTTTGCGAAATATTTCATGCTCCCAATAAAACATTGTATTTGTTTAGGTCTGCAATTCTGCCTTTTTTGTTGTTGTTGGAGTTCCAAATATTTCCAGGTTTCAAACATTATATTTTACACTCTCATTGTCCTTGAAATTCAGTCTGGAATCCAATTTACTGGGATCATTTTATTTCCCACCCAGAAAAAAACAGAGCATACTTTCCTATTGGGGTTTTTTAAAGCAGCATATCTAGTGTTTTTGAAAACATTCTCATTGCAATCCCAATTTTCCTCAACAGGAACATCAAAATAACACATAAAAGTGGATATCCAAAGCTAAGAAATTAGTCTGATCAAGATTATTCAGAATTTGTCTCACTAAAACTTTATCCTTTTTGCCATTGTTATAATATCCACAATTATACCCCAAGCATCAGAAAGAAGCATTTATCTGCTTTAATTTAGAAAGGGAAAATGAAGTGATGATTTCAGCATGATTGTTGCAGCCACTGCTACTTATGCATAACTTCTTAACCTAGAAAGTAAGCAGTTCAGCACTAAGGACATAGAAATACTTATATAGTGTACCTATTAAATATTTGTATTCTAAAACTACATTTTCAAAGCAAAGAGAGTTTCTATAGAGAACAATCTCAATTATTATTCCAAAAGAGCCCCAAAAAGTAACAATTTACAATAAGAATCTCAAATCTTCTTCCTACTTTTAAGCATATAATTTTAATCAAGCAAAATATTTGTGAGAATTATTTTCTTTATGAGCATTGTAGGATGAAATGATATACAGAAGGAACAAAAGAATATGCAAGGGAAGTGATCAAGATGCTTTGGACAGTAAAGAATTTGGGGATATAAAGGGATTAGAAGATAAAAATAAGTTTTGTAGGAGATAAAAAGATAACTTTTAAAAAATTAGCCCTACCTCAAATGAGTATGTTTAGAGACCAAAAGGCTTCATCTGTCATCTGTATTTGCAGAGCAAATAAAGAAGGCAAAATAATTGAAAAATCTAGAAAAAATGAATAAAACCTCAATTATCTGCCTCATTTTAAAATTTGCTAAGACAGCAATATTTCTTTATTGAAAAAGAATTTTTCTCTTTTAAGTTATATCTTTTCTTGCCAAATTTTGTAATTTCAGTCCCATTGTAAATATTTTTTTTTGTTTATTATAGAAATAATATGAGACGTTATAGATGCTACAGAAGGAGATTTCAAAAGTTCCCTAGATTATGACACCTATTTGAAAACTCTCTTCTCCCATTTTTATTTTGAATTTCACTATGTAAAAGGAAAGTGATTCTTAGTGATTCTTAGCACATAATATGATTTGTTCTTACAGTCATGTTTCATTTCTTTTTTTAATTAAGGTGTGATTTCATCCCAATAAGGTTTATTTTACTCATATGAAAAAAAAATTGTTTGGAGAGTTATCTCCTAAAAGTCTGACGAGCACTTGTAAAAACAAAACAATGTTTTTCTTTCTGTGAATAAAGGGCTTGGAGATATACTTGCTCAGTTTCCCAGACAACTTTCACAGACTTTTTAAAACTTAATATATATAATTTAATCATTACTAATGAAAATTATGAATGGCACTCTTAACAATCACCTTCTATACTCCATTTTATGTTTTCCAAACCACAGGTCTCTTAGCTCTCAGTTTTTCGCAATAATTTAAAAATATAAATAAGATAGCTAATTTGTCAAGAAATGTCTGAAGTCTGAGTATCAAGTTTCTCACACTGTCTTGTACAGACAGAGATTTTATATTTCAAATGCAGCTGTGCCTCCCTTAACTAATGCAAACTGTTAGAGCTAAATGTTCTTGATTCCAATTTCAACCACATTCTGGTGATTTTACCTTGTATATGCTTTTAAGGCATTATAAGATTCATGTCTTGCACCACTACTATACATAATTTCCTGTGATACCATCACTTCAGAATTGCAGATTTTCTCCAAATAAATTGTTAGATATTTATTTCAGGATACATCAAAGATATTTTTAAATTAAAAACTAAAGCAAGAAGTATCAGTTCATGAAGTTATCTCTCTGAATAGACAAAATAGTTTTAAAGTATTCAATTTCAAATAAAAAATTCTCATTAAATACTCTGTCACAGACTTGGCAACTTAATGGAAAACAGACTAACAAAGTACATCTGTGAGCTACTAGAAAATAAAATAGTTGAATTTTCAAGTGTCTCTTTCAAACAGCAAAATTGTCTTTAATGCAATCAAAGATTGCATCTTCCTTTGTATTTCCCAAATGAATATGTCTATTTGGCCTTTGACTTAAATTGATCACTCTTCAGAAAGACTCAAAGTGCAATTTTTTATCGTTTTTTCATTTAGCAGAGTATCAGAAAGCCATCGGAGATGACAATAATACATTTTTGTTATTTTTCACTTTAAAATTATGGGATTTTGTCCAATGCAGTCACTTGTACATTATAATTTTGGAAAGATCTGAATTAATCTAATACTAGTATTACTTTATTCCTCCTTAGACAAATAAATTAGCATAGCTAATACTTTGTCTTAAACCAGATAGAATAGGAATATATTTTATTTACTTCTTCCCTTCTTCCAGAGAAAATTTCAGTTTCTACCTCATGCTTCAAATCTAATTATTTCCTCTACTACTATCTCACAACAAATTTTGAGTCTTTACACTACTAAAATAACAGAGATTACTTAAAACTGTACTGCAGTCAGTAGAGTCTGCCAGTGTAACCATAATACAGTGGCAAGTCATGGCTCGAGTCATTTACTCATCTCCTGTCACATCTCAACAAATAGTCAGTCTTACTGAAAACCTGGCTGGGATGCTCAGTGCTCTTGCTAATTTTTTATGTGTTTTCATCCATCTTTATTCTAAAACATTTGGAAAAAGAGTGAGAAAACTTAGTTGTCCATCTTTCATCTTCCAGTTCAGGAGTATTGACCAAACTTGTTTTATTTTATGATGTTCTAAACAGGAGTGGAACTTGATGTAAAGAGACGTCTCAGTGCTTCGAAATGAATGATGGTGTAGGAATGGGGCTGGTTTAAATTTGGTATTTTTTTGCAGAAGGTTTATATAAGTATGTTCATAATCATGAGAGGGAATGGGAATGAAAAGAGTGATATCTAACCTTGATGATAACAGTAGAATCAGATTTAATATTCCCTTCCAAAATCACTGTATATTTAGTTCAAAAAGAGGAGACCTCTAGATTTTTCATGTGTCTTATTTTTTTTATAACATCATAACTACAGATGTATCAGTCTGATATACATTTTCAACTGAAATTCCTTGCAAAAAGAAATTGACACCTCAGAAGACTTGAAATTCATCCAGTGAGCTAAAATCCATTTTAAACACTTAAAAAAAATTATTAGTCAATTAGAACATTGTAAGAAGTTAAAAAATTCCAAATCACATATTCTTACTGAATCAGTTTTGCTTTAAGAGGTCTAAATTATCTAGAAAGACATATACATTAATTTGATTTAGTCTCTTTTTTCCTGTTCATGTAATGAATTGACTTGATTCATATAATCAATACTATAAAACTCTGCTGTATATTAATATATGCTATATAGTGCCACACTGTATTTTGAAGGGGAAGTAGAAATATTTAATAATCCATAGGTGATGAACTTCTTCTAAACATTTTAGTATTTAAAATAGTAAAAAAGAAGTTAAAATTCTTTATTGTTTCTGTCTTTCATAGCATAAAGTTTCAGCTCTGACATATTAACGTGTGGACAATTTTGACTTCATATGCAAACTATGGTTTAGAGTGGTAATCTTGCAGGCAGCCATCATATATTTCCAGGTCTACATTATGAATTAAAAAAAAAAACCAACCAAACTTCTTCTGATAATTATCAGTTAAATTATACAGAATTTCTCCAGAAATAAATGCATCACTTTTTTTAACCAAGTTTAGCTCCAGAGCCAAGCGAAATAATAATTTTCCTATATTGAGAGAAATAGACTGTTCTTTTGTGTCATTTAAACTGGAATGTGAACTTAAACAAGCCCTGAATCTGGCACAGTAAACAAGTCTGAAAAGAAATCTACTTCTGCAACATTTTTAAATAATGTGCTAAAGCACTTAGCACAGATCAAGCCAATGCAGATCACAATGAGCTGCACACTGTAATGAATGGCTTTTCTATTCCTGGCACTTTCCGTATTGAGTGGTTTTACTCAGGAGTCAAATCCATTAGGAACTGAAATAAAAATATTTTCTCCTGATACTGTCATGGTGTCTCTATGGAGACAGCAAGCAGTAGTTTTGCCCTCTTCATACATTTTGAAAGACCAAGAGAGAAAAGAAAATGTAATTAGACAACATGCATAAACATGGATTTTTTATGCCTTTTAATCACATCACACCACATCATAAAACAAAACATCTTTTTCTTTTAAATCAAATACAAAAATGTAGCACAGCTGATTAACTGAAGAGAGACATCAGATCAGAAAAATGTCTCTGCTACATAGTTTTAGACTTTCACCTGGAAAGAGTGAAAGATAATAATTATTAGGAAAAGTCAGATTTTTCCTTGTATGATAGACATGATTGCAAAAATTTTTAAGCACAGCATTAATTTAATGACACTCTGTACACTATTTCTAATAGTAACATGTGATCAGTACATTTGTGAATGTTTGGAGAAAAAAAAGTAAATTGAAGGACTATAAATGTGTTTCTTTAATGGCAGGAGGCTTTGTTCAAGTAAATAAATAAATGTGGAAACTTAAATCTTGGTGTTTTATGTGAAATATTTTTATTCTAAGTTCATTCCTATTGCTACCATGTGTTCTGATGTTAAGCATAAATTAATGCCATGAACTAAGTGCTCATATTCTCTTTCAAGTGCAACAATTTCATTCATAGCTTTTTTTTATAGAAGATAAAAACATGGAAGAAATTATGTTTAATTCCAGCTTGTCATTTTATTGAAAGTATTTCCTGGCAATTGCTAGATTTTCAATATTCGAACTTCTCATAAATGGATTAATTTCTATAATTTCTTCTCATAAATAAATTTTCTCACCTTTTCCTCCTTAATTTCTTAATCTTTTACTCCTTAAGCCTTCGACTGTTGGATTTTACAAGGTGGAACAATCTATTTTTATTGTATCAAATGTATTTTTTCCAAAAAACTTCAAGCAATTTTTAAGTTTCTTCTAAGAGTCATACTGGAAAAATACAGTGAGAGAAAATATTTCTGTACACTGTCAAGTACTCAAAGCAAAAAGAAACAACACACTGTTCAAAACCACGGTGCAGTACTTGATTGGACACAATAAGTTCAAATTGAACACAATAAGTCCAATTTAACACCAGGTATTTACTGACTTTTAGATAGAAAAGATCAACCTGGAAAACCAATCAGCTAAATGAAAAGTAACAAATGCAGGTACCAATCACCTGACTGATATCTTCAAACTTATCCTTAAATTCACATTAAATATCAGACTTCTATGTTACACAGCCTTTCAGGTGGGTAAACCAAAACTGTCTTCACATTGAAAAAAAAATAAACCTAAAACTTGAAAATGTTATGAGGAGATCAGAGCTCTTTAACAAAAGTTAATCTCAGAAGTTGATCAAATAACTTTAGGAGAACAAAGGTTACCTTGCCATCTCACTTTCAAATCCATTTAAGTCATTGAAAATTGTCAAGATGTAACACTTGTCTTTTTGCCCTTTTTGTCAGGTTAGAGTGGTCACAGACCTCTTGATTAAGTGCTTTTTCAGCTTATAAATTCACAATAGAAAAATGATTGAAACTAAACCCATTAGTGTAAAACACATGATGTGCGGAACTTTGTAGAGTGAGGTACACAAAGAACAGAATGGGAGATTGCCTGAATTTAGTGAAGAAAAATCAGTTCAATTTTCTTTATAATTAAGCAAAACAGAGTGTTAGCTAAGACTGTGTCATGAAATTGAGACTTCATGTGTGTTCATGTAAAGAATATGAATTAATATATATTGCATGAATATATATTGCATGTTCAGATGAAAAGGCTTGCTATAATTTGGTTCTTTGAAAATGTATTCTGAGTGTGAAAGATTCTTTTTAAAAATAACTATATAATAGAATACAAGCATGGGGAAACAATATACTTAGCTGTACATAAGAAAGGACAGACTGAGTGCATTTTCTGGGATGCATTAAAATCTAATTGCATGCCTGTCTCTTTAGTTCAGATTTTTTTCCCCTTGTATAGTGATATGACAGTGACTTCTGTTGATGCATAGGTTACACTTTTGTCCTTCCACAAGAAAAAAAAGGTAGAGTTGTGGAAAGAAAAAAAGACTTGTTGATGTTCCTGGTCCTGTAGAGGTCTTTTTGGTTCTCAAGGCCATTTGGGTGCATCAGCCCTGTCACACATTCAGCAAGGCCATTTGTCATTTATAAAACAGATTCTATCTGCCATTTTGCTATGAAAACTTGTTAAAAAGTTTACCTGAAAGATGACACAGTTCCAGAAAATTTATACAGGTTATATGATAATCCGCTGCTGCTAAACAAGGTGTTTCAGTCAGCCTTTCTCCTCCAATAGCTACCTTTTGGCAGCTCTTTCACATCTTAGATCCTTTCATGGCCACTTTAAATACTATTATGTAGGGGGAAATTTTCTGACTGTTTCCTGTCAAGATAATGTTAAAGAAGCTTACAGAAGGCCCAGAAATGTGCAGAATATGGTTCAAGATCAGGAGGAAGGTAAAGGAATGTGAGAAAGGTTTCTTCACTACAAAAACTCTGAGTTATTAGTTCACTTCTACTTCCTATAAAAAAAAAAAAACAATCCCCATGCTGCAGTATTAGCAATCTGAGCTGCGTATTATGTCCCGCTCATTCTAGCATGCTTGAAAGCTTCTATAGCTGAAGTAACACTTATCTTATCTTTGTGATGAAAGTCCCAAAGGTGCTACAGAAAAATAGCTTAGTACTGATGAGAAAGATCATGGATGAACATGGATGGCACTTCAAACATTTTGTCAACTATTACAGATAATACAGCACAACAGAAGTCAATGTATTAATACCTATTAATAAAAAAGGATGGGGTTAACAAGAGTGAATTGAGTCTGTTTATGAGGAGAATACTCTAAGCTTAAACACTAGCTATTTCAAGGCATGGATGCAATTATGACTCTGGAAAGAGTCAGTTCTGAACATGGAATTAGACAGAATGATTGAGTAGAAAGAAGGTGAAACAACATGTGCCAAAATACAATCCCAGAATATGCTGCCTGGAGCCACAGTTTTAGCTACTATAAACTGAGTTACATTCTATTGAGGAGAAAGCCCTGCATCAATAACAAGACAACCAAAAAGAAGTAAAACATATCAGCCTCATTTTCTGTATTTGTAAAAAGAAAAGAAGGAGAGCCACAATGAAACTGGTTTTTATACTTATGGAGCCTCAGTTGGTCATAGCTAAATGTAGCAAACTATAAAGGGATCAGTGAGAGCTACAGGGAAAACTGCACAAGCAAAACCAAGTTTGTCTATTGCCTTATACAATATCTGGCATCAGAAAATATCTTGACTGGTATGACTGAGAGCCTTTCATGTGAACAGGGACTAAAGAAATCATTGCATGAGTCAAATGTTTCACACATGCACATAGCAAAGACTTGTAAACTTGAACCTGCTACCCAGAGCAGATGGCTGCTTTGTTACCATAACTGTGAAAGTTTCTTTGCTGTAGAAATAGCTGTCATACCAGAATATTTAGTCCTGTAAATTTACAGGACTAAATATTTACATTAGAGGTGTACTGATCTTCCATCTTAATTTTTTACTAGATTTTTTAGTATTTGTCTAATATATTTGTTATAGGTAAATTTTAAACTCATCAAATAAATACATCAATTTGTAACACATCCATAAGAATCATTGAGTCCACCTTCCTACTCCTTGTAAAATGACCTACAATGAAAAAAACCCTAAACCATGGGAATAAAATTATCTAGATATTCTAGAACTCGGGCAGGCTTGGCAGAGCCTTTTCTGGAGACCATGTCCCAGTGATTGATCACCCTCTCAGTGAAGAACTGTTTTCTAATACCAAGCCTCAACTTCTCGTGATACAGCTCCACTTCATTTCTTTGTGACTAGTCATCAGAGTCTGGAGCTCAGAACCTTCTCCTCTGCTGGTCCCTTGAGGAAGTTGTAGACTGTGATGAGGTTGCCCTCAGCCTTCTCCAAGCTGAACAAATGAAGTGATCCCAAACTCTCCTCAGCAGTTTAATCCTTGAGACCTTTTACCACCTTTGGAGCAGTCCTCCTTTGGATGCTTTCTAAAATGCCTTTCATATGCTTCACTTATTGTCATGCCCAAAACTGCACACAGGCCTTGAGGTGAGGCTGCAGAGCAGCAGAGTGGGACAATCACCTCCTTCAATAAGTCACTTAGCCTTTGTGCTTTGTCTTTGTCCCTATTTTAAGGTGGACTAACCTCATCAAGTTAATAATATGAGGTTAGTGTTACTAACACTAGATCAGTGTTACTTCTAATCTTCCTTTTGCTTTTAAAAGATGCCAAAAAGCCTTTTTTTGGCCTTCACAGGTTGAACTCTACTCAGGCTACGGCCTCATGAACTTTTCTCCTACAGTGGCAAACAGAATCTCTGTAGCCCTCCTGTGTCACGTATCCTGGCTTCCAATGTCCTTAGACTGTCCTTTTCTACCTAAGTTTTAGTCTGGTTTAAGAAAGTTTACAGCAGCCTGAACATCTTAAAGTAGAAGGTAGTGTGCTATTTAAAGATGGGAGTGGATATCTAAGTTTGCCAGTGGAAGGAAGGCAAGCAGAGGAAAATCTTTAGATACTGGATTTAAGTATCACCATGAAGTCGTATTCTGTCATGCTCTCTCATGATGTTTTTTTTGTTTCATGAATGGTCTCATTAGCATAATTTAATCTTCATGCATAGCAAATCACTGACTGCTACGAATAAACGTAATGAAATCTAATCCTCGGGGAATGAGTGGCATAAACTGGCACTGTCTATGGAATGTTAAAACCATCTAGGTTAACAGAAAATTAATCATGTCAGTGTAGTATTCACTTAACAGAGACATTTATTATTTTAATAAGACAATAAAATTAATTAAACTAGACTTGTTCTTCAAATTTAACTGTAAGCATATTTTCTTATTTAACAATTCACCTCTCTCTTTGGACTAAGATTGCTTCTTCTCCTCTTTATCCAGGCCACAAATAGGAAACATCTCAGATAGTTTTCCAAGCCCATGTGGGGCTTTCCAACCCATCTAAAAGAAGTCAAACCAGGAGAAAATGTTTATGACATATGCAGTGATACTGACTCCCGTCTTAACATTCCTTGTGGTTTAAAATTGTAAGATTGGTAGTACAACCTCATAAAGTATAAGAAAAAATGACAGTACCCAAGGAAGTTCCAAATGACAATATTCCATTTTCCCAGGCCAGAAAAAATTAGAATGGAATATTTCAAGTGTCCCATTTGAACTAAGAGAAGAGAGGTGCTTGATCTTATTCCAATGTGGCTATATGTTCTTTTCAAGTACAATATCCATGGGGTATGAAGTGTTTTTCATGAATTTCAGATAGGTCTGGGAGAAGATTTGTCCAGGAACAGTTGTCATAGAAAAATAAATACATTCAGCAAGCACAACTTTTTTCTTTCTCAGATACAATCATTCATTTACCACTTTTATTCCCACCCCTCCTCCCAGCTATGGCACACTTTCTGTGGCCTTCAGAATTCAAGCATGCATCCCAGAGCACATATCAGAATGTGAGGGAAACTCATCCTCTTCTGGTAAGCTCTCTGGGCTACAGAACTCAAACAAGGGCCCATTGTATCTCTCTTTGGATATAGTAGTTAATTAGTTAGGTATCCAAAACACACGGTGTATTTCAGTGTTTCTGTTGTTTGATTGGCTGTGTCTTAGGCTTTGCTTTTAACAGTTAGTTGCCTCAATTTGCCTTGAGACAGGGTGAAGTAAAATGTAATGAAGTGTTCGTTTATAACATCCTAAGTAGTCTTTGAATCTACTGGTATTTACAGCAGATATTGCTAAAGGCAAAAAGTATTGCTTTACTTTTAGAAAGATATTTATGTATCTTTTCTAGAGTAAGGATCATCCCTGAATATGAACAGCTGGTAGACATCTGGTCTCATTGAAGTTAAAACTCCCTTATTCTTTTTAACTCAATAAGATGTTACAGTTCAAAATATGTTCTTACATGCTATAACCAGTGTATCACAAATACACAGACTACCCTAAAGAAGACAAGTACACATACCTATTTTCTGGTATTTGACTGTCACCAGAGACAACATTCATTAGTTGATTTCAAATACTCATCCAAACTTCTTTCTCATTCATGTCCTAATATAAATAAACTTCCTTTCCACCCAGATACTTGATTTGGTTAATCATGTACTGCTATTTTTATTAACTTCAATATTCTACTTCAAATGTATTAATAGGAAATGATGTAACAATTTCTAGTGAAAACAAATTCTTAATCATAACTGTAATTTAACAGTGGACTTGATAATCTTAAAGGTCCTTTACAACTTAAACAATCCCATGATTCTAAGATTCCAGTTGAAAACATAAAACCCTAGTGGTTAGAGTAAAATTCTTCAATAACTTTTGAAAATATGCAACTTTTTTGTCTTTGGATTATATGGACCACAATTCCCAGAGAGCAAATTTGTTCATATTTCACAGCACATTTTTAGTATGTCTGTTGAGAGATTTCCAGTCTTGCTGTTGCTGCTCAACTTCTTTCATTTTCTGTGGTGTCTCCCAGTATGACAACTTACTGTAACTCTGAGTGAGATTGATTCTGAGAAAGAGAGAGATGGTTGGCTTCCAGTCACTGAAGTTATTTTCTTCCTTTACCTTTCCCAGCCAACTGTTCTGTTAGCAGAATTCTCTCTCAGCAGGCAGCTGTCAGTGCTGTTGCTCAAGTGTTTTTGCTAGTGTGCTCTCTCATTGAGCCATTGAAAATAAATTTCATGATGCTTCCTGTTTAGATATTTTGGCCTTTCCAATGAAGCTGCACAGTAAAACAGCTAAAAGCTGACCTTTCTTTTTTTACAGAGATTGCAGTATCTTTTTACAGAGAGACTGCAGTATCCCAGACTTGTGTACAGAATAGGAGAAACTCCACATGAGATTCCCGTTGTTCACTCTTTTTATACACCACACATTTTGTAGTCTCTGTTAATTCTGGATTTAATGTAGCACTTCTTTCTGCCACTTCACCACCACATACAGACCTTGCATATTTCCCATATCTCTTTTAAAGAAACAGACCTTCCACCTTCTGAAGTCTTAAATTTTGAAATTAACGTGGAAGAAGTAGTAAAGTTTTCAGTAGAAAGAAAATTAGAATAAGTGGTGTGACTGTGGAACTTGTGTATATAAATGTACATATATATATATGTGTGTATATATATATATATATATATATATATATATGATGACTACTAGGATAAAGAGCTTTTAAATGATATTCTAGTTCTGTGCTGAGCTCCCCCTATTTATCCAATTTACACAAAGTAAAATCTCAGTCTTTTTTCAAGTTCCTGATGTACTTTGTCAGTTGCATTTACTTTTACATAATAAGAATTATTTTGTGCTTTTTTCTGCAAAACAGAAAGAACTTTCAATGTATGTCTGCTGTCATATTTTTTTTAAATAATATTTGCCATTTTCTAGTAGTTATAATCATAAAACCTGCTCTTTACCTGGAAGGGAAAAGAACCCAAAAAAACTAACTGAATTAAAAAATCCAGTAAAATTTTAGATAATTTTTTTTTCATTTGAGAAGCTTACGCTATCTAAATTTTGAAAAGTAGAAATTCACTGTTCTAGGATACAATGTCTATTGAGATTTGATATGTTAAGAC
Source organism: Ammospiza caudacuta (assembly GCF_027887145.1). Lineage (NCBI taxonomy): Eukaryota > Metazoa > Chordata > Aves > Passeriformes > Passerellidae > Ammospiza > Ammospiza caudacuta. Next base: position 81,517,245 of record NC_080593.1, read on the forward strand.
CTTTTCAGAAGTCTGAATTGGATCTAGATTCTTATAAAGTTAAAAGTGATTTTTTTTCCCAAAATTCAGTTGCATTTTATAGAATCCACTGTAAGCCAAGTAATGTAGTGATAATATGAATACAGCTGATTATTCATTGTACTTTTTGTGTCTCATATTTAGAAATATGAAAGGGTTGGTTTTTTTTTTCAGAAGATTTGTCTGTTTTTCTTAAAATGAGAATATTGACTCAGTGATTCAAGTTGTCTAATGCAGATGTAAATGTGTTTCACTTACAACTCTGCGTGAGTAGAGTCACTCAAATGTTGATGAAATGTTGATGGAAATTCTTCTAAAGTATTTTTTTGGATGTTATTAGGATTTTTTTAGAGGTCACCGTTATATTTGCATACTTTAAAATAATTCCTGCTCAGTTGTTCATCTAGACATTTCCTAAATCATCCCTTTCTCCTGATCACTAAGGCATTAGATTTAATGTTACTTATTTCTCATTCTGTGCTTAATTTTTACTATACTTAATTTTTAGCAAATCAGAGTCCCTCTTTTAGGAAATCTGACCAAATATTCTACAGCAACTTCACAGTTCTTCTGGAACAAAATTAAAGTGAATTAAAAGACCTTCAGGAATTGTTCTGAAATCTTGTGTCTACCTTAGCTAAATTCCCTGCTCCAATGTTTGTCAGATATTGCAGAAAAACATTTTGGCATAATTTTTTATTGAATAATTCTGAATATTTTATTTTATTGAATAATATATTTTATTGAATACTTCTGAAAAATTAGCTTTGCCAGGATAAGAGTGAGGGTCACCTGTTATCACCTGAGAGTTCCTGCATTCCTCAGAATATGGCAGTGTCAAACTCACTTCTGTTAGCTCCAGAGGATGCCAAGACTGATATTATGGTGTCACTCTCAGTGCCCTTTCCTTAGGTACTTGCTACTGTGCGGGTCATCGCATGTTTTTCTGCAATCACCTGATGAAACTCACCAAAGACATGCAAAGGAACAGTGTTTAACCAGAGTGGCCATACATTAATTAGCAGCTTGATATAAAGAGTTCTATAACTTTACTTTCATGTATTCATTTAAATGTATTTTTTGTGTATCTTGTTTGTATCAATTTTGATCAATGTCCAGCATCATACTGTAGACAGGGTCCCTGACAGCAGCCAGATTTCGTTTTTCAGTGTTGGAACTTCAGCCTGGGCATTCTGACATTCGATATGGAGCTGAGATGTAAAGGTCTGAGGGGCAATTATGACTGATCAGAGTTCCATAGCAGTGGTACAGAAACTTAGATGTTTTTACAACTATTATTCGCTGTCAAGTGTTGCAATTTATTTTTCCCCTGTACACTATCAATGGAATAAGCCAAGTCATTTGTGATGGAATACATATGAAATGTAAGATATATGTATAATACACCTTACAGATAGGCAAATGTGAATTTGTTTTAATAGAGGAGGGGCTGGGAATAGAAAGGTATTTATTCTTTGTTGTACAAATAATACACTAATTGCAAATATTTCTCCTACCTTCTCTTTTCTTTTTCTGATGGAAGAAGAATTGGTTTTGACCAGCAACAGTGCAGATTACTGTTGCAGTGTCACAAGGAGGATATATCTCAAAAAACAAGCCAAGTATGGTTTAAATATTTTTCCCCAATATTGGCTAAATAAAGATATTTTTAAAGGATTATCTAGCTTACAACTAACTTTTAGGTACTTAAGAATTTACAGGACAATACATTCATCTTAAATCTCTATTTCATCTTCTCTGGATACATAATTTTCAAAAGAAATGGTAAGCTTCTTCACTGAAGAGCATTAGAAAAGTTGACATTTTTTTTCCTAACAAGAAGACAACATTAGACTTCAAGTAATACCCTGGCAAAAAGCTGCCATGTCAATCTGTGCTGTATGTGAGGTGAAGATAGGACTCAATAGGGAGAATTTAGTAATCAATGACAAGTCAAATAGAGAACAAAAATAATCTAATTCCTCATGACATAAATTTATTTCCTGCCAACTCACATCTGGATTCATCCTGGATCAAATTCGTTCATCTCTAACAGAGCTATCACAGTTCAGAAATAAAATAAAAATTGCATAAATTATATGTCTACTGAAATATGGAGGCTACAGGATTAGTCATTTAGTGACAGCTTTGAAATATATATTCTGTTGAATACCATATGTTTTTAATGCTTTTAATCAAACTACTTCAGTGAAGTTTTTCTGGTAAAATCACTTAAGTATGTGCAAAATATTCATGGAAATCAAAATTTTAGGGTTAATTTTAATATTCAGGTATGCATTGTGAGAAGAACTAACTGTAGGAAATTAGTCATTTTCCATACACTCACATAAACAATAATCACTTTAAATAGAACAGTTACATGACAAGGCCACTTTTATAGTTACCAGGACAACAAAGCTGAAGTTACAGATTCAAACAATTAAGTTAGTTCAATTCACAATAGGAAAATTTTTATTCTTTATAATTGAGGTCTCAAGGGTAGAAGTAACTTTTTAAAATTGTGACACTCTATTCTGAAAAGTTGGAATCCATGATAAGTTCTTGCTCAGCTGCTGTTGTATTTTCTGAAGCTGTTTGGATACCAAAACTTATTAATAATTGACAAAAATAAAGATAGCTTTTATTGGTTGGGAAAAGTTCATAACATGAAATATGATTTATTAAAATCCCTATCTTGAAATTAGATTGAAACTCTCATTAGGCACGAGAGTTCCTATTCATGATAGGAAATGTTTGTTTAATGTTTAAATTCTGTTACATGTGCTTTAATTTGAACTTAAGTTGCTTTCAGGTCAGTCTATCTTCTTCTATAAACCACATCCTGAAATTGTATTTTATATATATAAATATATAAATTTATTTTATATATATAAATATGTTTATTTGTGACTGTTCTGTTTCCATACATTCACTTTACTACCCGTATTTAATCCAAAGAAACAGTAATTTAAATTTAACCCAAACTAATTAATTAAAAAAATACTTCAATTTTAAGCCAGTTTGACAGGAGAGTATTCAAAGTACTGGTGATATGTTTGGTACAGTGATATGTTTGGTATTGACAATATAATTATCTAACTTCTATCATCAAAGGATACCCCTAATTTTCTGTGAAAATGTTATGACTTGTGATCTTGCTGATGGAAAATACTGATGTGAGGAGTGCCCTTTCATATTTTTTTAATTTGACAACTAAGAAAAGGTATCGTTCAGTGCAAAATAGTGTAAAAATTGTTTTCATGTGAATAAAAGGATATGAGTGTCTGTATGTCCCAAGAAAAAATGTCTATCCTTCTTCCAATCAATTCTTAAACTTCATGTGAATTTAAGTCCTTTTTAAATATTATTTCAAAGATTTCTCACAATTTTACGATGAAAACATTCAAGTAGAAAACTGGATTTTTTGCCAGAGGATTTTTTAGTTTTGTACACATTTTCTCTTAATTTTTTCAGTGCAACTAACATTGAACTGTGGTGCACAAAATCTTATACTGGTACTGGCTTTTCCAAAAAAATTTGCCAAACCCTGATATTTTCTTCCTTCCTTCATTATTTTTCATTTCTTTCCCACTTTGCATGATCCATATAAAATAAGCTAACATCAAAGAAAATCATGAAAATGAAGAGGTCTTTTGACTGCCAGTGGTATCTTCATATTTTTTATCTACATATTTTCTCATGTTTAAGACCATAGGAACTGCAGGAAATATCATCTATTGCCACCCCACTTCCTATTCAGCTCTCTACTCTGTCTGCAAGTGGAACTGGTACCAGAGCATTGCATAGATATTTATTTTAAGGAATTTTAATGATGGACCATCCCTGCTCTCCGTAGTTTTCCTCCTTTTTCATCCGAAAGTATGAAGCTTCAGATTGCTCAGACTGAAGGGTGCTTTTTACATATAAAGTTCTCGTGTAGTACCCAAATATGAAAATTACCACGTGTAGTTGTAGCTTTCCACTGTAGCAGTGTAACACACATCCAATACCAGAAAGTATCTTATCCAATACCAGAAACTAGTTTTTCCTTTTTTTTTCTGTTTTCTTTCAAGACAACAGAACATGGTTATACACTGATTCATTTCTTATGAAGACGTGGTGTCTGTGCTTCTTGCTCTCTTTAAAGTCATTGACTAGACAAAAAAATTTGCAGCTCTTACACAAAAACAAAAGTGTCCCTTCTTGCAGATTTTCCACTACTATATTTACCTTTCTTCTTAATTTTCCAGTTTCATACTTAGCTTTTCTTTCTTAATGCATTTTGGAATAGAAGGAGATGGAATGAGAATGTGATATTAGATGGAAAAACATTTTTCTTAAGTCAGCAAACTTGAGTGTGACAGTGGTCAAGCTTAACAAGAATAAACTTGGATAAAATTGAGCTCTTTAAAAGTAATCCTTTTTTTTTTCCTATGTGATAAGGAAAAGGAGTCTTAGGAGTCTAACTGAGACTCCTAAGTAGAAGGCAGTGAGCAAATAGGAAGTGGACAGATAAAGATGCCCTTCTTTCTCAGCAGAAACTTGCTGATGAGGAATGTTATGTATCTTCTAGCTACTGAACTTAAGTTCAGTACTTAAGCTACTTAACTTAATTATGTATATTTATACTTGTGCCTCATCTTATTTTTACAGCATACTGTCAACTTTGTCATATGAAATGAAAAGGAGGTGAGGACACACATTGTTCAGTCCTATACAAAATAGTCGGTCATAGTTACCCTCATGCTGAAGAATTCTTAGAAATGGCAGAAAATATGTTTTTGTTGTTAAATTGTTGAAGACAGAAACCATCTTTCAAAGTATGTATGTACTATATATTGGAAGACTCAGGGTAGATATACAAGTAGGAAAAAACCAACCCACACTAGCAACATGCGGACCTTTATGCTAGATATGTATATATATACTTATACTAATTTATTACCTGCATTTGGCAATGTGGATTGCTTGAAGACTATAAGCTTTTCAGAGTTGGGATTGTATTTCATATGGTTTGTATATTATAACTATAATCTCTAGTCTATAATCCTGGTAAATAATGAAAAGTTATGTAACTAGTAGAATTTTTTTTTGGCACTCTGTTCAGTTAGTTTTTCAGCTGTTTATTAGGAAATATCATGTACTCCATTCCAGAAATGTTTACAATTTTGCTGATCTCTTAAAAATAGTTTTAATTTATGTGTTTATTTGATTTTCTCTGAAAATAACCAAATAATCATTTTCAAACTGTATCTATTTTAAATCAAACCCCCTAGCACTGAAATTTTATGAATACACAATTGAAGACACCACATCTTTGACTTTTCACTGCTTGAAAAACAAAAGTACCATTGTCCTGGGTTTAGCTGGGAAAGTTAATTTTCTTCCTAGCAGCTGGTGAGGTTCTGTGTTTTGGATTCAGGTAGATAATAATGTTGATAACACACTGATGTTTTAGTTGTTGCTGAGCATGCTTGCCCTAAGTCAGGGACTTTTCCGTTTCCCTTGCTCGGACAGTGAGCAGGTACAAAAAAAAGCTGGAAGACAGCATGGCCAGGGCAGCTGACCCAAACTGGCCAAAAGGATGTTCCACACCATAGAACATTATGTCCAACATATAAACTGAGGGAAGTTGGCCAGGAGAGGCAATTCACTTCTCAGGGACAGGCTGGGCATCAGGCTGGTGAGCAAGGGTATTGTGAATCTCTCTTTTTGTTATCTCCCTTCTTATCATAATCATTATTTCTATTATTGCTATGATTGTTATTACTATTATTACATTTTTCCTTATTTAAATTGTTAAACTGTTTTTATCTCAACCCATAGGATTTATCTTTTTCTTATTCTCATCCCTATCCCACTGGGAGAGGGTAGAGGAGAGGGTAGGAGGGAAGGAGTGAACAAACATCTGTGCGTTGATTAGTTGGTAGCTGTGATTATACCAAAACACCTGGAAGACCAAGAGTGAAAAGTATCTTGCAACTGACAAATCTTACCCTTTTTGATTAAATAAGCAGTGACACTCTACAGCCATCTTTGGATCATTGTATTGCAATGTACACTAAGCTTTTTCTGAGTGCAAAAATTACAGTTGACGGAGACTGTTTTGATATGAACATCTGGAGATACTTCTCCTGGTAATGGCTGTAAATTTGTTATAAAACTTTCCTTAAAACAACACAATAAGGCCTTTGATAGAAATTATCAGAAATTTTGCTTTCCAGATTCAGTTCAAAAAATTTAACATTTGTATTCCTAAAATGGTTCAAATATTAGAGACACTTATTTTCAAAGCTAACAACCCTAAGTTTGGTTACTTTATGTTCTCCATACAAGATAAAAAGCTGGATTTAGATGTTTTTTCTATTTCTTCACCATTAGTGTAAAAGGTATTCTTTTATTCAGCATTTGACAAAAAATTCTGAATTTTAATGAAATCTTTGTTTCCTTGTCGGCTCTTACTTAAAGTGGTATCTCCAGCTTAAATTTACAAATAAACTGCAAATTTAACCTTTGTGTCAGAAAGCACTCTGCAAGCATCTAAGATGCTTTAATCTTTTTTCGCTAACTGAATTTTTGATTTGTCTGGATTTTTGACTTTGTCTATTGGTTATGATAATTCTGCTGCTTTTTGGAATAAAGCAAATCTCCCCCATTTATTTTAAGAATTATTAACTCTAAACATATTACTGATTTCACAAAAAGGTCTTTAGAGTTTTTTTTATAGTACTTTCCAAGGACATGGCACACCCTAGCACTTTTCAGTTCTGTGGCATTTGATATGTATTGCAGAAAAATGCCACTCATTCTTTTATGACAGTAGAGTTGGCCAGTGGTGCTTGCCATCTGTTTTTAGAGGTCTCTAAATATGTTGTGCATGTCCTGTGAACTTCTGTGTCACATTTTTCAAGTGACACAGAAGATAGTCTTCTGACCTTTGAAATGAAAGTAAAATGGAAACTGCCATTTGTTTTCTCATGTTTTCAGTGATGGCCTCAAATATGTAACATTCAAACTTCCAAAATATTCTGTGGGTTGTTTGTTGGGGGGTTTTTTTGTTTGTTTGTTTGTTTTTTTTACCATTAGAAGTTCCCCATTGTAATGTGGTGTTTTATGCATAAAAGGACACTTTTGAGAAACTGAAAATAATGAAATCTAAGGAGACTCTTTCTAGCATTCAACTTGAATATTGAGAAGTGTGTTTTTCTTTGGACCTAGTTTTCCTTACTTGATTCTGGTTTGCATCCAGAAGAAAACAGAGAAATTGGATATAAGAAAAATTTGGAAATTACCAAGTTATCTGTTCTGAAAACCCCTCTGTTTAATTTTTCAATATTAATAAAAGCTCTATTACAGTTCTTCATTTTTTGGACACATTTCACTCTTTTATAAGAAGATGGATACATTAATTTATTTCCCTTTATAACTGAGTAGGCAATGTCAGTCTGATAATTTTGCTAGAAAATGCCAGTGGGAACTGAGGCACATTTTATTCTCAAAAAACTGTGTCAGCTGATTCCCACATTATTATTTTTATGTGGCTGCTGACTTTACTTTCCTGTGTGTTTCCTATCAAGTGATAAAGCCAGGACTGGCAGCTATATTTCTCCTGGTCTTCTTTAAAATGAATAAAGGCATTATGGTATTCACCTCCCAATCCTCTGCTATCAAGGTGCTACTGCAGCAGAGTTTTATGTAGAAACTCTTGGACTGACAGCTCTGGAGAAAAGCCCAATCTTTCTATGCTCCTCCTTCTTCTGGATGAAACCAGTCTCAAAGAGCTGTGATGACACTAACTGAAACAGAGCAGGGTAATATTTCACCTGAGCGCCAAAGGATAATTGTGAGGAAGACGTCTGGAAGGTACAGAGAGCTAAGAACAAGAAAACCTGATCACTAGTGGGATGAGGAAAGGAACTGGTCGGTGATGTCCCCTCGATGATCCTGACCACTGCTCACAGGTTGTTTGAGATATAGGAGTTTTTCAAATAAAAATGGTTTATTTGTTATTCTTTCTGCATCACATTGGCAGTTTATGGAAATAAATACAGAGAAAGAAAACTGAGGGTTCTTCAGCAGTCATAGCACTCCAGGTTTTCCTTACTGCATTTACTGCTATCTTTTCCACCACAATACTGTTCTTGGTGATCAGGGCCAACACAGGACCGTACACAGTACTCTGTGTTTCTTAGATATATTTTTTTGTTCATCTTATATTGATTCTTTAGGAAAAGGTGCTGTTTTCTTACAGATATTTTCTCTATTATGGCTTCCTACAGATATTTTCTCTATTATGACTTCAGTTTAATATATAACTGTTGTTAAAGGAAACATTTCTTTCATTGCTTGGAGCCTACCATGGACATCTTGGGTATGGATATTTTAGCAAGTATTGCTGTTCTGCAGAAGAAATTCAACGTTTGCACTCAAAAGTCTTTTTCTTAGCATCTTTTATAAAGCTGTTTCAAACTATACCTGCTGAGAAAAACTTTACTTAAAGGTGTTTTGAATTGTGCTGTGTTGGAGAGAACTCAGAGATTTTTTGTTAAAAGTACCACAGGATTGTACTATAGTGTTGCTGTAACTCAGTTGGATTTCTGAATGCCCTTTGCAAGTCCCAATTCAGAATGAAATTATGATTTTTTTCTTTTCTTTTCCTAATACTTAGACACTTCAGCTTGAATTTGAGTAGGGACTGCAAGCTGCTGTGTACTTATGTCACAAAAGCAGGCAAATTGTGTATATTAAGTACCAAAGAGCTATATCTGTAGAAGTGTGAAAACAAGTTTATTTTAAGAGAGACAGAAGACACTAACAACCATGCATCAGGATGTAAGTTTCAATTATCTTTTCATAAATCAAAACTCTCTGAAATGAAGCATTTGTTTATTTTCTTGAAACTGTTTTTAGGTGAAAAAATCTTCCATCATCTATGTGAACAATAATGCTTTCAGCTTATTGTGTCCATCTCCTGTCTAAAACGTCTTTTTTTTTTTTTATTCATGTGCAATTTAGATGTGTACTTATCCACTTCTTGAGCATAACTACAGACAAACACACTGGGATGATTTGCCTTTCAATCTTCATTTTAGGAGATAAATTTACTTCTTGAGGCTTCTCAGTGGACATTAAATTTACTTCTTGAGGCTTCTCAGTGGACATGTGATTTTTTTTTAAATCTTGTACAAACAATACTGAAATTAAATCACAACTGACCATCACTGTTTATATAGACAGATTTTAAAATATATGTATTGATTAATATTTTTTGGAAAATAAGTGAAATCTATAATGCTGCTTTATTTGAAGGACTTAGTAGTGAGCTGAGAAGAAATCTGGAATATTGTAGACATCAATATGAAAGTTTTTGCATCCTAATAAAAGTTACAGAGAGGAGTTAGATTTAAGAGCACTGGAACAAAGCATTGCCATATAAGTTTCAAGTTATTGAGTGAGATCTCTTTCAGCTCAGCTAATATTTTTTTACCTTGAGCTGCACTGTAAATATTTGCCTTATTCCTAAAACATAGTTGCTATCTATACTTTGAAAAAATAATTGTGTTTCTTTCTGAGAAATGAGCCTTTGTGACTTTCAAATTATCTAGATGGGACATACCACTTAGTAACCATCTGTATGATGACTCCTCTCACAGTATCACTGACATATTCTGGTATTTCATACCAAATTTAATTTAGAAGCTAAAAGCTGAAGCTAATAAAATACAAGGTATCTATCCATTGCATGTAGATATTAATGTCGGCAGAATGCTGGATATCTAGAGCATTGCTTTATCTTGTGAATTTTCTAATCTACTATTAAGAGTACATATTAAATCAGCATATTTAAATTATAAAATTATGTCCAAAATAGTATCACGAGCTTAATCTAAAGGCCCATCAAGAGAAGAAAGAACATTTTTTCAATGGTATGAAGTCTTGTAAAATGGAATATTTCTGTTTCCAATGTGTGATCTTTGAAATTCAATCATAATAGAATGGATATGTGAATTTGTACAAATAAAGTGTCTTCAGAAATAAATCTCTATTCATTAATCTTATGGTGTGCAAAATCCCTGCCTGAGTGAGTGCACAAAGACTGAGTGGAAAATTGTGAAGTCTCTTTCACTATCCAATATAAAGCATTTCTATTTCAGCACCTGAATTTCTATTCCAGCACAAAATGCTCTTGCAAATTCTCATACCAAACACGTACTTTCAGTATCTTTACCACCCTGTGTTTCGCCTTTAACTTAAACAATTCTTTTAAAATCTCCTTCACCCAGGGTTGCCTTCCCTTCTGCCTTTCCTGATCTCTTTCAAATGCCCTTTATCCACTAGGTTCAGCAGCCAGCTCTGCTGCCCTCACCTGCTGCCTTCACCTGCGGAGACTCAGCTGCAGTGCTTTGTGAAGCTCCCTCTCCCACCTGCAACAGTCAGCAGGAAATGCTGCTGAAAAGGATTGTGAAGTCTCACTTATTTTGCATGCATAACATGAAGATTCCTACTGCTAAGAAGAAAAAGTGTTTGTTGATTTTATTTCAACAATATTTTCTTCTCTGAGGTTACCTGGATAATCTGAATTATTGCACAGTATACAAGGCTAAAAAGAATGGATGGTGGTGTGGTGGCAGTGTTTAGTTGTGAGTTTGGGTCTTGTGTGGGGTTGCTTTGGAAAAGAAAGGAATTTTGCTTTCCAGTTTCAATTTGTGTAAGTATATCCAAATTAAAGGATAACTGCAATCAACAAGAGCTACTAGATCTCAGTTTTCATGTGCTTGGGGTTGTCCATTTGGGTCTTGGTTTACTGTACAAAATCACAGAATTGTAGAATTGTTTAGGTTAGAAAAGACCTTCATGATCATTGAGTCCAACTGTTAACCCAACACAACCAAGTCCAGCACTAAACCATATTCCAAGTGCCACATCTTTATCTTTTAAATATTTCCAGGAATGGTGATTCCACCACTTCCCTGGACAGCCTGTTCCAATGCTTGACAGCCCTTTTGGTGAAGAATTTTTTTGTAACATCCAAACTAAACCTTCCCTTGTGCAACATGAGACCATCCCTCTTGCTTGTTAGTGAGAAGAAGAGACACTTCACTACAGTCTTGTTTCACATAGTTGTGGAGGGTGATTAAGGTTGTCTTGATTCTTTTTTTCTCCAGGCTAAACAATTTCAGATCTCTTAGCCACTCCTCCTGAGTCTTGTGCTCCAGACCCTTCCTCAACTTTATTTCCCTTCTCTGGACACACTCCAGCACCTCAATATCTCTTTAGTAGCGAGAGGCCCAGAACTGGACACAAGATTCGAGGTGTGGCCTGGTAAAGGGGACAATCACTGCCCTGCTCCTGCTGGCCACACTATTGCTGATACAGGCCAGGATGTCCTTGGCCTTCTTGGACACCTGGGCACATGCTGGATCGTGTTTGGCCCCTATCACCAGCACTCCCAGGTCCTTTTCCACTGGGTAGCTTTCCAGCCACTCTGCCCCAGCCTGTCGCACTGCCTGGGGTTGTTGTGACCCAGCTGCAGGACCCAGTACTTGCCCTTTTGAACCTCGTACAATTGACTTGGCCCATTGGTCCAGACTGTCCAGATCCCTCCAGAGAGCCTTCCTACCCTCCATCAGATCAGCACTCCTGCCCAGCTTGGTGTGATCTGTGAACTGAGAGAGGGTCCACTCCATCTGCTCATCTAGGTCATTGATAAAGGTATTGATGTTGGTTGGTCCCAACACTAAGCTCCAAGGAAAACCATTTGCGGCATGCTACCAGCTGGATTTAACTCCATTTACCACCACTCTCTAAGCCGGGCAGCCCAGCCAGTTTTTTTCTTACAAACAGTACATATGTCCAGACCATGAGTTGCCACTGTTTCCACGAAAATGCTATTGGATACAGTAACAAAGATTTTATTAAATGCCTGGTAGACAACACCCTTAGCTTTTCCTGCATCCACTAATGAGTTCATCTTGCTAGACAAGGGGATCAGGTTTTTCAAGCAAGACCTGTCTTTCATAAATTCACCTTGAGTTTATGATCCTGATCCCCAGGGTGTCCTGCATGTGCTGTGTGATGATGCTCAAAATTATCAGCTCTGTGACCTTCCCTAGAACCAAAGGTCAGACTGACAGGACTGTAGTTCCCTGGATCCTCTGTCCTGCTCTTATAGATAGATGTCACATTTGTGAAATTCCAGTCACCTGGGACCTCCTTAGTTAGACAGGACTGCTGGCAAATGATAAAAAATGTCTTGGTGAGCACTTCTTCCAGCTCCCTCAGTACCCCTGGGTAAATCCCATCTGGTCCCATAGACCAAGTGGTGTTAACAGGTCACTGACCATTTGCCTTTGGATTACAGGAGTTTTATCTGCTCCCTGTCTTCCACCTTAGGGGGCTACTACATAGAGAACAACTGGTCTTGCTGTTAAAGACAGAGGCAAGGAAGGCATTAAGCACCTCAGCATTTTCCTCATTATTTGCCACTATACTTCCCTCTGCATCCAAAAAAGGATGGAGATTTTCCTTAGACTTTCTTTTGTGACTCATGTATTTATATAAACATTTATTTAAAATTTTATTTATTTTTCTTAATTTTATTTATTTTATTATTATAGCAGTAGCCAGATAAATTTCTGTTTGGGGTTTTAGCTTTCTAATTTTTTTCTCTGAATAACCTAATTAAATCCTAGTAGTCCTCCCGAGTTGTCATCCAATTCTTCCAAAGGTTAAAAACTCTCTTATTTTTCCTGAGTTCCAGCCACAGCTCTCTGTTCAGCCAGGATACTTTTCCTCATTTTCCTCACTATCGGTTCATCCTTCAGTACCTGGGGATGCCCTGCTTCTGTCCTTTTCATATTACTTTCATGAAGAGTGCTCAGCCTTACTGGACCCCTCTGTCCCTCAAGACTGCCTCCCAAGGGACTCTCCCAGCCAGTCAGCCAAAGTCTGTCCTTCCAGAGGACAAGGCAGCAGGTCTGGTGACTCTTCCTGCTTCTCTGAGAATCAAAAGCTACCAGCTCATTATCACAATTCCCAAGGTGGCATCCACCACCATCACATCACCCACCAGTCCTTTCTCTGTTCAAAGATAGTCAAGTGGGCACCTCCCCTTGCTGCCTCACTTACCAGCTGTGTCAGGAAGTTATCTTCCAAGCACTCCAGGAAACTCTTAAACTGTTTCCTCTCTGCTGTACTTTATTTCCAGGGGATATCTCATCCTATAAGTTCTAGTTCCCTATGATGAGGTTTCTCCCAGCTGCTATTAGAATATTTTGTCTGTTTCTTCATTATGGTTGAGTGGTCTATAGGACACTGCCACCAGGATATCCATTTCATTCTCCTTCCCTGATTTTACCCATAAAATCTCAACACTGTGAACAAGTTATCCTACCATATTTCTGTGATGGCAGCTATGTCATAGTCTTCCTGCTGCACAATGGTTTTCAGGTTTCCAGCTCCTCCTGTCTGTTGCCCATACACATGTGTTAGCGTAGATGCATTTCAGCTGGGCTACTAATCCTGCCACCTTCTTTGTGGGGGTGATGCCTTAAGTTTTAGCTATCGTATTTTTCAGATTCTGTACTGCCTTGGTGTGTAACTCTGAACTTCATATCAAGTGTTAGTAAGTTCTCTTCACAGCTTGGACAAAACAATCCTTTCCCAGCCTGAGAACCAAGGGCATCGTTGAAGCTTCTGACACAAAAAAGTGTACACAATGGTAAACAATGGTGAAGAAAGCACTGGGAGGATGGGACTTCATAATCTGAAGCTGTAATTGGACAATTAACCCCAATATGTAAATGAACCAAAACATATAAAAGTGTGAAAACGTGTGACCTTGCGTCCATCTTGGGTCCATCTTGGGTAGAGCCATGGCCAGGCTCTTGTACCACCCACACTGTATCCTTTGAAGCCCTTTAATGAATACCTACTTTATTTCTTTAACTCTGTCTACCCTCTGTTCCAGGTAGCCTCTCTTAGCATCAGGACAAATCCTTAATTCTTGGATGGAATTTCCTACTGATGGGTAACACTTTTGCTACAGAATAATTGTTTGCTCCTAAGGTTTAATTTAAATGGCACAGTGCACGGATTTTATACTTATCTCCAGTTATGTGTCTCTACTTCAAAGCAAAATAGTTCACAGGAGTTGAAACTTGACAATCTGAAAACATATTGAGAGAGTTCTGTAGATGAGTAATCCAGCAGGCAGCAGCTGGGCTTATTCAATCAGCACTGTCATCTCTGATCTCATACCTCACAAATCACTTTCATCTGACAAAATTTCAGTTTTTTTCCTGTTGTGATTTCCTGTGAGCACGGTTATTGTGAAATAGTTGTACAGTGCTTAAGCATCTTGATCTTAGTGCAAGAAAACCTTGTTCCTTGTACTTGATCACCTTAAGTTTTGAGTTTTAGTTTCTTGTGATCAGTTGTAGGCATTTTGAATTTGTGTGTTCTGTTCTGTACCTAAATGGCCTCTTTTTTTTCTCTGAGTGAAGTATATGATTATGTTCTGCTGCAAATATACTTTGCTCTACTGTTAATCAATGTAGAGTAAAATAAATCTTCATAATACAACATTTGGAACATTTATTTGCTTTAGAATCTTAATTTTTTTTTCTTCAAAATACCCCTTTGGCTGCTTCCCTTTGAAATCAGTACCAGCAGGAGTGGTAGAATGAGGACCATCATTATCTAGATTTCTCTTCACAGCCTGCTGTCTGATTATAGACAACAGAAGTAAACATCCACTTAATTACCAAGTATATTGCAGTTAAAGCTGTCTTTTAACTATAGTTATAAATAGATGCTACCATATAATTTCATTCCTATTCATGACCCCTTTTGTTTGCTTATTGATAAACACTTGGTTGTATAAATTTACTTGCAAGCATGTTTGTGGTAAGTACAAATGTTGCATAAGGGAACCTAAATAAATATTTGCAAGATATTTGCAAGGTTTTGGAAAAGAGCTTTCATGACCACTTGAGATTCCCTTCTTTCTCCTGAATCAACTTCTATTTATTTTTATGCCGTAAAATACTGGTGCTGAGGTAACTTAATTGTTATTATGCACGTCTTTCAACTAAAAAATGTAGCTCTAAAAGAGGCACCACACTCCCACTCCTATTCAAATTCTTCTTACTCTATCTCCCTTACCTACTTCAAACAACCTTAAGAAATTTTACTATAAGTCAGAAAACAAACCAAAAAAAAAAGATGTTTTGAACAAAGCATGTGATTGCCTTTTGTTTTTTAATCCATAATATAAATATTAGGGTCATGCCGCAAAAAAAAGGTCTTTGAGAAAATCACATGTTATGGATTAATGAACTAAGCAGTACAATAAAACTAAAAAAACTACACTGTGGTTACACTCATCATCACAGATGTAGTATGACCTTTCTCAAGAATTCAAGGTCATAAGAATATTGCAACTCTTACACATTTCTCATTCAATATGAATTCTTTAGAGTTTGTCTGCATGGAAAATTTACTGCCATCGTTTTTACTGCTATAGTTACATTGATCTAATTCTTCCTGGAAAAGCTTATTTTAGAATAGGTACCATGAGAGGGAGCTATAAATACAGTAGTATGGTTATGATGGTATTTTTCCCCACCGATCTTCTTTCTGGGTTAATCTTTGATGCAGAGCGTAATTTCTACAACCATTTCACAAAGACACAGAGGTTGTGGCTTACCAGAATAAAATTAGCACAGCTGGAAAATAGAATCAAAGTGCTAGCTTAATCATCACTGTCTCTGCATATACCTAAGGACTATAGACACATTATTAAATTACATTGGCTGAGAAAATTCCCCATAAGTAGAATAAGTTTGTCTATGGAAGTACATTATTAGAGATGGTACTTGCATCAGCTTGGCCCATGCTAGGTACCAATCTTTGCAAATAATTCCCAGCTATATTTCAGTGGTTAAAATGTCTCTTGGGACCTGTTTCTGCCTTTCAACAACATCCAAGCAGGCACTGCGGCGCCACCAAACTATAACTCCATGCACTCCTTCATGCTTTTGTGTTGTTCTACAGTTGCACTGGAGGAGCACTTAAAGATCATTCCATGTATTTCCAGCCTTTGGAGCAGAGAGAAGGCTTTTGTTCTCACAGCCAGGTGGAGTTGCAGGGGAAGGGATCTTCAGATTCAAGGAAAGCACTCTGCAATTGCAGTCTGTGAGACTTGCCATGAGCTGACTGGCTGCAGGTCTGGATGGGCAGTTCATACTTGAGTCTTTTCCAACTTTTATCCTCCCTCCCGTCTCTTCCCTAAGTTCATGATTTGGGTGTTGCAATTTGATTGTTGTGATGGGGTATGTTGGGTAACAGATGCATGCAGTAGAGGTCAATGTGGTAAACTGGGGAGAAATAGAACTTTCCTAAAACCATTTGTTGTGGTTTAACTCTGGCCAAATTCCAAACACCCATGAAAGCCACTTGCCCTTCCCGGCTACAGCTGGGCAGAGGAGAGGAAAAAATTAAGGAAGGTTTCATGAGTTGAGATGAAGACCAGGAGAAAACACTTCAAATGCAAAACAGGCTCAACTTAGAGGTAAAAAAAGTGAATTTATTAATAGCAAAGTCAGAGGAAGATAATGAGAAGTAAAATAAGACCTTAAGACCGCCATTTTCCCCCAACCCATCCCTCCTTCCCACCGACAGTGCAGGGAGACAGGGGGTGGGTGTTTTGGTCATTTTGTCACCCAAGGTTTTCTTCTTCTGCTCTGGGAGAGGAGTCCTTCGCCTGAGATCATGGGGTCCCTTCCACAGGAGACAGTTCTGCATGAACTTCTCCAGTGTGGGTCCACTCTCATGAGCAGCAATCCTTCCAAAACTGCTGCAACATGAGTCCCTCCCACAGGCACAGAGTCCTCCCAAAACTGCTGTGGTGTGTGTCACTCTTCCACAGGGTGCAGTCCTCCAAGGCCAGGCTCCAGTCTGGAAGCAGGGCCCTCTGTCTCCATGGGTCTCCCACTGGACCACAGCCTCCTCTAGGCATCCACCCACTCCAGCACAGGCACCTTCCCCACAGGCTGCAGGTGGATCCCCGCATCCCTGGTGGATCCCCATGGGCTGCAGGGGGACAACCTGCTTCACCATGGTCTCACCACAGACTGCAGAGGGATCTTGGTTCTGGCACCTGGAGTACCTCCTCCACCTCCTTCTCCACTGACCTTCTTGTCTCCATGTTGCTTCTCTCACGTGTTCTCCCCTCCTCCTCTGACTAGAAAAAGTCAGTGCCCTACTTTGTTTTTATTTTCTTCCTAAATTTGTTATCACAAAGGTGTTACCATCATCTCTAATTGGCCCAGCCTTGGCCAGCAGCATGTCCATCTTCAGAGCCATGAGGGACTGGCTCTGCTGCACATGCTGGAAGCTTCCAGCAGCTTCTCACAGAAGCCACCTCCATGGCCCCCTGCTACCAAAAACCAGGTTTTTGCAACACCAACACACCATTGTATCACAATGATAGGAAAGCAAACATTGCATAAGAATGCCCACCTATCTTTAGACAGAGGAGAATAGCACTTAAGATTCCTAATATAGAGATGCAAGCAAAGTCTAACTCAACACTTACAAGCTGAAGGGTATCGTACAGACAGGTTGAAACAGTGGAATTTAGAAACTGTTTAGGTGAGTGTGGGTGGTAGGTGCACAGGGCTCATCCAGAAAGTCTGTGTGAGAATACAGAGAAGGTGGGTGGAGAACATGCTAGAACAGCTGGGAAGGGGCTGTGGTTTAGCAGAGTGAATTTTGCACCTCATCAGATGATCTGTGTTCCAAGCAGATGGTGTGGCAATGGAGAGTGAGGCAGTTGGAATTAAATGGTCAATGTTATATGATTGGTTCTAGAGGGAGTACCTATTATAGATTTTTGGGTTGGTTAGTTTGTCTGTTTCTTCTGGCGTTTCATTTTGTTGTGGGTTTTTTCTTTTTTTTTTTTTTAAGTCAAAAGAACCGATGTACATCAAGAAAATATGTTAGTGCCATATAGAGCGTGGGAGAGAGCCCAGATCTATTTTTAAAACCTGCTTTTTGGTATGTGGCTGATGGAATACTGCTGCAATCCTCATGAATATTTTGGTGAAAAACCCCTTAACTAGATGAGGGCAGTGAAGTCAGGCAAGGTTTACTTGAGCTAAAGGACCCAATCCTGCAGTGAATCCTCCTTATGAAATACTTTGCCTGCATTCTCAGTCATAACTAAGATGCTCCAGGTAGATGTTTTCTGCACCACTGGGCATGCTGAAGTCCAACCTGCCCCTCATAATTTTCTGTTTCAAAATCAGCAGGTCAAACACTGCAATGAAATTCTACAGGACCACAAGGTCCTAATCCAAAAACAGGTCTTGTAGTTATTGTTGGAACGGCTGCAAGCTTTGGGCAGAACTAACCAGAATATGTGTGATTCTTCACTGATAGCCTAACAGCAGCCTTCAGGATTTGTGACTGGAGGACCTTTCAGCTGCTGTAGAAATTCTGCAGGGGCCTATGGGTGCAAAGAAGGACAGAAAGGGCATGACTTTCCATGGGTTTAGCAGTGTGCTCAGTCATTCCTTGTGCAGGTGGGATTGTGCAATGCCTTCACACTAGGTGTGCTTGGCCTTGCTGATTCTGTGGACATGCACCAGTCACAGGTAGATGATCTGCATGATGGTCTCTGTGCCATCCTACCTGCTACGGACTTTCTGATCCCAAACTGTTTGCATGTTGAGAGGGACAAGAACAAGAGTTTATTTCATTTTTGTGACAGATGTGCAAGATACTTGAAAAGAGATCACACATAGCAGCAAAGGATGGTTTCCACAGTTGTGCTTTCCCGTTTAAGTCCTGGCATTCACAAGGGCAAAATCCTAATTTTTTTAATGAATTCAAATGTCAAGATGTTGAAGAAGAGAAGAAAGGGGATGACTTTTATGGTAGTATTACAGTAAGAAGAGTTAGTTTAAAGTATTAGACAATTAAAAAGGTCATATACTGCACAAACACTGCCCTCAAAGTTAATGGACAGTCTGATTAAATATTTCTACACAAGGTCAGGATAAAGAAGAAACCATGGTGCATGAGCCAATGTTTTGGTCTACTTTGTGAGCAGGATTTATTAGTACCTGGTTTGTCACAAATAGAAGTTGAAACCCTATGTATATTTCCTTTCAAAGGATATGTCCTTTGAAAACACTGACTGGCCACCTTCTGAACAAGTACTTAATCTATTTCTATCAAAGTGTAGCCTGATATTAGAGCTGTGGGCCTTCCCCACTCACTAATGACTATATAGATTTGGATTAGCATTTTTAATCAGAATGTTCTTCTGCCCAAACCTGAATATTTTATGTTCAATGTGTGCATGCACAATCTATCAGGTGACAATTTAAACTATTCAATGAGATTATAAGAGGAACACTGTAAATCAAAATTGGAAAGTATTAGTTAAAAAAAAATTGATATCTTGTGAAGGGTTAAAAAATGTTTTTTTCTAACGCAGATTATTCCTGGAAATCAGTTGTAGATATCAGATGTATGTGCACTTTGTTAATGTGACTCCTTTTCTTTGGAGAAAAAGGAATGATTGATGATTGCTTCTAAAAAAGAAATTAACTTATGTTGTTGGCTGATAGCCCCCTCTGTTCTATCTGAGATGTCGTCATTGAAATGTTATTATTCAGAACTGAGAAATATTGTGGAGACCTACTGCCTAAGGCAGTGAGGAAGCAGAATGAAGGCTGTTTAATTGAACCTGCTAACAATAACATTGACTATTCATGTGAAACAGAGGTGCATAATCAGAGGAACTGGGAGAGAGGGAATATATTAATTCTCAGTCTTGGTATGAAGAAGAAGCTTCAGATACAGTCACTGGGGTTTTTGCAGGTTTTTTTTTTTAATGGCACATTATTTTTCACTGTATGGAGAAATTAGGCTACTAGACATGCATAGTGGAGCAAATTTCTTCTGGATATTTCTGAAAAAAAATAAAAAGTAGGGGTTTTTTTTGAAAGTATAAAGTAATGGGTCTCAGTGATGTATAGTGTCATCCATCCATCCATCCATCCATCCATCCATCCATCCATCCATCCATCCTCTAGCCAGTGTGGCTGCTCAATACACCTGTAGGTGATACTGTGCAGGAAATCCTGTAAGTATAGACAAGGTCTATCAAGCATACACCTATGCCTAAAGGTTGTCTTTCTAGAGGATATTGGAGAGCTCACATCCGTGAGTGCAGTGTAATGTGAGTAATCTTACTCAGTCCAACAATGCACAAGTTGCTTAAGCAACTCCTCAAACTAAAAAGCATTCAGGTAGAACTCAACTCCTGCAAACTAAAAAGCATTCAGGTAGACTGAGACTGGGCCAGGAGACATCACAAACCCTGAATTCTGACTGATACTTCTCTTTGGTGACACACAGGAGCTTCACACGGGGGTGCCTTGCCTTTCATTCCAAAACCTAGTAGCTCATAGTGGCAGGTTCTCAGATTTTTCACCCCTACTCATTTAATGGGAAGGAAGTAAGTGCCTGTGTCCTATAACACACCTCATTATGACTGTGTCCTAATGAGGTGTGTTATACAGTGTACAGTACGTGACTAACTTCTGTGTTTCTTAAGTTTAACCAGATTAAAACAGCCCCTTATAACCTCCTGGAGACACTGTCTTGCAGAGAGAGGGTTAGCCAGTAGTCAGCCATCTTGATACGCATGCTGGACATTAATATTATGGTTGTCATGGAAACAACTGCATTTGAAACAAAAATGTGTCTGCAGAATGTGCAAAGACATTACATTTCAAAATTAAAGGGAATTAATAGAATTTTCAGCAAGAAAAAGTTAACTTAGTTAACTGTTTAGTTTGGTATTATGCAGAAATTAGGTAAGTCTAAAATGGTGTATGACAAACCACACATGAGCTAGTCCAATTTTAGACACCACTGAAAGTGAAATAGTTCTGCATTATGAAAGCATGTAGTGCAAATGGGGTAGCAGTTTGTAAGTGGTCCATAGCTTCCCTCTGAAATATTGCAGTGGTATTGTATTAAAAAGTAGACAATTTGTACATGGTTAATATTTGAAGCTGATGTTCACTGACATGGTAAGTGTACAAACACAATTTACTGAATCCAAATTAATGTCTCAACTGCAGTCAGGAAATTACAGCCTTGTGTTATTCTCCAGAAGTTGAAATTTTCAATTAAAGAAAGAATGTCTAAGAGATGAATTCTTGGTTCTTTACTAGCAAGCTTGGGAATTTCCAACCATATACTTTTGGAAGTGATTACTCTTTACTAAACCATATTATTAAATATAGGAAAATTTTTCTTTCCCTAGTGAAATCTGACTTCCCCAAATTGAAGTAATAGGATGTAGTATATCCCACATAACCATTTAAGTACTCCAGTGTTTAGTTTACTGTGCTATCAGGATGTTTACAGCTAGCAGGATCCAGATGGCTGACTCTTGTATTTTTTTGTCTGTGTAAAATTGGAAATACATTTGTTTTCTAATAAAATATTGCACACCAGGAAAGTAACTCTTCTAGTAATATCAATACATTACTGAGGCTTGACCATTTTACATTAAGAACCTTAAAACAGGAGAGACAAAAACATAACTGGAAGGCTTTGGGGTTTATGAGAATTACAGAACAAAAAAAAAATAGAGGAAATATTCACAGCCTAATAGAGTAAACTTCAGAGAACTTCTTGTACTGATAGAAGCATGGAGGAGATGTTTAAAAGCTTTCTGTTGTTTAAATATAAAGCAGGAGAATATCACATGATATAATAAATCATATATTATTCAAGTGGCAGTCTTTAGCAGTCTTTTTTATGAGTGGGGACACTGCAGGCTCTGAATTAGATCAATTTTCTGGGATTAAAAATGTAAAGGAAAAAAAAAAAACAGCTAACCTCAATGGCAAACTGAAATGATACCAGGTGGATACCTGTATGTATTTTATTGCCAAGTATGGTAAAACAAATACCATATTGATCTAGTTCAGAAGAAAGAGAAAATACTATTTTTAAAAAGTTTTTCTCTCAAAAATATTTGTTCATATTCTGACTGTACATATATTTTGACTCAACTCCATTAAACTGTTTAAGCTTTTGATGTTCTATAGGATAATTGTGTGTTTAATCATATAAGCTGCACATAGTACATAGTATACAGACCTTAAAATCTCATTGAGTCACAAAAAACCTATTTGAAAACAGATGAAGTTATTGCAAAAAACATGTATATATTGTCTTCAATCATGAAAGCAATGTGTGTATACAAATGTGAAGGACTAACCTAAGATTTAAAATATTACCGAGTGAACCCTTCCCAAAAGGATATCAGACAAAATGAGACCTTGACTGGACTACCCAGTTCTGTCATCAGGTGATGTTCAAAGGTGCTGGGAAAAGAATCATGGTTAGGGGCAGATGGGTCACATTTCTCTGGGTAACATTTCCCCTTCTGTCACAGTTTAAGCCCAGCCAGTAACCAGGCCCCACACAGCCATTTGCCCACTTCCTCACCGTGGGTAGGGGTGTTGGGAAAGATGAAAGGTTGACAAGAAAGTCTCACAGATATGTAAGCTTAGCAGAAAGATTTTTAAATGTAGAGTCTGATAAAGAAATAGAGATGGAAGCAAGTTTTGATATAGAAGAAAAGAATTGCTGAGCCACTCTTACTGGATAACCAAGAAGGCAAAGGGTATGTTAGTTAGAAGGGATTTTTATGACTTAGAGCAAAGGATAAACCCACCTCAAACAAAAAGATGTTTTTACCAAGCAGAAAGATAGCACAGGCAAACAAGTCAGCAAAATTGCAAGTAGAAAAAAGGTCTCAGAATTTTCCTCTGCAAGAAAACTGAAAAACAACTTCTAGCTTAAACTGTAATGCAATAACTCTTAGTGATTGGAGAATAGTAACATGAATATAGTAATTATAGTAGGCATGATAGGCTATAGATAATAGTTGGGGTATAGATTGTATTAAGATGCTCAGCAAAGAAAAGTATATAATGCAATGTAACCAAAATCAAAGGGTCTCCAGGCCTGCCTGCAGCTGGAGCTGACAGCTGTAGGCACAGGCTCTGTCGCCCATGACCCTGGACTGCTGTAACCTTTTGGATGGAATAAACTGCATTTTGGAGAGCCACCTGGAGTCTCACATCCCTCATGTCAGCTCTTACATAGGGGAAAGAATCAAAATGTCAAAAAACTAAAGAAAATGTGGGTTGAGATAAATACACTTTAAAAGAAAAAGCAAAACCCACCACATAAGCAAAGCAAAACAAGGAATTGATTCACTGCTTCCCATGGTTGGTGCTCAGCCATCTCCAGGACAGCAGGCCCCCATCAGATATTACAGAGACTAGGGAAGACAAACGTTAGCGCTCCAAATGTTCTCCCACTTCCTTCTTCTTTCTCCCACGTCATACACTGAGTATGGTGTTACACAGTCTGGAGTATCCCTTTGGTCAGTTGGGATCACCTGTCCCAACTGTGTCTCCTCCTTCCCACCTCCCAAGCACCCCAGTTTCCTTGCCAGCGTTGTAGTGCAAAAAGCAGAAAAGGCCCTGGCTCTGTGCAGACACTGCTCAGCATCAACAAAAACATCTCTACATTATCAGCCCTGTGTTCAGCACAAATCCAAAACATAGCCCCATAGCCACTGTGAAGAAAATCAACTCTACTGCAGCCAAAATCCCCAGATGTGTTCTGATATTTTAATATAAGTGAGAAAGGAACAAAACATCACTGTTTCACATCCCTGTAACAGAAGTGACCCCTGAAACTGTGCTAACCGGCTCTAGATACAGTGAAATTCAGAGATTAGCCTGGGTAACTTAACCAGCAAGGCCACTAGTTACTTCTGGGACCATCTAAGTCAGAAAAAAACAAATAATAAACCAACTAAATTCTCACTAGAGGATATGTTACCCAAGTATACCGTAAAGCCACAGTACATCAGAGAATCATGGGAATATGCTGTCTTGAATAAGAATTTGAGTTACCACGTAGTCAAGTAAAAAACCAAGAATTTATATAGAATTGTATATAATTTTGGCAGAAAACAATGAGGAAAAGTTGGTATTTTTGCAAAGTTACTCAAAATTTTTAGTCCTTGAGTCTCGGGGTTTTATTTTATGTATTTGCATTTTTAACAGCTCTCAATCATTTTGGAGCTGATACTACACAAATTTGGTTGAGGGAAAAAAATTGTGAAATGGATTTTGCTGATGTGATCTGAAGCCCCATATGCCAGGATGAATCTCTTTCCTCCACAGATATCTGATATATTTCATACCAGTATTCTGTCTGTTGACTTAAAATGTTTTCAAGGCAGATACTGAAAGAAGAGAGAACATTTGCTTTATGATCTTTTAATTAAGTGTTAGTCTCATGAGTTTTATTGGATTGTCTAAAACTATAAATCCTTCATTACTTCTACTATCAGTGTCACCAATAACATTATGAACTTAAACCTTCTTATCCTGCTTTCTGCTTGCTGAATGTTCCATAATTACTGTTGATTCATTTAATAATACTATAACCTAACTATTAAGAGAAAAGAAATTCACAATGGCAGTGAATTTAATCTATATGAAACAAGAGATACAAAAGAAAGAAGAACAGCAAAGTAGACAAATTGTCTCACATATGTGATATTTTTACCAAGAAAAAGAACTCTACATTAAAACTATATGAGGGCAAGCAACAGAGCAATAAGCATTAAATATGATCCATAGGAATCTCTCAATATCTCTGAGAATTAATAGCATAATCAGAGCTGCAGTTCTGGCCCATCCTACAGCTCACATGTTTTTAGCTTTCTCCTGCCACAATTTTTGAACCAGTAGGAATAGTTAAGGGAGATCTTTCTAGACTATGAAAAATCCCAAACAAACAAAAACATTAAAAGTGCTCTCTACTGGAACATTCATAGTCTGCTGGGAGGTTTTTATCTATAAACAATACTTCATGCTTGAAGATTTCCCTTTCAAAAACAAATGGATAATTGTTTTTTTCATGTGTTTTTCTTGAGCCATTTATTGTTTCCCATACTTTAATTCCCTGTTTGTATACCTCATTCTATTTGTGTTATTCTTATAGCATTAGGGATATGTTAAGGATTAAACTATTTGCAAATTTGCTGAACTGTTTATTTTTTAATAATCTGGAAAAATAAACTGGGATGTGTGGGGTGTTAGTTAATTTGTTTTATTTCTCTTTGGAAGTGCTGCACTGCATTAAAAAGGATTCAACTAGATATTCAGAAAGACTTCGAAAATTATCTCGTATCATATTAGTAGTGAAAAACTTAATGAAATGTTAGAAACTAAATGCATATCTAGAGAAGCCCTGGGATGTCAATAAAATAGAGAACTAGGAATTTTTCAGGTAATGAAATTATTACTTTTGTACATGGATTTGTGCAAGTCCAAAGAGGTACATGATGTGTACATAAAGAAATAGTAAAATGCTGTGAAGCATTTTTTGCTCTTATAGCATTCACAATAGGACTTAGGTCCTGTATAACGCTATCAGTTACAATTCTGAGTTTCACTGTTATAACAAGGTCACACAGAACTAAAAATTATGTCTTTTTATCATCATGTCATGACTGAAGATATTAACCTAATAGGTAGATGTAGAAGATCTTTTGGTGGAAGATATTACATTAGTAATGAGTAGCATCCTGGGACTGGGATCTGCAGGGACAACAGTGGTGGAAATAGAATAAGGGAAGAGGATAGCTTTAAGCAATCTTCAACATTTTAACATAGGCTTAACAGTTTTGTTTATTGTTCTATCTCAGGATGTGCTGGTTCTTTTTGGATCCCAGCAAGAAAGCCACATATTGATAGTCCAGAAAAAGTGATGGTATGTTGGAAACATTATATGCCTGATGATGAAAACCTGGAGTGATGACACAGGCTAGGGAATGGTTAGGGACTGGCATTCCAAACAAAATGTTTATGGTGAGGTTTGCTGCTACTGTTGCCTTTAAAGTTTTTTAGCATTTTCTTCAAGAGGATGTACTTCTGAAAAAATTTTGGGAACTGAAGTTATCCTTCATCAAATATGTGTGCAGCACAGCACAGTCCTTGAGGCTAAGTAATATGCGTGGTACAACCCCGCACAGCCCAACACCCGCTCAGAACAGCTGTTGGTGGAGCACTAACTCCTCAATATACAATAGTCTCCCAGTCAGGGCCACAACATTTATTAGGAGTCCTTAAGCAATGTATTGTGGCTGTTTTATCTTTTGTCTTACCTGAGCTGCAGGCAGGAGCTCTGCTAGCAACCTGGTAGCCCCAAAAGCACCACTGAAACAGGATCAAACCTTAGCCTGCATTCTACGAAAGGTATTCTACAGAACGACTTGAGTTCACTATTTTGCCTGAGCTACTGCAGTAGGGTATAAAAATGGTCACATGTAACCAATAGGGATATTACTGGTGAGTTTTGAAAGCTGTATTACATTATTAATTACCAAAAATAATACTCTGCTGCCTGCTACATGGTGTGATAACATGGTGTGGACATACCTGAAAGTTGGTGTAGTGGATTGACCCTGGCTGGAGTCCAGGCTTTCATTAAAGCTGCTCTATCACTCCCCTCCTCAGGTGCACAACAGAGAGAAAGTATAGCAAAAAGCTTCTGGGTTGAGATACAGACAGGAAGAGATCACTCACCAATTACCATCTCAAGCAAAACAGACTCGACTTGGGGAAATTAATTCAATTTATTACTGAACAAATCAGAGTAATAAGAAATAATTTCTCAGGGTAACAACAAATCAAATTAAATCTTAAAACACCTTCTATCCCTCCCTTCTTCCTGGACTCAACTTTATTCCCCATTTTCTCTACCTTCTGGCCCCCACAGCAATGCAGGGGTACAGGGAATGGGGGCTGTGGTCAGTCCACCACTTTGTCTCTGCTGTTCCTGTTTCCTCAGGGCTAGGACTCCTCACACTCTTCCCCTGCTCACACATGGAGTCCCTCTCCTGCTGGAGACATCTCCAACATGAGTGCCTTGCACAGGCTGCAGTTCTTCACAAACTTCACAAACTGTCCCTCCCAGGGGGGACAGTCCTTCAGAACCGAGCTGCTCCAGGTAGGTTCTCTATGGGGTCCCAGGTTCCGTCAGTAGCCTGCTCCAGCATGGATTTCCCACAGTCATAGGCTCCTCTGGGCATCCACCTGCTCCAGCCTTAGCTGCAGCTGGATCTGTGCTCCACCTTGGGCTTCAGGAGGACAGTTTGCTTCATCAGGTTCTTCCTCACAGGCTGCAGGGTAATCTCTGTTTTGACATCTGGAGCACCATACCCCTCTCCTTCTTCACTGCCCATGGTGTCTGCAGATTTCTTTCTCCCATATATTCCCACTCCTCTCTCCAGTTTCAATTGATCCTGAGCAGCTTTTTTCCTCTTCTTAAATGTGTTATGCCAGTTTACGTTACCACCACTGCTGATGGGTTCAGCCTTGGCCAGCAGCAGATCCATCTTGGAGCCAGCTGGCATTGGCTCTGTCAGACATGAGGGGACCTTCTGGCATCTTCTCATAGAGGCCACTAGAGCACCCCCTTGCTACCAAAACCCCTGTCATGCAAAGCCAGTACACTTGGCAAGGAACATTTTGAAATATATCTTTCCCTAATTTTTTTTAAAGCTTTTTAGGGAAAAATGTGTGTCAAAATTAGACTAATGCAAGAGTTAATTCCAAAGTGTTTAAGCATTTACAAAAAAGGCCATTTAGATTGGCCTTTTTTGAAGTTATATTTTTAAGATTGACAGTCTCCTAAATATTTTTGATGTTGGTGATGGTGATTTGATGGAAAATGAGTGCATTTTTTTTATGATCTCTAAGCTTAACTTTCATCTATACTGCACACAAATTTTCATCTTTGAAAGTTCAACTTGCCCCTTAAAATCGTTCTTAAATTTAGAGACCTAGTTTTTAAATATTATTACTTACAGAAAATTACAAGAAAGTCTTCTCTGGGTGGCAGTGAATAGGGATATGCTGAACCTAAGAACTCAGTTGTGTAGCCCTATTGGATGCTGTTTGTCAGGGTTATTCCTGTCCACAGGCAAGACTTGGCATTTCCCTCCACTGAACTTCATGAGATTCCTCCCTGTCTGATTCTACAATCTGTCAAGATCTCTCTGAATGACAGCAACTTTCTGCTGGTGAGTCACTCCTTTCAGTTTGGTACAACCTGCAAACTTGCTGAGTGTACACTCTGGCCTATACTCTAGATCATTAACAAGGATTTTAAAAGGTCAGTCCCTGGAACACATCACTAGGGGCTGGCCTCCAGCTGCAGTCCAGCAGTTCAGACAGTTTTCAGTCCATTCTTGTTCATTCATCTGTCTCAGATGTTGCACCAGGAGACAATTTTGAAAGCCTTTCTCTAATTTATAACAACAGCTACCAACCTTCCCTCAACAACCATGTCAGTCACATCAGGTGGATTAAGAAAAATTTCATTGTGGTAAATCCATGTTGCTGATTCCTGATGACATTTTTGTCCTTAATGTATTTTGAAAGGGTCTCCAGAAATATTTGATCTATCACATTCCCAAAGATCAACATGTAGGCTGACAAGGTAATAGTTCATCACATCCTCCTTCTTACACATCTGGATGACAAGATCAATGTTTCCTTCCTTCAAAATTTTGAAACCTCTACCTGCAAGATGGAAACCCTCCACTCCACTGCAAGTTATAAGTGTATATAAGTATATATAAGTACAGATATACATGCAATCATAATTGGTTTTTATTTTCAGTCTAATTTTGTAACTCCAGCTTCTGCTTTTCATCTCAGTTTTCCTTTTGGGTGCAAACACTGTTCAGCAACACTGATTAAATTTCTCTCATAATGGATCCTGCCTTTCGCTTCCTTCTGATTCCACTCTTCCCTCCCTTTTCTGTGCACGAGCGCCTCACATTTGTAAAGCAAGTACCCAGTGATTTCTATTTTCCAGTTATCATCTGCTAGACAGTATTTGTGTACCTAGGTAGCCACTCCATAACCAAGTACATGTAACATAAAGGTTTTCAAAGTGATAAAGAGGTTCCAGCTCTACACTCCAGGCATCAAAGTGCCCTCCTACAGAGAAAATACTTCCCTGTAGCAGCATGACTTCTCCACTGTGATCAACTCGGTCTGCTTTTTATTTACCTCACACAAGCCTGAGCGAGTGACTTGATAGACAGCCTCATGCCTCTACTTTCAACAAAACCAGTAATTTCTCACTGAGAAGTCTGTGTCCTGATATTCAATCTATAGCTGTACATAAGCCTCTGGCTATAACATATTTGTTTTAATCTTAGTTATATGGAACTCTGATTTTGATATGCCAGAATGTAAGGAAAAGTACTACATGTTTTACATTCAGTGTTAGTTTAGTATGTATGGATAGATAGATAGATAGATAGATAGATAGATAGATAGATAGATAGATAGATAGATATTGTGGCTATTTAGATGTAAGAATGGATTATATGCTTTCCATGGCTTTGAATAAAGCCCTGACTACAGAGGTCTCCAGCAATATCCCAGGCAATATTCCCAGGAACAGAGCCAGTATATCAAGAGAAGAGATTAAGCCCATTTGCCTGGCATTTGGGATATCACATCTAGGACTTTGCCTTGCTTCCCCCACCTCCAGCCATGTACTACAGGAAGGAGAAATCACACAGCAGAGACCACTGTTGTTGCAGCACATGACCTTTGCGGAGAGGCTGAGGAACCAGACGTGGAGAAGAATTCAGGGAAACTTAATGACAGCCTAAAAAACCTACAAAGGATAATTTGGTGGGAGTATAAACAAGAAATGCGAGTTAAAACGAGAAGACTTTCTCACTGGATAGAAGGAAAACCTTTTACATTCTGAGAATAGTCAAGCAAAGGAGAAGGATGTAAATTATTTCTAAAGCAGAAATTGCATTGCTTTAAGTGATGAAAACAGACTGCAACTGAAGTTCTGCATCTTCACCAAAAATCTATCCTGTTGTTTGGTTACATTTTTATTTTTATTTTTAAACTATTACAGAGTGGTCACTATTTACCTTTTCCTCAGTTGGTAATTTGCTGCCTCTTTTTTAAAATCTATTTTAAAGAGATTTTTTCAAAATATAAGAATTTTTTCCAGATGAGATTTCATTATGTTCAAAGCAGGGCACTGATTTTGTACCTCTTTTAATATTTCAAGATTTTTTTTGTCCTGAGTGACTCTGGAACTTGTGATTTCTGACTAAGTGCAGAATCTTATATTCATCCCTATGTAGTTTCAGCTGCTTTTTTTGGAACAGTTTTCCACCTCTTTCTGTCCTGTCTTTTTGAACTCCACTTCTGTCCTTGGTGAAGGTGATGATATATTGAGCTGTACATGCATGGCTTTTTTTTAGGCAGAAAAACAGTTTTTGAGTAATAGATTTAATGGACTAGATCTATTGTAAATCTAGCCTCTTTCATGATTTGTAGCCTGAAAGACTAAACATTCAATAATTTAAGTACCAGTAAATGAGTCAATAGCTATGAACTTATTCCCAGAGCAGTCCCAGTTTAATTTCAATGGTTATAATTTCTGAATATCTTCTAGGCAATGAAAACAACTGTTTTGCACAAAACCCTTGCCATGTTAGAACTGGTTTTGTATTTCAGAAATTTTCAGATTTTGACAAATCAGATTCAGATTTTTTTCAGCACCTAAAAAAAAACATATGTTTCTTGCCAATCTATATTTAAGTAACCAAAAAAATTACACAGGAATAGAAGGGAATTCTGATCAGTAATGGATCCTGGTCTGGGCCTTAGGCTGATATCTTTTCTGTATAGCAAATGGTGCTCACACACAAAACTGACTTGTAGGTTTTACTAGCTTTAGCTTACGTGGTGGCATATTCTATAAATGCTTAATACTTTATTGTTTGATGGACTGTTGCCTTTTTCTCATATATATAAATTTAGCATATTAAGTTATTAAAAACACTAATTCTCTGCAGCATGAAATAAATTTCTCAGCCATTCTTTAAAGAAACATAAAGGAAATGGAGCTGTTGACCTCTTTTGCTTTGCCTAGGGATGTTTTTGAAATGCTGGTGTCTACGTACTACTATTTACCTTTCTTGAAAAGCAATGATGAATATTGGGTCTGCAAACCCTGAGAACTTCCTAAAGCAGCAGTATTTCTATTATCATTGATGTTCTGTCACATCCTATTGAAAAGGTTAACTTTGATTACTACTTTTCCAGGAAATTACACAAGTGAGAATTTATTTCATTCATTGTGCTTTTTTCTTGCTAATATTTGTGTATTTGAGTGCTGAAGTGAGTTCAGATGCACCAAAGATAGAGTGAAGTAATTGGCTTTCTGGAAGATACAGTTGCACAGATTTAAGTGGTGATTTTTTACCTAAAGAAAACGGACCAAATGTGAAATATTTACTTGGTAAGTTCAAAAGTTCCATATGAACAAGGGATATTTGCAATAAACATAAATAATTCAATTTTTGAAACTAAGGCAAGAAAATGACTGGAAGCCTTTGTATTATTTATTTTAAGTAAGGTGGTTTTTTACATAGCCTTGCAACAGCATCTTCTTTCCTTTATTGTGAGAATAAACACGGGGGTTACCTGTAATCACTTGGAGCAATAGCGTCTTTAAATATATGACCTGCTTAGTTTAATAATGTGGGTCTACACTGCAATAGCATGGTGGGAAAATTAGTGAAGTAAAGATCAGTGCTGGATATCTATTTACAAATTCCTCAAGCAAGGGATTTTATGCATTTGTCCTCTCTCACTCATATACTTGTATGCAATATGAAAAACATTAGTTCTTGATGGGAGATGACAAAAAGGTTTCTGGACAATTCTCTCGCACCCCTTAGGAGTCACCAGATGTCACATCTCAGAATCTTGCCAATTTATGCTTTCATAAATCTTGGAATATGTTGATGCCTATCGTATGCTTTTACTCGCCTGCAGGCCCATAGTTGGTTCTTTTGAGCAAGGAGAAAAACAGGATGGTGTGTACTGCATGCAGCAACCTAGTTTCCTTCCTTGTGTGAGGGTAGTGGTCATCAGCTAGGAAGTCATCTGTGCTGTGACCTTTTCAGAATGCAGGCCTTGTCATCTTGTCATAAGCAACATCTTCCTCAGTACCTTCCAAGAGAACAGTGCCTGGGGAAGGGTGCCCTTTCCTTCCCAGTGCAGGCTACCTTCTAAAACCTTTTTGTGCTGTTTCTTCTGATGCTTAAAAACATGTATTTCATTCATTCTGCATCCATACAAGCCTTGCTCTATCTGTTATAAAGTTGTGGAAACAAAGAGTGCAAATATTTACCTTATCTCAAGACTTTCTGCCATAAACTGTCATAAGAAATTAGAATTCTGACTGTATTTTCCTTTATTGGTATTTGATGGCTGCTATTAGTCCATCCTAAGTACTCATCAAATTCTGTCTTTGAATAATGGTATGCAGAAGAACATCATGGAGAGTGGGAATATTTGTGAAGAGCAGATGTCTTCAGCTTGAGACTTCAGTTACAACTTCCTTCAGGCTTCTCAGTGCTTAGGAGTGTTTTGTGCCAATGAAGTAGATTACCAGTGCTCAGAAGATTAAAAAAATGTTTTAAATGCTCAGACAGCAATTTATTTGGAAACTTTAATAACCAAAGTTCAATATGATCTGGCACAAGGAAAGCGTAAAAATAAGAGAAAAAGAAACCTGGTTGTTTAAACAGTTTTTTTGAAGTACAGCAATTGGAATTATTCTCTACTTTCTTTATTTAACAGAATGTAATAGAATGTCAAAACAACATCCATTGTTAATTGTTTCCCATGGTGTCTGACCTGACCCATAGACAACCAACAATACAAATTCACTTAAAATTTTTTACATCAAATGAAATATAGAGGAACTCTTTCTTGACTGTGAATTTTGATCAAAATGTTACTTTATTCAACAAACAGTGGTTATGCCAGCCTTGAGAATCCTTTCAAAACTCTGTGTTTCAGGATCAAACACACTGTGACTATTCACAGCTGCATTCAATTAATGAAAATTTAGCATATTGTGTTGATGTTGGGCTCCTGTGGCTATTGATGGTGTTTCTCTGTAGAGCAAGAAAATTATGTGTTCTTGGTTCCCAGAAAGGCTCAGTTCTGGCCATATTTCCAATTTCGATGTAAAAGCATTATATTACTCAGGGCTGTTAAAAATTGGCCGAGTTTGGCTGAGGCTGTAAGAAATGAGACCTTGGATTCCAGCACTGTAATATGGCGGCAAGCGCTGCTCTAGCCGCAAGGAACGGAGCATGAAGATAGAGTGGTTTTAGTTAGAGCTGGGGCTGCTGTGAAGACTTTGGGCAGACAGTAAATGGATATTATTCATCAGGAAGTGATTTGGCAAGGAGTTAGGAATTATAGTGCTGAATGTCAAACCAGGTACTGCAGGACCAGTTTTTCCAGAAGGTAGCTTCAAGGGGAGCTTGAGAAGCATTAGAAGGAGTTTCTGAAAAGCAGATGACACGGCAGTAAAATTATTAAGCTACTAATCCAGGGAACAATCTGTACTAAATTGGGAGCTCAACAGACTTTTGGTCACATCAGCTGTGGAGGAGAAATGCATGGAATTTTTTTGCTGCACAAGACCAGGGGTTACATCTAGGTGCTCTGAGTGCAGGAGCAGATGGAGTGAAGAAGAGATTGGTACACTTTTGGGTATACACGAGATGCCAGTTTAGGTCACTCCCTATTGGCAGCAGCACTCTTTTTATTCACATGCAGTCCTGTTCTAATATTGTCTCTTCTCCTTAAATTATTCAGTCTCACTCATTTGTAAAAAAACAGGCATGCTCTTTCAAAGAATAGATGAACAAACTGGTATTCTATCCCTCTGCATCCATAGCTGGAACAGTAGTTCAAATTTCACATTTTTGCAATAATCTGCATACAATTCTGGCAATACTAAATCCAGAAAGACCTTTTTTTTCCCCCTCACAGTAGGCTTTGGAGTTTTGTTTTGGGGGCTTTTTTGTTTGGGATTTTTTTGTTGTTGTTGTTTTTATTTTTAATGGTTATTATGTAAGCAACAATAAGTGGATTTAATCTGTCATTTTGATAAGCTAAATGGCTGCATTATCAAATTTGAAAGGTGACTAAATTTTGAAATCTCTTTTAGAAGTATCTACCAGGTTGTTATGAATGTTTGCTGACTTACAAATAAATAGCACATAAATCTACCCTGAGCTGATTAATATTGTTTTCTGTAATACAGCCATTTCAGAACTCTGCTAAGATTTAGAATCTGCAGCTTTTCATTAACTATTTTTCAGAAGCTTCTTTTTTTATTCATGGGCATAATTAATTAAGATAATCTAAACAAAACATACATATGAGTTTTGTTTGCCAAGCCAGATGAATGTGACTTCAAATATGCCTTATCCAAAATATTTTTTAGGAGAAAATAGTGCAAATAAAACAAATCTATCCAAAGTTTTCAGATAGCTTATGCCTAAGAGTTGCCAATGAATTTCACCACTGAAGAGCTCCTAAATTGCCACTTTTAAAAACAAATGAAATAAAATTTGTTTATTTGCAAAATTTTGTGGTTTTCTACAAAGCCTCTTATTTCCTTCCTTCTTCATCATTTGCAATAGTTTCAAAGCTTCCTTGAAACAGAGGAGCAGCACTTTAGAAATACAGCTTCTAACATTTTAATAGATTTAGTCCCTTATAGATATTACATAAATTAGGTATCCACCCAGATTTGATTTGGAACCTTGTGATTCTCTTATTTTCTACATTATTGATTGTGATCAGGCAGTCATCAGCATGATCTTTCAGAATTGATTTACTAGACTGGTATGACTTAAAGATATTTTCCTAGCTATTCCTGATAAATAAGTTCCTGATAACTAAGTATTCTGTGTAAATCTTAAGTCTGCCCTCACTGATGTAAAATGCAAGTTACTGTGTTGGACATGGGTACTTACCAAGAGTATGACATCACAGCTCTGGCATCCACAATTTTGTGAATCCCATTTGACTGAGATATGCCAAAGTGAATAGCTGAAATTTCTGACTGCTCAAAAAATTACCTAATTAGCTTAGATATTGAAGTGTGATGAAGAAGCATAATGCAAATTATTTCCCAATTTAGACCAATTTCAAAATATAATTATTTTGGTTTGGAATAAGAATTATTTTAAAAACTAATGTAATTTTTCAACATTATTAGATTAGGCATTTTCAAGGGTTTATTTTCAGAATGATTAGAATATTATTTTTCTGATATTAGAGTAGTAATAGCAAGAGAACAGATTACAACTGAAAGCTAGGATTTCAAAAGGGTAGGGTTAGGAATAGAGGGGACTTTTAGCAACATTTTTTTATCCATTTAATTTTTTTCAGATTTTTTTTAATACTTTTTATACTTGCTATTTCTTATACTCTGTTTTACTATCTTTTATAACACTGAGGTCTTTGTTTTTCACTCTGTTCCTCCAGACAAATAGACTGGGGCTTACCAAATGGAGGCATGAGAGGAGGCACAGCCAGAAAAGTTGATCACAATTGAGAAAAAGAATATCCAATACCATCTGACATCATGCTCAGCAACAGAAGTTTGGGAAGGAAAGATAAAACAGAAGGACGACTGCTGGTGTTTGTCTACTGGTGTTTTTATTCCATCACTGTTACAAATGATGGGCCCTGTTTTTCTGGGCGTGGCTGAACACTTCCTGCCCACAAAAAGTGGGCAATAAATTCCTTATTTCATTTTGATTGCATGTGCAGATTTAACTTCATATACTAAAATTTCTTTAATGCAACCCATGATTTTTCTCACTGTTTGTCTTCCAATGAGCAAGCGGCTGCATGGGGCTTGTTGGCTGCCAGAGCTAAACCACAACCATGCAACCATGGTCCAATTCAACGACAGAGAAAAAGAAAAAAGAAATACTTCAGGTCTTTACAAATGTGTTTGGCAAAGTTGTTTACACTACAGTTTTAGCTGTTCTAATTCCTGTATAGCTGGCCATTTCTCACTAATTATCAAATAACCCTTTTTTTAATGTTCTAATATTTAGGTAGCATTTAATGTAGTTTAATATTTATGGGTAATTATTAGGAAATATAAAACTACAGGATCAAAAATAATATTTAAAGACATTAAGGATAAAGAATTATAAGAATAAAATATTGCTGTAAGCATTTACAAATGTGTGTGTCTGAAGCTGTGGGCACAAACCTCAGTAGCTTGGGATGTGGTTAAAAATTACTTGTTCTGTTTACCCACTATTTAAATCTTTCAGAAGAAAATCTGAATGGCTTTCTGGAAATTCTTTAATTCTTCCTGTACTGACTATTTAAAAGAAAAAAGCAATAATAGTTTCTCAAAACATTTGAAAAACTGCTACAGATATGGATATTTCAAACAAAAATTAAAAATAAAACTATATAGCATGACCCCATTAACTATACCATGGCCATCTACAAATCTAGAACCTGGGGAAGAAAGTGAAGTAATTTAAAATATGTATATGATTTTTCTACCAACTCAACCTTAAACCAACTTCCATATTCTCATGAGTTGGTCTTCTTTGGGATTTATTCTAATTTCTTTTTATCAATACATTTTTCTTTCATTTCATTATTCCTTTTATAATTCACAAAGGATATCCCACTCATTAATGAGAATTAGTAAGTCATTATTAAGATCAAATGCCCTTTTTCTTTTTTGCCCTTTTGCTCAAGGGCAACTACTACAGATGATTCTGATATCCTGGATAGCAGTGAAAGTAATTTAGTTCACACCAGCTATTCCTCAGTGCCAGAATTCCAGTGTCATATGGGGCACTCAGTAACAATCCTGTTCAGAACATTACCAGGAGCATTTAACAGCACTCTTTTACAGAAGGATTTCTCTCCTGAAGGTTGAAATGTTTCATTGCTGGAAGCAGCACTGCAGCTGGTCCATGAGATCAGAGAGATAACCCTGCTCTCTGTCCTAAGGTCAATTAAATACAGCCCTGAAGGGCAGAGCTAACTGAAAGTAGATTTTTATTTTGTATGTACAATTTCTGTCAAAACCAACAGGTGTTAACTCTATATTACCAAGGGCAGTACTTGGAATGTTGCTTAGTGTGTTAAATCTATTACTGCTTTCAAGGAACAATGAAGATTTCACAAGTTTTTATGACCCTAGCTAGACTCTTCTTTCATTTGTGCACACTACAAAAAAGTATTCAGGACTAAAAATAGAAAGAGTTCTTGCTTTAGACATTAATTAAAATTGAAAGAAATTATTTGGATTCACAAATCCAATCCTAGTTCCTAGATATTGACTTGGTTGATACTAAAAAGTGATGATACTGCTCAATACAACCAGTTTTGTTATAACAGATTACCAAGAAATTTAACCGTGGAGCTTCCCTGTTTTAGAGTTTGTTTGTTGGGGAGTTTATGCTTTTAGTCCACCTAGCCATTTTCCCAGCAGTTGTCTGGTGCCAGCCCACAGTACCCTTGTAAGGGGCTGAACTCACCTGGATTTCTGCTAAGTGTGTGGACATCTGCAATCTGCATCCAAGTCATGTAGGTTTGTTCAGTGCAACTTAAATGCCAGTCCCTCATGCAGGTTGGGACTCACTTTTTCTGTTCATTGACCATCCCAACAACACATTAATTAAGAGCTCAAAACATTCTGAAGATGTCTGTTATGTGCTTTAATTTTCCTCTAATCAAATGTAAGGAAGACATCACACATTTATTTTTCCTTCTGACAGCACCTTATTCAGTCAGCTGTTTTTTGAATTTTTCTTTTCTGTGGTTCATTAAATTCCATCTGCCATTAAGTTGTCATCACCTCACATGTTGTGATGTATTTCAATTAAATAGGACTGGCTAATAGGGCTGAATTTTTAATATACACAGTGAATTTTCATTAATTAGTCTGGTCTTACTGGTGGAGATCTAGGTATGCAGGACTAAAGTGGCCAGATGAGTCAGTCAAAAATTAGAACATGGAAATTTGTATTCAGACTTTTTACATGCCCACACAACTGGATTCTTAAAAAGACCTTCTTATCTCAAAGTTGGAAATATTTTGAAAGACTGAAATTGTGAGTTTCATGCAAATGGCAGAGGAGCCAAAGTGATATAGATAAATCATCTGTAGGCTGTAAAAGAGTTCATTGGTATCTCTAATTACATCTCCCACTGCATCACACTTAGTTAAAACAGCAAAAAAGATACCAGGGAGGTAATACAGATGAGATGCTGCTCCCTCAGAAGTTCAAGATTTTTTCAATCCAGGAGATCTGAAAAATGGCAAAGAGAAGCAGTAAGCAGTACTGTCA
Organism: Ammospiza caudacuta; assembly: GCF_027887145.1. Taxonomy (NCBI): domain Eukaryota; kingdom Metazoa; phylum Chordata; class Aves; order Passeriformes; family Passerellidae; genus Ammospiza; species Ammospiza caudacuta. Next base: position 81,555,658 of record NC_080593.1, read on the forward strand.
CAAGAAAAGAAAATTTCACTTGATAGTAATAAAATATTTTGGATTATGCTGAAAGATACAGAAAGAATGCAATACCTCAAACATGAGGATATTAGCTTTTTAAACAGTACAGTTCTTTTGTCTTCTGTCTTGTTTCCACAGGGAATCAAAATATGACTAGCAGCCAAAAAACTGAATTTTGTTAGATGTTTGTTGTCCTTTTGTATCACTAATTCCCAAGAGCGTTTTTGCTGTTTTATTTAAAAACCTTCAGTTAATTAAATGCATTTCTAGAACACTGCTTTCCAACAGATGACTGAAAAGTCTGGTCAATCCTATTTAATTCCTGCTGCTCTTCTGCAAAATCTTATCTAATGTCATCAAATGTGCTCCCTTTTTCAGCAAATGCAATATTCCCCGAGGCTGCCCATTTTCTCCATTGCTAAAAATACTTCCTTCTGTCTCAAAATGAGTATCCTATTGGACAGGACAGAAGGTCCTTTTCTCCCTCAATAGACTTTTGGTATCCAGAGATCATGATATGCAAACTGTTATTTTAGGGCCTTCAATGTTTTTGAGGAAACTCAAATTATGGTAATGCTCCAAACAGGTAAAACAAGGTTACAATATCCATAAGATCTTCTGGACATATTTTAGTGTAATAGGCAATAACAATCAGAAAACCACATGGCAAGGATCCCACTTGCTGAATTAGGTTTCCACTTACATCCTTTGTCACCTCAAAGTGTTGAGCTCTCTAATAGATGAGACATTGCCCTACCCATACTTTGGACTCAATAAATTTGTTGTCCTTAGACTTGCAGCTGCTCTTTAATGTTTATATCAAAATATTTGAACTAAGGTTTTGTTTGGTTTCAAAAGGGAGGAAAAATTGGTATCTAAATTGACACTTTTGTCAATGTAACTAAATCTTATTTGCTGTTTAACCCTGTCTGTAGAAATGATGCCCATTTCATATTTTTAAAAAATGTTTATTTCTTATAAATGAGGTGTGTGTTATTTCTTGTTTAAAAATGGACAATATTGAATTCTCTTGCTGTAAATTATAAAAGCAAATGCAGATATTTCTATAATGAGAGTACAAAAAGTATTGTATTATGTGGTGCAATGTACAGTGTAAAAATCACCTTTCAAATTTTGAAGCTAAACACCTTTTTGACCAACCTAACTATATCCTCTGATGAAAAAAGGAGAAAAAATTCTTCACTATCCTTAAGACAAAGTATTTCACTGTACACAGAACTTTAGAAATCATGCTTTTTATGACACAGGAATTTAAAAGATCTACAAAAAGTAAAGCAATTTCTTAGTAAGATTATCAAGTATGTCTTCTGATCCAATAAATAGAGTTCCAAATTAGAATAGCAGCAAGAGGTTTTAAAAAAGCTAGAGGTTGCTTTTTCTGAAATGGGACACTTAAACAGCAGAATTGTGTCAATTGGATATTTGAGACACTAAAATCAGCTGGACAGATGATTCAAGGAAGAGAAATATATCAAGCACTAATTATAAAAAAAAAATAGCCGTGACTGACTTGTCATTCCTGTTCTTAAATTCTTATTGCCCTTTCAAATAATTACCTACATTAATATATATTCATGCTTTGGAGACTACTGTTTCCATCTTGGCTGTTTAATTGTCAGCAGCAATGATTTCAAATATATGCCTTCCTGATATCAGAAGGTGCTGAGGAAACTTTATATTACTTTCCATCACTCACTCAGTGTGCCTGAATAAAATAACATGTGCTAGCAAGGACTTTGGAATTGTACTAAAGCCACGAGTCAAACCTTTAAAATATTCTTGCCCTGATTAAAAATTACTCTGCAGTAGCCTATAGTAACATATCCTTATGCTATTTCAATCACGTATCAGACTCAGCTACATCATCATTACAACATACCTGGATTATTAAGTTCTTCTCTATGAAAGCAAATTCAGACTTCCTTTAGTAAAACCATTGATAAAGAAGATACACAGAAAGATCTTTTGACTTTGTCAGCTGGGAAGAAATGATAAATCTGCATAATTTTCACTATTTCCAATAAGAAAATGTAGTTTCAGTTCTCAAGTTGTGTTAGCGAGCATCTGTCAGGGTTTGAGAGTACCAGTTGTCACAGAGCAATGAGTCATATGGTTCATGAGGCTGTGTGTTGATGTGCTGTGAAGAGCACCCTCTTGGGCAGAGGAATTAATGTGTCCCATCCTCACTTAGTGCTGCTGTTAACTGCAGTCAGGGATGGGAAGCAAGGGCGCTGGCAGACAGCTCTGTTTAGATGTTTACTTGATTCTCACTGTGGTTCCTAGGGACGATACAGAAATTGCTAAAAATGGAATAGTCCTATAATAAAATCATACATAGTACATTGGGATCATATTAGTGTTAAAATTATAGAAATTTCATTTGATAAATATTTCCTGATAACGTGAAACAAGCTGATGACCTTTAGATATCAGTATGAAAGGCATGAGAAAACAGACTGAAAAAAGACACAAGAAAAACAAATGGCAGAAACAATCAAAATCAAGTTCGCTGGTAATATGGATATCTAACATCCTTCTGAATGTCTAGGAAGTTTACATATGCTAAATCTCTGACCCAGCATATAATGTTTTATTGCTACAGACAGTCTTTACTCTGGGTATTAAACTTTATGTATCAGTGATTTCTGCTATACTGACATTGAAACATAAGGTTAATTGCAACAGAACCCCACTGTCAGGCCCACACAACCTGGAATCTTTCCAGCCCCATCACCAAAGCTATCAAATGAGATAAAGCACTCAGTAGCAGAAAAGTTTGGGGTTTACACCATAAGATATGTCTAGAATGGTCACACATATTTATTTATAAAATACACAAAAGTTAATGAATATAGAAAATGGCAACTATTTTTTGCATATCTGGTCTCTAGAAATTCTTCCACATAAAATGTTCAACTGCCTACTTGCATTTGTGCTGCTCTGATCTCCACATAACACTTTAGCATAGCGGGATTCCAAATATCCAACTAAATTGTATTGGTAGAGGAAGGATTTAGCTAACTATGAACATTCCTTTTCTCATGAAGTTCTGCATGGTATTTACAGGAAAAGAAGAGAGTGCCTACCAGAGGTCTCAAACTCCTTAAACAGATGCTTGCTCTAGCGAGTCAATTCCTCATTCTTCCACTTGTGTTATTAACTTCCAATTTCCTGATGGTCAATCTGCAGAGCACAGCTACAAATTGCCTGCTTTCTAGACATGGATGAATTTATTTTTTTCTTTTCCAGCTTGACAGAGATGCATAGACTTTCCTTACTTTATCTGGTGCTGAAATCTCTTCTGTGATTCTGGTCGCTGTCTGGTATCTTGTAATGGGCTCTGTCAAAGTTCTCTAGCTATCTAAATGAACCATTAATCGAATATAAGTAAGAAATTAATCAAATTATTCTTCTTGAATATGTGTTTTATAATAGTGTAATATTTCTGTTGAGGTGTTATAATCTTTAATCTTACTAGACACTATTTCATAATTCTTTAATCTTAAAAAATGTATTAGCATTTTTAGTTTCCCATAACTTCTGGATGTTATTATATATTGAAATCCTCTTTCTCAAAGAGATATTTTGCTTCTATATATGTGTCAGAACCTTGCTTGAACAATTGCAAGACACTGGAACTAGGTCTGTTGTTCCAGCTACTTGGGAACTCCATTTCCTCCCCCTGCCCCTCTGGGGTAGTAAGATAAAAATACTTGCCTTCCCATAATCATGTTTTCTGGTAATATTAGTGAGTAGTATTGAGCTCTTGAAGAAAAAACTCAACTAAATGCAAACATGGAATTTCCTGCAAAAGCTAAAATGCTAAAATTCATTGCAGACAGGCTTGTAGGTGCTCAATGGATTCATCTTCACAATTTGATGTGCAGTGTAAGGGAATATATGTAATCTCCCCATTATTTCACTGTTATGCAATTTGTGGCCAGCAGGATATTCTTTAGTCTTGGCCTCCACAGTCAGTGGGAAGTTGGCTGAAAAGGAGTTGTCCATTTGCTGGACTCATAAACACCAAACTGAAAAGTGATGTTTGCTGCACTGAGGCAAGGCTTTTATTTCTTGTAGGTAAATATGTTTCTGCAGCACACCAAAGTCTTCCAGTACACAAAATACTGCTGGATTTTTGTAATTGTACCTACTGACTGTGACAGCACATAGTCGACCTAGTACAAAGTTAAGCTTAGACCACATTTGATTTTTCCCATGGCAAGGAAATTAACATAACATAGTTCATAAACATGGCACTGAAAAGATATTAATAATCTAATTATTACAAGTCACAGAAAACAATGCAGTTTTCATTTTGCACATTTATTTAGTAGCAGCATCATTAAAGAGCTTATTTGTTTCCCACAGAGAAGTTTGAAGTTTAGCAGTCTTTGGAAACAAGTATGAACCCTTTCAGTATATTGTCTGTCTATATCCATAATTTTTGTCTCAAGTGAGTACGGACTGCGTTCCCACAGAGTCTTACAGTTCCTGGACAAAATGGATTTACTTTATGAGCACCATTAAAAATATTTAGCTGTCCCTTTTCACTGTTTGGATGTTTTCCAGAGCTGCTTATGCAGAGTTGCTGTTTCTGTCAGATGAAATATTAAGGCATGTTACCTTGTCTGACAGAAACAGTAAGCATCAAGGATTTCCTGGGAAGAAACATCAATATGCAGCATGTTAAGTTTAGTATTTCACAACACTACTAATTACATTATCACCTCAACATCAACTTCTAATAATAGCTATAACTAAAATGTGTACAGCTGTTTATCTTCTTTAAATATAATCCATCTGACAGACTGTACAGCTCTTTTACCTCCCCCATTGCCTTAAAGTGACTCAGTACCTATTCCAGATGAATCAATGGCAATAATCCAGCTTAATTCAACAGTGGGAGGCTAGAACCACAGTGACAGGAAAAATGTCTTCCTTAGGCATATAGTATGATGTGAGGAGATATTTGAATTTCTATGTTGTGCTCTTGGTTTGTTGCGCTTTTTGTGTTGTTGGGTTTTTTGGGGTTTTTCGTTTCCTTTTTTGTTTGTTTTGTTGGTGGTTTTTTCTTTCTTTTTTCTTTGTTTTTTTATTTTTTCTTTTCAGTTTTAAATTAGGTATGACAAGCAACCTGACTACAAAGATAAGTAGGGCAGCTGACAGGAAAAATGAAATTTATTGCACTGAAAAGATTTCATGTTAAACATGATCTTACCTATCAATTCAGGTCATTTTTTTAAACATTGCAGCTGATATATGCCTTGTTTGTTTCTTAGAAGGGAAAGTAGTACCCAATCAGAGGACAGAAATACATGCTAAACAAAATAGAGAAACCATTTTGGGGATGAATATGAAAGAGAGAAAACCTGTTATACTTACAAAGGTATGATGTATACATGTGCCTCTTGTATGCATGTATGTTCTTCAAAATGTATAATTAATTCAGGAAATCATGAAAGGAACAGATGCAACCACATGCAGCACAGTTTTTCTAGAATACTTTGAAGACAACCAAACATTCATAAGGTGGATGTACACAGCGGTTCATAAAAAGTGGCACGAGTTCAACAAACAACCCGTATGAAGTGCTGAAAAGTCTAGATTAAATACAAAAATATTGCCAGTAGGAATAAATACAAAATCATGGATGCTGAGCATATTGAGGAAAAACAATAACTAATACTAACTTGCCTATAATTTGAAAGATTCTTTTTCACAGTTGGAAAAGCAGACAGTTAAACGTATAGCAAATAGAAATATTTTTAATAAAACCTATAGTTAAAATATCTAAGAGGAGCCAGAATCCAACTGAAAATTTAGTAGGGGAAAAGCTGGATATATTAAAGTTGAGAGTTGTACTGGAAACTGACCTTAGTCATTGGAGGCATGGCAGCACAGAAACCTCTGCACAAGCGGGGCAGAGAGAAGTAAACATAAATAAAATTTTGGGGTCTTGCTGGAAGGATATGACAAGAGCTACTGAAATAAGGCTTAGGTAACAGGAAAACCACTGGAGCACAAAACCCTGAGAGCCCAAGGAAGTAATAGATAAGACATAAATAATTTACAGTGTCTGAAAACACTTCAGTGATCAAAGGGGGAGGAGAGCAGAGAAAATATCTTTGAGTATAGTCAGCTGCAGTTTATTAGCAAACTTTTAAAAAAGTAGTTCAGAAGAATTTGAGAGGGTGAAAACAACAGACTGCTTATTTTTCTCTGCCATTATTGAGAATTAAAATGAAGAATATCAATTTTGAGCATGGCTGACAACTGTCAAGTACATACAAAACAGAACTGTAATAAACCTTCTGAATTCAGTTAGCAGTCAATCATGTTTGGAAAGCTCTTAAACCTTGAAATTCTGCACCAGATGCAGAATAAAAGAAAGCAATTTCTCATGCAATTGTTCACCTTTGACTCTTTTTCTTGTACCAACAGAATTGATACCAAACTCTCAATGCCTCTCAATGATCACTTCATATCATAGCTCTTCCTACTTCACTTACAGAAATCTTGTTAAATATCTAGTTGTGACCCAGTAAGTTCTTTGTGTTAAGCAATCATTATTCATTATGTTCTAATGCTTCCCAGATTTATATGTGTGGTTTGCAAACTCCATGACTGTCAACACAAGTTAAAATAAAGGTAGAGGTATGCAGCAGTCATGTTTTCCACCTCTTCCTGAGTATTTATCACGTTGAACAGGTCAATGTCCTTCAGCATAACAATCATTTTAAAGCTCTGCTGTCCCCAGTTTCTTCCATATTTGCTGCAACTGCCTAACAACAGGGATTACACATCCTGTAATACATAATATGTGTTTTCTTAACAAAATTCAGATAGATTGTCTTTAAATAGGCATGCCAGCTATCAGTGAAACACACAAAACCAAGAGAAAGATTAGAAATGTAACAAAATTTCAGGGATACTCTTGGCAAGGAGTGAAGCTGAAATTACTACCCTGTGATGTAGAAGTCTATTACCATAGTGATTTTTGTAGCTTCCTCATAAAAAGGGCAGAGTTGGAGTGTATCAAAAATGACATAGGTTTAAAAGCATTTCAAGCTTGTCCACACTTTTAATACTGCTCTTCATAACAATTACATAGTAAATGCTACATGCTTAAGCTGCCCTAGGATTTCAGAGAGGTTGTTAAGATTTATTACTACTGTTGGAATATAAACAAACTGAACCAGTATCTTGAAATTGTTGTGGTTAACTTCCCTTTCATAATAATTAAGGGTAGCAGAAATATACAGCAGAAATATATATAATAGACTATATACAAATATATATTGTTTATTTATTTATTTATTTATTTCTATATAAATATATATTCATATATACACCTTTTGTTGTCTGCCTATAGTTTAACAAATAAACTAACTAAATGTAGTTGGAAGGATTGATACTATTTCCGTTTTTCAAAACAGCCAAAAACCCCCATGATATTTAAGGTTATAAACACATAGCACATTTGGACAAGAAGAAGGATCTTCTTTAGTGACAAGATTTTTGGTTTTGGAGTATGTTTCCTTTTTTGTGTGTGCCTTTTTAGATTCTGTTGCTTTTTTTTTTCTCCTTTGGAACAAAAATGTATGTTTCTGATCTAGAAAGAAATAAAAGAGGTTTGACTGATCAGAAACCCTAACAGTAATTGCACAGAATTACTATTTTAGATATATGAGCAGAACAGTGAAGGTAAGCCTCTTGAAGTATGCTATAAGAAAAAAATGGAAAGAAATAATCTTGGACCCATTACAATAAAAAAATTTCATTGAGGAAAATTGACAAATGAATTGCATTTTCAGAGGAAGGCAAAGCAAGATTTATATCTTTTGGTTTGGCAGAACACCAAGCTGCTTAAAGTATAAAAGAAAATAAATGGAGTATATGAATTTTTTTATATTACCCTTAGGGCTTATTTCTACATTGTCTGTTATATTCCAATGACTTTAATGAAGACTAAGTTAAGACTTTCAGTTTTGGTCACTAAAAATTTGGTGTTGTGCCAGGTAGTATAATGAAGGGTAAAAATAAATTCTGGAGATCATATCTTCAGTTTTATGCTCTATTACCGGCTAACACTTTTTTTTCCCCCCCACATATCATAGACCACAAGGACTCCTGTTTTAGGAAAGACAAGATCTGTTTGATGAAGACTTACATAAATGTAGACACACAGACCAACCTTCTGCCTTTTCCTTACTTGGCTATTAGAAAGTTTGAGATGTGAGAAGAAGCAGTCTCCTACAGGAAAAATCAGGGATATGTTGAAATGCCTTTCATTGCTATAGATTAGTGGAATTTGGATGAAATTGTGTTCAAAGGCCTGGTCAGCTTCAGCCTTTGTTCTGTCTCAGTCTTAAATGCTTGAAGTAGCCCTTAGGTTTCCAAAGCCAAATCTACTGAACCAAGTCAATATGGATGAACGGCATATATTTATAACCTGTGGCTGAATGATAATAACAAAATTCTTGTCAAGCTGTGGTTAGTACAATCTTCATGAAACTACATAATGTTAGTTGCAATCACTGTGTAGGATATATTCTGCTCACAGGTTGTACAACGACATTGCAGCCAGCTTCACTTGGTTAATGGGTCACCTAAATGAAATGACAGGGAAGATTACAGCTGAACTCCCATTTGACAAATGTCTTAACCATAAAAGGTAATAAACATTGTCACTTCCTCCTGTGCTGCCATTACTTGGAGAATGGTGGCCTTGTCACATCAAGGTTAAATTATGTAGGGAAGCAGAAAAGAAATTAGTAGTGACTTACAGACACCTACCATAATTATCATTGCCACTTGTGGTTGCACAGATTCTGATTATAGCACTGCAATATCTTTTCATAGCATTAAAATTCAGAGTACACTGTACAGTGAATAAACTTAAGTCAAACGCATCAGTAGTGTCTGATACACAGGGATATTTTTTAAGGTATTCCCACAGACTTAGTGGAAATATTAATGTTGCATTTCTTAAGTTGCTGTGGAGAAGTTAAAAGTTGAAGTGCAAAACAAAAAGAGCAAAGAAAAAACTAAAATATTCAGCATCAAATCCAATAAAAGACATTTTTTTGCAATCTACCTTAAAATTATGGTAAAATTTAACACTTTTCAGGAATCTGGATATTTTAGTTATATAACTTAATGGGATTTGAATTTTCCTCATTGATAAAACTAAATTGCTGAAATTTGCACATATATTTCTGTAAATATACTGAAAAACACTGAAGTCATGTCAATTTCTAAAACTATGTACAGAAAGTAAAGAGTTTTGATGTGAAAATTTTCTAATGTCACTTTTTTCATTTTTCACATATAGCCATCAAGGCTTGCTTATGACAAACCTGGCTGAAGATAGCTTCCTACCCAATGGCATGATACAACCTGGGAAAATGGCATGTGAAACTAATTTTTCTCCAGTGTTCATATATTACAGCTATTTACTATAGATGCAACACCTCTGGAGACTGGCGGCTTCACCTATTGCCTAGCACTGTTGTAGTGTCATGACAAAAACAAATACTTATTTAACCCTTTGAATGTATGATATCATTGCAACTTTTTGGTTACAGAGATAAGGAAAATTGTAGCATCTTTAAGAATTAAAAGAAATGTACCTTTCAATAGCAAACATGTACTTTGTCTCGTCAAGAATATAATTAAGATGAAAGACTAATTGTTATTCTGCTTCTGATAAAAGCATTAAATAATCCCCAGGAAAACCCAAGAGCCTACACAGTTCCATCTAGCATGGACTGCATAATCAAGGTGCATTGCATTCAGAGGAGTAGTCAGAGATGTTGTTTATCCCTTCAATAGATTACAACCAGATAACTTCTCATCATTTAGTCTTTTGTAAATAGGCTCACAGTTTGAAAAACAATGAGCTTTTAAGTCCGCAAACACTCCTACAACTGCCTTTCATTTGGGAAAACAAGGCTTTATTTATGGATGGTCTTTAAAATAAATCAAGCTTCATGTTAAATAAGATTAAGATATGATTTTTTTTCCTTTCTCACATCCTTCATTCCTACAGGCTAGGTTTTCTCCATGTTACTTAAGAAGGCCTTCCTATTTTTTTTCCATGTTTTTTGAGCAAAAAGCTAATTGCATCACCTCACGATTCCCACAGATTTGCAGTCATTTTCACAAATCTCAAGATCAACTGAGGCAAATCAGGAGACATGGGAAGGAAATCTCAATGATATGGGAACTAAGTAGTCATAAAAAGAAAGAAATTTCAGAATATCAGTAGTGACTATAACAATACTTTTATTTTTATATGAAAAAGAACAGAAATTATTTTAAGATTATGATGGACACACCAGGTAAAACTGTGCCTTTTTCTTTCTTTCTAATTATTGCTCTTCCAGTCATAAAGAAATGGTAAAGAGGAGATTGATGATGAGAGTAGGAAAGAGCTGCTAAAACTTCAATTTTAATAGAACTTATATACTCTTTGTGTTGGATTTTTTGTGGGTTTTTCTTGGTTTTTTAATTATTTGTTTGTTTTGTTTTGTTTGTGTTTTGATTGCGATATTTCTTGCTAACATGGCTTGTATTTCCACCATTTGCATTTTCAAACATAGTAAAGTTCTGGGTCTTAACAGGACAACTTTCTCTTAAGGAAAATTGCTTATATAAAGTGCCAAAATTTTTATTTTTATATGCAACAATTTTGAGAGTGATGATCAATCAAATCATAACTAATTGCCTCTTTTTTTTTTTTGTTCCTCACTTAAATGTCAGTGCAGATGTCCTGTGTGTAAAAGCAAAAGTCATCTCAGGAAAAAAGGAAAAACTTCTGAAAATATTTCTTTTACTTCTTCAAAGTTTTATTTCTCTATAGGGGCTTCTCAGTCATTCTGCATGGAAGTTATGTATTTCCTAATTGCATGAGTTTCCATGAAAAAAAGAAGTTAGCCAAACAAAGTTGGAGAACTACGTGCCTTTGGGTAATGAAGAGTATTGAAGGCTTTGTAAAAGAGTAATGAAGGCTTTGTAAAAATATTTAAGAGTTTCAAACAATGTAGTTCAGAGGCTGGAGTGTTCTCTTAATTTATGTGGGGGGAGGGAAGTTCTTAGTAAGTCTATCACTGACATTTATTGCTGCAATTTTATTCATCCTGTATGAATCAAAGTGGCTCTTGCAGATAACTTTATAAATAAAATTATTCTTGGGGGCTGATCCTGATTTCAAGTATTGATTTTCTTACCCTTGAACATTATTGGACATTGCTGGGTATTTAAGTAAATATTGCCCAGAAAAGTCTCTTAAACTGCTTTTTTTGTGTTTCTGCTTGAAGTCAGGGATGTTTTATAGTTTGTTTCTTACTCAAATTATTTCTCAATTTTTAATACTAAGTGTAATATGATAAGAAAGGGAAGGGGATACTAGTTTACTAAATCAGGGAAATTATATCCTTCAATCTAGCAATGCCAACAAAAAACCCCCAACAAGGACATTATGAAATTCCATCTCAAAACTAATGAAAGAATAATTAGAAGTTATTTGGTTATCTTTTGTTGTCACAGACTTTTAAAAATTATAAAGCAAAGTCTTCCTTTCTACACACAGAAGTTATACTCTGGAAGGAGAAGTTAAGGAACCTGACCAACCTAGGCATTTTCTGATCTTCCAGAATGATAGACTAAGAATCCTCCTGTGGTCCATGAAAGATCACAGTAAATCCCTGGAAAGCAAGGCAAAGCCCAAGGATATTTTTGTCTGAAGACTGAACAGTAAATAGAGGGATAAAGGCGGAAATGCTGTAGCCTTCTGTTTTGCAGCCCTGAAGACACTCTCGTCATGAATCTCCAGCCATGCGATTCTCCTCCCACCAACTGTCAGCCTGACCTTTGGTTTCACAGAGGCTGCGTTTGTGATGACACCGTTGGGAATGCACTGCTTTAACTATCAAAAATTCTGAGTTGATTTATTTTTTCTCACACTTCTTTCTCACAAAATACAGGGTACAGATTAGGACAAAGCTCAATAAACTTGAAGAAAGATTGGAGACTATTACAGTAGGTCCTTACTGAAATACTACTGATTTTATTAACTTTTGCTGTAAAGTTATTGCTTCCAGGACTTGTGTTTATTTTGAATTTGTAACTCTGTTGTTAGTCAAAAAGACTAGATTAGGTTTTCTCTGTGAGTTTGATGTCATAGATGTATGTGCTGCTGGTTTTTCATAGTGCTTCTGTTGCAGATCTGATATGAGGTTTATGTATTGTAATATTCAACATATCCATAGTTCTTTGCCCCAGACATATAATAGAATCCTCTGGCAGAAGTGATTTTGTTCTGCACCCCTCCTTCACTACTTTGGTGAGAGATATCAGAGGGAACTGAAATGAAAATGCTGAGAAACAGATGAAAAACAGTTGTTATTGCAATTTTTTTCCTAAGGTAATTTCAATTTTTTTGTAGATTTTTCTTAAAGATACCAATAGTGCTGTAATTAAATTAAAATTTTAATAAGGTAGGCTTATTTTTCCTCATAATAAGAAAGGCAGAATGGCTGTTGCAGAAATCCAGAAATCCTATTAACTTAAGAAGACGTTAAGTTGGTTTATAGTTTGTGACTATACTTAACTAAAGCAAGATTTGGTCTACTTGTATGTATTATAAAAATCCTGAATTAATATAGAAGTTTAATAACTATTTCTTCATGAAGCTTGTGCCTGTTAAAAATTGTTGTATGCCTCACTAAAAGATTGGTATGACATGAGGGCACAAGGAAACAATGACTTTTGCTTTATATATATATATATATATGTATATATATATATCGCTTGTTAGACTTTAAAGTTTTAGTGGAATTTAGTGTTCTAAAAGACTTTTGCTCCTTTCATTGATTATATTTGACTTTTTTGTGACCAGAATTTTCCAAACTAAAATGAGCACATTTCTATTTGTGGCTATTTCAAGTGATTACTCTGTAAACAAACATTTCTCATAATACCTTCAATTTGCTTTGAAGATTCCTATGCTCTATTTCATACACAAACATAACATTACCACGTGTATGTTTCTCATATAACTGTCTATAATAATGTAACTTCAAGGTTGTGACATGTCTAATTTATTTTAATTCATTCTATATCTTGTTACATACTTCCAAGAAACAAAATGCTGGCGCATAGTGATTTTATTCTGCTTACAGAACCATAGAAGAGTCCATCTTGAAAGAGCTTTAAAGATCATCTAGGAGAGTAAAGAATTAATTTCTTTTTTTAACTGTGCTTTTCTCTCAAGCAAGTTTCAGTGCTAGTGATTGTCTTGGAACAGGATCCTCAAACCTCTTCATTTCTTCAGAGGTTCTGTTATGCTTTTTCAATTACACAATAATGCAGTAGTGAGGAAAGTCATCTTGACTTGCTTAACTATACATCTCAGCAGTAGTCAATCCAGTACTGTGCCTAAACCTCTGAATTTAATTTTCTGTAGTCAACAGCTGTTCATGTTTTGCAGAGGGTGTGATTTGGTCCAAAAAATGGACCTTCATAGTAGCTTACAGGTTACTTAATCTTCATGGTCCTGATTTATCAGAGTAACTCAATGAAACTACTGAAGTTAAACAGTCATAACTTTGTAGTGACATAATGATTAATCACGTTTTCACTGTAGTTGTGCGGAGCAGTCCAGAAAACTACAGAAATAGTAAACTATCTTGTTCCCAGAATTTAGGAATCAATCTAAAGTCTTGTTCTGCGAGCTGCAGCATTATCAGCTTGGTTAGACTGTTATACTGATGGTTTTTTGATGTCATAAAATAATTCATTTCCAACAGTTTAAACAAAACCTTTCTACCTTTCCCCCTCTCTCTTTTTTTAGTTGCTTTTAGTTACTAAGCATAGGTTTCTATAGGACCCTACAACAATTGTGCACTTGCAGACAAGCCAGAACATCTGGTGAGCTCACCCAGAAAAAAGAGGCTGGAGAGAGAGAAAGAATGAGCTATGTTCTCATTTCTTACTTGTGGTCAGTTTATAAGTCTAAAAATGAAAGATTACGAACTTCCCAAGAACATTGAGGGGCAGAGTTGACAATCTTACATAAAATATTTAACATCAGGTTGAAACTAACACATCTGGCATTTTTGGCAAAGGACAAACAGCACAAATTGATTCAGTATGCCAGACAGCATGACTTGTCATCTGATAAATCTATATAGATTACAGCAGTGATAAATGGATATTCTTGTCATTAATACTTAGAATAGTAAAAGTTTAAATATTTTTGATGGACCTATGATAGATTTATAAATATGTGCCTCAATTTGCAAAGAGTGAGTAGATATGGAAACTTACCTTGTACATTTACACAGATGAAATGAGAGTTTTTGTAGCATCAGTTTAAGAATAAGGTAAATATAACTTTACTGTATACCTATGTGAAATACAAATGCAAAGAAAATAATGCTGTTATAGTAGAACTTTGCATGCCTGTTCTGGTGTAATCAAGTTAGCACAGATAAAGCAGGAGTGTTGTTTTACTAAGAGAACTCAGACAGGTGTTATTATATCCAGCAGTCTAGGCCTCCTACTTTGCTCCATCATGGGATCTGATGCCACAGCAGAATTTAAACCATATGCTGACATTCCCATTAGAACTGTGCTTTAAGACATTGTATTGATGCCAAGATGATTTTTTGCCTTTTAAATACCTTTTATGTATCCTCAGTATTCCTAGCATGCATACTTGTAATTCCTGAAGTCATGAATGAGGACCTAAGCATAGTCCTAGAATTTTGTTAAGTCAAGAGACCAAATATCCTGGAGGCCTCGCAGTTGGAGGCTGCAAAGCCCTACACTATCTTGAGAAACCTCTCTAGATTATATCCTGTAAAGTAAGGTTCAGCCAATCAGGGGGGAATTCCTCAGAATGGGAGGATATCAAAACTATTCATTCAAGCCTGTCATTGAGGCATCTTTGTTAGATATCCTGATTTGTAAAGTCTATAAAATTGTAACGCAATCTATCTTGTGTGTAAATCCTGGCACATTCCACTTTGGCAAAGCAGTGCATCATAAGGATCCTTATTAAATACTGAGGTAAAAATGCCTTAATCATGTCTGGATTTTAATTTTTAGGACCAGGGAAAAGGCATTAGTATAAGATAATTGTCTTGATGAAAGAAAATATCTTGCTGATACTCCTGGACTGAGATGGAGGGAAGAATCTGTGGTGGTAGTCAATAACCAGTTCTCAGTTTGCATAAAGTAGAGTACAACACTTTTTTATGTCTCTTAGAGCATCCAAAAATGTCCTATATTCAAAGATGTGAAGCAAACTTTGTTTTTAAGGCTCATTGCAATGCAAATGGAGAAAGAATATGACA
This sequence comes from Ammospiza caudacuta, assembly GCF_027887145.1. NCBI lineage: Eukaryota > Metazoa > Chordata > Aves > Passeriformes > Passerellidae > Ammospiza > Ammospiza caudacuta. The sequence goes on from NC_080593.1 coordinate 81,571,047, forward strand.
CCAGCCCTCAAATGCTGAAAAACTAAGGCATAAAACTTTGTCCACTCATAGGGATAGTTTAATTTTTTTTAAAAAATGAGAGATTTTGGTTGGATGTTAAGAAGAAATTATTTACCCACTAGGTAGTAAGGCACTAGGACAGATTGCCCAGAGAAACTGTGAATGGCCCAAGCCTGGAAGCGATTGAGGCCAGGTTGGATGAGGCCCTGGGCAGCCTGATCTAGTGGGTGGCATCCCTGCCCATGGCATGGATGTTGAAATTATATGATATTTAGGGTCCTTTCCAATCCAAGCTTTTATATTTTATATGATTCTATGATAACTCTTGCCATGCTGCTAACGACAGCATGAAATATATTCTGTCAACAATAATTTTGTTTCTTCGCATCAAAGTAGTTTGTACAATTGGAGAAGGAAACTGGAACTATAGCTTTGTGTTTCTGCTGCATCTGTCAGCTTAGATTGCCCTTAAAGTACTCAATGATACACATAAAAAGAACAGGCTATCCTGTATGTTTGTGATAAAATGTAAAATTTGCAAACAGGTACACATGCAAGTGTTTTTCCTACATCTGAAGTAACTATATTTTATGTGAACAAGATGAAAAATGAGCAAACTGCTATACATGACTCACCAACAGAACCAAAACAAAAATAAAAAAATAAATCCCCATACCAGTAGTTTAGTCAGCTGTGCACTGTCCATCTGGGTTAAGCTACTCTGAATCATGAAGGGAAAGAATTCCACTTCCTTAGGATACCTGAGCTTTAAGTGATTTTTGTTTAAGGTGGAGAGGATTCAACACTCAAGAAAATTAGTTAATTGTCCTTCCCAAAAAGATGTTTGCAGTGAGTGGAGGAGATTTGAAAGACATTATGTGACTTGGGTTTCAGTTTCTCACCTATCATAAATTTGCAAAAAGTGACTCAGTATGTGAGATGCCCTCCTTAAATGTTAATTGCAATGCAGGACTAAGGAGGATGTTTCTAGCAGTCCAAAGCTGGAATAAAAGGTTGTTCTGAGCCCTCAACTACTACAATCATCTTTCTACTTCTTTTATGCACCATGTTAGTGGCTATTTTTGGATAGCTAGTGTCTGCATGAGCCTATCTCCTACTGCTTCTTTATTCCCTAAATTTCAGGGGACTTCTATCCACCAGGATATAGAATATGAGATTTTTTTTCAGAATTTCTTACGTGGTTTTCTTTAAAACAAAAACCTTATGAAAATGGTATTCTAGAGCTCTGTTTTTTTATTTCTGTTATTTTTTGAAGTCTTATTCTCTTACCTGTTTTTCTGCCATTCCTGGTTTTATTTTGAATTTTGCAGTTTTGTTTAAAGCAAAGGCTTGTGCAATGGTGTAGTGACTGTCTGTCTGCATGTGATGAATAAAGGACTGATGAGTCGTATCTAATGATTTTCTCGTTTTAGAGCACAAATAATTAACCTACAAACCTCCAGATCCGTGTGCATAATTTCCATGGCATTGACAGTATAAAGTAAAATGGCACTCTCCCATAAAGTAAAAAGGTTTTTCAGGAAAATGCAACAGTTGGTTCATGTGCTATCCCACAGTTGCTAATGTAAAGAGCAGTGATTAATATTCTCAAAACCTAAAACAGCAAAAGAAAAACCTTTATTTTCTCCACTAGAGAAACACTGTTACTGTACCATTTTTTTAACTGTGCTGTTAACAGAAAGAATTACAGGTCCCATTGCTGAGTTAAGGGTGCAAATACATCAAAGTAACAAGGGGAAAAAGTTGAACTCAGACTATAACAGCTTTCCTGCTCTTTGCAGAATGCTAGAGACATTTTTTTTCCTTTATTTAAATAAATAATTTTGTAAATAAAAATTTGAATTTTGATTCTGAATGATTTTTAATTTAGCTGTTCCCCACTGTCTGCTATCAGCTACATCCCAGAAGAGAACTCTATTCTCCCTGTTATGTCATCAATTATTCTTACATTTACTGACCCTGTGAATTTATCTATATTGAAATACTGTATCCCTGAGTAGAAAGATGATATTTTTGTGAAACATCAACAGTACCTTATTATTGTTGCTCCAAAATCTCTTTTTGGTTACCCTGTGAATTAGACAGTGTTGGCATTCTGTGGAGCATTTAGTTTCTATTAAACTTACAGACAGAATTGCTCATACAGAGCATTAATTTAAAAAATCCTATTTTTCCTAGTTATTTTTTAGTTATAATTTTCATGGGTCACAGCTTTGAATTGTGTAACACTGAACTATTTTTCCTAATTTTTGTTTTTTCATTAGCAGTTGGGGCTAAAAAAAAAAAGAAAAAGAAAAGAATTAGCTGAAAAGTGATGGTTAGAATGAACAATCAAACTCATGAATGTGGAAATGCACCAGCAAAAGTGGGGATTTTCCCTAGAAAGGTGGTGTTGCAGGACTGACTTTGTTTTTTTATTTTCCCAAGGGAAGAATCAGATGTATGAGAAGAACAGCAATAGCCTTAGCAAAATACTTACTTTATTGACCAAAAATTACTGTATAATGTGTTTTGTAGTAACTATGTTGCAAAATCAGAGAAAGTAGGTTAAATATCAAGACAAAGCAAAAATGAACACAATACATTCATAAATAGTTCAGTGAAATATAAAAATGTCAATATGTTTTACTGATATCTATTAGATTTTTAGTATCTCATTTATAAATGCTTGGCTAAGTCACTTTTTGTTTTCAAGAGCATTAGTGGGGAAAATGAAATGATTACTTGTGAATTCATGACATTTTTGCTGGTTTTAAACATATTTTTAGGAAGTCTTATTATCTACACAGTATATTAAAATTAGGTGTATGAGAATTCTTTTAAAGAACAAATTTTCATTAAATTAATGTAATCACTGAAATAGCACATCATTAATAGCGATTTAAAATAGAAAATAGCAAATATTCTATAGTGAAAATTTTCATAGTGGAAAATGCACCAATATTTAAAACTTGCTGTAAAATTCCATTAAAATTGCAAAGGGAAAGAAGGCCTATCTGCAAATAATTTATAAGCAGAGGAAAAGATTTGGTTTTGAAAATGTTCACATCTATGTATATTTGAACATTTATGCTCATGTATGGTTTATGAACACCTCTGCTCTGTAAGAATTCCAAATCTATCATGATAGTGTAAATGCCTCATTGGGACTTCCACTGAAACCAACTAGAATTCCCTGGGACAAGCTCTACTTAGTAATTTATTTTTTTTAGTTCAATGAAATGCGTTTGTATGTCTATGTGTAATAAAGCTGGTGAAGGATTTAAAGAACAAGTCCTGTAAGAAGCAGCTGAGGGAGCTGGGGTTGTTTAGCCTTGAAAAAAGGAGGCTCAGGGGTGTCCCTATTTCTTTTCACATCTACCTGACAGAAGGTTGTATCCAGGTGGGGATTGGTCTCTTCTCCTGGTAACAAGACATACGACAAGATGAAATAGACTCAAGTTGTTCCAGGGGAGTTTAAGATTGGATATTGGAGAAACAGTTTTCACCCAAAGGGTTGTTAAGCCCTGGAACAGGCCGCTCAGCAAAGTGGCGGAGCCACCATTCCTGGAGCTATTCAAAAGGCTTGTAGGTGTGTGCTTAGAGGTGTGGTTTATTGGTGTGCATGGCCATGCTGCGGTACTGGCTGAACTTGATCATTAAGGTATTTTCCAACCAAAAATGATTCTCTCTTTTCCAACCTTTGTGATGCATTGATTCTATGATGATCCTAATATTCTTTTCCAACATAAACAATTCTACAATTTTATGTATAATGCCAAAAATTAACCTGAGATTTTAAGAATGATGGTATAATACATGCCAGTGATGTCCCTGTTTTCTTTTGAAGTTGATAAAAAACTTAATTATCTAGGAATTCGTGAGGTTAAAACGGCCTTCAGATGTCTTGTTAAATGTTTTAAAGCAATGTATTGCAAGAATACATAAACATGAAATATTTATTTTCGTGGATTTTTATGCAAAAGGTGTTTCTTTTTCTGCAAGAAACAGTCTTACAAATTGGACCTCTTAATCCTGAGGTGCAGTATCTATATCTACATATAAAGTGAAAATGCCATAAGCAAACTGAAAGCACAAAATAAAAGCTGAAACTTTCAGAAGAAATGGGAATTACACACACTATTGAGCACAGTAAATCAGCAATATGGAAATTGTCCGGTATAAAAATAAACTCTTTTCCAAAAGCCCTTAAAGCAAGAAAGGTATATAATCTATAACAGTGAGATAATTGGATTTCACTGCAATAAAATTTTTTAAAAAATGTTTAAATTCTTAAGAGTAATGTTATCCATTCACCATAAGTCTTGGAAATGAGGACACACCTGGATTTCCAAATATCAGCTGAAAAGAAAAACAGCAATATGAACAGCATAGTGTAAAAGAAAGCTGCCTTCTATTTTCTTTTTTAACTCTTCTTTTTCTTGAAGGCAATCAGTAGACTGTCATAGCCAGTAAAGAAGGAAGGATGTAAGGGTATAAGGACACACATACTACATGAAAGCAGGGAGTTTGCCCAGCCCACTGTTTTGTGGACAGATATACAAACATGAAGATGACAAAAGAGTGCACACATAAACTAGTGCATACTCAGGATTTACCAAGCTGAAAAGAGAAAATATTTGGAGATTTCATGTGTAAAAAATTACATCTTTGGCGTTACTTGTATAAAATTATTGGGTTGTACAGTGCACTCTCATTTCATCAATTTATTTAATTGACAGGTAAACTAATAGCATCTTGCAGAAAAGAATTCCTCAGCTTAATTGTAACGTGCCAGAGGAAGTTCCTCCATCTGACTGCTTTGAACCCCTCACTTCCTAGCTTTAACTGATGTTATCATTACCTCTACTGGAGGATAGTGAAACATATTTCATAATTGTTTTTCCTATGCTGCTCACAATTTTGCAAGTCTCCATCCTCTTCCTCTTTCCATTCTTAATTTTGTCTCCTTTAAGATTTAGAAGCAAACAAGCAAATGAACACATGACACTTATATAGAGAAGTGGTGTTGATACAGAACACATTCTAGACCTTTGATCATCCTTGGCACTCTTCTCTGAACCATTTCCAGTATTTTCTGTGTTCAGACAGGAAAAGACAAGAATGATCTTCAAGACAGAGAAAGACATGGCAAAATGGCAAAGTAATAAATTTTCTCTCCCAATAAAGTTCTTGACTCTGTGTAACAACAAGGACTCACCATAAACTATTCTGCAGCTCATTATATCTTCCAAGGAATTTCCTGTGTCTGGTTTTAAATAAGCCTGTCACACTGAGGTCCTAATTATAAATTTTTGGTAGGAGTAGAAACTTGTTCAATTTGCCTCTCTATATATTGACATATCATGTTTCTCTGATTGAAAACTTGAGTCACATTCAGTTCAAGTGTAAAATGCAAATGTGACTAAGTTGTAGCTCTGAAAACTTCCCACTATACCACTTTATTCTCAGACCAATTTATAGTCATAATTTCAGGTGATGATATTTCATACTCTCAAAGCATAGCTGCTGACATCAGGATCAGTTGTACTTGGAATTAGCTGGTACAAAATAGTTTCAAAAGAGACAAAGGAAGGGTCATGATTTCAGACATAGCTGAATACACTAAGGTGATTTCTTTGTTAGTTACCCATGATTCCCCATTAAAATATCAGTGCCTTTCCTACAGGTATTCAAATAAGACAAGGTTAGTGTTATTGTCTGTACTTTGTCAAAACCAGCAATTTTGGGAACTTTGAAACTGGGCTACTGTTGGCACAGTTGCACTAGAACAACAATATGTAGCCTTACTCCAAGGGGTGGTGCAGAGCCATCTTGCAGTTGTGCAGCAGTACAATGTGAGCAAAATTCTATCTGTGACTGCAGACACATTTCATGAGAAGAGTTAGCTCTGTTCGAATGACACTTTATACTGTATGAGACATAAATGAACACGACATCTCATCTAAGTATGTAAAACAGGCACAAGGATCAGAGAACTTAAGGCAAACTTCTCTGCCTGAGAAACTAAATGCCTGAGTTCTTAGCTGTGACAGGTTTGATGTGGCTTAAAATAACTCAGTAATGTGTTTTATTATGCACACATTCACACACAAATAAACCTGTACTGATATTTTCAGTTACTAGATGCACTCAGGCTCAGAATCATAGAATCCTAGAATCATCAAGGTTGAAAGAGACCTTGAAGATCTTTTAGTCCAAGCATTCACCCAGCAGTAATACCACTGCAACACCAAACTGCATCACTTAGCTCCAGATCCAGATGCCTCTTGAACATCTCCAGGGATGATGGCTCCACCACCTCTCTGGTAGGGAATAGGAAACTTCTTGCAGTGCCGGATCACCTTAACAGTAAAAAAAAAAAAAAAAAAAAAAAAAAAAAAAAAAAAAAAAAAAAATAGCATCTAATTTGAATCACCCCTGTCTCAGTTTGTGGTCATTTCCTCTAGTCCTCTCTCTGCAGGCACAGAAGAAGAGGTTGGCCCCCTTCTCACTATAACATTCTTTCAGTTGTAGAGAGGAGGAGTGAGGTACTCACTGAGCCTCCTCTTCTCAATACCAAACAAACCCAGCTCCCTCAGCCATTCCCATAAGACATGTTTTCTGAACCCTTCATGAACCTTGTTGCCCCTGTCTGGACATACTCCAGCACCACAATGTTCTTTTCGAAGCAAAGGCCCCAAAATTGAATGCAGTGCTCAAGGTGTGGCCTCATCAGTGCTGAGTACAGGGGGAAAATCATTACTCTGGTCCTGCTGGCCACACTATTTTTGATAGAGACCAGGATGTCAGTGGCCTTCTTGGCCACCTGGGCATGCACTGGCTCATGTTCAGCCAGCTGCCAGCCAGCACCCCCAGGCTCCTTTTTGCTGAGAAGTTTTCTAGTCACTGCTCCCCAAGCCTTACTACACTGGATTGCTGCAACCCACCTGGATGTGTTCCTATGTCACCTGCTCTAGGCGACCCTGCCTTGGCAGGGCACTTGGACTAAATGACATCTAGAGGTCACTTCAAGTAAGAATTCTGTGATTCTTTGACCCAAGCACAGGAGCCAGGGGCCTTGCTTCATTGAACTTCATGCTGTTGTCCTTAGTTTGTTGATCAAGTCTGTCCAGGTGTCTCTGTAGACCCTTTCTACCCTTGAGCAGATCCCACCCAACTTAGTATCATCTGCACATTTACTGATGGTTCTCTCAATCACCACATCCAGATCATCAATAAAGATATTAAACAGGACCAGCCCCAAAACTGAGCCCCGGGGAACATCATTAGTGACTATCTGCCGACAGGATTTAATTCCATTCACCACAATTCCCTGGAGCTGCCCATCCAGCCAGTTTTCTACCCGCCACAGTCACGTATACAAGCTGCAAGTTGCCATTTTCTCTAGGAGCATGTGGGTGATGGCATCAAATGCTTTACTGAAGTCTAGATAAACATCCACATCTTTTACTTTATCTATTAAGCATGTCATCTGGATCTTGAAGAAGATGAGGTTGGTTAAGAAGGATTTTCCTTTCATAAATCCATAGGGCAGGGCCTCATGTCTTGTATGTACCATGTAATGTCACTTAGGTTGATCTCTTCCATAACCTTGCCCTGAGCTGAGGTAAGCCTTTTTTTTTTTTCCTAAAAGCACAACATTAATACTCTTACACTATTTTTTAAAAGTTTGTGGTGGTTGTTTTTCCTAGTAACAGAAAATAAACTGGTTTTTCACTCAGCACTTATCAAATTATTTATTATTTTATTTTGTACAAGATTTTTTCTCATTTTTTAGATTACCAGGTATATTTGTATTTAATCAATTTGTATTTAAATATTTTAAGCCTGCTGTATCAATTAGGATTAATCTTGCTCTCTCTCATAAAACCACATCCAAAGACGAACTATTCTTAGGAGAATCTGATGGAGTAGTTCCATGGACAATTATCTACTACATCCACCATTTATATCTGAGTCATTGTAGGTATCTCAAGTGCCCTGACTGATACACTGAGGTCTAGGTCACCAGCTTCACTGTTTTGCAGCCTGTGCATATTGTCCTTAACTCAAAGTATTTCAATCCCTTGATGTTCATGGCATTCTATGGTATGGACCAGTTTTGCACTTTAAGTTGTAAAAGTGATTTTTTTTTCCTACACAGAGATCGTTCTGTAGGTCTCCTAACCTGACCTGAAGGCAGCTGTATCTTCTGTACCAATACATCATTCATAATCTAATTATGTTGTTGTTTGTACATAGTAATAGAGGGTGTGGCCTCTCTCATCTAAAATTTAACACTGATTTATTTAGGTTTGTTTTCAACAGAGTTTTATTACTTTATTGCTGAAAGACAGAGGTAATTTTTGGATTTTTGTTTTAGAGCTGAAAAGAGAACCTTTTTTAACATGAAGCACTTTTCTAGCATCAGCCATCATGCCTCCTCCCGTTCCCCTCAGTCCTTCCTTTTCTGCCCTTCATTGCCACAGAAGAGGAGCCCTTTCCCAAAATTCAATTTTACAGTCCCAGACAAGTCCCATCACATTCACAAGATCAGGTGTTTCAGAAGAAGGCAGAAAAGCCCATATCTTTGCTAGTGTAGCTGGCGTTGATTCCCCAACAACAAACCCAGTTCAAGGAAATTCACACTTCAAATATTTTTCATTTTGAAGCCATGCCTAAATTAATACAAGCCATTAAATGAGGCACCTTGCAAGACTTTCAGAAATTAACTTGAGCAGGAGGGATCACTCTCTAAAGAACAAGTTCTAGTGTAGCATGACTATTCAGCTTGTTAGGTGACACTAGATGCAAAAATTCAACACTAATAGAAAATATTGACTTAAGAAAAAAATTGAAAAATTTAGCAATGCTTTATGGGCAAATTAGAAATTGGCTTTGTTGTGCACGTTTTTTTAATGGCCTAGAAAGCAATGGATTTTCCTTCTTTTTTATTTTCAAATTATGGTCCTTTTATTGACTACTACTTCAGGTCATAATAAAACAACATGTTCCACCAGACAGATTAAGAGAATGTTTTAAAGTATAATATTGGCACTGTTAAGAACAAAATCTTGATTGTAACAGCCAATGGCAGCTCAAAGTGAAACTGGAAAAATATATATGTTGAATTGATATTTGATATATTAATATATCATATATGATGTATTAATTTGAAAAATTGCTTCACAAAGGAATAGTATTAAAATTTGGGAAGTCTTTCCTTTTGGAGTTTTCTGTCAGTCATAGTTGGTTCTGCTTCCAATCTTAACAAGTAACATATGTCAAAAATTTTTACCACCATGAGTTTCCAACTTTTAGCAGGTTTGCACTTTACTTAAAATTAGCTGTGGTGAAAAGAGGAAGAACAAGACAAGATGCATGAAAATGTTGAAATTTTCTTCATCCCAGAGTTTATTTCTTTGGCCTGGGAGCTCTTTACACTACATACACTCTAGACTGCATAAGAGTGATATTAGTCTTTCTAAAGAGAGTCTTGTTTGCAGTTATTTGTCCTCTGCTTTCTTTTTCCATCTGTTTAAGTGTGAACGGAAGGCGTCAATCTACAAGACTAAAAATAATATTTTGGTGTTTGAATGCAAGTTTAAGCGTATCAGTTTAAATTGAAAGTGCATGTAGAAATCAATTTATTAGCCCAAAAGGGTTGCTGATAGCAACTTGTACCCAAAAGCAGATGACAGTAATAACCAAATGCTCTCTCTCTTAACTTGTTATTCCTGTTCTTCATGTAAATCTTTGATTATCAGTTTCCTTCTCCTAAACATGAGTTTTACTCACAAAGAAACCAGGGTTTACAAAAGTAATAAAGAGAACTGTCCTACTTGGTATTATTGACATTAAGGTTTAATAACCCTCCTAAATTTTGAAAGGGAGACAGATTGAAACTTTAAGGATACCAAACAATATTTCCCTTTTTTCTTCTCCTTCAGCCTTCCAATATATAATTTGCTCACCCCTGCAAGTTGGATAAAGTAAAAAAAAAAGAAATTTAGTCTTTCATTTCTGTAAGCTCTATGCACCAGAAAATATTGTTTTTATAATGTCAGTTCTATACTACAATGGTTACATTGTGAGTTGACTTGTCTTCCAAATTCAGTGTTCAGTTTTCAGTGTTCTCCTCTCAGTGTTTTCCTATTTCAGTGTTTAGATTGCGCTGAAGATTTAAAAAATCTGTAAGTATTGTGGGTCTACAAAATTGTAACTCTTAAATTCACTAAGCCTTTGAATAGCATCTACCTTTTTAAAAATCAATCATTTTTTGCATCTTTTGCTCTTAAAAATATATTTTAAGATCTACTTCTATGTTCATTTTGTCTTTCAAATTAATATATATTTTTATCTGGTAAATCAAAGGTGACACAGAATTCATAGTGAATTAGGTTAAAAAAATATTAGCAGTGCCTGTTTGGAAGAAATAGTAGCTTAAAATAGTAATTAGTATGCAAAATAAAGCCAGCCAAATAATGCTGGTACATCACAGTCATTGGGAGGGATTTAACTAAACATTTGCAAAGAAGTCATAGCAGATTGACTTGAAAACTCTTGAATGGAAGGTTTCCAGCTATAAATATTTTCTTATAGAATCTGTCATTCCTGAATTCCTAATATGTTATCTCTTTTGCACAATTTATTTTATCTGTGGCCTTATTAAGACATAATTATCTATCACATTCATTACACCACTGTTAAAATTGATTTAGTATTTCTCTTTCTTTCTCTCTGGTGTTAAAAAGATGATCCAGGAATATGTTTGTACAGATAATGAATGACAAGCAGTGTTGAATTTCTCTCTGTTGTCACAGGTGAGCAGATCTACACTCTAAAATTAAAAGAAATAAAATAACTAAGATCTAGAAGGTAGAAGATGGTATTGGCAATCAGCTTTAATTTTCAGCGCATTCCTGGTGCTATCTGGACAGTGAATGACTCAATAAAGCTGACATATTTACTGAGCACCTCAGTAAAAATGAAAATATACTGCAGAGCTAGTGGATAGATATAGCATACCAGACAGGTTAAAAGACAAGGAACTAGCTGATAATAAATAGTTCAACTTCATGTAGAAACTGCTCACAGTGAAGTCATGCTGGAGGATTGATACAGATATCCCTAATATTATGACAGGCTGTGGAATATGAATATAGAAAAACTGTTCACTTTCTGTTCCAAGAAAATAAATTGATTTTAGTAACACAGATTTAAACTGTAGAACACTTTATCACAGCTCAGTAGGGTTACCAGGAGTTTACAGGTTCAGATAGAAGGGCAGTATGGGTGTCTGTTTGTGTAGAAGTGATTTAATGAAGAAGAATCAAGAGAGAGAAAGAGTGTTATGGGATAATACACTTTACAGCCTTTCTTGTACCTCCACAAAGTCTTTTGAGTTAGTAACAAGAGAAGAAAAAATTTTTAAAATTATTTCATTATTGATAGTTTTGCCACCGTTTATACTGCTCATGATCAAATTAATGCAATTTGGGTAAAACAATATGGTTGCATAGCGTTAGTACCTAAATGACTCCCAGTACATACTTTTTAAATGTCTCTAAATTTTAAATGCTGCATTTATACATTTCTAAGTCTGTAATCTCTTGTGGCATTGCACCTTTGGTGGCTTATTAGCTGCTGCTAATGGAAAATTATCTGCTACAGAAATGCTGTAGGATCTTTCATCTCTGCTACACTGCAATACCTTCAATTTCTACAGTGCATTAGTACTTGATGCTTACTATAATTTATTATCTCTAGACTCTTTGGGTAACCTAAACATTTTCTCTGTTTTCCTCTTGCATGTAGAAACAACACTTAAGAATGTGCTTCTTTAAGAACTTGAAGGAATTTCTTTTTGACTGTTATTTTTCTAGATACACTGTATCAGATCAAATGAGTGTATCAGACAAGTCAGTGACACAGCTGCTGAGTAATTTCTCTGCACCAAATGCAAATCCATGGAAAGCTATTTATATGTACAATGATTGATCATTGTATATAAGCACTTAATTTAGGTTATGCTTTTAAATTTCTAACATCTTCAACACAAATTCCTGCAGTCCTAGGATATTAATGATTCAGAAGATAAAGCTTTGAAAAACAGCTGTATCATTATTGACTTTGATGTGAACAGTCATTATGTAAATTGTTTCCCTTAGCAAATAGAAGTTTAGGAAATGATATAATTGTGATATATCTGCAGTTATGGGTGAGTAACTGTACATCGCCTTGTCAGTGTGACGGGATGAATCCAATGTGCAGAAATATAATCAGGAGCAAATTTGTTTCTTTTCAACTCGTCATTGTCCTTTTCAATATTCTACTCAAAGCTACTGATAAAAATTTTTGAGGATGAGAAGAAGGAATAAATAGACAAGTATTTCCACTGTTGATCCAGGACATATCTTGGCTGTACTGTTTGATGTAACTAACCTTTTTGATAGGCTTTGGACAGTCAGTTGACCTTTTTCTCCTAATACCTCCCAGCATCCATGTACTTCAGAAATGATGGCTTTTGCTTGCTTTAGCCATACTTTTTCTTATGAACACAGTGTTCATTATCCTTCTCACTATAATGTCAGATTGAAAGGCAAACATTTGCTGCGCTATTGCCTTCTTTCAATATATCAATGGCTTAAGCTATGAACCTTGTATACACTTAATGCTCCGTAGCACACCAAGGGAAACTGGATATCAGTGTCCTTTGTCAAGCTAATACCAGCCAGAAAGTGGTCAAGAATTTACTTCGGGGAAGATCAGTATCAATTGCTCCCTCTTTATTGCTTTGGAATTACTCAATGAGGCCACTGAGGGAAAGATATGGAGCTGACCAGTAGCTATAACTTGTGAAACATGGAAAGTGTGGTGGATCATGAATAAATAAATAACAGTCCTGCCTAGAAATGGAAATTTGATTCTCGACTTACAGTTAATGAGACCATTACCATGTTCTTTATAGTTCTAAACACTTAGAGGCTGTTGTTATGAAATCTAAGAGATTTGTATCATTATGTTCTGTAAATGATGGAAATTAGCATAAATCGCCTGAAATGTGCCATTTGAAATGCAGTGCAGAGTGATGCTGAGGATATTGTCTTTCCACTTTGTAAAGCATTAGTTTATAATGACTTTATATCCCTTGTGCTAATATTCCATGTATGTAAATGTTAAATGCTGCCAACAACAATTATAAAGTAGAAAAGTTTGTTTGCTCTATTCCATATTCATCCTGATAATGAGAGATGAATTGTGCTGGGCAGCCAGAAACACTGCCAGTGAAATAGGCAAAAAGTTAATGAATACAAAGTATAATTCATGTAGTTCCATATCCTTCTGTTTAGGGAATTTAATGGTAACATATTTTCCTAAGAAGTGATGCTTGTGATGATGAGGAATTTATTGTCAACATTTTCCTCTCAGGCTTTGGGATTAAGAAAAGGAAGTGTAAGTTTACACACTGTTCTTTATGGCTAACTGCTTGTTGCAAAAGTTTTCTTGGGAAATACCTTGAAAAACTCCTTCAGGAAAAAAAAATAAGGCATCATACCTTTGCTACGTGTTCAGCTGCCTTGTGTCCTTTCAACAGAATTGGGGAAGTGTTTTGAATATCAAGTACAGGCTTAAAAAATTTCCTTCAAATATTTTTTGTCTTTTGTTGGGTGGCATTAAGTGTCAGGTGTTGCTTTTAAGGTCCAGTTGAAGTGGAAGGGACCTTCAAAAGGGACTATATACTACTTCTCAACCTAGGCAGTGTATCACACTGCTGAAGAATGACTGAGAATTTACACAGGATGGGGGAAGTGTTCAGGCAATCATGGCTTTTAACAAGGTGAGGGAGGAGACAATTTTCTTTATTTAAGTTATGCTACAAAAAATCCCCACAGAAAATAAGGAAAAAGTCTCGTGCAATTGTAAGAGTGGGGAAATTAGCTAATAATACCTGTGGCTCCATACTAATTGTGAGTTAAGATGGTGTCCTTGCTGACAGCTTCCTACTGTGTTCATAGAAGTAGAACTTGTTACATCCTTAATCCATAAACAGGATTGCCTTGAATCCACTTCCCATTTATTGTTTCCTAATGCTTGGCTGCCTCCAAATTTGTAATTGACTCATAGGTTAATAACTTAACTTGTTGATTAATAACCCAATAAAACTGTTCTGTGAAATAAACTTTATAATTTTATCAAACTCTTCTTTTTAGTTCTCTTTTTTTTTAGCCTTCAGGTGGAGGGGGTTTTGTTTCTATTTTTAGCAGTTATTTTGAACATCATTAGTAAAATAAGGGACTTATTTTTGTGGTGGTGCTTATTAAGCCACGCCTTTAAACCTTAAAGTCAGGTCTGCAGTTTCTTCTAGTATTTTATAGGATCACATTGTGTTTATGGTACTCAAAATATGTGTTTACATCGAGAGCTTAACATTCTATGAGACAAGGATACATATCACACATAGCAAAGCTCAAAATTAAGGTTGTGTTTTCACAGGTCCTTATCATACTATCCACTAACATTCATTAAAGAATGGGACAGTCTGGTTGTCTCTAAAGGTACTCAGTTCTTTGCAGATCAGTACTGTATTTCAGAACCAGAGTTGTAAAGTTATTGCATGTATGGATGCACTGCACACCTTCCCAGAGAACATTAATCCAAAATTATTCCTTTCTCCTGTATTTTCCAAACCATTGACAATTTCCCCATGTTTCAAAGGAAGACCAAAAACCTAGAGAGCAAGTACATTTTCCTATTTTAATGGAAATATTTTAACATTTATTTGTTTTTATTTAGTTTGGATTTTCTTCTCATATTCACTGACTATCTTAAGAAATACCTGTTCGGCTGGTTGAGCCTTGCTCCCAGTATGCACCTAAGACATCAGAGTAGACTATTTCTTCCAGAGGCCAAAAAGTGACTGAGCCAAGTAAACGCCATTTTCTTCAAAAAATATTCAGACAGAAATCCTTATTGAAAAATAAAACACAAAAGACATATGATTTACCTTGTTATCTTAGAAGAATAAGAGTAAGCTTAAAAAATACCTCATTATAACCTCCAAAATTATGCATTTCAAAGTTCAGTGGTCAGATTAAGCACCTGGCTTTATTAGTTTTACTGACATACAACCACTCCTCCCCACAAAAAACCCAATGCCAAAACCAAAAAAAACAACAAAACAACAGCATCAACAACCAACCTTAAATCCAATACTTATGGATACTTACAGAGAATTGAATGTGAGCCTTAATTGTTCTTTGAATTTCTTTTTTCTTTAAAAAAATATATAGGGAATTATAAAATACATAGAAAAAAATGGCGTTGGTTTCCTTGCTGGTTTGGTTTTGTGTTTGTTTAAGGGAAAAAAGTCTCATCGTAATATTTCTCAGTTTTTAAAACATATATATATATACCCCAAAAGCATGAATGATTTCAGATGTTTGTCTTGAAGGACTACTCCAGGTCATCTGGGATAAAAGTGTCTGAGGATCATGAGATAAAATAGCAGCATTTCCACTGCCCTAGTTCTTGTCCATGTTTATTTACATGTGGTAACATTTGCAGCAACTGAGGTAAAAATCAAGTGTACTTGAAAAGTGAAGATAGATCAAAGAAATATCTTCTCAAAGATCTGAAAATATTAATAGAAGACTAAGATTTTTTTCATACAGTCAGGAAACTACCCTGGAAAAACTTGACATGCACTGTTAACAATGAGAAGTGAGACATTGGCATGAAAAAGACATTAACCTATAGGAAGGCATCCAAAGGAGGACCAAGAGGATGGTAAACAGTTTGGAGGGGAAGCCTTATGAAGACTGGCTGTGGGCACTTGGCCTGTTCAGACTGGAGGAGACCAAGGGGAGACCTCATATTGCTCTTCAACAACCTTACGAGGGGAAGACGAGGGGCAGGCACTGATCTCTTCACTTTCATGACCAGTGATAGGACTTGAGGAAACAACATGAAGCCAAGTCAGGGGAAATTTAAGTTGGATACAGGTTGGAACAGGTTCTTCCCCCACAGTGTAGTTGGGCACTGGAACAGGCTGCCCAGGGAAGTGGTCACAACACTAGAGCTCAAGAAGTGTTTGGACTACAGTGTCAGGTCCATGGTGTGACTCTTGGAGTGCCTTGCACAGGTTCAGGCATGGGGCTCAGTGGCATTGTGGATACTTCCAACTCAGCATATTTTACAACCCTATTATATATTGAGTCTGAAGTTCACTTTGTGGGGTGAGGGAGGCCTCTTCCACTTCAACAGTGTACCTGAGATATCCAATGAGAGGTACAAAATCTTAGCCCCTGAGATGACTGCAGTCAGGCATGTTACAAGATGGCCAGTGTCACCTTTCCTAGCTGTTCATCTGTCTCATTTACAGAAAGGCTTGACCTCATTTACTTACACTGAAGAAAAAATTGAAAGCTGTGAAAGAGAACCACATGCCTTTTTAAGAACTGAAATGATGACACAAACAGAGAAAATGCAGGTAGTTGTAGGGCAGACATACTAGGCAGTTCAATTTCAGGTTTCAAACTCTAAGTTAGACTGGGTCTGGTGGCACTTCTCCACCTGAGAATCATCATGAAGACAGGACACTCCATTTCACAGACTGTGTCCACTTCCTTTCTCTCCACTCACAGCAAGGCATTTGTCACAAGAAGAAAATGGCTAAGCTTCAGCAATTGCCTCAATATGTTTGGGAAGCAGCTATTCCTTCATTGTGGCTACACTGCTCCACAACTTGACAGCCCTACACAGTCCCCTGATGCACAGTCTCAAACCTGGCTTTTTTCAACCTGAGTGATTCAGAAACAGGAAGAAAAATCCCTCTTTTATTTTGTAGAGTCACAGAATAATTTGGATGTCAAGGAACCTTAAAGTTCATCTAGTTCCAACACTCCTGCCATGAACAGGATACCTTCTTCTAGACCAGATTGCTCAAAGCCCCATCCAACCTGGCTTTGATCACCTGTTTTATAAGAAGAAATATTCATAAAAATAATTGTTTTATAAGAAATAAACATATGTTTTAAAGTAAAAATAAGTAAATACATTTGTACAGCCAAGTCCATAGATATTTTTATTATAAATTAATATTTCTTGTATCTATCAGTCTGTGTCCACACTCAGATATAGAACGAGTTTAGTTTGAGCATTTCCCAGAAATTACATTCAATAAGACAATTTTTCTGTATTTTTTTACTTCTTATTTAGTTATGTCTTTTTTTCCAATGTTTGGAAAGTGAACTCAAAATAACAGTAACAATGTATAGAGGAAAATTGCATTGAACCATAGATCAAGTTGTTGTCAAGGATATTTATTAATTTATACTCTGTAAACAAAAGAGGTTTTTTATGTTGAGAATGAAATAGATTATATTCTTGTATATTTGTTTTCTTTGCTTTTTGCTTCTATTGTTTTCATTTCAGAAACAATATAATAAACAAAGACTGTTGCTTAGCAACTTCAAATATTAATTTTTAAATACAATGCTCATATTTTGCATTGTAATGCAAGTTCAGTTTATACTGTGTGATGAGCTATTGGAAAATAATTAACTTATTTCTTGGAATAATTTCTCAAAAATTTATTTATCTATTACTTGTCTAGGGAGAAAGAATTTTTCTAAATCACATTCATTGGTAGAGATTTTTTTAAAAAGGCAATTTATTATCCTATGTACTGAAAATTTAATTTTTCAGTAATTACCATTTAAGTAGAACTCATTTTCCTTAGTGTATATAGAACAATCTTAAATCAGTAAACTTCTAGAGTTTAAATATACACCAACCAGAGGCATTCTAGCTTTTATATTTCTAATGAGTACCCAGTGATGCAACCTCCTCATACTGTACAGTTACACTTTGAAATTTTTGCATTTTGTGTGTGAAACAACAGGCTAGACTTTTATCTATTTATCAGTTCAATGATATAGAAGTAAGAAGCCATTCATTTTATTCTAGCACAAGATGTCCCAACAGTGTTTGACTTCTAATAAAATCAACTTGTTATTAGTGACTAGTTGGATTATGTGGCCATTAATACAAGTAGGGTTATATGATTATTTTGACTATCTATCTTTTTTGAAAGCTTGTGTTTCTCTCATGAATATATTGTGAAATCATTTCTTGTAAAAGATTATATGTATATTTTTCCCAGGAATTAGAAGCCATGGATTCTTTTAATTATTATTTTTTATGTTTATTAAAACTTGAAATTGACTGTTCTTTTTATACTTTTTCTATTTGTTCTTGGTAACAGATATAGATAATAAGATTCTAAAATACAAAACAGCTGACACAAAATTTCTCCCCTCACTTGTGAGTCACATTTACAGTTTGGGGTTTTTTCAGGTTTTGTTGTTTTAGGGTTTTTTAAGTGTTTTTCATTCCATGTTTGGAATGAAAGATTTCTACATTTTGGTGAATTAGTTATTATGTATAGAACTGAGACTTTAAACAGAAGAAGAAATTTATGGAAGATTGTTGCATTGTGACAAAAAGGATTTTCAATATAGCAAAGTGAGAATGGATGAAAGAAACATGGAAATGTTTATTTAGTTAGGACTCATGTTAATTTTGGATACTGTCATAACACAGTATCTACAGTGAAGAAAGGGAAAGGACAGGAGTTCCTTATTGTATCATAGTATGCATCTGCTTTTTAAATGTTATTTACCCCATTTGGGGCATTTAAAACAAACACAGTACTTCCTAATAGCTATAAGCTGGCAGAAATGTAATAGGCAAAGATTAACATATTATCTTACAATTTATTAAGTAACTTAGGTAATTTAGATAGACTGAGTTGTGGTTTGGTTTTTTCCCTGGACTTTTCTTTGAAGAAAAGTAGATCTTGAGTTACCTCTCTGGTAGAAGGGCAGCATTTGTTAGATTATACTTGCTCAACACCAGCATTTTAATCCACGTATCAGATGGATCAGTCTGGAATTTCATATTCACAGGGAGTGAATCAGTGAATATGTTTTTTCCTAAATACCTTTTTTTTTTAGCAAAGAGAGAGATAACTCTTAATTTTTTAATATAAATTCGTAATATGCTGTTGCTTTAATTACCTTTTAACTTCAAAGGGTAGATAAAATTCTAAATAAATGAAGATATAAGCAAAAATGTTCTTAGTACTTTCTTTAATCAGAAATTGCAGCTGTCAATTACTTTCTCTTTTAGTCATGTCTGACATTTGAAATTTAGTGCCTGTTTTACAAGTTTGTGTAGTCATCCACTTCCTACTGAATGTAGAATCTGTTAAGGGGGATAAACTCATGGAAGCTGGAATTCTTGATTTAGAAAATGGATTATCAAATTGCAGAAAGATGAGTTGCAATATTCTCCATGCTGTGTTAAGTTGTTGAACATAAAAAATGTTAAACAGAAGCCCATTTAGGGAAAAATAAACCCAGCAACCACCCAAAAAGTTATTTATTTTTTCTTTCAACTTATACAGTTTGTCACAAGTATGAACATGAAAAGATTTCAAATCTTTGTGATTTCTGAGTTGTTAACAGCTACAATTGACAAAATATGAACAACACAGCAAAATACTACATACAATGATAGTAACTGGGATCATAATTTCCAGAATTTAAAACACACTCTAGAAAAATTTTGTAGTTTAGGATATTTTTACTTGGCAAGTCTTTTAGTAACATTTTAAAAACCAGATTTTCTGGTTTTTCTTTCCTTTTTTTTTGGGGGGGGGGGTAGGTGGGGATGAGGGTGTTGGTTTGGTTGGTTGGTTGGTTTGGGTTTTGTTTGTCTGGTTTTGTTTGTTTTTGTTTGGTTTTGTTTTCTTCTTTGGTTTTTTTCTATTTCTGAATGCTTGTTTCATACCAAACTCTACAGTCTAATATCTGATTGCAATATAATTTTTTATGGCTTGTTATTAACTCTGTACGTTTTTGCTTATTTCAGGAAAAGGCACTTATCTAAGAAACAAAGGTAGCTTGTGATTCAGGAGAAGATCTCAAAAATTACCAAAAGCTATAATAAGATTTAACCTTGCAGTTTCGCTTCAATCATATATAAAATAAACATCATAATTAACCATTTAGCTCAGATTTCGTAGCATCAACCCTTGGAATTCCTGTGGTTCTGCTTCCCACTTTCATGAGTTTGAACTGGTTGCTGATTGCACACCTGCTTGCACCTTTCTTCACCTTGATGCATTTTGTTCATGTCAGGTGTTCTACATAGAGAACTTTTAAAGCACTCCTAGAGCAAATGCATTCTTATTCTTTGGCTCAGCTACATTATTTTTTTTTGCCTTGTACTTGAAAGAATAAAAAACAAAACCAGAGAATGCTACAATAATTTTCTGTATAGCTTATTATTCTCACAGTGAGAGAAAGTAAAATATTATGTTAATGTTGTTTCTTGAGAAATGCAGAATGGGATTAGAATTTGGTATTACAAACATATATGCTAAAGGATAACTTGTTCAGCTTTTGCTGAGGGAGAAGACATGAAATATGACTATATATTCATACCAACACTTACTTATTTAGGGACTTGTATGAATGAACAGTTTTTAAAACCTAAGTTTGTAATATGATTATCTGAAATGTGGTAATCTTATTAGTGTGTTTAATGTTGTAGAGAAGGTGAATTCTGATTTTAGACGTTCTCCATCTATGTCTACCTACAGTATCTCTACTTTTTTCCTGAGTCTACTTGCATTTATCTGGTAGAGTCCACATTTTTGGGGTTTCTTTTTCTGTCCCCTCTCTTATTCCCTTCAAAATAGTAATAATTCTCCTATGGAGCACTTTACATTCCTTTGAATTCTGAAAAGATAAACATGTAACAATTCTGCTTCCATTTTAGATTTTCTTTTTTTTTCAGTTGGTACTCTAATCTGTGGAATGTTATGTGTCAAAATAGATAAGCTGGGTTGAAAATTGAATTTTTTCTTATACATATATTTATCTTTTAACATTTCCTTTTTTCATTGGACCTGCAGAAACATACATTAATTCTTCTCTTTAATTCATCAGTATTAGTTCATCATTCAGATGAATCAGAACACTGCTTCCAGAAAGAAAATGTGCATGTCCTATATTTTATGAAAAAGTAAGCTCTTTGAGTTTTGATCTTTTTCATTGCAATTGAAGAGAAAGATGTTTGTTCTGAGTAAAAAGGAAAAATAATGACTAAATCTTTAACAGAAAATGAAACACCTACTGGGAATTAAATGTAAGTCAGTCAAAAGGCTTCTTCTGTGAAACTGTTGTATCACCTCCCAAGAGACTGAAATCATCTTATTTGGCTTCCAGGAGGTACCATACAGAATTATTTCTGCCCTAAGAGAAAAATTCACATTAATTCAAAATGATTTAATGTTGAATTTTTCATACCCTCAACGATAAAAGCTATAATGATTTTCCCTGCAGGCAAGAAAAATATGCAAGTATCATTTCTACATGGTTTCAAAATGAATGCCTGTGTGTGTGTTTCTGTGTGTGTGTTTGTATGGCACATACACTGAAAAAAAAGGCACAATAATCTGGAGATTCAGATTTTTAAATGCTTTTGTCGATCATCATCCATAGGTTTTAATTATTGGAAACCTGATCTGGTATTTTAAGATAATATCACCCACACTAACTAGAAAAATCAGGAAAATTTCTACTTAAGATAATTATGAAAAATAGTTGTTGATGAATAACATGTTTTTAAGGTAATACAGTGAAAAACAACTGAGAGCCTTGGATTTTCTGCTTATATGTCATCTACCAATTATGTGACTTTCACCTTCTCTAAGATGTGAAAAGGCCACTTTGATTTCAAACAGAAAGCCATACAGAGGCATTTTGAATTCTACAGACCCTTCCTGTGAATGTCTTTTTGATGATACTCTGAACAGTATGGATTATGAATCTAGACATCTGATCCTATGAGTGTGTGTCAACATTCCAGTTAGGACAGATAAGGGCTGAGTAATATGTATGAGTTAAGAAAAAAAAAAGGCAAAAGATGCATTGTAGGTAATCAATATGCATTACAGTAACAGGACAGAATTGAATTTCTCAGATTAAATTACTCACTATTAGAAGAACTACTACAAGAAATGGTGTGATTTGTGCAGCCGACTTAGCAAGTTTACAAGCTGTTTGGCTAGTTTGGTGTTTACCTCCAATTTGTCACCAGTGAAACTTGCTGCAATTCTCATTATTCAGTAGTTGCCAGTTTGGTTTCATTAAACTGTCAACTGTACACAATTTCTAATAATCAAAGAACAAGTTAATGGTGTTGGCTGCAGACTGCAGCTTGACCCATCTATGGTTCAAAATCTAAACAATCAAGAAGACTAAATGCACTCCTTTTTCTCTTGTCACATGAGGAGGGTAGATTTCCTTGACTCTTAGCATTTGGTTTGTCTGTCAGTGTCCCAGGAAAGCTGACACCCTTGTGCTCAACCAGTCTGTGAGCACCCTATTTTGGAGACTCTTCACCAAGCAGGTCACTGGAATGGAGAGAGGTTTGGCTGACTTGTTCAGGGACACACACCAACAGCAAAAATGAGAACCCTCAGCAGGTCTTCCCACTTTATGACTCCTAAGCGGGAGTCTTCCCCTTTAATTGAACATGTTCCCTAATCTTTCCACATTCCCTCTCAGATTTAGTTATCACCTCAGATAGTTTCAAGAATACTCTGTATTGTGATTTGCAGGTCTAAGCAGCATTCCAAAGTAATTAACTCGATTTGTATTCGAAATTATTTGATTCTTACTGTTGTTGCTTTTTTCCCAACCTGGAAATGAAACTCAAGATAATTTTAGTAAGGAGGTAATATAAAAGGGAATCTTTATTTGAAGGCCTTCAGAGGCAGTTATATCCACAAAAGCCCACCCCTAGAAGGATAAGTGCACATTTATAGGTTTTAGGAAATTAGCATAATTAATAAAAAGCACCAATTAGGAGGACAAGTGGTGATGCAATTCCCTCCCAGGTCAAGCCCCTTCTTTGGAATTCCCACCTTGACACTAGCTGTACTTAGTCCATGAAATGTGTCTCGAAGAGTTGCTCTCAACCCTGGCTCCCAGGAAGAACCAAGATAGCACTGGGACCTTGCAGCCCTGGGGCTTGCAGCTCTGGAGTTTGTTTTGTCTTTCTGCCTAGGGAAAGACAATGGAAAATTACTGGGAAAACTAGCCACTAATACAATAGCCTACAGGGCTACAAATGTATGTCTGAAGAATATATAGAAAATATAAAAGAAAAAAGGCAAAACCAAAACAGCACCAAGGTGGCAACATAAACCATATGGAATTTTTTCCTGTTTACTTGATTGGGTGAAAGCGGCTTAGATTCTAACTGTAAAAATGTTGTATTTACTTTCAGAATTATTTTTTCTTCCTTCTTTTTAAAGTTTGTGATTTAGGAATATTTTTCTTACTAAGCTCATTTGCAAGAACAATTCCAGAAAATTAAATTAAAAATAGTGGAAACAACAAAGCTACTGGAAATTTATCTTTGAAATAACATGAAAAAAGACATTTCGGACAAAATTTCCCAAGAGTAAAATGTGCACTGTGTATCAAATATTAAGGAAATTATGAAATCAATTTATTCTCCAAAAATCTGTGAGTGTATATATGTGCAATTTTTTGTGAATGTGCATGCATATATTTACAAAATAGTTGAAAAATATCCAAAAGATAGACAGAGAATACATAGTAATTATTCTTTATGTATCACTGTAGACCTGTGTGTGATTAATTAATGTGTTTTGCTGTTTTTCTTGAAGAAGAACCAATTTGTCCTTAACATGAGATTTAGGAATGATTTCTTACATGCAAATGCTCAGCTACTAGGTATTTTATTTGGAATTACAGTCAGATTTCTGATCTAGTCTACAAATTCTGATTTTTTTAATCACTTTGCTTATCACAATTCTATGTCAAGAAGGATTTAAGAGATTCTTACTTGTGAGAAGCACACAATAATTTTTTGTTTCCAATATGGTCTGCAAGTAACTTCCATGATGCCTGAGAAGACTTTCACATGCTATCTTTTTCTTCTATCTTTTTTTCATAGAATTTGTTCATTTCTATGCTGCTCACCTTTTTAAATTGACTGCAGCTCTAGTGAACGTCTGCTTTTGTTGCTACAGAAAGGGGCTACAGAAATGCTGAAGGTCCTAGAGGAAGCCATTTGAAGCTGAGGTCTCTTAACTTGTCCAGCCAGGAGAAGAGGACACTGAGAAGAGATCTCATGGTGGTCCACAACTTTTTCACATGGGAAAGTGGAGGGGCAGGCAGTGATCTCTTCTCTCTGGTGATCGGTGGCAGGACTGAATGGCCTGAGTCTGTGTCAGGAGAGGCTTAGGTTAGATATTCTGAAAAGTTTCTTCACCCAGACAGTGGCTGGGCACCAGTAAAAGCTCCCCAAGGAAGTGGTTATGGCACAAAACTGCCGGAGTTCAAGAAGCACTTGGACAGTGCTCCCAGGCACACAGTGTGACTCTTGGGGATGCCCTGTACAGGGTGATTTTTATCTCCTAGGTGATTTTTTTCTCTTCCAAATAAGGACACTAGGTGATTTTATAAATACTGAATTACGAAAATCAGTCACTGTAATTGAATTGGCCTCAAGCATCAGCATTTAGAATCACATCCTTTGTGCTGGTAAGGACCAAATAAAAAATTACCCTGCCTCTTATGAGAACTTCTGTGATCTTTCCCTGGTTTAAATAAGGTAAATCAAGTCTGCCATTTCTCTTGAATGCCCTAATCTCAAAGCATCCCTGACCTCTTTTGCATATTGTTGTCATTGTCCCCTATGTGGTCAAAGAGACAGTAATATCTCAAAATTGCTTTTTTTCTCATCTAGGTCTGGAATATCCCTGGAAGAAGATAGTGTCTTTTAAGAAGAAAGTGCAATGTTAAAGGGATTATTGTATGGTGATCTCTGCAAACTTTTGAGTCATGAAAATTTCAATTTCCCCAAATTCCTTCAAGTAGTAACCTCCTTCTTAAGGGATATTTAGATATTTATGTCAAAGGAACATAAGTAGCCTACATAATTCACATTTGCCTTATCCCACCAATACTACATCTGATACTTAATTCTGTTAACTTCAAAATCCATCCTCTTGAAAGGTTTTTAAGTGCTCATTTTACCTACTTTAAATGAAGAGGTATTACTCTAGGTAGCCCTAGGTATCCAGCTGATACGGCTGACTTTCCTTACTAAATTTCTGTCCCAAGTTACAAAAGGTCCTTTAGACTTTACTCTCCTGCTCTTGCTTCATTTAATCCATGTTAAAAATCCCTTTAAAGTTTATTTAGCTACAGATTTCTTTTTATTGTTGATCTTCACATGACAAAGATTATTTTGGTGTACTTCAAAGTTATCCATATATAAAGATAATAAATATTTTTGCCAACAAATGTGGCTAATGTGTTGTTGGGTCTACACTTCAGCCAGATTCTTTCTTGATTGCTTTGCCCACCGCTACAACATTATGGATTTGTAAAATCTTAGAAATTCTTCAGTGTTCCTTAGCAACAGGGTCAAGTCCTCAGGTACAGTGATCATTATAATTCTCAAGGTTTACAACTTGCTTCTTCTTCTGCTCTGTACAGGACCTGAGCATTCTATGTGCAAACTCTCCTCGGCTAAGTTTATATTAAAAATTTTGGTAGAGTTTTAGTCTAGTATCTGATATGTTTACAAAGTGGTTTTGCTCGAAAATCAGAGAATTTAATTTCCTAGCTCAACACTTTTCAGACTAGATTAGATTATTTTTTGATAAAGGAAGCTTTAAAGATATTAAGGAGAATGTGAACTACCTTTTTGTTCTTACTTTCACTTTGCAAGGAAACACACTTTCTAAAGTGAAAGAAAAAGTATCCTAATAAAATATTGGGACATCTTTTTGGGCAGAAAGCCCTATATTCCCACAGCTGCAGTTAGATAATAGAATAAGAGGAACCATATTTGTTTAGAACAGCCATGGACTATGAACAATAAAGCAGAATCATTTGTCTGAACTCTGTCTTCCCACGTCTGCCTCAAAAACTATGATTTCTGTCCTGCTGTCACCTCAAAGGTACTTAACTGAAGCACTTTCACAAAGATTCTGTCAAGTCAGCCTAGCCAGCTAGATGAACTGAGCAATTTGTCTTGGGGATTCTTCTCTTTGACATAAGGTGAAAACTAAGTAAATATGCTCATCGGATGAGGTGATGCCAGGAGAATCCCCAATTTTTAATATTCTAGATGCCTAACATGTGCCTTACGTCTGTGTTCTGCCCAAGCAGTCAAAGACAAATTCACCTGAATATTTAAATATACAAGAAAAAGTTATTAAAGCCTCTAACCAAAGCAAATCTTCAACACCCATGAAATCCTTCTTCTAAGGATTCTGCACAAACTTGACATACATAGATATCTAATTTAAAGGACACATTACCCTTGCCTCGTGACAACAAGGTCACATGGTTGTACTCCTGAGAATGTATTTTCTTTTTCTTTACCTGTGATTTTCTGTGCTACTTTCTTCCTTACATTTTTAATTATAATATTTTTAATACTGTAATAAATCTGTTGGATTACACTGTATCGAAGTATTTTACAACTTTTTATTCAAAGAGAAAAGCATGCACATTCAATGTTCTCAAGACCCACTAAAAAGGACAGAACCAATATTTTTGTGGCACTTGGTGGACAGTAGAAAATTACTAGGACTTTTAATTCCCTCAAAATGTCAGAGAATCATACAATCATAGCAACATAGAATCATTGAATACTTTGAGTTGGAAGGTACCTTAAACATCATCTAGTTCCAATCCCCACTTTTGTTGGCAGGGACATTTTCCACTAGACCAGGTTGCTTAAAGCCTCATCCGACCTAGTCTTGAACCCTTCCAGGAATAGGATATCCATAACTTCTCACAGCAGCCCGAGTTTACTTGGATTTACAGAATCAGGATTGGTGAATTTGGAATGGACAAATGAGCTTGTGAAATCCTCACCTTTCAACTACTATAAACTAAATAACTCAAGAGTCTGATAAAAAGATCAGCTTATTCATTATATACTTCTAGAAACTTTGTGTCAAGTTTAATGTTATTGGAAAAATTAAGTGCAATGTTGATGATGAAATAAAAATTTTATATTCCTTTGGACTCTACTGCTTTCATGAGTTTTTACTAAAGGTCTTTTGCAAAATAAACCACACGTTGCAAGCGAGAATTCAGATTGATTCTAGAAAAACTGCTACAAACCTAGTTTATTTTTATATTTTCATTGACAGCAATTTCTTGTCAACCAAAAATTTTAACCTTTTTATGTAAACATTCAATAAATACATATTCTTAGTAATTTAGTGTTTGAAAGGATTTCAGGATAACTACTAAAAGAAGAGAAAGCTAAAATTTTCATTGATAGAGGCAGTCTCCAAATAAAGGAAAAGAGTCTGTTTCTTAATCAAATATTGTTTCAGATTTTCAGAGCCTGCAGACTAAACCAATAATCAAATTAAGGAAACACACTTTGCCTATTTGTATGAGAAAATTTCCAGAGAACTTAAAAAACCCTATTTAATGGTAGAAGTGTAGGACTGCAAATATTTTTTTAAGTTCAAACTCTAAATCTTCTCTGTCTCTATGGATTGTTTTTATTTGTACTGTTCAAACATTAAACTTGGAGGAGTACATTTGTCTCAGTTGTTCACATTCCAGATTCAGATGTTATGGTGATGTTTAATATGTGCATTTTATGAATACAAATGTTTTTAAATAAAGTTTACTCGTACTTTCATTTCAGCAGTTTTATTGTTAGAGTTTTTATTCATCAAGTTCAACCACATTATATTTTCATATAGTAGTATTTGTGAAATTGAGCTTTATTTTATTTTAAAGGTAATAATTTATTAGAAGTTACATGGTCAAACATAATTTGCTTTATAGGTTTAGTATCAGTTACAAGGTACCAAATCTAATGTCAAATATCACTACCTCACCACAATCACAGAATAGATTGGGTTGGAAGGAACCTTTAAAGATCATATAGTTCCAAACACCTTGCTTGGGCAAGGACACCTTTTACTAGACCTGTTTGCTTTGAGTTTCATCTAAACTGGCCTTGAACAATTCCAGGAATGAGGCAGCTTCACCACCCTCTCATTAAAAAATAATAAAGAAAGTAGGTTTAAATTAGATATTAGGAAGCAATACACGTGTTTCCAGATGTTTCCTCCTTGTCCTGTTACTATTGCAATTGCAAAAAGTCCTTCTCCATGTTTCCCTTCAGGTACTGGAAGCCCACAATTACATCACCCCCAAAGGTCACATCCTTTTCTTTTCCAGACTGAGCAATCACAGTTCTCTGATTTTTCTCATGGGAGAGGTGCTCCATCTCTCTTATCAACTTGTTGGCTCTCTCTAGACTTGCTCCAATAAGTGGTGTCCTTCCTGCGCTGGGGCCCCAGAGCTAGATGAAGCACTGTAGGTGGATCTCAGCAGAACAGAGCAGAGGGGCAGAATCCCTTCCCTCCCTCCCAGGCTGGCCACACTGCTTTGGGTGCAGCCCATGATATATTTGGTTTCTGGGCTGTGAGTGCCCATGGCCAGGTCATGTCCAGCCTCTCATGCACCAGCACCCCCAAGTCCTTCTCAGCAAGGCTGTTCTCAATCTGTTCATCCCCCAGCCTGTGCTGATACCAGAGGTTACCCCAGCCCAGGTGCAGCTTTGTCTTGGTAAACCCCATGAGATTCCCATGGGACATCTCTACAAGTATCTAGAGCTTGTCCTGCTTCCCCTGAGTGTCATCCAATCCTTCAGATGGATTAACCACACTATTCAGCTTTAGTGTCATCTGCAAATTTGCTGAGGGTACAGCCACCAGAGGCTTACTCACCTTCTAGCTATCACCAACTCAGGCTCTTTTTCTTTTTTAATTGCAGATGATTTCTGAACAGTGTTTCACTAATATTGTGGTTCATGTTGCCCTGTGGACAGCTGATATGTGGACTATCAGGCATGTGGAATACCAGGTGTGGATTTTTATGAATCAGGAAATTTTGCAATGGAAGGAAGTGAACAGATAAGCTGGGGAATGGAAATAGCTGTACTTCTGAGTTTAATGCAGGAGTACCTTCATTAAAAGGAAGTACCATCAGCCCTAGAGCTAAACCTCCTCAATAATCAAAGGTTCAAATGTGATTCTCTTTACAGCAAAATCTCTGAAAAGAGGAACGACAGTTCTGAGCTGAAAAAATTAGAAGTCTGTTCATTTGAGTAGTGAAATGAGAGTTTTAACATGGAGATCAATCCTTGATCATGTAATATAAAATGAATCCTAAAACTATAAGTAGTACAGACAGCAGGACCAAGATTTGGGAGAAGATGTAATAGATAATATTCCTGAGTCATGAAACAGAGGAAATATAGCACCATTGACACCTTCTTTCTTGGTCTCTGCTAGAAATAAATGTAGTAAGGCCTCTCAATATTTAAATCATTTATTCACAAGCATCTAATCTGGAGAAAAACAGTTGAAAAACTGTACCTTGTACTTGTAGGTATGAAGAACTGGCCTTTACAAGGTCACAAATTCTTGGGAAATGCTCATGTCTCATCATACTATCACAGGGAATGTCTTTGACAGTAATTCACTATGGTAATAGAGATTTCTAGAACCGTGCAAGTCACTTACCTGTTAAGCAAGTATTTTCTTTGTGTGTGTTTAGAGAAGTCCTCATAGATCAGCATCACTGAAGAAGCTTCACGCAACTTACATTTATCTTCAGAATTAGGAAAGGAATTTGTTCTGTCTTTCGAGACAGATCATTATAGAATCACTGAAATATGCCAGAAAAGGAATGGGAAATCTTTTGCATCCACAGCCATAAATGAAAATGCTGAGGTTTTCAACCATTCATTTTCAACAGAGACAGCTCTGAGATGGGAAGATGATCTTGTTAAAATTGAAAAAAAATAGAGTCTAAAGAGGAAGTACTAGCAAAAGAACATTTTGTGAGGAATAATGAAAGTTTGAAGAGACCTTCGGTTTAGACAGCAGGAAAACGTTTTTCACCAAAAGAGCAATTCAGTACCAAGAGAGGTTATCCATAGAGACTGCAGATTCTTTGTCCAGGGTGAATTTTATGACTCAGTTAGTAAAGCCATGTCTGACTTGATGCAGTGTTGGTGTAGTGCTTGTTTAAGCTGGAGAATAGACCTCATGAACTTCAAAATTTGCTTGAAGCTAATACTTCTGTAACTTTAGGAAAAAAAGTAGGTGGATTACTTGAAAAGAGAGCAGGTATTAGAAGCTGGAGGACTGTGAATGATAAAATGTTATCATTTTTGGGGGGGATGTGTGGAGTTGCAAGATTAGTAGGGTACACCAGAGATTTGATATTTGCCTTCTCATTTCTTAAATGTTCACCTGATGCCATGTATGGCTAAAATCCTTCCATTCTTTTTGAAAGTAGATGAAAGCAGCTTGTTAAATCTATTTAACAAATGGACTAAGAACAATAAAAGCATTCATGGAAAAAATTCTAAAGATCACAAAATATTCTTGGATAAGAATATAAAATGGCAGTAGTATGCTCCAATTTCTGCACATTCCTGTGTATGCACACACACTAAGACTCTACAGAAAGCTTGGGGAAAGGAAAATATCACAATGAGATGTCTCTGGAGGGTGTTTCAGAACAAGTCAGGTGAATATCTGTTAAGTGCATCCCAGCTCACCATATAATTTCCTTTTGGATTTCCTTTAAGATTTAAAAAAAAAAAAAAAGTTTTTTTAATGAACAAAACATGAATTTCTCAGAATTATCAGTACTATTCAGGTATTTAGATTTGTAGTAGTTTTTGTTTTGTTTTTTAGTATGGTTGCTCTGTCTATGTCTTCAGTATTCAGAAGCCTCAAGGGCTAGTAATTTGAAGAAATTTTTATTTAGGCTTTTGAAAAACTTCATAAAACAGCAATTAAAAATATAATGATGAAAAATAACTGACCTCTCTAGTTGCTCAACCTCTTTTGAAAGCTGAGGAGAGCAAGGTGAACATGTATGTGTGTGTGTGTATGTGTGCGACTGAGATCTCATCACTGAGTGCTTGTACTTTCTAACTGAGAAAATTGCAGCCGAAACAATTGGCAAACTTTGTGCTTGGCCTTTTTATGCTACAGAGTTTTTCTTAAATGCTCTGAAAATTGCACTTGTCAGTGTGATTTTTCACATTTTTCTTCTCATTTTATGCATCTAAATAATGCTAGTCATTAGGCTCAGTTCTCGAGTGGCATACTTGAAATTGTGACTTCCACAAATTAAATGGGGATATTGGATGTGAAATGAATAGAGTGAAAGTATGAGAGCTATTCATTTTAATGAAGAATTTTTAAAGTCCCATGGATGACTTACCTTATTAACAACCTACCCAGACTTAAACTTTTCTAAAATACGTTCCTTATATTGATGATAGCTGTAGACAGCATTAAAATGAATAGAAAACACTTTCTCCTCACTGTACCATTCATTTTACAAGTACCTAATTTATGCTCTGCTAATCACTTCTCCACTTATTAAATAGCACTGTGACTTCAAATTACAAACCAGTGTAAAACAATACTATTCACACTCTGGTATTTGGCTCTTCTGTCATTGAATCCCCATGGGAGAATTTTGTTCCTCTATGCATACAATGAATTATACTGTTATAGAGAATTAAGACTTAGAGCTGAACATAAAAAGGTATTTATACATTCAGTCATGAATGAAGTGTGCACAAACACACTTTTAAAAAAATATGTATATTTAGCTTAGTTATGGTAAAACTGAAAATTCCCTAAATAGCAGAACTCAGTTTGAGACCACTGTTAAGTGGCATTGGAATCTGACAAAAAGAATCCAAATTTTCAAATACTCATAAACTAGAAAACGTGCATACATCATACTCACAACTAACATTTTCATTTTTCTTTGACATATGGAACCTCATTTAGGAAATTAAGAGTAGATTTTCCAATTGAGACATCAGCTTTGATCAAGAACAGGGGTGCTTCAAAATAATTACTATAGAAAGCAAGGAAATAAAATTCTTCTTTTCACATACTTGTGGAGTGATGTTTGAAATTCCATTTAAAAGGATGCATCAGGTTTAACAGCCATGACAGTAATACCTGGCCTAAACAACAAACAAACAAACAAACAGCAGCTGCAGAGTTTGCTGTAGTTTATTTGTAGTACATAAAATAGAAGCAGCTGCCTTTTACACAAAAAAATTCTTAAGTTAGACTCCAACATGTACTGGCTTTGGTGCTAAGTCTAGAAAACAAAATGTTTAAATTATTTTAACATTGAGCCATCAACTTATTAAAGTGATTTATAATTTTTAATACCAGGTATTTAGTTCAAATTGAATCATACTTATATGAGAATATTTACTTCAAAGTGAATTATAGGCTAAATTGAATGTGTATGTCTGTAGAATCTGTCTTCCTCTTTAACAAGGACTAGATACCTAGGTAAATGCTACATAGCCCTGAATAGAAATGAACTAATTTTAACCTAAATAACATAGTCAGTCTTCTAAGGAATTTTTTTTCTTAACATATTGTTTTTTTAAAAACAACTTTTTCAGCCCATTTTGGGGAAAATATTTTTGTTAGCAGAAAGCAAATCTTTCCCAAACTTTATGAATTTCAGTGTTATGTCAGATTAATGCAACTTTGCAAAAAACTCCGTAATTTTCAACCATGCTTTTCTTCAGTTGTAGAAACAGCAAGATACAAGGTGGTCTTGACAAGAAAATGGTCTAAGTCATGTTGTTCACATAGAATTATAACAACACAAGTAATCAAAACATGTATTTTTCACCGCCTTCAAAATTTTAGAATGTAGAATGTAGAAATAGAAGCTATTTTTGCAGCAGACACATATAAACTTCCTGTGGAAAAAATGAAAGGAGTGAAAATGCATCTTATAAGACCATACTTTTAAGAGATTTCTGTAAACTTTAGGTACTAGACCATCATAATCTTTACAGTTAGGGCATGGTTCACTAGTTTTCTGAAACAAAGGAAAAATGCTTAGATGTTTTGGGATATGCACTGTAGAATATTGAAAGGAATAAATATTGTGCTAAAAAGAAATGGTAAAAAATTTACAAGAGAATACAATTACTCTTTCAAGTAATTATTACCTACCCTGAGCATATAATCTCATTGGTTAATCATTGCACTCAAGTATGCCAACACATCTGTAACTTTTCAGTTAATTTCTTTCTGTTGCTGATGTACATAGTTTTTACATGGAATCAGGGGACAGTCAGACTTTTGTGGAAAAGAATTTTAAATTTATATAAAGTTAGTGGCATTTTTCAAAAATAGTTGAATTCATTTTCTTACCCAGTGGGGAATTTTAAATGATTTATGATTTGTCTCTAGGTAGCTCAAGCCTCTGTTCTGATACACTGTGTGAAGTAGTACTTGGTGACTATACATCTAGGTAAACTAAGGTGGAAGTTACATTCCTGACTATGATGTAATATCCAGTAGTTACAAAAACATTTGCTTGTATGGATTCCTGTTATCAGAGATGTTCCCATGATTGTAAACCACAATTTTATTTCCATAAAAGTGAGTTTCCAAAAGCAGATTCAGTTACCTAAACAAAGTGTAAAGATATACTACTATAAAATATGCTCACAACTTGACAAGAGAAGTACCTTGACTAGTTGACAACTGCTGTCTGTAAATAGAGCAAGACAATAGCAATACATTAAGGAACATAATGACTGATTAGGGGATGTGCAGCCCAGTAGATTTGAGAGCAGCCTTATAGTGATGTTACATGATCAGCAGCAGAACAATACTTGTCCAAGGATTATGGGGTGAATTGTTATTAGTGGGTCAACCCAGAAACCAGTTGCACCCCTGGAGTAGCATGCTTTCATCCCTAGTTTCCTTGTGAAGCTGCCAGCCAGTTGCTAGTCATCGACAGTGCATAAAATTGTGGTCTCTGCATTAGAGCCTTATATGACATTTTTCTAGTTTAAATGGAGTCAAGATTACCATGCCTGCTGTACTTCTTGCCTTTAATCTCTATAAACAGATTACAACCACTGTTACCATCATGTGGTATCAGAAAAATTAATCAAAAAAGTATACTCTTCTATCTGAGACTGGAAATTTCAATCTGTTTGGTTTCTTTTACCTTCTGGGGCAAATAATGTTTCATATCTATGTCACTATTAGTCCCATACATTATGTAACCCAGTTGCAGTCTCCCACTGATTAGATAAACATTCAGAATTCTATTTTATGTCCTCATTTAGTGCTAGACTTAGATTATCCGCACAATTTCTTAAGCTTCCAACTTTGATGCAGAAGCATAAATACTGCTGGTTTTGTTCTTGTCTTTGTCTCTGTCCTGGTTCTGGCCAGGAGAGGGTTAATATTTGCAGTAACCAGGAAGGGTATGGACCCTGAAGTTATTCTATGCCACATCCCATCATGTGCAGGGGTTGGGAAGAAGGGTCCCTGTGGCTGGGTAGCGTGGTGGAGTAGTTGGGTATTCATGATTTCCACGTGGTGAGCGCTCGCACATGAATCATTCAGCTCTTGTATACACTGTTATTAACATTGTAGCTGTTACTGTTAATTTCTAATTTCATTCTTGTTTCTAGTAGATTGTGCTTATCTCAACCCATGATCTTCAGCTTTTTTCCCTCCAATTCTCCTCTCCAGCCTGCTGGAAGAAGGGGTCAGGGAAAATGATTGAGGCAAGAAGTTTGGAATGTTTCACTTTGTTGTGGACTACCATTCCCAAACCACGACAGCATCCTGTATGAAGAGCACAAAACCATTCCTAATTCTTCTGCTTGAGTGTGCATGTCTTCTTCCAGAAATTAATTATTTCTATTTATTTCAAGCATGAGAAACCTAATTCTATCATTGATTTAAAATCCATTCCTTCCTAATAGATGCTCTTTAATCATCCACTGTGGTTGGATGAATCCAGCCTGGTTTCTGATGAGCCCAAGTTCTTACTCCTTGCACTTTCTGAGCCTGACACTAAGAAGTACTTCAACTTCTTAGGAACTTTTCACTGGCATAGCCATGCTTACTGTCATCTTTCTTCTGAATTATCTGAAGTTTGCTTTCAGATTCTTTCTCTTGCTCTTCTCTGTCAGCAGTATCCCTGCGAAATGGGATTGTTGGCTTTTCTCCAGATCTTTCTAGGATGGATCCAGACTGCCTAGATCAGGGTCTTCTATAATCAAGAGACAAATGACTATAGAGTATTCTCTGTGAGAAGAAGATGTTGTCAATTGGATTGAAATAGCATCTTCTGCCACTGAAGTACTGCTTTAGAGCTTTAGTTTCTGATTCCAAAGAGATTTGCTCCATGCAAGAAGCTAAATGGCCATTTTTATTTTTTTAATCACACTGGTATCTACCCTTTCAGTTTGGTGTCCTCCCACAAAACAAGACTGCTGTTTAGACTTTCATTCTGCTGTTTGATATTCTCAAAGATCTCTATGCAGCTCTGCTGCCTTTCTCAGCACAGAGGATTGTTTGCTTTTCAAGAATAATCACTCAAGGCTTTTCTCAAATTTAGTGAGTGAACCTCTTCAGTACAGCTGCTCTGCTCTCAGGAGATAAAATGTTCTCTGATGCTGTAAGTGATCTGTATTATGCGTAAATGTATACTATCTTTTCAGAAGGGTGCTAGCTATAAAATTCATCCCTACTTTATTTTGCTGGAGTTCTTTCTCCATTTCTTCTTTCAGAGTAGAGAACAGAGGGGGTTTGAAGTTGATTTTGCATCTAGATGAGTTTGCATACTGCAGTACACTGAATCAAGATCTACAAGCTAGATATCATTTAGCTGTAGCTGCAAATGTACAATAATATACTGTAAAATGTAAAATAATCAGTGTGTATATTATATATACACACTGATTATTTTCTGATTGAAATTAGAAATTTAATATATAGATGTAATTAAATTGTGTACTTTCATTTGTAGCACATTCATTTGTACTGATTAATAGATATATAGGATGCATTGGTCAAATGATCTATTGTTTGTGTACATCAGATATGACTTGTAAATAATATTCACAATTAAAGTGGGGTTTTTTACTCTCCAAAAGTCCAGTAAGTTTTGTTTGAATTAAAAATATTGGTTTTCAATTTTTCATAATTGACACCACTATTATTTTTTTGCCATTAATTTGCTTTTATGCCAATAATTTAGAACTATGGATTGAAAAAATACGTCTCTTCATTTTTAACTATGATATCTGTTATTATTTTAATTCATAGTTTGGTAAGTCTGTATGCATGTGTTGCTATAAAGAATTCTTAGATTTTCTCATGGGCCAAATGAAGTCCCCAGAAAGACAAGAAATTTTTCCCTTTCTATCTCATCGCTCCATGCTTTGTTTTTCATTTGTTGAGGGTCCTAAATGTTATCTATCATTATCCAATGGATATATTTAGTTCTAGCTTGTTCACAGCAGTCAGTAGAGCACTCATAATATTGTAGCATCTCACTCACCCTGGAGAGGAATGATGGGTTCCCTGGCAGCAATTCTCATTCAAGATGATATCAGGCCCATCCAAACCTCCTTGTCAAGGTCAGTTCTCAATAAATAACAAAGAGTAGAATCAGTTTGCAGAAAAATACTTTCCTGCACAGGATGCAAATCAAAGCTAAAGTAGCTTTGTGTTAAAACATATAAATGTTAACATAAACATGTAATTAAAATGTATTGAAGAGAATTTTCAGAAAGCAAAAAATGAAAAACTATACCTATTATGATGAGTTCACTTCTTAACAAGATTTATTAGCTCTGAAGGAAGACTGTCTTGCAAATAGAGAAAACAATTTCTGCCTACAGTAGAAAGCCTCTAATAAGATGAACACATTAAAACACCAATCTGGCTATTGCTTCCCAACAAAATTTATTTGGAGTAAAATAAATGAATTTGTAAATTCTAGACTCTCTTAGAATGATTTAATGAAGCCTTATGGTGTGAAGTAACAAAAAGACAGAAAAATCTGGTATCCTGCTCTACTGTGAAATTTCTGATGAAGGAAGAAATAAAATAAACTTAGAAAAAGTACATTGTTCTTCTCACATGAAAAGACTCTTAGGAAATAACCACTGAATATTTCTTTTTATTAGCAAAGTAGTCTCCATTAAAATTTGACAGGATATATAAATGCAACCATATGCTTGGCTAAGGCTTTATACTCCAGCTTTGGAAATAACTTCACTAGATGCTGTTCTTCCTAAATTTCCACCACGGTGTTCACAGAGCTGATTCATCTTGCCATCACTGAACCTTAGTTTTGAGTCAACCAAACAGCTGGTTTTCCTGCCAGTATCTCTACTACATATTCTAATTAAGTCTGGAATGTCCCCCAGAAGTCAAACTGAAACTTTTTTCCTAAATGCCATATAGATTTCTGCATTATAACAGTCATGAATCAAAACAAAATATCAGCTATCAATCTCAATTTACTGGCTGAGAGGTGATGAGGAACAAATGAAATTCCTTTTGACTGTAAGTGATCCTATCAGGCTGCTGCTTCCCTTCCAGTACAAAATCAAACAGAATATTGACAAAACGCAGTATAGGTGAACTCATTTGAGTTTGTGATGTAAAGAGTAGGAGTACACACACCACTAGCTTGAGATGACAGAGACTGATTCAAAATGTAACCACTCAATTTCAATGCAAAGTCCAATAGGCAGTCATTTTTCTTCCATTGGTAATATTAACAGAAAAAGCTCTGCTTTCCTGCAGGACATGAATATTTTAGCTGCATAAGAAATTTTTTTTTTATTTTGAGCTACACCTGAACTTGAACAAGATTAACCCAGGATGGCACTGCTAGTTACCCAAAAATAAATACAGATTAAGAGGGATTTGGGGCCCTAGGTTTAGTTAATACTCAAAGATATTCCCCCAGAGATGAAGCAATTGCATAAACCCCAAGTCCAAAAGAAGCGAAGGGATAACTTCCAAAAAATAATTTTCATTAGATTTCATTTCTCTTTTGTGCAATTTCTGATTCACAGGTGTGAATACATGGCTGACTTGTAGATAATGTACAAGCTCACTTCTAAATAAAGATGAAACTCATTGATTATTTAATTTTTTGCCCTTTCAGAAGGAGAAAGACAGTTTGTCATGAAAAATAAAAAGAGTTGCCATTCTTCCTTTGACAGTGGAGAAAAGCATACAGTCTTTATTTTATTATCATTTTAATCAAGCTAGCAGCTGCTAATTGTTGCAGTGAAATGAAAGGAAGCTTACATAAAAATTAAACCATTGGTCAAGCCTGGTAGCATAAGTTCTTTGCTTGTTTACCTTTTGTAGCATAGCTGTGATTGTATCATTTTTCAATTCCTTGGCATTTTACCCATTAAAGCTCAACTGAGTGCATCTGGGTGTGGTGTTTTGTTCTGGGTTTTTTGTTCTTTTGTTTGTTTGGGATGTTTCTGGGTTTATTTTCCTTTTTAGTTTTGTATTTTTATCAACAGCCATTACTCAGAGTTACTCAGACCTTGTTTCCGAGAGAGGGGCACAACCATAAAGCAGTCAGAACACTGTTTTTACTAATGTCACAAGAAATTTCCAGGTTAATTTTAATTAAAAGCACATTTTCTCGCTGAGAGAAATTCAAGGCTGATTCTAGATAGGTTTCTTTTTCAAATGGTAGGAGAGCGCAGTTGGTTGTTCACCTGATGGCGCTACACATTTCTGGTACATTGTCCTATCTGTTGCTAGTTTTTCAAATTTTCTAAAGAAACACAATCATCTTGACTTTGCCTGAATATTACATGTTTATGTCAGCACCTGGAAAGAAATGTGAATTTCTTTATGGTCTTTGAAACCTGAGAATCTCTTGCTTGATTCATATCTCAGGGGCTCAGGTTTGGCCATTTAGCCTGAGGTAGTATATCAGACAGATGATTCCATAGCTTAGTTGCTAATGATTATATCCCATGATCCATCATCTTAGGCTACTTTCTGTTCTTTTACATTGATGGTGTCTGGCTATTACTAGGCACTTTTATATCGATAAACAAAAATTATACAACATCAGTATTCACCTTCTATCAGTAACTTCTCTGCAACTGACAGAAACTGAAGGTCACCTATTAAAGTAAGCTAAGAATTTGATACTATTCAGGAAAGGAACCTAGAATGCCTTGAGAGAACATTTTTTTAACAGTATATGTGTTTAGAGACATCACCCTGCGGGTTAGAAAACACTTTTTAAGAACCAGTAAGGCTTCTAGGTTCTAAGAACCTCCAATACAACATGTAAATTTTCACCTAGATGCATATATAAACAACTGAGGTTTCATGATCTCTTATGGGAGCAAACAGAATGCAGCACAATAAAAATAGTGAAATTTAAGTTCTCTGAATTTGCAATTTGATGCAGAATTTAATGTTACACACTATGAAATGTGCATAAAGATGTTTCCTTGGTTTATGGAAAACAATCAAGTTCCATTAATTTGAATTAGAATGCCAGATTACAGAAGACAGCTAACTAGAAAGAAGGGATTTCTTTCCTCTCTCCCAGAGGAGGCTGGATTTTTTTATGTTTTATTTAATAAAAGTGAAAGAAGGCTGGAAGCTTACCTTTATCTTTAGCAGCAGCAGGAGGTTTTGGAATAAGGACAAAAATGTTGGGAATTATGAAAATGATAATAAAACACATATAATTCTAAAGAAAAATAGTTTCTTATCCTCTTAACAAAGCCAGAAGTATCTGTTCACAATACATTCACAGCATATTGTGGCATACCACTTGTTTTTTACCTTGAATCAATCTTTCAGGTAATTGTTCATAAATATGTAATGACTACAGCTATGTTCAAACATATACTATATTTCAAAACCTGAAGGTTTAGTGCTTTTGTTCTAAATACTTTGCATTTCTTGAACCATTTGGTGTAAGAAATGCAGTGGAGATTTCCTGTCTGAGTTTCCTGCTGTTGTAGTACAATTGCTTTCTGAAAATTAGCTTTGCTATCCAATATAACAAAAAGGATTTTTTCCCCTGGAAACACTTTTACTTAAAGATAAATAGGAACTATTCCTCTGTTGAGGAAGAGTTCTTAAAGTTATCAAGAGCCTATTAATTATTTTTTCTTTTCCAATTTAGTCTTCTCTGAAAGTTTTTTGAAGAGAAAGTGCTTTCTTATGTACAGCCATTACATTTACACAAGACATGTTGTAATTTTTTCTTTGGAGATGATACTTATTTGGAGAAAGGTATTTTTGCTGGATAATTTTTCAATGAAAATTGAAATACTGTTACTATATTATGCATAATGACTTCATAGATTATATGATTTTACTATCAATCTTCTAATCTTTGCTAATATTATAGGAATGAGCTTTTGTTGGCTTGAAACTTCTGGTGGATGTAGAGAAAGCAGTTTTTCTTTAATTATTTCTGACTTGAATTCTTCTATCTTTTATATATCTATACCTAGATGTATATATATATATGCAAATTTATTTCTTTTTATTTACATATATACATAGGTACATATATTTAGTATCTGAAAATATCCATGCCTCTCTTTCTTCTCAATTTTCTCAATCTGTAGGCCAGGACTTTAAAGTACAATACTTTACATAAAATATATATATATGTATATATAAAAATGATATTTAATATTATACTTTAAAGTATAATGACATGGTGACCACCTAAAACTCTCATCAATGTTGTGGCCTAACCCTTTAGGCAGCTAAGCCCCATACAGCTGCTTAAAATCCAAAACACAGCATCATGCAAGGTACTATAAGGAAAATTAACAACATCACATTCAGAAATAGTAAAAGCTGATTTTAGTGTTCTTATAACATAGGAGCAAAGCTGTCAGGGAAGTTAGCTAGAGCACCTGTTCTAGAGGTACACACTGTTGTGAAAAGGATATTGGGACAGGTTCAAATGCACAAATATTTAAAACAGCAGTCTGCAGCTGATGACAAACAGCCATTCTATTTGTGACAGATGCTGCTCTGGGGCTTAAAGAAAAAATATGACAGAAAAGTGAAAGAGGAGAGAAAGAGAGAGAGACAGAGAGAGGGAAGGGAAGGGCAAACTCCTCCTCGTGGACAGTTCTTAAAGAAAGCACAGGAATTCCTAGACAAACACCTTCCCTTTATGTTTTCTCTGACGCAGCTGGCTGTTTTTCCCTGTAGTACTTTACGTTTAGCAACTACACAGTTTCTGTCAGGAATTGCTCAACCTCCCAACTGGTTGTTCCTGCTGGTGATGCCTCAGGTGCTGAGGACATCAGGGCAGGTACTGCACACTGCCTGGCTGTGACCTTTCTGGGTGCACAT
Source organism: Ammospiza caudacuta (assembly GCF_027887145.1). Lineage (NCBI taxonomy): Eukaryota > Metazoa > Chordata > Aves > Passeriformes > Passerellidae > Ammospiza > Ammospiza caudacuta. Next base: position 81,612,436 of record NC_080593.1, read on the forward strand.
TATTGTCCCCACTGTCACAACCAGGGCTTATTTTGGGCAGCAGGTAGAACAATGGTAAAGAAAGGTCTTTCTTAACTAATGGCAACTGCCTCTCAGAAGTAACTAAAGTAGCAACACCACTGAGCTTGTGGGAGCCAGACCATGGAAATATTAGCAGCAAAACAACAGCATGAGAAAAATTTTGGGAAAACAATGTCACAGCAGATCACGTGAAGACATACAGAGCTTGCAGGATGTAGAGTGGGAAAGCTGAAGGTCCCTAGCAGTATAAAAAGGTTAAGACACCTAAGGAACTGTGAAAAAAACCTGGTTGGTACCACCTGAAGGATGAAACCTTCAGGTACCACCTCTTTCTTGGGTGGAAGGGAGGGTGAGAAAGAAAGGAAAGGTGAGATCTCGTGCTCATCTACAGTGTTAATGGTAGACCTTTGTTTTGAGATTTTTTTCCTCTACCTAGTAGAAAAATATGGGATTGTTTAGAAGCACTGTATATTTTAAACCCAAAATAATAGAATTATAAATTCCTACGTAGTTTGTACAAAGGCTGAGGATCGTTTTTTGGAACAAAATATGAAATACTTATTTTGAAATGTGGAGACATTTTTATAGAGATTTTGACATCAAATTGCATCTGCTTACAGTGCTGCAGGCAATTATGATTCATTCAGCTAATATTATCTTTCTTCTTTGAGGACATTACCTTCTATAATCTTCCATAATCTTCCAAGTAGAAAGTAAAACAGTGTATTATTATAATCTATGTAGTTAAAAAAAAAGAAAATAAGATACAACTGTATGAACTGATGACAACTAGAATAAATGCAGTTTATATTTATTGCTTAATTTTATACAATAAACATTGGTTTTTTGATACATGATAAATAATTTTTTATTGTAACACAAGTAATACATTTTCTCTTGAAAAGTCATAACAGATTTTTTTTCTGTCCTGTTTATGGATAAGAATAGTCTTATAAAACATTATGAATCTAACATTTGTGCTTAAAAAAAATATTCTAGGCTTTACAGAGAGTGTTACTCAGACATCAAGAGATTTTCTGGAATGAGGAATTCTTAGTTCAGTTTGGTTTATTGATTAACTGAAATATTACCTTCTCTAGTTGGTACCAATGAGCTGTATTTACTGAGAAGTCATGTTTTTTGCTTATACTTAGATTGTTAGACTGCAAAATCTTTAACCTTATTGGCAACTCTTATGAAGATACGTGCATAATGTCCTGAGGTCACTGCCTCTCAGTCATCAAAAATGGAAATTTTATTACTAAGACGGTTACCTCACAAAACTGTTGCTCTTTGAAATACATTGTCTGTATACATGACATAGGGGAATCTTTGATTTTACACTCTAAGCCAGAAACAACACCCAGACACGAACCTGTGGTTTTTTGAGTGGCAGCTGGGAGAGCACTCAGAAGGTTGTCGCAATGTGAGTTGGAGCAAATATATAAGCAAATTTCCATTAAAGAGTCAAAGTTCCAATAAAAAGTTACACTGAGTATGGGTTTTTGAGGCATGCTCTTTCCTGTGCAAAGAGGAAGAAGAGTAGGACTCTAGTGAGTTTCAGCGGTCAGTCCCTGAGGACGCTCTTGCTGTGGTCTTACTGGTTTCACTGGGATTTAACTCCTAGTTCTAGCAGGTGATGCTCTCTTCCACGTCCCTTATAATGATGAAAAAAGATTCTTGCTACCTTGTCTTCTGTGATTCCACATGAAGAAGCAGCCTGGGTATGAGAAGGATGGGACATTCCTTTAACAACTCCTTTAGGCAGTAAATAACACAATTGTCACGTTGCAGAGATAGCAGAGCATGTCATGGTAGAGACTGCAGACGCATTCCAAGACTTGTGCAGTCACAGAGTAGCTCAAGCTTGGAAGGGATTTCAGGAGGTCATCCTGTCTTAGCTCTTACCTGGAACAGGATCAGTTATGAGGTCAGGCCTAGTTGCTCAGAGATTTATCCAGTCACATCTTTAAACCTCCTGGAGTCTGTGCCACTGCTCTGTGCCTCTGAGTTTGTGTTTACCTGTCATCACGGCAATGACAAACAAGTCTCTCACCGTTTCAGATATAAAAATAAATTGAAAGCAATGCCATGAGTTTATGCCAAAAACACTAACATGGTCTACATTTTCTTCTGAGCCATAACAAAATACGCTGCATTTTACTAGACTATTTCTAAGAAGTTCTTGTTTTCTTACAGTGAAAAAAGAAAATAAAACACTTCCAAGCCTGCAAAGAAAAACCAAAACTCCCGTATAAATTAATTCACCATATTTACTAAAGATACATTCACTCTTCTTATTTTTCAGTTTGAAAAGTTAAAAGCTTTTTCTTGCTTTCTAATTTTTCTGGAAATCGACAATTACAGAGCACTAGAACCACCTCATTTGCATTTCATGTCATGTGTCATGCCTTTCAAACTATATTCTTAGCAGCACTCACAAATACTCAACTGATAATCATTTCTTACTACTAAAATAATGCAGCTAGGAAAAAAAAACCCACTGCTCTCTTTTAAAGATGTGTATTTTAATCATCACTTGCAACATGTTAAAGGTAATGTAATACTGGCTTGCAGCTCTGTGTTGTAGTTATCATAAAATTCTCATGGCTAAACCACAAGAAATAGTTCTTTTGACTTCTGTAATTTAAGGAAACAACAAAACTGAATTTTTAATCTAAAAATTTTATCTGTCTCTACTTCCTTTTTCTTAAGAAAAGTTTGTTACCTCAGGTGATGTATTTAATACCTAATTCACATTAATAAACTTGCACTGCAGATTTAGAAAGGTTGTGTAGGCCCAATTACACACTATACAGTTGGTTATCACCTTTAGATGGATACAAGGAGCCAGTGATATAGCGTAGATTTAATATCCTATTACTATTAATTAGGTTTGCTTCACTTGCTTCATTCTCCTTTGAATGCTTGTCCTATAACTTGTCTTGTCCTTGATAGATGTAGGTGTCTAAAGACAAAATATGGTCATTGCCAAATATACTCCTGCTTTCATCAAGTGAAAGTTCTTTAAATGTTTTACAGCTCATTCTTCCCCTCCTCTGCTGTACTACAGGCTGCTGTATTAAATGATACAGGCTGCTGTATTAAATGATACAGTAAGGCAATACCTGTTTAGGTATACCATGTAATACATCAGCTTAGTAGCCATCAAATAGTGCTTATCTAGGACCATAGAGATAGACATTTTATTTTCATCTGTAAGTCTGTGACCTCTCCAGCAATTATCCCTAGCTCAAGATCAGCCAGGCAGGAAGAGGAACAGCATGAGAAAATGTCTCAGTGCTAAAGAGAAGCCTAAACATTTCCCAAAAAACACTGAGCTTCATCTTTACCAGGCAGGGGGTCAGTATCATCAGCAAAGGATGAATGGTTACTTACTGCAGGATAACCAGGGTTTCAGAAGCATCTAAAGCTTTTCTGTTGCTCCAAAATGTTACCACTGTTAAACAGCTGTCACAAGAAGGCTAATGACCACAGGGAATGTGTCACAGATCCCATCTCTGAGACAGTAATGTATCCTATCTCACATTCTATATATAGATTGAAAGAGATGCAAATTCACTTTTAGTGGATTTTTACACTGCTATTATTCACTGATGTCAGTGTTAAAAATAGGAAAAAAAGGAGACACAGTTTAAATCAGTGGTATTCGAGAGACAAGATGCACAAGGTTAACGAATTCCAGAGATTCAAAACCTAAATAAAATTTTACATGTAAATTAGGTAGATTGGATGTTCCATGAAGAAACAAAACACAAATAATAGGGTTCACTAAAGTCACTGAAAATCAAAATATAAATACAATTATATTTACTAATGTAAATTATGAAACAAATTTGTATTTACAATTTCTGATACTGATGCCCATAAAGCTTCTGCCGTCATGGCAAACACAAATGGTAAATCAAGTGACAGTGGGGTTCAAACTGAAAATATTTCAGATCAACTTTCCTACACTTCTACTACATAGATACAGAAAACAGGAAAATTCACTCTTACGAAAGTTATTTTTCAGTCTGCTCTTGTAGCATGTAAATAAGGTTGTAGATGGTATCCTTTTTATAAATAAATTAGAAAAAGCTAGGAGCTTACTGGTTAACAGGAACCTCTTTTTTCTGAAATTGGGTGGGGGTTATTTCTGAGTGTTTCTTAGTGTTGCTCTTGGGTTTCTAAAGTGTGTTTGGAACATGAGACACTTCATCAACATCATCTATATTTATCCAAATGAGACTGTGCTTTCTGGGTTGCCTTTTTCTGTAGTTTTTCATGCCGTACTGTCATGGTTTTGGATGCAGTTATTTTTCTTCCTCGAATCATAGAATGGCTTTGGTTAAAAGGGACTTTGAAGATCACCTAGTTTAAATCCCTTTGACGTGGACAGGAACACTTTTCACTAGACCAGGTTGCTCAAAGCTCCAACCAACTTTCCCTTGAACATTTCTAGGCATGGGACATCCACAGCTTCTCTGGGAAACCTGGTCCAGTACCTCACATTCTTCAAAAATATTTTAATAATGTTTGTCATTAAATTCTTCCCCTGTTTTATGAAAACTTTCCAAAGACTTCAGAATTTTCACAATATGAGCTCTTGTATATCTATTGTTTTACTGTTTTGACTTTTCCTTTGCATCAATTATTATGTGTTCATGGTAGCTGTTTTCTGAATTCAAAGTATTTTAAAATTTCTGTCACATTCTGTTGTCTTTCCATGATAAAATGGGTAGCTAGCACATGAAAGATGTGGAAGAGAAAGGCAAAGGTGAATAACTTCCAGCTTCTTTAGCACATTCCTTTCTTTAGGAAAATGTCTTGCTACTGTTATGATTAAATGAAGGCATGTTTGAACAAAGAAATGGTATTTTGCTTGCAGGCTGAGGGCATTAAAGAAAGGCATTGCATCTTTAAGCAAGGCTCAGTAAAACCTGACCCTAAATTATTATTTTTCACTGATTTGTCTGGTTTTTGGCCACCATGGAGCAGGCTGTGACAATGAGATTTAAAGTAGCTCCTTGCTTTCTCATGCCAAAAAATCGAATCTGTCTGTGTACAGATGGGGTGCATTAAGGACTGTGATGACCTGTTCCCTTTAGCAAAGCTGAATGCTCACTGGTTCAAGTTTAAAGTCCGGGGACAGTCATAACTGAGTTTGTTACTGAGAAAAAGAAAAGATTGCCACATACCAAGGACTTGATCCAAGGTCTTGGTGTGCATTTTATGCCTTCCAATTTCCTCAAATAAGCTTTTGATTGAACTCAAAGTGCTCTGGTTGGAATTTTCAAGCCAGTTAAAGGAAAAGAATAGGTAATCCAGCTAATTCTGTGTTTTTAAGGAGATAGGAGACGAATTTAGTTAGCTTCCTTTCCCACCTTGTGCATAGACTAAATGTCAGAATATTGGAATTTTCAAACACTTGGTCAATAAATGCTGGAGAACAGGCTGGAATTGAGAATGGAAGGTGGAAGTAAATGGAGGAATGGGAGGAGAAATCCTGCATGGCAATAGTCGTGTTTGTATGATGAATGATGATTAGTCACATGAAGAGCAGTTAATAGAACTACTCCTAAATCATTAAGAGTCATATAAATCTCTAGGGGAAAAGAGGCACTGAAATTTAGATCAAAATTTAACTACAGCTTCATTATTTAAAAAAAGGCAAAAAGTTCATTTTGCTGCATGACTGCAGCTACTAAACCAAGGTAGATAGGACTATGTGTATCAACTAATATAAAATAAACTATGCCCTATAAAAATCAGAAAAGTCTGATCCTTGGGTGTAGGTCAAGCAAATTGGATCTATTAAAGATGTTTAATCTGGTAGCTTTGAGTTTGAACATAATTTTATTACTTGTTTAATTCACCTTCATGTTTAATGTGAAAACAACTGCAAGAAATGAAATATTGCTTAAAATATTCAGGGCAGCAACATATGCCTCAAGAGATAAGAGTTTCACTGTTAGTTTAATTAAGAGAAAAAAAAGCACAAGCTTCAAGTGTTATTTACAGGTTCTTGACATATTCACTAATGAATCATAGGATGCTGTAAAGGTTATTCTGCCTATTACAAAAGAAGAACACAATAATTGTTTCTTAACCAACTTATTTTCTTCACACTTTTAGTCTGTTCATAGTAGATCAATGTGCTTGAAAATGGAAACAAAGATTCTTTGTTTTCACTGTGTCAGCAAGCTGGCAAGATGCCTTCATATGTGAGATAGAGTGCAGTGGGACATTTTTATGTACATCATTGTACATTAGGAGTTGAGCATAATACCAGCAGAGTTTTCACTACTCTCTATTTTCCAGGACACTTAATTTGATTTTAGGAATAGAAGAAATGTTTGGCAACAGTGTCAGCATACCAGACAACAATGGATTTTCAAAATACAATGCATTCTTTTCTTTAGTACAATCAATCTTTAGTCTTTCTGCGTGCATACTTACCAACTGAATTGGTAATTTTTGTTTCTATTTCTTTTTAAATTCTTTCTAATGCAGACACAGATGCTATTTCTTGAGAAATTACCTTTTGTTACATCAGACAATCTCTCAGCTAACACAAATCAAGAATCAACCCTTCTTTTCCAAATGAGTGACTTTATGGTTGATGGAGATGATAGTGCATCCTACCTCAGATATAAGGAGTGCTAGACATTGTGTAGCAGCATCCATATTAGCATCATGCCAGATTTTTAACAGCTCTAAGTACAGCATGTCTTACATACTAATGTGTTGCTCATCTTCTTCTGTCTTCTAAAGAATAGGCTTCAGCTTACTTCAGCTGTGGCTAACTAGAGAAAGAGAGATTATGAAATACAGTATTTATAGTTCTCGGGTTTGAGTGCTATCTAAATTAGAGAGCCAATATTGGAGAGTTACTGATTTGTGCCTGTAAGAAAAGAACCCATATGCACCAGAAGATAAAAAACCCCATATTTTTAAGTTTGAGACATCTATGTTATTTCTTCCTTATAAAATGGAACAGCTAATTTTATAATAAAACATGGTCGAAATAATGTTTTTATTATTCATATAAAAATTTTTAAAAGTGAAATCTTGCTTCTTTTCACATCACCAGGATTTGAAAGTTTAGATTTTGTCTAAAAAAACCCCTGATTTCCTATACTTGGCACTGAAGGAAGAAATAGCTATAATGGCTATTCTGAGCTATACACACTCAGAGGAAAGGAAGAAAACCTAACATCCCAAACCTTCTTCAAGAGTGACCCTGGGCAGCAAATTAGATACAGCTAGTGGTAAAGCATGGCTGCAAGAAGGCCATAACTTGCTCTGCTGAAGAGCTAGATACATTTCCCTGCCTGCTTTAGTTTCCCTGCATTTTGTGCACAGACCCAGATTTATCAGTCTCCAGCAGTTGGCAAGGGTATAGAAAAAAACCTGGAGGAAATTAGATTTCCCCCAACAGCAGGTGGTTTCCCTCTAATGAGATTTTCTGAGGACGCTAAATGGGCCCATTTAATTTCTGGTTATGTTCTAAGAGCTGTTTTGTAGGTGACTGTCTTTAACTCAGACACTGATACTGATGCATTTGTGTCAGGTTATGCTCTGAGATATACAATTATAAAATGGATGGATTTTGTCCTCTCTACCTGTCACACAGCCTCTTCCACCAGCTGTAAACTTGTCCACATTAGGAACTTTGCCACATCTACAAGTCTTTCTTCCTTTCAGTTAAGACAGGGCAGTGAAGAATTACCACAAGCCAGAAAGAGAAACAAGAGCAGAAAAAAACCAAACCAAACCAAAGAACCAGTCATTTGATTTCTCTGTTATTCAAATCACACAGTCAGTTGTTTATAAATAATTTTAATCACATCTGAGATACTTGACTTCATCACTAAATTTGTTTCTAAGTGAAATAAAGTACAAAACTCAACTTTTATAGGATTTAAAAGGCAAACTTATGACTATCTAAATTGAAAATGGGGATGAGGGGCGGGTTAGGTGTTTTAAACAAACAAACAAACCCAAGATCTTTCTCATACATCCTACTCTTTCACACAGACATATTTTTCGACATCTTTGCATAGTCCTGTTGATGGTTTTTCACATCTTTCTCTCCTTTTGACAAAGAATTACAAGCAAATGCACTCTTGAGTTCCACAGTAAATGGAAAAAAAAGCAAAATAAGACAAATAGAGGACATATAAATCCTTTCCCATACAACATATTTTAGTATCTTTTTATTGGTTTTCTTGACCATGAAAATAGTAGATGTGAAACAGTAGTTTGAATACTGCATCAGAATTCCTGAATAGAAAGCTTTCTAACAGAAAGCTGTAACTCTTATTGTTGATTTGGAGGTTTCTGTACCCATTTGCGTTAAAGAAACAATCCTCCACCAGGATTTAAAATGAAAACTGAAGTTGGGCAATTATTTTTGTGTCTTCTGAGCCCCAAAAGAGCAAGTAAGCTTACTTTGTGAACTAATATACAGTCTGAAACTAACATACCTTGTCAGATGGGTGAAATATGCTTTGAATTGTTCCAAAGCATTCTTATTACAAGTATTTAAATTGAAGTCCAGGAAAAAAAACCTTAAATGTCAATAGCAGAGTTCTCAGAATAGTAAGGGACATGTAGTATACTAAAAGCTTTAATATGTTGGTCATTAAGAAATGGAAAGAATCTCCATCTTAGAAATGTAGATTTAATCAGGAGAATCTATTTGAAGCAAAGACAATCTTTATTTATCTGCCCTTTTGTGCTTCTAATATTAGCAGATATTTCCCATAATTGAAAACTAATAAATAATTCCTCTATCAAGAGAGAACAATAGAAAAAATTGAAGACATTTGACAGTATTATCATAGAAATTGACCAAGAAAGCCTTCGCTTTTCAAATCAATTTTGCAGCTACTAATTTTAAGAAGTGACATTGCCATTTCTTCTGGAAGGAGACTTCTCCATACTTCAGAGTCTAAAGATAGAGAAACAATATAGAGAAAAAGCAATGATGCCTGAAACAATGTGATTGTTCAGTATTGTTATAGAGGTTCCCATATAAATGAGCATTCTATTTTTACTTCAAACATCAAAAATCCTCTAACACGGTACTACTTAAAAATGTACTGTACAAAACCCAGGAAAATATAACAGCATCTAGCTGTGAATTTTTTTAATTGAACCGTGAAATCTACGTATCTCACCTGCATGGAAGGGGTATCAAATGACCCAAAAGAGAAACAGAAGTTCAAAGCTTCATGGTTTCCTGTCAAATGACACTTACTATTCTCTGCTGTAGCAGGTAACAGTTTCTCTCTGCCTCAGGGTTAATATGACCTGTTATTTAGTAAAAGTTAATTTTATTTTGTAAAAGTAGTATGTGGAGGAACCCTACATGAAGAAAATGCGCCCATATTGCCAAAGGTTGATAGATTTTCTTTTTTACCTTAAGGTGCAAACAGACACAGATATCCAGTAGGATGAGAACTTTGGAGCTCATATTCATAAATACCATCTTTTCAATTTTTTGTGGCATTGATACTTTTTTCACAGTAACTATTCACTACAACATGGACCATGAACCGAATACCCTTTAAAAAGAAATTATACTGCAATATGAGATACAATTTTAGACGGTACTAGATAATTTCAACAGTTTCAGAGAAACAGAGTGGAATGTTTTTCAACTGAAATGCTGCTGCAGAGAAAACTGTTGCTTCCAGAAAACTTTTATGTTTTATTGGAATTTCCTTCAGTGACAACCACACTGCCAGGCCCTCATAAGATTCAATTGTATTTTAATTTGGCGAAAGCATACAACCTTTCTTTTCTTCTGGAGTCTTCAAAATTGTATGAAACTTTTTAGATGTTATTGTCTTTTCTCCATTTCCATTCCCTATCAGGGAAATCCGTACTTTTCAACACCAGACACACCCAAAAGGTTAACATGCTGATGATGGGCAAGAAATTAGGAGGGAATGTAGCCAGGACATTTGACCCAAATTGACCAAAGGGTTAGTCCATACCTTATGAGATCATGTTCAGCAGTAAAAGCTAAGGGAAAGCAGGAAGAGGTGGGAAATTCCTTGTAAAAGTGTTTGTTTTCCAAAACAAATACCAGTCAGAGTGATGCTCTACTTTCTAGAAAGTGGCTGGGCATCATGTGCTGGTGGGAAGGAGAGAATTAATCATATCTCCTGATCTGTTGTAGGAGGTGGAGTAGGATAGCTATATAGCTAAGTTGTGAATGCAGTTTGCAGCAGAAGGGCCTTGCATTCTGAAGACTTCCAAGATTGTTTTGGAAAACATTCAGCATGTCATGAGGCAAAGGTATCTGCCAGCTCCATCAATAGAAACCATTCAGATATATCAGCCTGAGGCTTCACACAGGCTATCTAGGTTCTCAGAATTTTGAACATGAGAAATTCACTCAGGTGAATTTTGGAGAGAAAATACTCTGAGTAAAAATACCTGTAGCATAGTACATTAAAAAGCATAGTGGCATTTATTCTGGACTCCCACTAGGCCATGAAGAAAAAAAAAGAATAAATCTATTTGTTTGTGACTTTAATTTGTCCAAGTGCATGGAGAATTTGTAGATGCCATACCTAATGATCCATCTTGGACTGCAGTTTTGCAAAGATCTGAAGTCTGAGAGTGCATTTTACAAAAGCCTGTGATACATCCCTTTCCTATTTCAAATACTGTTGTGTGTCTTCATGACACAAGAGAGATTCATCACTTTGACTTAGAAAATGGAACTTACATTTAGTACTGATATTCCTGTTACACTTGACTGAAATTCTGCCACTCAGTGGCATGGGAATAGAGCTTGTACTTGTAACTTGTACGTTTGCCTAACTTCATGCAGAGGTATGATTCAGTTTCCCTTAGACTAGAAATAAGAATAAATTAAACAAAATTACATACATTCTATTCCTAAATTACTGTTTCTATTTAAGAGTTGCTCATTGTACAAGTTACCTAGAAGTTAAACCGGGTAAATTTTTTTCAGTGCCTTTACCTAGGTAAGGTTTAAATAATTGTTTTTGGCAAACATGTCATCACAGCATAAAACTCATGTTGTGATTGGGGTGGATGTAAGCATTTATCTTCTGCTGACAGCTTCAGACAAAAAGTTAAGTGACACTATTGTAACTGTATAGTGACCTTTCTGCTATAAGGATATTGACACCCATCGTCTCACTTCTGCACAGTATGTTTTCCATCATGAAAACTAGGTTTTTGCTAGTCTATTGTTGGCTTTTATACTTACAGTGCTCTCTCTCAAAATGTTTGTAGATTTTTCGTTTTCCTCAAGATAACATTTACTATGTACCTGACAAAATGTCAGCGAATAGTAGCACATGTTTTCTTAAAAGGACTCTTGCTTTTTTCATGTTGATATCAAACCATAATTTTGCTCAACAGAAAAATATAAAGCTCTTCCTTTTTTTGTTTTAAGAACCACTTTTTTCATGCATATACCTTTGGGGTCTCCCTGATTAGAATGCAGAAGAGTAGACCAACTCTAAAGATTTGTGTGTCAAATAAGAAGGCATAACATTAACTATACAAGAAAATAAAGCTGGATTTGCAACTCAGTTTTCATAAAATGCTTTAAAATTCAGGCAGCTATATTTGGGAAACATTTATTTAGTGATTTTTAAAATAAAGCTAATGTTAATGCAAGTAATACAACAGGGTTTTTAATTTTGACAGTGACGAAGTGACCAAAAGGCCAAGAGGGTAAGGAGTAGACTTGAATTTGATTTGGCAACCAGTCAGGTAACTACAAAAACCCTGTTACATTTTAATTGCTCAAGTACACATGAATAAATTTGGATTTCTGCCTGCTACTCACACTTAAGATTGGATCTCTGTCAAGGCTCTGGCACTGCTCATAGTTATGGCTTAACTTTACATCTTCTTGGTCAATACCACTGATTAAATGCAAGGATTATCCTGATTTAGAGAAGCTGTACACTATCTGAAATTTACCATCCTTCTGCTCCCAAGGAAAGAAGGAATTTTGACTTAAGTGTTTGACTTAAGTCATAAACTAAATGCTAAGGAACCCCTCTTTGACAATGCCACCCTGTGGTAGCCCAGTGGATTCACTGCTCCCCAGAAACAGTCACTTTAGACTTTCAAGTCACTGTTATTTGGATTTTTTCTGTAGATCTTTTGTGAGCATGACTTGTGCATAGACATTCTATGCATGAGAAGAAATGCTATAGCCAATGGGGTGATGATTTGCCCATAAATTTTGCCTTAGTTGTGTTATTAGAATGCCACTACTTGAATGTTATCATTCTAATTTAATAATGTGTTGGAGAATTTTGCTCAGAAATGGCTTATAGAGTTTTGTTCATATATGCCATAATCATATACAGCTGATGGAAAAGTAAAAGGCAGCTGTGAGGAGCAAATTCTCACAGCCTGTTTCTGTAAACAGCAGAGTTTTCAGGCTGTTTTTTCATAACAGGTAAACATTCTGTCCTTGGCTGGTATGGGAAAGCAAAAGTTGACAAACATGGAGGCCTTGAGAACTTTCATAACAATGTGAGAAAATAAATCTTGGTTTCAATAACAAACCACAGGTATTGAAAACAAACGGAGGGGTTAATTTTTAATCTGTAACCTATGATGAGCTCGGGTTTTGCAATATGTATGAGCTTAATTAACACAGTTATAAAATGTGCCTGGTGGATCAATAAATCGGAATTCGATGCTGATCAGAGGATGGGTCGTCTCCCTTCGCTTCCACAATAATGTATATTTATCATTTCACTTTAGGCCATTTCAATCTTTATATTCTGCCCTATTCTCTTGTGAGTAAAGTTAATATAACAGCAAAGGTTATCAAAAGCATAGGTACCTCTCTCAAAATCCATTGAACTTCAGAGAAGGAGCCTAGAGTCAAGGCAAGCTATTCTACATTTGCACTTTGACTTTTATCTTAAGATATTGTCCATTTGACAGGATTAATGTTAGAATCTAATTTTAAAAAACAGCTTTAAGGAAGCATTCCAAAATACATCTTCAGAAAAATATTCCTGAAGTTACTGCAACTGTTTCTGGCCTTCCAAGTCACCTACAGATGTGGAAAAATATCTGCCTCTTTAGAACAATATATCATATAAAATGGCTTACATTCTGCAGTTTATGATGAAGAAAACATCCTATGTGCAAAAACGACCCTGACAGTAAAATTCAGTGAAAAACAATTTTTCCTTATTTCTTCATAAATTATCCCTATTTAAGTCTGATATGCCATAGGAAAACTATTGTTTACAACAATCTCCCTTTTATAAATCCTAGCAATGTGACATTTATTGTCTTAATAATTGGCAATAATTAATCAATCTTTTGCATCAAATGTGCAGTCTTTATTTTTGTACATGTAGATTTCAAATGTTTTATTTCTTCAATAATTTTATTTCTCTTTATATAATTTCAATACTTTTGATGTGTTCTGTTCTTAAAAGACCATCAGTAATATTTGACAATAGGCTATTGGAGAGATAAAGAGGGAAGGTTACTGTTTTTATTAATATGATAATATTGTGTGCCAAAAATGATAGGTTTAGGGCTCAATAAGGACCCTATGCCAATACACCTTCTACCCAAAATCATCATTCTGTTCCTGCAGATGAACCTCTCAGAACCACTGCAAGACCCCAGATTGTGTGAATCATGCATTGCCAGCTGCTGTTACTTAATTTGCCTTAAGAAGGAGCTATGTTCTGTCAATGGGAGTGCTTGCCAAGGAAAGAAAGGAGCAGATATATAGAAAAATTAATTCCTTTACTTTCAGATCCCTAAAGGGATCTCTGCAATTGGAATTCTGATTGAAAATCTCTACCTGTGGAAAGTCACTTAGGTGCTTACAGATCATTGTTATGATGATGTTCAGGTTTTGATCTGTTACTCATTTTTTATTATTTGAATTATCTACACTGACTTTGCTGTTATTGGAGGCAGGCAGACAAAAAATATAGCAAGATATAAAATCTTTATGGACAGCACAGACCATATAGAAAAAACTTTATTAAATAATATATTCCTTCCCTGGAAATATTGATGATCGGTCCAATTTTTTTTTCTATTAAATATAGGAAAGGAAAATAAAATTGATTAATTTGACTTTGCACTGTTAATTTACACCTCTACACCACCTGTTAAAAGTGAAGCAGTTTATGCATAATATTATAAATATTATGGCACATGTTGTCATGTTTACATTTGTTACATGCCTTTGTTCTAAGAGCTTGCCATTACTTGAGGTAATTTCTCTATTCTTATAGTCTTAAAAAGTGAGAGAGGAATGAAAAGAGAAGTATATAAGTTACATTAAAGTCTTATCCTACTTCTTTTTGATTGATATTTTTGAGCTGTCAGTGCAAAAAGCTATGATATAATGTATAACAGGAATTCTAAATTATCCATGCAGAAAACATTAAAAAAAATTGAGTCTAAAGGTGAACTTCAGAGTAGTTACTTATTCTAGACAGTAGTGTCTATAAAATGCTTTTTCCCCCTGATGCCAGTAATTTTAACAATAAAAGTGAAAGGATAACAAACTTGTCTTTAAAAGTGACAATGCAGTGATTGAAATGAGTGATGTTCCTACAAAAATAAAACAGCTGGAGCCTTTCCTCTGTTTTTAGTGGCACATAAATCAATCAGTCTTGTAGACCCAAATACAGAATTCTTTTTTCATGATTAGTTGTTTTATACGTAAACAGAATCCTGTAAAAATAAAAGACTTTCGATTGACTAGTATTTTAGCACAGCCACAACTCCAGTCTCTGTTCTGTTTAGATGATGAAATCAAAATTGGTCATTCCTTGTTATTAAAAAATACTCCTTCAAGAATGCAAAAATGAAAACAATACATTAACTTTTAAATTACTCTCTAGTGACTCCACAATTTTGGGAGAAGTTCAACAAAACACTTCTAAAGATTTTTTTTTTTTTGTAGAGCAATCAGATTTAATGATATCCATGCATTCTACAAGATCTCTATGGATTTTTCTGATGCAGTGAAAAAGCTGCTAATAGCATTCTACATTAATAAATTGAATATATAAGGAAATTGTCTGGATTTTTCCCTCTCAGCAGTCATCTTTGTAAAATGATACTGTTAAAATGGAAAATGTGCCTTATTGATGAAATTTCTTCTGGTGCATTTAAAAAAAAAAATTACATTAGAAGAAAAATCCAGACATTTTTTAGTCCCAGAGCAGAATTAGATTTTATGGTCCATTCACCACCAGAACTGTTTCCCTGAAGGTTTTAATTCCAGGAACATTTATTCAGTTTTGATGGGCAAGTTGATAAGAAAAAGAGGGAAAGAATTTCACGGAGATATCAGTATAGGTAGGTAACCTGTCATTTAAAATACATTTTAGAAATGTAACCAGATAACTATGTCCCACCAAGGACACATAAGCCATACCCACTGAAGCTTATTAGAGAAATATCTGCTGGAACTAAAAGCATCTATATTCAGAATGATAAAGACATTTTAGAAGAAAAAGGAGGAAGTTTCAGGGATGAAATCTGAAAAGCAAACCCTTTTGGGACAGGAAAAATAAAAGTTAGCTCAAATCAATTTTCAGTAGCAATCAGTTCTTGAATTTTTCACATATCTTGCTTTGGAGTTTCATTCTCTTTTTCAGATGCAAATGACAAGGTAACCACCATTTGGATTTGTATACTTGGGACTTATGATACAGAAACAGATTCTTCTGCTTATCTTGCATGACCTTTATTACATTCTGATTGCACTGACATTGCAAAGCTATACTCAGAATCCTGAAGCAAGTATTGAACAATTGCCTAGTGCTTTCTCCTTAAATTCTACTTTATTTTGGCTTATCAGTTCACCTCATGTTCTTTACTTTCTACTGATACTGTCCAGAGGCTTTCCAGAAGTCTCAGTGGCTTAAAGATGTGGGAGTTAATGCTGTACAGACCTATACTTTGGCTCTCCATATTTACTATATATTCCCATAGTCCCTGGTGCAAGAATAATTTTTTTTTTCTTTCAGTGCATACAATTTCTTAACTACTAGATCTAGACGGATAATCTCCTTTACTGTTGTTCTAGCTGATAAAATGTAGCAGTGATACTAAAATAATAGTCATATTTCTGCTTCAGCCAATCTTCTCTTTTTCAGAGACTTTACATCTTTTCAACAGGGAATAACTGTAACTGGAAGAATTTACTTATATGGTGCTGTAAGACAACAAAAGGTCAAAGACAAGAAAGAAAAAATTCACAAGAAAGAAAGGTAGAAAAACTTTCTATAAGGGCTTGTGGCCTGTCTGTGTAAAGATGTGTTCCCCTTATACTGAGCAGGGCAATTTCTTTCCCTAAATTCTTATTTCATTTTACATTTGTGTCTTTATCCTGACCCAAACTTTCATCTCTATTTTCCAAAAAGTCCATTACTTAATCTTCTCATTTCTCCCTTAATCTTTTGGCTCCAGCAACATCCAGTACTGCCAGGAATTTAAACTTTTTCTTGTGCTGGCTATGATTCTTAGCTCTGTTGACACATCTAAAATATAGTCTCCTGCAGTCTATATAAAGATGAGAAGTGTAATGATGTTTGAAAAGCAATGTGATCTGGAGATTGAGCTTGTTGAATTTGGATTTTAACACAATGCTTCTCTTTTTCCCATGTAAAGACAAATGAGCAGAGCAGTGGTTATGCAAGTCTGAGCCTCTTCAGCTCAAGAATATATCTGATGTGTCTGCTCTTACAACCAAAAGATGTGCATATGCTTGCGAGGGGGTGAGAGCATAATCTCAATTGACTTCACGCTAATGCTGGATTGCACCTTAAAATCATGAAGGGGAAACACAGTAGCAATGTTCCTTAAGGAGTAATGGTAGGCTTGTTTCTAAGAATTTTTAAGAAAGAGCCGAGTCCTGTGGGGCTGCAATTCTGCCTTTGTTTTCTTGTGCCCGTCCATTATTCCAAAACAGATAAAAGATTGTACAATCTGAGCACTGTCTAAGCAGACTGGGTTAAATATCCTGGAAGATTTAGGAGATCAGATTGTTCCCTATGTTTGACACTTGCAGTTGATTTGTGCTCACTAAAAACAAAGGCCAAAAATCCCCAAACAAACAACCTCATAAAAAAAATTTAAAAAATTTAAAAACCAAGCAAAGTCAAACTCATCATTGAGTACTGTGTTCTTAAGTGTATACGGAATGTAGGTCCAGAAAATCTGCTACCTTTGAAATGTGGATGTTAGCACTAGGGCATACGTAGCAAGCAACTGACTGCTTCTGTACTGGTGAGTTCAAGCACCCACACAAAAGGTTTTGGACATGAATTTGGCCTGTGCTAACTACTGCCTTACCAAAGAAATCCCAAGCACCTTTTGACAATGAAAATGTTATCACAGGATAATATCAGAGAATCATTTATGTTGGAAGGTGTCACAGAGACGGACTAATAATTTTGCATAGTTTAAACCAAGGGCAGGTCTGAAATGGTTTATTAGTTTACTAACAACTTATAATTACCCAGCAGTCAATGATCTATACATGCGGGCTGAGTATTTCTAATACTGCAGTTATAAGTAAAATGTGAATAAATGCATACAAAATTCTAAATATATCTCTGTAACTAATCCCAAGTAGTTCTAATCAGAAATACAAAATGGTAGTACAAACACAGCCTGCCCTCTGACAGCACTTGTGCATTACAAGTACCCCCTGGCCTTTCTGGAGCTACAGTTTTCCCTACCTGTACCCTCATCCTTCAAAGTTGTGGGTGCTCTCACCTTGTGGGACACTTTGATGCGCCCTGCAGCTGGTGAGGTGACACCCATGATCTCACGTGGATCCTGCGAGGTGGGGGGGTCCTGTTGTAGTAATCCCTGCTGGTACTCCTGATCAGAGAGAACCAGTTTATGGTATCTGACCAGGTTGCTTTGTCTGGCCACAAAAGAAGTGTGATGCCAGTGAAATGACTTCTAGCAGTGTCAAAACAGGATTTTACTACTGCCATGTCTACTCCAAGGTCTCTATTCACATCTTACAACTTCTCAGGCTCCTTTCATACTTTTTCTTGCGCTGACTCCCTATTCATTTCAAAAAGTCCTTGTATAATTCCTTGGTTATTCATTTCAAGATTTATGTCTTTCTCTTTTACATTTGGGAACTCATAGTTGTCTTTCAATTTAGTACAGTGTTTTGTGGGCAAATATTTTCCAGCTTGGCATACTCAGCCCAATACATGCATTAAATAGTTTCATGCTCTTACCCACAGCAGATGCTCTTATCCAGGCCATTTGCCAAGGGTAGCCTGTGAAAATACCCCACAAAAGAGATCTTGTGAAGTCATTTAGTTCAACCTCCTGCTCAAAACAAGTTCAACATACAGCTCTGATCAGAGTGCTTATGTTTTTTGTCCAGTTGGGTTTTGGAAGCCTCCAGAGCTGGAGATTGTACAGACTCTGGGGGCAACTGGCTCCAGTTCTTAATTATACTGAGCATACTTTTTCTCTATATCTGATTGGAAGAGGGAGAGTGGGGGCAGGCTGTTTATTAAAAAAGAAGAAGGTGTGATAACAGCAGATAATGGCAGAACATGGCAGGCATGTTGTACAAGATGATTGTACTTCCATTCTCTAAAGCCTGTGGAATATGCTCTGTGTCAGGATCTGTGTCAGCTAGTTTTCAATCTTATCAAGGCAGATTTGTTTTATGATACAGGAAGTTATAATCTCATAAAAAAAGACTTTTCCATGCAGGTGTCATCAGTGACAGAAGCTGTTCCTGAATAGCTTAATTTACTACTATAGATATAACCCACATGCCTTCTCTTTCCTACTTCTACTTGCTTGCAACCACATTGTGCTGTAGCTCAAGACATTTCCTCAGACATTCTCCTAAATTGTTTGTCAATGGAAACAGACTAAATTCTGACCTACATGTATAGCAAACCTTTGGGATTCAGTGGAAAATTACATAGAAATATAAAATTATAAACTTTTTTGGAAATAATTGCAATATATGCCAACCATATCTGGGCTACATCACAAGAAATGTGGCCAGCACGTTGAGAGATATGGTTCTCCACTTCTACCCCACTTTCATGATACCCCACCTGAAGTGCTTAATCCATCTTTGAGCCACCTAAGATAGAAGTGAACCTGCTGGAGCAAGTCCAGAGCAGAGCTACCAAGATGATCAGAGTGCTGAAGCACCTCTCCTGTGAAGATGGGCTGAGAGAATTGGGATTGTTTAGCTTGAAGAAGAGAAAACTCCAGGGAAGCCTACAAGAGAGCTTGAGAAGGACTTTTTAGAAGGGTACATAGAGACAGGACAAGGGGGAAAAGTTTCAAACTAAAAGAGAGTAGGCTGGGATGAGATATTAGGAAGAAGTTCTTTACTGTGCAAGTGCTGAGTCACTGGAAGAGATTGTCCAGAGAAGTCGTGGATGCCTCATCCCTGGAAGTATTCAAGGCCAAGCTGGATGTGGCTTTAAACGGCCTGCTCTAGTGGAAGGTTTCCCTCCTCATGGCAAGAGGCTGGAAGTAGATGATCTTTAAGATCTTTTCGAACCTAAAACACTCTGTAATTCTGTGATAACTCCCACAGTGTAGATAATATAGCAGTGTGATTGCTTATTTCCTAAAAATTCTTTGTTTATGTCTTATAAGTAATTGACTTCAGCAAAAAGAAAATACAGCTTTCTTTCAAAGAATGACAGTTCTATAAAGTCTGGTGATCAAACATTCCTGAGGGGAAAGAAGATTGTTTTTTTTTTTTCCCTTTGTGTGGAAAAATGAGAAAAAGTGTAAGACATACATCACCCACTCACACCTCCTCTAGGGATATTTGCAGAGGCATTCTAGCAATCAGAGCTGACGAGCAGCGGATTTTTCACTTCACAGAAGCAGCCAAAATTTTACATTTGATTATGTTTTGATATGAAAACTAGAAGCGTAGCCATATTTTCCATTTGAAAATTTACAGGCAGCTCTAGTAACTGCATATGCACTTAGACACCAGCAGGGTGGTGGATGCCCAGAAAGGCTCAGTGAAGGAAACATCTCTTACTCAAGAACTCATGTTTGGCACCCAGGCTTCTATTTAAAAGGACTGGAAGCTCGTTACTGCTCTCCCATGACGCATGTGTTGTGACACATTGCACATATGACAGTAAACAGTGCTGACTTGAGACCACTTTTCTAGGCGATATGACACAGAGGACAAAACATAAGATTATTAGAAAAAAAAAAAAACTTAAAAAAACCCCTACTACACAACTAATCAATTTACTGGGAATTTAACAGAGCTGGCCTTACAGTAAAAATGAGGAGCTTCAATACAGGGCCAGAACCAGAGGTAAGCAATCTCTGGTTAGCCTTTCCATGTCCCTCAGTGCATCTTCAAAGTGTATTTTATGGTCACTCCTTGTGGCAGAAAGAGAATCTGGGAAGCTGCAATCTGGTTCAGGCTGCATCTAACTATGTGCCTGTAAGACTCTTAATCAATATTGAATTAGCAAGTCTTTCTTGCATGATTGTCCTTATCTTGTGCAGTATCTCCTCCACTAACTGCAATGACTGATATTGCAAAGAGCTGGATAAAGGAAGAAACTCTAATTTCTAGTAACCCTGTCTCCTACTGAGAAAAGATTTTGCTACTGCTCAGAAGGCTTGACTATATTAAGATGAAATATGCTAGTACATGTGCCTTTGTGTAGAGGGAATAGTCTAGATGCATGTAATGTCTTGTTATTTTATGTTCATGGAACCTTAGTAAGAATAGAACATTAATAAGGCACAGACATAGCTGACACATTATAAGATAGCACCAAGAAATTTTAGTTATTGTAGTCATTTCCAAAGAAGACCCGCTCATGCCTGCAGTCTTCTCTCCAGAACTTTCTTCCATGTTTTAAAATCCCTTAACTTCTCTAGCTGGAGCCTCTGATGTTTTCTGTCAAGGTCTTCATTATACAAAATGTAAGGCCACCCTTTTGCAGACAGTTTGGTAAATTAGATAATGCAATGTATGGACTGTTTCAGAGGGATAAATGTACATTCCTTCCTTTGAGGACTGATAGAAGGAGCCAGTGGGTTTTTTTTCCCTGAAACAGGAAAAAATAATGAGGTTGCTGAAAAAATCAATGAATTTTATGCCCTTCTCAACATTATGTTTATGAGTGTCATTGTGCACACGTTAATCCAGAGCAGGTGATGCCTCTCTCAAACCAGTGAGTCTCGTCATCGAAGGTCAAACAGAAACTTGAAGCTGGGAAGGGTCAATGAGAAGGAAAAGCTTGCTGAGACCATAATCCCTTCAATCATGTCAAAAGAGATTTGAGCTATTGTTCAGCCTGTGGAACCTCTATTACCTTTAGAAGTCATTCTCTTTGAAAGCATTCAGGAGGCTGTGGATAGGAAACCTGAAATGAGCAGAGTTTAAAAGAATTCACCTTTGTCCCTTCAAGGAGAGAACAGCCTGTGCCCTACAGATATGAACATAAAACACAGGCACAGTGAAAGTCCACTGCTTTATGAGTTTTGATGTTAGAATGATTACAATCATTTGGTTTTGAATAATTTTTATAATTTAAGATATAAACAAAGGTAATTACATTAATCTTGGTCTGAAGGATAAAGTTCCCTTAGATATTAATGGAAGTAGTACTTGTAAAAAAAAATATAAGCTTCCACACATAGCTATAATGCACAACTGAAAAGCTCTTCTAAGACAAGAAACTCAGAAGAAAATCTGAGTCCTTTGCAGGGTGAGTAAAGACTGTATAATGTGTTTTTTAAAGGCAAGAGGTTTTAAAGCATCATTATAGTCTGAATAGAGCTCAACATTTATGTGGAAGTAAGAAGGTATGGAAGTGGGGAAATAGATACTAAGGCAGATCATGCATGAGCTCATGACTTCTGGAAAGCTAAATATTAACTTTGTAAATAGAGATGGAGAAGAGTATTGGGCATGGAAGTTTGGAGACCAATCCGTCTTCTTTGAACTGAAAGCCAGTAACATCTAAGCAGGCGTTCCATATTCTTTGAGATCTTTTGATAAAATTATCAGCATGTAGTCAATATAAATTACTAGCAAGAACATAAACATTGAGCAACAAAACTGATTATGTGATTTGATAGAAATCACGAAATAACTAGGTGAATTGGTGATAAAATAAAGGCATATATATAACCTTTCAAGGAATGCAAAGTAATGATTTGTTTGAGTTTACAAGAAAATTAGGCACATACACTGGGTCTCAGACCAAAGCCATAAATCTCACCTGCCTTATTTAAACAAAATTCTCTGTAGAAGAAGAGTGCATAAGTGGTTTTATTCTTTGGTGGGAAGGATCCTAGGAGACTTGATCTGATAGAAGTTGATAGAGAAACAGAAAAGAACAGGACAGATTATTGCTTTTGTTCTTAAGTGTGATGAATTGCCACTATTTTCAGCTTGTTAGTGGAAGAAACAAAAAAGGAGGGAAAAAAAGGAATTTATCAAGAGATTTTGACTGTAACACTGACTGTTTGGCTGGAAATTCTTTTACACACGTTCTCTTTATCTTCCCCTTCCCAAGTGACCATATAACACCTTACAGAAAGAACAAGGCTAAAACCTAATTCCAATGCCAAAATGATCTTAAAAAGAAATTTATTAGATCTGGACAACTACAGAAATTCCTAAACTGTGTAAGAGCTTCACATAGGATTTTCAGGTTGCAAAGAACAGAAAGGTTGTAGAAAATAGTACAAAAGCAACCAGAAAAGCCAAAAATAGAAGAAGGATCCACTAGGAAAAAAAGCAAATTTTACCTTTTCAGTATAGCTGCAGTAAACCAAGTTTCATCTTCCTCATCATTTCACTGCCATTACCACATTATTCCATGCATGCATTACCATTATTTTATATATGTATTTTTAGAGACTAATCAGGGAACCTGCCAACAATTACAGATCAATTTTGATAGATTTGGACTTAATTGTAGAAGCCTCTTATAAGCCTCTGAAGTCTATGGAGGGTCTTGTTCAACATAGAAACTACTTGCGTATGAGCTTTTACAAGAGATACTTAAAAACTGCTATTGTCAGAGTAATCTTCAGTGTAGGGAAAATTGACATGGACCTCAACAAAAATGCCTGCATTCCTTCTTCTACCACGATCCTGCCAGGCTGATGTTGGGATTGATTGTATTGTGTAAGTCAACACACTGTCACTCGTGTTTCCCACAATGCTATCTTCTGAATCTAATATTGAAATAATGGCTTCCTTTGTCTAGGAAACATTTCTGATGAAAAAAGATGCGTTTAAATCTGACCTTTCTTGAATCAGCACAGATGTGATAGAGGGGCTAATAGAGTTGGATCCACATGGCATAACCCTTGTGTAGTCACATATTCCTGGTGCTGAGTTACACTTTGATAGCTGATCTAACTTATGCAATTAAAGGATGAAGAAGAATTAGAGAAAAACCTCAAATGCTGAATGGAATAAATAATAAAATGCCTTAGTTTTTATCATGGAAACTTTCATAGACTACATCGATTACAGAAGTTGTGAAGGAAAGAGAGAGGCAAGAGAGAGAAATTGTAACCTGAAATAAAACCATTTACATTGTTCCACTTGGTGTAGACATCTCTCAGTGTGTCGTAAAGTCTAAAAACAAGAAGGATCAAAGCTACCTTTTGAAACTTCAAATTTCAAAAAGCACCTTAGCCTTATGACTTCAAATAAGACTAGATGGCTGCTTGCCAGATCTAAAAGAAGTTAACTTCTATTAGTAGTAGTCACAAGTTTAATGAAATTATTTGAGACTTAGCTTGGGAAAACTGACAGTCTTAAATCCTGTCAAATAAATGCCCACAGTATAACAATAAAAATACTTGATACTTACTGACACATATATATTCCAAGAATCAGATAAAGGATTCATTTTCAAACTAGATTAATGCAACTGAGCTGTACATTACATGGGATGAAATAATAATTCTGAATATTTAACCAGTCTATCACTGCTAGGGAAGTGTACATTCAGGCAGATATAAAAAAAAAATGGTCATTGTTATGACATGGATTGAGAACTACCAGGAATTCTAATAGCTGTCAAAGAAGCTGAAGTCTTCTAACTGAAGACACTTTTTTTATTCTAATGAAAAAAGCGAAATTGCTGCAATCGGATACCTTAGTTAGGTGAAGAAAGGCAACTAGCAATGTCAACTACTTGATTTTTTAAAAGGATCAGCTTTTTAAAGTAAGAAAAGGGGCAGCTCAGTGTTTGGTCCTGAGAGCAGGTATTATTAAGGAAACCAAAGCATAGTAAGGGACTAAATTTGAAGAGAGAAGCCAAGTAATGGTAAAAATTTTAATGAAAAAAATGCCTTCTTCCACCATGAAGAAAGACCTTATGCTAAAACAGATATTTGGCTCTCCTCTAAATGGTGTATATGTTCACTTGAGAAATACAAGGCTGTGTTAGAGAAGTAGACCCCTTAGTGTCAAAAGTCTTCTTTAGAACCTCATGAAAATGTGGGTTTTCTACTTTTTTTTTGTCTGTTTTTTCTTACAGAAACCTTCCTTTCTATCTTGTGTTTCAAGACATAGATTTTTGTATGATTTCTTACCCATAACAGTGTTGGGAGGGAAGACAGCATTTATTTATTTAAAGCCCCAGAAGTTCACAACACTGAATTAATTAGCTAAAATTATTTTTTATATTTATTGGTCAAGTTTCTTGGAAAAATAAATCCTACTCAACTAAAGAATTTTTCATTTTAAAGTAGTGATTTGTCTTAAGGAAATCTAACCTTTGTGCGTTCTCTAGAATACGCAAAGGTTTGATTTTCCTGCTGAAACAGTCTCAGTACTGCAATACTTGTAAAACCTTTATGGGCTTGTTCTGGAAACTAGTTGCAGCACAATCTATAGTAAAATAGTAAATACTGGTTAGTATTTAGAACTCATCAAAACTATTCTTCCCTTGAAATGGTAAAGATTTACATTAAGGACTAGTGATGCTTTGCACCACACCCCAAAAAAAGTAGAACATTTTTCTTGTGGCAACAAGGGATGATTCTGATCTTACACGTCAGATTATTTCTTTCAGTTTATGTAATGACTTTAGACATACGTTTGGAACTGTTAAAGATACAAGCAGTTTGTTGCCATCATAAATAATCATATTACAGACTTTTGTAGCTATGCTTCTCTGGATGCTCAGCTGAAAAACACTCCTGGATACCCACAGTTTTACCCATTCAAAGCTTTGTTTCTGTCTCCCAGTGCTTTATTTAGTGCAAAATAGGAGCTAAAGCCACAACAGAATCAAATTTCATTCATCTTGAAAAAGTAGAAGGGTGTAAAGAACTTTTACACTACGTAATGCAATGTATAGTGAGCCACAAATTCATAAATATCTACAGAGTGGTGCTGTTTATAATAGAGTAAATCTATAATCCTGTTTTCTTACTCCTTGGTCAAAGACATTTACTTTTAGTGTCTGTTATTAGTATTTTCATTAAGGGCACTGAGTTAACACATGCATTTCTTGTCATTTTATCTTATTCTCTGAAGTCCATAAGTTTTGCTAAGAAAGATCATAAGCAAATATTTGACAAATCAAGACTGTCCAGACACTAGCTATTTTAATGAGCATATTTTCCTCTGTGACTCATGATGATAGACTGTCATCCATTAGATTAGGTTAAGAGAACAGTGAAAGACTTTTTTTTATTTATCTGATAAAGATGCATTGCTCTGATATCATCACTTTTATTTTAGAAGGATATTATCTCAGCCTGCAAGACTGACATCATGCTTCTAGTTTCATTCATGAGGCCAAAGATTTTCATGGCCTTGGCCTCTGTCTTCTTGTGAAAGACAACTGTAAATCTAATAGGAAAAGAAAAGTGCAACTGAATTGTTTCAATAAACTCTCACAAGAGTAAGAAAGACTTAACATGAGTGTTTTAAGCATATTCATTTTGAGAGTGGAGGGATGGAGAGGAAGTCTCTGAAGTTTGAATGTAGTAAGTGTACATCTCTTTTTAACTCATAGTAAAAAAAATCGCACGAGCTAGCAGGGCCCTGATTATGTGCTACCCTGAGTTCTGTTGCAAGACTGGAGACCAGAAAAATATGTTATAAAAAAAACCAAAGGTCTACAGAGAGAAAAGACTCATGTCACCTTCTGTGATGGCTGAGATTAGCTGATGGTTACAACTTTTTTTACATCTAGCATATGTGGTTAGGAAAGAAAGAAAAATGCCTGAAATTCACATTTGCACATTTCTACCCATCTGCCATATTGGTAACCAAATTTTTAACCTGTGTGATAGAAAGATGTTGACATCAGGATCTAACTTCAGTGAGAAAAACTGTTTGCAATCACTGAACTATAACTTGCAGGCTCTTTGGAAAACTAATATAAACTTAGTCCACTGGAAGTTCACACTGGCTGGCTACAACAGCGCCATGATATTACAAAAAGGAAGTAAACAAAAGCAAGAATTCAAAAGCATTTCTGCACCTGTTTCTTTACAAAAACTGAAAAACATCATGGTCCTCTCAAAGCCTGGAGCCAATCTTATAAAAATTCAACTGATGTGTATTGGAGATTTGTTGCTTGCCAGAATGTCAGGGACATTTTTTAACTTATTGCTAAAGCTGAAAAATTAGCTTTTCAAGCATTCTGAAGTTACAGAGGCATGCAAGCTGTTACATAGAAGCATAAGTCTTTTTTCAAATTTCAGTGGCATCTTCATAATTAAAAAAAAAAAAAAAGAAGGAATCAAAGCACCTCTTATGCTGTTTGCACAATATCTGTGACATCATACTGGATGCTGTTTGGAAATAAGCCTACAAAAGTCTTAATTTTTATCCAGAGTTCATTTTTACAGTCAAGTCAAGTTTGCATCCTTAGCTTTTTTTTTAGCCTTCACAAACCTCCTAAACCACAAACAGTGAGCAAATACTTAACCTTAAGGCTGTACCAAGATTATGTGTAAGGCAGGAGAAACTATTTTTTCCCACTTTACCATAAAGGTGGAAACAAGTACAGGGACATTCTATTGTATATTGCTCCAGGTGTGCTATATTAGATGATAAGGAGACAGCTTGATAACAGAGAAGATCCTTGGTTTCCACCTGTCCATTCACTTCTGCTTGTCTGAAACCTCGTGGAATAACAGAAATGTTAGAAATGCAAAAGATAAAGTGCTTTACTGAACTATTAGGAGTATGTAGACTCTCAGCACTTGCAGCAGATTTCTAATTGCTTCATCAGCATTACACTTTTTCTATCTGATTCAGTGACAAGCCAGTAGCCATATATTTTGTTCTGTGCTAGAGCTACAGCTGAAATATGTTCACTTATTTCAAACAAGAGTCATGATGTTGCAAGATTGCCTGATCTAGAAGCCAGGAAAATGAAACTAGAGGATGCAGGGCAGAGAAACAAGGTAGGAAAGAAAGCATAGTTAATCTGAAAACTTTTAAATTATCTCAAAGTGAAGACACAGGAAATTTGTGATGTTTCTGAGAGAAGGTAACAGCCAATTCCCAATTTTCAACATGACTGAAATTGTTTGAACAAGGAACACTGTGAGTCAGCTACCGCCCGGTCTGCAATGCCCAGCTGGTCACTTAGGTAAGCTAAAACAAATTTCAGACAGAATTCATTTCTTGATTTCTTATATGTAACTTTTCACTCACTTCTGCCCACTCAGTGTGCTATTTAAACAGTTACATGATCTATATACAGATTATTAACAGCTAGCAGGGAAATGTGAAGGTTCTTGTAACAGTTCGTAGCAACACTAAGCATTAACATAAAGTAAAGGGTTAGAATTGGATCCTGCTTTAGCACCATGCAAATTTTCCTATGGAGGCAGTAAAGACATACAAAGGACATATGCACTCAATTTAAAAAAAAATAGAGCAGAGAACCTAGCTTTGTGCCAGACCTGTTTTCACCTAAAGATCTTCCTGTTAGACAGGCAGTGGCATGAAAAACATAATACCATGGTGTTAGCACAAGCATTCAGAATTCATTCTGGCTGTCCCACACACCAAGCCATAGCATCAGCTAAAATTAGTAAAAAATTTTCAGTGTAATAATGTTTGATTCAAAATCTTTTTTCATTTTGAACCTTCAGAATTAATACACTTTCATAACTCTTTTACAACTCTGAAACTTGCCCAGCTTTTAGTTTAGAACTAGTCATCATTAAAAAGTACAATCATGTCATTGGTCATAATGTGTAAGTTCACAGAGTAAATGTTTTACAGATCACAAGAGAATTTGAGGTTGGTGACCCAAAGAGAGAATATAATGTCAGTTTGTTCTCGATCTCCTTTGTGAATAGTTGTCACTCAGTATTACTCATTTATGCTTTTCCAAGTTTGTCCAGGTTAAAGAGCAACAGTATAAAAGGATCCATCCTGTACTTGAATCCAAATTATAATAAAATGTTCCAAATGTTGACTGCCACATAAAATACATCTTCTTTTGTCAGATTTTCTCTGAGGAGTTGAGGAGAAACTGGTCTTGTTTTGCTTTCTCTTCTGATGCCTTCACAGGGCCTAGGGTTACAACTGTACTCATAGGGTAAAAGCAAGGTAGAGAGAAACAAACACCTTCCTGAATATGCATGCAGAAAAGCCCTGGGGAATGCAAGCCACTGTTGCTATGTCATGTGTGGACCATCCTGAACTACACAACATACTCCTTTCCTTGACTCCTTGACAACAGAGTTCTTCTCTTCACTGTGTATCTACAAAATTCAATGAAGGAGTGTCTTGCTCTCCCAGAGACAGTACGAGAGGAGGAGGAATGGTAAACAATGTAGGTTGTTATCACAACAGTCTGAAACTTCTTTATGTGTAAAAATTGGTAAGCAAAGGAGATCCCAGTCTTTATTTTTTATTCAGACAGTGAGGTGTAAATCCATCAAATTTCACAGAACTATATAGCATCTCTTTAAATTGAGACTAAGTATTACCAAAAAATACACATATTATAACCTACCTTCAGAAGAAATTCATATGGCTGTTTCTGTCAGGACTTTATACCTGGCTATAAGAACTGTGGGACTAGTGTCATAAATCAGTGTTCCTGAGTACATCTTTCTCACTGTAAATATACAGTCCAAAGAGTACTTCCATGAGCTATGTAAGAAAACTTGTTCATACTCTTAACAGCAGCAAACACCACAGATACTGTTCAAATTCTGTTATGCAGAGGTATTTTTCATTTTAGTGATATTGTATATGCCAAATATAAAGAAAAGCTCTAGAGCTCTGAACCAGATGCCTTTGGTAATTTGTTAGGGGTTTTTTTTTGTTTCTTTGAGATTTTTCCTTGCATCTCTGCACTTTCCCATGTCTCAAAACACCAGGCTTGGTCTTATTATTTTAGAGGACATGCTCCCATTTCTTTATTCTTGGGAAATTAATTTTTCCTTTTCAATTCTTAAATAATTTTGCTGCCTTTTTATTTACCCCTGTCTCATTCTTCTTGTCTTCTGATCTTGACTTCTTTTTCTTCAGTGTCTGCTGTATAAAAATGTATAATTAATTTTATTTATAATTATTTTAGTGGCATTTGTAATCAATTATTTGTGTTACTCTAAGTTTCATTTTTATTTTTAATAATTATTTTATGGGATAATTTTTCTCATCTTGGATGATCTCTGCCCTGAAAAAGGATAATGCAAACTCCTTTGACAACTTTCTGTTTGTATCCAGAGGTTAGAGAACACAGTTGAAAATTTTCTCTGAAAACTTGTTTTAAATACTGTTTTCCTGGGTTTTTTTTTCTTAAAAAGGTACCTTCACATTTTAGAACTAGCAAGGGCATGTAAGAAGCCAGGCAAGAAGGATCTTAATAGAAAAGTTATACACAAGCAAACAATGGGATGTGAATTTTGTATTTGTGGTGAGAAAAATTGTTAATTTTTAAGAACAAACAATTTTCTCCTTTATCGTTGTCGTAGACTAAACATTTTTTTAATTGTTTCAAAAAATTTGCTGAGTTTGAATTTTGGAAAAAATAATCAGCAGTGTCAGGTAATTCACAGTTCAGTGATTAAGGTTGCCTCCTCTTACCCTTTCTGTTTGCATTTGGATTTGTTGTTTCTTTGTGAGTGAGCACAAAAGAAGAGTTGAGTTTTCCCCTGTTTTCTGAATTTCTCATGCAGCTTTCTTTCTTCCCAATGGGAGTAGAAAGAAAAAGAATTTAAAAATTGAAAGGAGGAGGGAAGGAAGGAAAAGTAAAAACAACAAAACATTTTTTTTTCATCTTTTTCATCTGAACTAATATAAATCCAGCATTTTTGAATATGAACATATTGAACAATGACTTTTAGAACCAAGAAGGACCTTTTCATAAATAATTGGTTTCCTCATTGAGATACAGAATTGACCTTTATGATGGAAATTTTCTGGATTAAAAAAATGGTAATTTTATAACTGCTCATTTAAAGTTTTATTTATAACAAAAGTCAATATATGAAAATAATGATGTAAAGTGGTATTATTTTCTATATTAGCTCAGCTATTTCACAGGCTCAGAAAATAAAGATATTTTCATAAGAACATAAAGTTTTGATTGTTTACTGTCACTCCTAATATTGCACACTACTAATATTGCACACTACTTATTGATGGGAATTTATAGTATCTGATCTGCAAAGAGCTAAATATACATTGACTATATTCTGACTTTTCCTGTGCTATGTCACATGCTCAAGTACATAATCTAAATATATTCAAATGATTTCTCAAAGTAATAATGGATTTCAAGCGCCTTAGAAGTATGTTTATTTTAAAGGTAGTAAAGTAGTTATGTAAGTTTTAATGCCTTATGTTTCTTTTTATTTCAGCTCTGTTTGCTTGAGATAATTGGCACTATGCAGTGCAAATAGTTACTAGCACCACAAAGATCCAATCAGGCTGTAAGATGTTTGATGATTGCACTTAACATTGATCAACTTAATATTGATATATTAAGTTTCATCTTAAGAAGGCTATTTGGAGGTAATGGGCCAAACAGTACATTGTTACTCTAGATAAGATTATGGCATGATGTAAAAAATTAATTTTGGAAGCCCATAATAAATCAATGGATTAAACTACAACCTACCATTTCCTGGTAGTTCATTCCACACCCATCCTATTAACCTGACGGCAATTATACAAGGGAATACTTTTTTTTTTTAAGGATGTTAATGAAGCTCAGGACATGTAAAAACTTACACTGCAATCTTATAAAATTGTTTAATTTTACTACCTTTTATGCTTCTATTAACATTTGAATGATGCTACTGAATATTTTTTCCAGCATTTCTGTTGGAGCATCATACTGATGACTATTAAGATAACCTCCTGAGTTCAAAAAATACAAAGTACAAATGTTCAAGAGTCAATAGACAAGACATTTTTGCAGTAATCCAAGTAATCTTATCGTGACTACATGAAGGAAAACAAGTGCCTATTAATAAAATTAATATTAATGAATGTTTTGAAGAGGTAGTAATGTCATCAGCCATATGCCATTTTGAGTTTGTGTTGCAATTTCAAGAGTACCTTTGGATAAAAATCTGATGTTAAAATAAATTACAGGCTTTACAGAAAGAAAAGTTTTGAAGGACTTTTCAACATCTCTGTTTGCATCTGACCTATACTTACCCTCTTTTCTACCTCTCTTCTATTGCTTTCACTTTTAACTTTTTAGTCTCAACCAAGAAAGTGAATTATGTGCTCAGCTGGCTCAAATCACTATAGTCATTACAGAAACATTCAACACCAGGGAACAAATAGTATTTCATTACAATTAGGATTTGTCAATACTGCAAACATGAACTGTATAGAATTTGATTAAAGTGCTGCTGTGTCCTGACCTGATTGTGAAGTGATTCTAATTTGCAGTGTAGACAGTTGGCCATCTTTTATCATTTTCCCTTTATAACCTTCTCCACTCCCTTAATGATAATAGGATCTGATTCTTTCCATTTTATTTTGGTGAGAAGGTTGGAGATGAGCACCATGGAGAGCTGCTGAATTTATGTCACATGACCAAAAAAGTCAGCAAGAACATAGTACAGCAAATTTTGTTTTCACCATTTAATTTTGATCCATAGTGTTACACAATATATGGCCAGATAAATAGCTTGTTTAATATTCACTTTATTCTCTTCTTATAAAGGTTTCTTATCCTTTTTGATCTTCTAATGCTAGGAAATTAAGTTTTTTCAGTTGTTTCTTAGCAATTTCTGTGAGGTCCTTTACAGATTTTCTTGTCTCTATTCTTCCATTTTCATCATCTTACAGCACTTCATTTCTAAATAATATCTTGCCTGATTTATTATAGGAAAAAATAAACAGAAAAACAGACCTGAAGAAAACACGGAAGTGTTTTATATCCCAGAACACACCAAAAAATATGGCATCCATAAATTAAAAACAAACAAGCAAACAAACTACCAAAAAAACCCCTATACAAAAACCCAACCAAGCAATCATAAAACAACAAGAACAAAAAACGCTTAAAAAACCTTTAAAAGCAGGGTCAGTTCCTGGCCTGATGGGACTATGGATACCCATAAAGGTAGGGAGTAGTTAAAGTAAAGCACTGTCTCTGGTCATCTCAGTAATTATGGGTACTCAGTACACAAATCTTGAGCACACCTGCTGTTGCAGAAGTTTACATGACAGTGTATATGACGTCAAGACCATCTAGAAAATGTAAGAATTATATGGAACATCTTTTTAACGCTATGAGCTTTCACTGTTCAGATTGAAAATCCCTTCTGCGTGGTGTCCCTCAAAAGTGGGTAGAGGGACCAGCCAACAGTTATGCAGACTGCAGGATTGAGTTCAACCCCAGTGACTTTGCATGTCACAAGCTGAGTGCTGAACCTGATATGCCTGAAGGAAAGATCCATCAAAACCTCATGAAACTGAACAAGTCCAAGTGCAATGCCCTGAACTTGGGACAGAATAATCCCCAATGTTGGTATAGTCTGAGGGATGAAGCGATTCTGAGCAGCCCTTTGGAAAATGACTTGAGGGTGCTGGTAGATGAAAACCTGGACATGAGCCAACAATGTACGCTCACAGCCCAACTGCATCCTTCTCTGCATAAACAGGAACATGTCCTGCAGGTCAAGGGAGTTGGTTCTGAGCCTCTACTTCACTGTTGTGAAACCCTCACCTGGAGTGGTAGATCCAGTTCTGAATTCCCTGGACCAAGAAAGACATAGACTTCTTGGAACAGATCCAGAGGAGGGCTGCAAACATAATCAGAAGGCTGGAACATTTTGACTGCTTGGGAAGACTGAGAGAGTTGGGGTTTTTTGACCTGAAAAAAGGAAGGCTCTGGGAAGACCTTATAGCACCCTCTAAAGGAAGCTTACAATATAGTTTGAGAAACACTTTTGGCCAAGGCTGATAGCACAATAGTTTCAAACAAACAGAAAGAAGGCAGGTTTATATGCGATTTTAATCTGAAAAAGAGTACTTTTATGTAAGAGAGAAGAAATAAAGAAAGGTGAAGATGGTGAGTCGCTGTAAGAGGCTGCCCAGAGAAGTTGTGGACACTGGGAGCATTCAAAATAAGGTTGGAGAAGCTTTAAGCAGCCTGGTTTAGTGTAAGTTGTCCCTGCCAATACAAACTATTCTGTTATTCTATGGAAGAACTTAAAATGCAGAAGTAGGAAAATTCTTGACCAATTCTGGGAATAAATTACTAAACATAATAAAAACCAAGAGTAAAGCTGTTGAAAAGAAAGATAGAAAACATTGTCAAAAACTCTTAAGCTTTTGGAAAAAATGTGCTGGATCTTACCTGAAATAAAACTGGAGACAGAGTGCAAGTCAGCTTAAGCAGAAGTTCATTTAGAAGTCCCATGAAATATTTTAATCCAGACTGCAGAAAGTATGAAATCTTTGGGTTTATGCTGTTATGGTTTAGCCTCAGGCTGCAACAAAGCCCTATAGAGCTGTTTGCTCACTGTCCCCTTGTGGGATGGGGGAGAGAATCAGAAAAGTAAAAACAATCTCATGGATTGAGATAATGACACTTAAATAGGGAAAGTAAAAGCTCTGTGCACAAAAGTTCTGTGCACAAAAAAACAGAACAAGGAATTCATTCATTCATTCATTCATTCATTCATTCATTCATTCATTCCCATGTGCAGTCCATCTCCAGGACAGCAGGGCTCCATCACTTGTAAAAGTGACTTGGGAAGACAAATGCCATCACCATGGATGCCATGCTCCCCTTCCTTCTTCTCCATCCAGCTTTATATACTGAGCATAACATGATATGGAATTTCCCTTTGCTCAGATTAGATCAGCTGTCCCAGCTTTGCCCCTTCTAAGTATTTCTGCACCCCCAGTACCATTGCTGGTGTGGTGGTGTGAGGAGCTGGAAAAGGCCTTGGCTCTGTGTAAGTGCCACTCAGCAGCAACAAATAAATACCTAAGTTATCAATGCTGTTTTCAGCACAAATACAGAGCATGGCCCATATCAGCTATTGTACCAGCCAAAACCATATGATAAGAATGTGTATGCTACATTCTTTGTCTCATCAAGTTCAAGAAGGTGAAAAAATATATTGTATTATAAAGGAAGCACCGTTTTCAAATCAAATTGGAAGCCTCAAGTAAATAGATCGTCATTTTCATCCTTGTTTTTGCAACAAGTATAGATTGAGTTCATAATACAAGCAAAAAATAAAGGCAATGCAAGCCTATTAACTGATATGAGAACTTCTTTAATACATATAAGAGGGATTTTAGGACCCATTTGTGATCTTTGGAAACTCATTTGAATTCTACGGATGAAATCCTGGCCTCATTCGTTGAGGTCAAACTATTGTTGAGTTTAGGATTTCTTTTTCAGAGACCAACTTCATCTGCATGCTGGAGATAAAACTAATTCTACATTATTAATTTATTCAATTTATGACAGCTGGTGGTAACTGTTCACACCAGGTATAGCATGCAGTTGCAAAAATTAACATTTTTAATTATGTGTCAGAGTCCTGAGTTTTCTCCTGCTTCCCCTCTGGGGTTTGACTGTGCTCAAGGCCAGCTCTGATCTGGTGCAGCTGTGGAAATGAGTGCTGGGAAAATATTTTGGATGGAAAAGACTTTGCAAAGCCTTTTTAGCATCCTTTTCCTCTTTGTACGAGAAATGTTTTTAGGCCAAGATGCTCAGACTTGTCTTTGCCAGATCTATATTACAGCTTTGCCTGTGCCTGTGGTCACCTGTGTACGTCACTATTTCTGACTGGTGGATTTGACTTCAATGGCTTTCCAGCTTGGTCTTGGATCTGCCTTCTGGCTATAAGCTAGCCTGGTGGTCTGAACTGTCCACTGAACCAAATCACTGGAGCTTCTCTTTTCCCTTGAGTACCATGAGACTGTGTCCTTTATCTTTGGAGGTGCTGTCTCTCCACAACTGGCTTTTCCTCTCCCCTGGACTCTCTGGTTCCTGCTGCCCCCCAACTCTGTGTGCAAAAAAAATCACAACACATACCATGGACTGCTCATCCTCACCTCTGCAAATAAGCATATATTCATTATGCATGGTCATAAATGAAAAAAAGGAGGAAACAACTTACTAAACAAATGATGAATCCCTATGTAGTGGGTTTGGTGCTTAATATCTATGCCTTAACTAAAACCAAGCTATGTCAAACCACAGACCCCTAACACTGATATCTTAGTGTGTTTTGTTTTGAATGCTCTGAAAGATAAAGCTTAAACTAACCTTTAAATGCAGGGAGACATAAACTTAATGAACACTTGTCACTCAACCTTGCTTGTCTTTAGAAAGTGTTATTAGTTTCATAGCTACAGTGTGCAAAAGGTACATCCATTTAACTTCAATAAACAGTTGTTCTTTTAAAGATACTTTGCTTAGCCACAACACACCAAATAATTTTTTGATTGCAAGAAATCTTTATTTTGTGTAATTTATTTAGTCAATACAATGGAGAGAAAGATTACAAGAGCTAAAGAGAATTTAACACTTTGAAATATATCCCAAATTATCTATCAAGGTGTTTTCTATGCATGGAGATTGAAATGTAAGGAATTACCCAGATGGATCAGAACAGAAACAAAAAGAGAAACAACTTTTCTTGTGCTTTCTACGAATTTTCAGAAACATCTTACATTTGGACTCCATTCACTTGGAATTCTATGAGTTTGTGATTCAAACAAGAATTGCAGTGTCAGTGTAATATAAGATATATCCATGATGTTAAGAGGACCAGATCTTGTAACATCTATCCAAGGTGCTCTGTCATATTGTTCTATTTGAGGACCAAACAGCTGGAAGTTTATTTTCCAGAAACACCCCATAGAGATACCATTCTGCAGTGAGTGATCTGGGAATAGACAGCCTTTAAGAAGTAATGAAATTCAGGAGTAATATAGCATAAAGGTGGAACCCAGACTGTTACCAGGAGAGTAAGGTGGTTGAAAACAAATTCACCCATTCATCATGGAGCCCACATGAGCAGATGATACTTTTCTTTCTGATAATAACAAAATCCTTTGTGTGTGAAGTGGAACTCAGACATCTTCCTGTTAAATTCACTAGGATGAAATATATTAAAAAAGACATTAAAATTTTTCATTACAGATTGAACACCAATTTATATTTTTGCTTTGTTTCAGGTGTCCAAGTGTACTGCAGCCCAAAGAAAGAATATTTTGAAGATCCTTCTATTAGCAATACCAGCAATTAGGTGTTAAAGTGTTTTAATTAGCTTATTCCTTTCTCCAGTGATAGGAATCTTACCAGATCAAACCAGACTATTAAAATTCTGAATATCTCTTGAAGTAGTGACTACAAGAGGAAATACAGCCAACATTCATGCTTGCTGGCTCTTATGTGAACATGCTAGCTGTGGCATAACTTGATCTTAACTGCAATCTATTATTCGTATTTCATATTTCCTGGAAAGTTTACAACAGAATGGAGCTCAACCACTAAAACATAACAGATATTAAGATGTTTTTTATCACAATCCTTACCAGTTAAACTGCATGAAGGATAATGTTGTGTATCTCTTAAGGCAGAGTCTTGGTATTGTCCCTCACTCTATCACTGCCCTGAAGATGCAGCATCAGCTGCCAACCACAAGCTTCCTGCAGAATATGTCAAAGAATCTACTTAATAAATCCATTATCTCACTGCAAGGGCACATGATTTTAATGGCATAACTAAAGGGTTCCATGTGTATTCAAAATACTTTGAATTTGTATCTCAATAAATGATCAAAACACAAGGAACTAAACACAAGGAACTGCATCTCAATAAATGATCAAAACACAAGGAACTGCTTTTCTTTAAGAGGAAAAAAATACAGTGTAGTGATAATTTAAACAGAAAGCTTCAGTGAAATTCGTTTTTTGTTTGCTTGGTTTTGATTATCAAATTGTTCTACAGGTTTTGAAAGGAATCATTGCAGGCAAAAATTTCCAGAATTTTAACATGCACTAGATTTCAGCTGAATTATTTATGCTCTAATGTCACACATACAACTCATTTATGGTATTTTGCATTTAGCTACCATGGCTTTTTCTTCTCACCCCATCAACCATAATCATTCTAGACACTGAACCTCTTCTGAAGATCCAGGATTTCCTTGGTCATTTTGGCTTTAAATCTCAGATTTTCTGGGAGAACATGACATGTTACAAGGATCAGTTCTGTGTGGATTTTTTATAGATCTTGTACTAACCAGTCCTCTCTCTTGTCTAAAATACAGAGGCATGGAACATTTCTTTCTTGCCTTGCAGCTAAATCTCTCAATTCTCAGTTAGGTTTTTACTTTGTAATCTGGAAATTATTTTTGTCTCTGTATATCTTAAGTGAACCACTTTCCCAAGTATTACAACAAATCATTTAAAATGGGAGTGTTTATAGAGAGAGCACTTATTAGCAGCCAGAGGAGCTGCAGACTGAGCTTCTTACAGGAAGCAAGCATTCAGAGTTTTGGTTTTGTGCTATTTGCAGCAGGTTGGACTGGAAATGACAAGCTGATGAACCAAGTAATTTTATTTTGTTATCTTTTGTTCTTCAATTCCATTTATTCAAGTCATGTTACAATATCAATCCTACTATAGCTAGCTGTGCCACCTTCAAGGGTTTCTCTCTGCTGAACTGTCAGTCAAACTTATAAGCCTTTTTCACTGAAGCTGTCATCTCATGGCTTAAACAGAAGAGATGCCAGTACTATTACAAATGAGTGTGAGCTTTTTATTTTAATTTCAGTAAAAAGAATAGGGCTTTTTAAAATCTTAGTGTTTTTTACATTTTACAGAACTCTAACTTCCATGCCTCATATTCAGCTTAGCTGATGATTTCTCTATTGACAATTCATACAGACATGCTGGGTGGATGATGAGGGATTTTTCTGAGCTGAACAAGTAACGAGAAAATATTCTGGCAAAAAGTCAAGTGCTTCATAATCCATTAGAGAAGATAGAAAAATGTTTCTGTCAGTTTCACATGCTGTGCAATACATATCATGCAGGTTTCAAGTTTATTATTTCTCATTCAGAAATTTGAAAATCAAGTTACAGAGCACACCCTTCCCGTTTCCCAGTTATTCAAAATTTAGTTCTGTAAAATTATTTAAATGGCACATCATGTTGTAGAGAAAAAATTGTTCCAATTAAGTAATTTTCAGAGTGTCATGAAGTTGTATCTGCAGACATTGTTTTTATTAAATGAATTTCCATAATACATGATACTGTAAGTATCAGCCAAACTATTTGAATGTTAAAAGAATGTTCTTATTTGAAAATGACTATATGAACACTTTAATATAGATAAGCAAATTGTAAGCAATTCAGAAGAATGCATGTACCAGGAAAAAAGAGAAATTCTTCTTGTTAGGTTTACCATCCATGTAAGAATGAGGTCAAATTTCTCATATGGAATGAGGTTATTCCCCTCATTCCATATGTATAGCAGTAAGCTTCATTCTTGTAGGTAATATATAAATGCTTACCAAACCAGGTGTGCCAGGCTAAT
The DNA here is from genome assembly GCF_027887145.1 of Ammospiza caudacuta. Lineage (NCBI taxonomy): Eukaryota > Metazoa > Chordata > Aves > Passeriformes > Passerellidae > Ammospiza > Ammospiza caudacuta. The sequence continues at coordinate 81,651,525 of NC_080593.1, forward strand.
AAAAAGGCCCCATACTTTTATAAAAGAACTGTGTTGTTATTCATATTATGTTAAAACAGTGATCCACTATAGGCAAAATATCCATACCACAAATCCTCTCACAGGAGGGAATAACTTCTCAAACTGCAAATATTACCAATGCTCAAGTCACAGGTAACTCCTGTTGCAGCATTTAAAGCAGATGGGGGTTTTGTGCAGTAATGGACAGATCTTCTCCCTCTCTGTCAGGTTTTGTGGTTTCTAACCTGAGGTCATGAAGTGAGTTTGACCAGGGATCACAACTAAATGTACTTGTAAAAGATAAGCTTGCATAATAAATTTAATATAAAACACATGTAAACCTTATTTTAATCACTGAACCAAAATTATTTTTCTTGGAAAGTATAACCACTAAAAGCTACCAATAAAGATTAAACCCTACTATGAATCCCATACATGTATGTATAAAACTGGTAACCAAGCATAAAAAGAACCATCTGGCCCTTTTTATTTTTCACTTTAAATTTATGGCACAACCTTGTGCCATTTTAAAATATTTCCTTTTTACAAGAGTGTATACTCTGCTGTTTGCCCAAAAATTTTTGTTAATATACCCTGTACATTATTGAAGGGATGTATAGAACCCTCTTTGTACTTCAGAGAACAGTTGTTTTGCAGGGAAAAAAATAGATTACTTTAAGAGTTCTACAAATACTGAAAAATTTCATACAGTTTAAACCTGTCACAACAAATTTCTATAAAAGGTTAGATTTTTTGACGTGCACTGAAATTTTTATTATAAATTGAGTGATGAGTGCATGAAAATGAATATAACACTCTACAGTTCTCTCCATGGCTGACAAAAAATTAAAGTAAAATGAAGTACACAGATAGCATACATGGTTAATGGAGAAAATGAATCTTTGAAGATCTGTAGTGCTCTAGCTGTATTTTTACTTTTGCCGGTTTTTGTTTGTTTTTTTTTTTTAACTAACATTTGTGCTACGAAAGCTGGTCCATGGAGAATAAGATTACTCTTATTCAAGGTCTCAAAACTGTAGTCCAAAAATAGTACTTCATAGAAGGATTTTCCATTAACCTTAGCAAAACACACACACCATGACTTTTAAGATCTGGGACTTCATGCAAACTGACTTCATGTTGCCCATGAACACATGGTTCAGTGGAGATGTACTTCATCCATGGCCATTATTTGCTGCCTTGGTAGAAGTTTGAAATTAGAATATTTCTCAACAAGAGCAAGTAATTCTCTATTCTGTCAAGAATCTTCTCTAAGCAGTGTAAGAACCACAGTCATATTATTGCCTCTCCTCCTGCCTTCTTCACTACCAGGAAAGTAGATGTTATATCTGTGTTATTTCCCAAAATATCAGTATTTAATAACAGGTGAGTACATTGGTAGCATGGGAAATAGTTAGCTGACTCTAAAGGTGGAATATTTTTTATTTTTTCTGTGGATTTCTTTGTATGTACCTTTTTTCTAGTACACTTTATTAACCTCCAGTCAAGGCATTTGTCAGCTAAAGGAACAACAAGGAGATTGTGTGTGATTTTCTTGTTTTAGAGGCAGAGAAAAGCCAGGATTTCATTAGTATGGTGTCAGAAAGAGGAGGTGTTATTCAGATATGAGCCCAAGCCCCATGTCAAACTAGTACTTAACCTCTGCTGCTATTTAGATGAGGTGGAGTATCCAGGCAAGCAAGGTGGGTTCATGTGCTTGCTACAGAGAGAAAGAATAATGTATGTAAATATCTTAGGGCAGATAACAACAGCAGGAAAAGGAAAGAGAATGCATGGTACGAGTGCTAAGGCTAGACTACATCCAGACTGTTCAATCAAAGACATCTTAATACATAACATGGACCTCATTTGTGCTCACTTACTGCTTCTTACCAACACAACAAATGGTGGCAGCAAGCATGTGGCTAGAACCAGCCATGGGCATACTGGAACTAAAAAAGCACAATATATCACAGGGGACAAGGAAAGAAGAGAAGTTGATGTCCAAACAACAGAGATCACAGCACCTCAGCTACAGTTTGTAAAGAAGAATTTTGAAGTAACCAATTCTCTGGAAAGTGAAAATCTGGAGGACTTTAAAATACATGGTTGTAAATGTTTCTTCAGGAAGAATTTAATGGAATAGCAAGACTACTGGAACTGTCCCCAGAATCTTGCTAACTGAATTTAGTCAAATTTAGATAGAATGCTTTTGTTTTGTTGTTTAGGATTGATTTGCTTGGTAGTACATCCAGTGGTGTTGGCCTCTTTGCCTGAGATTCTCTCAAGCTGTAGTTATTTCATTTGAAAACAGTAACAAAGCCACATTCTCCTGTCACTTGTAGAATTATCTAGAATTGAGTGATATATGTACATTTTCATCTCTACTTGGAACTGCACCTTGAGCGCTGTGTCCAGATCTGGTCCCCTCAGTTTAGGAAGGACACATCCAGAGGAGGGCAACAAGGCTGGTGAAGAACTTGGAACACAAGCTGTATGAAGAAGGGCTGAGGGAGCTGGCATTGTCTAGCCTGGAGGAAAGGATGCTCAGGGGAGACCTTATCACTCTCTATAATTTCCTGAAAGGTGACCGCAGCCAGATGGGGGTCGGTCTCTTCTTCCAGGCAGCCACTGACAGAAAGAGAGGACACAGTCTTTAAGCTGTACCAGGGAAAGTTTAGGCTAGAAATTACCAAAAAATACTTCACTGAAGGAGTGATTGGGCACTAGAATGGGCTGCCCAGTGAGGTGGTGGAGTCACTGTCCCTGAAGGTGTTTAAAAATAAACCTGGATGTGCACTCAGTGCCATGGTTTATGGGTAAGGTGGTGTTAGGTTGACTTGATGATCCCAGAGGTATTTTCCAACCTTGTTAGATCTGTGATTCTGTGATCCTGATACAATCATTTTATTGTTACAATGTTCAGTCATTTTGAAGACCAGTGGAAGAGTCTGAAAAGAAAGAAGTGACTGCTGATGTGGGAAGATGAGTGGAAGGAGCATTAAGGGAGCAGACAGTCTGATAGAAGAAACTAGTTGAGGTAGAGGAACAGCATTGGAAATACCTCTTCAATCTTGAAGATTTGGGAAGGGGAAAGATGAGCTGTTAGAATCTTTGGTAATGAAGAGGAGGAATGAAACTGCATGCAAAGACTCAAAGTTAAGAAATACATTTGTGGGAAAGGAAGACATAGAAATGGTTCTAAGAAGCCAGGTTGAAGAAGATTATAGAAGAGGAAAAATACAATAAATATTGCCAGAAAAAGAAACAGGTCTTAGAAGAAGAGGAAGAAAAGAAACATGGCTAGCCATGTTTCACTCATGTGGTGTTTTGTGCCGCTTTTTTCTCAGCTGGGAGTTTCTGTAATACTGGCTCAGACAGATACAGGGACACTGCTTGGAACTGATCTAATTTGAACTTTTCCTAGTTAAAAAGTTAATTACTTTTCTATAATAAAAGCTGATTTTTCTGAGTTTAACCTTTCTAGTCTTCATTGGGATCTCACTACAGGGTATCAACATCAAAGTTTTGGTGATTCAAGTTCCACTGTCTTTCTAAAAGACACTGCATTTACAGGAATGGAAGGCAAATGTCTGTGAAAAGAGACAGGATAGATAGGAATAGAAAAGAAACAATAGGGTTTTTTTTATCTCATCTGGATACTCTACTTTAGATTGTACATTGAATTTAAATAGCATGGATCCTTATGCACAATTACTTTGACTAAGAACTCAGTTGGATTATTCTGGATTTGAAATATTTTAACTTATTTTCACTTGTTACTATGCTGATTTGATGGGAACATACTTTTCTTTTATTGGGATCTATTAAATCTCATTGTTTAAGAGAAAGCTGTTCACTGTACATTAGGGTTTGATCCCCTGGGCCATCGATCAGCAGTGTGCATTACTGACACAGCAGTAGATAGTTATATATCACGGTGCCATCTCAGCTTTTTACCTCTCCTTATTCTCAGGGTTATTGTTGTAAGACTTCAGATAATTCTTTATGTGGTGGTTTGCTTTTTTTAAAATGATGGCTATTAGAATAGAGAAATATTTATCCTAACATGTTTCCTCTGTTCACACATTTTTTCTATCCAATGTAGCACAGAGTAAAATAATGTTTTTCTAACTATGGATTTACCAGCAAAATCTTTACAAAATTTATTGAAAGTATGAACATAAATTTTCTTGCAAACTGATGGCACTATATTTCCCAGAATGTATGTGCATTGCATGTCTTTGATGCTTAGCTTTGCTAGAATCCTCCCAGCCATTTCTTCAAACCTCTTAAATGCAAGCCATTAAGGTACCATCACCAGCACAGACATTTCTGAAAAACTTTCACATAGTTACTGTTGCTAGGTAAATCACTCCCTTGACATCCATGTATTTAGATATGTTTCTTACTTTCTTTGTCTTAGATCTGACACAGTGACATGAATTTGGGCGTGGGGGTAAGGAGAGATGTATGCAGCCAAAGCAACTGCTGAACTGTGGGAATAAAAGAAATGAGGTTTATGTCTTTAAGGTATTTAAAATGTGTTTTAATTATATCTGGATGAAATTCATACCTTGGACGGATATTTATCAAGCCAAGGGTAAAGAATAGCAGAAAGACATTCAAGCATAGGTCAGCTTTGACAGTACACAACTGTTGGTAAATTAAAGTCCTTGACTAAACCTATCTTTAGGATTTTCACTGCTATTGTATTTCTATCAGCCCTTACATGTGTTTTATGCACATGTGTTCCTGCACATCTGTATTTAGATCAGTTTTGGATTATGTAAACAATTCAACAAATTACTTGTCCATGCCCTGAACAGGAAAGTTTCAGTTTCAAAACTGAGACATTACATTGATGGCTGACTTTTAGGATTTGTCAGATGAATGCATAAACTAGGCGAAAGAACAAAAAAACCCCAAAGTTTTTGGGTGGATGGTGAACAAGAGAAAGGAAAACTCTTCATAAAAGGAATACTAGACTGAGTGGAGCTTTAATATTCTGCAACACTGTTCTAGACATTGTCCTCAGAGTCTTGGAATTGAACAGGCTTGCAGCAGCACAGTAGTTCTAATACTTCTAATATGCTTCTGCAAAAGGGAAAAATCTACCAATTGTGAATGTTCAATAGACCGTCAGTGGTACTGATGTTGTTTCTAATGGGTGTCATCATTCACTGGATGCAAGATGTGCCTCATAGCTTTTATAGAAATTTCTTAACCAACTCTTTTCAAAAAGTACATGACAACCTAAGGATTTGGCTCTCAGTGACACAATTGCTATGTAAACATTAGTGGAAAAATTATTTTCTAGAACTAACTGATAAAATATAATTTAAATATGATTTCATGAACACATGACAAGACAGTTCATATGATGTAGATCTTTAATCAAAGCCGTTCTAGTTTTTTGCCTTTGATCATTTGATTAACTTATTTGTATTGTGTAAGCCAAAAATATTTAATTTAGAGGCCAGAATACGTGTTCAGATACTTGGGATGTTTAATTTGCAGAGTTGTAAATGTTGCTAGCAAATAATATCTTTTATGTCACTGAGTCACTGACCAATAATACCCTGCAATGGAAGAAGGCTCAGAGGAGATTGGTAAGAAAGCCCAGGAAGGTCAGGGAGGGAGTCACACTGCAGGGTGTGGGTGACGACAGCTCTTGCACAGAAGCTGTCTGTATTTGGCACAGTGGGGACCAGTGGAAGTTTTAGATAACAGCTGTTAACAGTTCAGTGCATCAGTTTGCAGTATAAATGTTTCTCCCCCAAGTTCCTTAAATGACCCTGAATGTCTCCCTGTGTTAGCCAGACCAGGAAAGAGAATACATGGCCCAGCCCAACTCAGAGGCGAAAGCTCAACAATTAACCAAGATAGTTCAAAGAGAGCAATGAGCATGAGCTGTTTATAACCAATGTTCTGCTTCCCAACAACTGGGGACACGTAGAATCATGATGGTGAGTGTGTTGCAGAACCTGGTAACTGGGACCTCATTGCTGTTGTGATTAAATCCTGTACTGCAATTGGGGTTTATTTTTGGACGTGTAACTTTCATTCATGTTATTTTTTTCAGTATATTTTGTATAACTCTGCTAAATGAGAAATTCCATTTGGCATCAACTACCTCATGCAAGTAAATGTGATGTTAAACATTGCATCTTTCACTCAGAGAATGTCCAAAAGTACCTGGTCAGAAAGGATGAGACTCTGGCACTCTAATTTCCTTATAAAGCATTTGATTTCTCTATATTAATGTTTCATTTGAAAAAAATTGAATTAGTTATATCAGTAAATCATAATTAGTAATATCATTACTATGCACACACATATATATGTGGTAAATAGCTAAAAATGTGAATTAACAATGTTAATTTAAAAAGTCCTATACCTTAGTATTTTTCTTCATAATTTCTCAAGATGACTTTTCTAGGGAATGAGAACACTACTGACAGAATTTTTTTTTCTGATTTCTCAGTGTCTACATTTTTCTTTGCAATCTTCCCATTTACAACAAAAAAATTAAGTAAGTTTTCAATATTCAATGTCACCTGAATAATTATTTTTCCTTCTTCAGGTTTAATTTCTCTGATAGAGTAATATCTCATTTTGGGAGATACCAATTTTTCTTCAAGCTGTACTGATTAAAGACATTAAACACTGTCCAATCTGAATCTTTTAATTCAGAGGATTTTTTCCTTGCAAAAAAACCCCCAAATTAAAAAAAAAAAAAAACCAAACAAACAAAAACCACCACCAAAAAAACCCAAACGTACACAAACAAAAAAACTCCAAATTTAAATAAAGGAAAAAAGCAACTGAATAACTTAAATGCCATTAATTTAAAATTTATTTGAAAAGTGTTACTCACTAAGTTACATGAGACATAAATTATTTATTGATATTTAAAAATAACTTGAAGGGAAGAAGATTATTTACATTAACCCTTCAGCATTTTCTGAAACACATAGCTTATTATAAATAAGAAAATATTCTTCTGGATAAAAATAGAAAAGCAAAAAAAGAAATTTGTTCTTATGGTACCATCTAAGGCTTGTACCCAGTCTCTATTATGTTGTTCTAAATTGATTCTAGGCCAATTCTGTTATGTATGTTTCATCTATGCAATAAGTGATAGAGTGAGCATTGGCATCAAACTCTGTTAAAAGTCCCTCAAGTTCTTAATAAAACCTACTTTTCACCCATACATTTGAAGGTGATTCTTTCAAGCTGACCAAACCACCTCTGCACAATGGTGATTTGAGGCAATTTAAGAACAACACGATATTTCTCTTGGGTGCGGCAACCCCGTAAACTAACAAATGTTACAAGTTCTTCCAACCAGGAATTACAAGGAAGTCTTCACCTTAGGCAAAGAAGGATCTTCAAGAGAGTTCTCCAGCATTTCAAAATCCTGTATTATTATTTACACAAGGATGTTGACAATCTTTACAAGAGAACTTAGTTTAGAAGACAGGACCCCAGAGTATTTAATTCCTTCGCTGAATACTTTCCGGTATTCTTAATTTACAGGCTAATAAGAAATAAAAAGAAATACAGTGGTATTATACAAATTATCCACTTAGTATTTGTGACTAGTAAACTGACTTCATTAGAAACACAAAGAATTTCTTCATCTTGTAGCAAGCACAGTTCAGTTTGCACAAGAACTAGAAAAGGAAATATAATGGAATAGAAAATAAAATCATGTTTGCAGAGAGGGAGAATTCTCCATCATTCAAGATCTTTAAGATGAGGTTTTACAGTGGTATCTGTAGGTACAGCTGACCCTGCTTTAGAGTAAGGAAATGAAATGCAAGACCTCATTTACACATTTAGGCTTACACAACAAACAGCTCTCACGAATTTTAACTCAGATTTTCCAACAGATCAGAAGCAAAATGAAAACCTAAAAGCTGGGTCAATTTAAATGACATATGCCAAGTGACAAAAAGTAAGAACATTTGGCTTTTAAAAAGCAGTGTGGCATTAGACACAACACTTCATAATGCTTTTTAATTTATGTAGCACCTTTCATCTCAGATAATTTTGCACATTATTCAATCCAAGAAAAAAGTTTCTTCTGAATTGGCCTGTAGCAAGGATAGCAAAAAAAAGAGTATCTTCAAGTGAAACCATGAGTATTTTTTTAAATATTATTGTTTTAGAACCTTCCAACATGTGCTGTCCTTGGAAACAAAAATATCTGCATTACAGACATGAAATAAATCAATTCTGCTTGCATATTGATATGTGGATTCAAGGATCATATTTAACATTTTTTCTGCTGTAGAAGTCCTCATCATAAGTTGTTTGCAGCAATGCTCAGCATAAAAAAAAGATATTTTTTTTCCTTTAAACAATGTTATAAACGATATGTTATAAAAATAGAAAACAGAAGGAAACAAAGGCATTCACAAATTCTCCAAGAATGAGCAAACATGAGACACCAACTGTGTACCTCTGTGGAGAATTTCTACAGCAAAACTGAGTTTTTAGAAGGGTTTTCACTGGGGTTTCCAAATTGGTTGCCCATTTATTTATGATTTTAGAAAGAGCTTTCCACAAACGCAGGAAGACAATATCAGCAAATGCAAGGTTACTTAGAAAGAAAATTGTTAAATTGGCAGTAAAGTTTCTGCAGTGCTGAAGTGGAAGGAAAAATCAACATCCCAGTAGCATGCAAGAAATAGTGCGTAGATTATGCTGTGAGAAGAAAAACTGTTAGGTTCAACACATTTGACATTATCAGTACACCAGTCCTTATGAATTTCCATTTGAACTGTATAATTTTTATTGCAGGTAGATTGGAATTTCTTGAGAACTGAAAAAGAAGTGGAGCACATAAACCATTAAAATGTTCTCCTCAAAATCATTTTGGGAATAAAGAATCAAGTTTGAATTTTAAATTCAACAGAAGGAACATATTCCATCAGAAGTCTCATTCTTAGGGTGCATACTTTCACTTTAGCATTGTCACTTACCTTGGACTTTAAATCCATTTCAGAAAGTTTGATTTTGGGATGTTGGTTTTTTTCCTGTGAGATATTATGCACAGGATTATATTTGTCGTCTGCTCTTGTGAAGGATCTATCTTGCATATTTTCCTCTTCTTTCAGTTTATTTCTCCCAGAAAATTCCTTAATTTTTTTCAGCCTGTATGATCTCAGTCTTGATTGTGTTCTGAGCAATGTGAAATTTGACTACAGAAAGGAATAACAATTCTTACTCTGTAAAACAGCTCTGTCATTAACCATGCAGAAAAATAACAGGATGATTGTGGAATGCTTTATTTTCTTAATATCCCCAAATTCCTCAAACTCCTCCTTTCCCTTTAGCTCTACATTTTCTTAGAAAGTGTATTTGACTGCCTAGTGAAAAGGCACTATGCTTTTTTGTGGGTTTGGAGTTTTTCAGGGTAAAGGTGTAATTCCATGGGCAATGGACTAAAATCACCTGTTTCTTCCACTGTTAGTTGCCTATTTTTATATTTTCAAAGAACTGTAGAGCTCAATTGGCAGGTATCTTCACTTTTGATGGAAGTTATTATCTGTTATTCCAGCATTAGAGGATCAAAAAGAAATGATGACTAATCAGTTCAATTTACTCCACTGAAGGTTTATGTGTTTTTCTGTGTCTAATTACAGGAATTGTGAGTTTGATTCTCTTCTAGAGACCTATTTTAGTTAAAATGAACCTAACCTAGAATGAATAAAAGAACTCTTGTTTATCTCAGTTGATTTTGTTGTCTGACTGAGCTAATTAAATAAAATCTAGCATATTTCCATATTGGTGACCTTAACCCTCTGACTAAAATGGCAACACAAGTAGCAGATCATTTACATGTATCTGGAAATAAAGGCCATAGTAATTTACACTCTCTGGGAAAGTTTGATTTAGGATTAGCAATATGGTTTTATAATCCTGTTTCATTAAAAGGAATGAAAATAGCATTTTTTTTCAACAGTTTCTGAGGATATTTCTTCAGTTTTTCCAGCCTTGTATTTGATCAGTTTGTGATGCTGTTTCAGGCTAATTTGTTTATGTTAGATGTCTCAGATTGTGCGTTTGTTTTTGGTTTTTGGTTTTTCAAATTTTTCCCACCAAGATTACATCCATCCATTAGTCTGCATCTATACTTAACTTTTAATAAGTCCTCTTTAAAAAATGTCATAATAAGTAAAAATTTTCCCCATTTGTGCCACAGCTGAATTTTCACAGAATATATGCATTTTTTCTTACATAACCAGCTAAGTTCCTTGGAAGATTTTTTTGTGCTCTTTTCATTACTCGCTAGGGGTTTTTTTAATATTCTTTTGTGGTATTTTCCTGATTAAGACAATTTCAAGATCACTTTAAAAACTTTGGTAAATTTATCCTCAGTGTCTGTGATGCTCTGAGTTAAAAATTATCAATAAGCAATCATCCCTTGAGTATTAATAGTACTCACGAGAAATGTTACCTTTCCACTAACTCTTTGAGTTTGTATCTGGTTGCCTTGCAATGTATAAAATGCATATTCCAGATGCCTCTTGGAAAAGCTGAGGCATTTCTAAGACAGTATCAGACATATCATGCAACCCTCCCTACCCTGACAAATAAAAAATAGACCATAGTGAAGCCCTTAAAATTTATCAGATTTTGCTTTTTCCTATGCCAAGTTCAAGTGAGCTAGATATTCTTCAAGGATGTTTGAAAACGGAAGAACTGTGAACCAATTTCACTACTGTACCAGCCCATATTCTAGTCACCACTTTGATCAAAGCTATGGAAGTTTTGATTGAACAAGAGTTGTAGGGTCAAGCCTGCAGTACTAATAAAACATTGAAAAAAAAAGAATGAAAGTACTTAATGGCACAAATACTTCTTGAAGCTCTGCCATCTTTGGGCTCTTGAGCAAAAAATATTCTCAACCAGCTCTTGGGCTTTTTGTAAGTATCCATGAAGAGAAAAGGCCAAAGACTGCCCTTGATTTGTGTACTTCCAGGTGTAGTCTGGCCAAAGTCAGGCTAGAGTCTCTCCATTAACAATGTGTTAGACTTAGAACAATTTAGGTTGGGAAACAGCATTAAGATCATCAAGTCCAACCATCAACTCAGCACTGCCAAATCTACCACTAAACTGTGTCCCCAGGTGTCACATCTATACTTCTAAATACCTTCAAGGATAGCGACTTCACCAGTTCCTTGGGTGGTTTACTCCAACGCTTGATGACCTTTAAGAAGTTTTTTCTGATATCTAAACTAAACCTCCCCTGGTACAACTGGAAGCCTTTTCCTCTTGTGTCACTTGCTACCGAGGAGAATAGGCTGACCCCCACCTGGCTGTAGCCTCCTTTCAGGTATTTGTAGAGTGATAAGATCCCTCTTCAGCCTCTTCTGCTCCAGGTTAAACAACCCCAGCTCCCTCAGCTGCTCCTCATCAGACTTGTGCTTCAGATTGTTTCCCAGTTTTACTCTTCTCTTCAGCACCTCATTGTTCTTGTAATGAGGGGCCCAAAACTGCACATGGGACTCCAGGTGTGGCCTCCCCACCGCTGAGTACAGAGGGACAATGAACTGCTCTGGTCCTGCTGGACACACTATTGCTGATGGAAGACCAGATGCTGATGGCCTCCTTGGATGCCTGGGCACACTGCTGATTAATCAGCTCTCTGTCTAACCTGGGGATAGAGAAGCTGAGCCACTAATAACTGATCTTTCAAAAAGATCAGTTAACCAAAGACGGAAACCTATATATGTTTTCTACATTGAAGTCTACAATTTAAGTCAAATCTGGCTAATCATGAACTAAATCTAGGCAAAATTCCTAAAATTATTTTGCCTTCCTGACTACTGGTAACTAATTTGAATGTGAACATTGCAGTCCTGACCTGGAGAAGTATAGATGAGCTACTGTATTGTACTTGTTCAAAGACCAGAGCAATTCCCAGATACAAGCTTTGTTTTGAGAAGGAAATAAAAAAAATAGTCTGAAGGCTGGGATAAAATAGGTGCTGCTACTGTATGCATTCTTGTCATAGCTTGGGAAACTCAGCTTCCAGAAAACAGATAAAGTTTTGTCAGTTTTAATAATGCTCATGCTATTGAAGCTATGCCCTCTGAAATATTTTATTGTGCTGCTGATCAGTTGTATTGAACACAGTAGTTTCTGTCTATCTAAATTAATCCACTTGCCTTAGCATTTAAAGCAGAATAGTTTAGGAATGCTCATAAAAGTACAGGTTTGTTATTGAGGCACTTACTGCTGTCTCATAAATTTTGTCTTAACTGGCTGTACTTTCTGAAATGTATTCTCTGCAATGATCTTGTAACTGCCACAATACAATTTTGGTTTAAGTTGATGCATCTTTTAAAAATGGCACTAATATGCCTCATGATATTGACAAAACTTCTTATTCCCCTGCATTCTACCATGCCCGCCATGCAAAGCCAGCTGTGGCCACAGAGCACTCTGATCAGTTTTGTTCATTCAATAAAAGACCATTAAATTGGATCTCTGAGAAGAGCAGGTTCCCCACGTCATGCACAAAGGCTGAATTTCTTTCCAGGATTTCTAGGGACACTGCATATCTTTGCTGGCTATATCCTGATCTACCTATCCAAAGGAGCCATGTGAGCTATTTGCAGGGTAGACAGTTTTTCTAATTATGTATTTCAGTTGATTGAAGTCAAAGTCCCAGTGGTTTGGTTTTTTTATGAAACTTTGTGCTTCAAGAGCTTCATAGCATATTCCATTAACTTGTTAAATGGTTTTGGTTTCTGGGATTTTCAAGATCTGCTTATTTAATATTTTAGCAATGGGGAAGAAAACCATCAAAGCCAAAGTATTAAATGTAAATAAACTTAAAAAAAGAAGCCCTGAACTTCTTGTATTAGAAGAAATTCTATTTAAAATTTTAAGATTTCATAAGAATGAAGTAGTCTTCCTAACACTGATAAAATATAAAATCCTGAATTTGGCATTTCAGGACTTTGTGTTCTCTCATCTTTTTGTGATACTAAAAAAAATTAAAAATTAGTGACACTGTTTCAACTATTCATAGGGTAAAATGTTTTACAGTTGATTTATTATATAAGTTTTCAAGTTAAATCAGAGAAACATGTACTGATGCTTTTAATATTAGGACTGAATTACTGCCTGATGAGAAACACTTCTTTTAATGGAAACCTCAGTGGAGCTTCAACAGTCAGCTTTCTTTATTTCATATGGGACTAGCTGTGACAAAGGTCTTTCCATAAAGGGTGATGTAATCTGACTGCAGTATTTTTTCCTTCAATCATGACCCTTTGATAATTATTTGTATCTTTCTACAATTTTCTAACAGAGCCGTATTTCATAAAAAATGGACATTTGGTGTTACGAATTTTTAGAAACATTTTCCTACTCTCTCCTTGAAATTTGAATATTTTGGCAAGCATGGCTTTGACAGTTGTGACAGTTCTGAGAATGGCATCTGTTGAAGAGGTGTACCACTGATTACAAAACAATTACTCCAATAACAGCAACAATGTGTAAAATCCATAGATTTAAGTAGATAACTGTTTATATTGACTTCTTTTGGCCTAATCTGTGCATGCGCTTGGAATATTTGCTAGTCTGTCACTCAAATTGTTGAAGACTACAAGAATCTCTTACTGCATATAAAAGGTCTATATCAAGATTAGAAATTGCTAATATGCTTCTTGTAATTTTCTCTCATTGTACAGTCAGAGATTTCTTGGTTTCCTGACTGTTAGAATTGCTAAATGTGTCTTAACCTTTCTGTCATAATGACCACTACAGCCTACTTGACCCAGCCACATTTCTCAACTACTAGTTATAAAAAAAGAAAAATGTCAGAGAATTTAAAATTAAAAAATAACTTAAAAAAAAAAACTGAAACCAAAATCAACAACCATAAAACCCCAAACTTATTATTTGAAAGGGATTTTTCACTGTTGGGTTCTTTTGATCAGTAAAATATCTGAAGCATTATGAAAGGCCTGGAAGCTTTTAGTTTTACAAATATCCTCATCTTTTTTAACAGTTGAACAATAAACTTTGCTAGGCATAGTAATTAATTAAAACTGTACAAAATAAAAATACTCTTATAAATTTTAGAAAGCAAACAAATCCTGAACTGTAATATTGTATCTGTTCGTAGGTTAGTTCTATTTGTTTTATATTATTTAGAACTGCTGGGCCTTTGCACAGGAAGCTGGCATTGAAAATTATTTTTGCTACACCTGTTGCTAAGTGTAGGAAACCTTCTCTAGACAAGTCTGGTGGGCTAATTAATGTAACAGCTTTTGACTCATTTGATAGATACTTTAAAAATTATCGGTATTATGTTACATAACCTATGAACCATTCTCTACTTTATCCTTATTTTTTTAGATTTTATATATTTAAGGAAATATGAAGGAATTAAATCAATATGGATTTATTTTCAGCTTACTAAGTGTCCCTTTTCTAGGCAATGAAGATAAAATACTTCTTTGTTTTAGGAGTTTATTATTTTACACTAATATCCTATAAAAATATGTGTGTATCTTTACCTTGAAAAAAAGACTTTTATACAAAGACCTTTGAAATAATCCCATTGAGATCAAGAATGGTGGGGATCCTAAAAGGTAAAGAACCACTCAGATGTACATGATTTTGGTTTACACTTAAAACCTATCATATTAGTTAACTGTATGTTTGCTCTTTCTTAATGTTCTCAAACATATAAGCATATTTTTTAGCTCAATACCTCTTGGGAATCAAAACTTAAATTCATGCATAGCAATTTCTTATTACATACACTGGACATGAACTTCAGAGTTATGTTCAGTGTTCTGTTCAGAGATCTTAAGCATATTTATTTCTATGCATTCATCATATACAGTTCATCTCACAACTGTGAACTCTTATGACATCAAACTAGCCCCTTCCTTCTTGTAAAGAAGCAAACTGATTTTCTGGGAAAGCTACTATTGCCCTAATTCTGTTACAATGCCATAAATAGGGATTCACACTAAGGCATCATTCCAAAATTCATCAGGCAGTCATTCAGGTTTGTGTAATAATGATTGTTTGAACATTCCTTACTCCGTAATAGTTGACAAAAGTGGAAAATGGTCCAGATAGGTGGAGGTGAGAAAGGCAGCCTGAGGAGGAATTGTATTTCTGGACCTTTTTGTATTTGTTGCTGGCTGCGTAAAGTGTGTGTTGCACTATCATTTTTAATGATAGTGAAAATACAGCCAAAACAAGCTTATCAATCAGCATTTACATTTTCTATCAACCAAAAAAATGGATGTCTAAAGAGTACACAAAATCTTGATTGATTTAAAAATTTGTGAACATTTTGGGACAAAATATTTTGTGTCAGGCAAAAATCTGTTCATTAGACTAGCTCCGTAAATAGAGATGAGCAGCAAGTTGAAAAGATAACCACTCAAACCATTTCTTCCCTGCCTCTAAATTCCCTAGAAAGTCAGAAACATGCTTGTATTGTACAGTATGATCTAGATCAAAGATCCTGAGGCAAACACCAAAAGGTTATCTCTGGAGCTGCAAGGTTCATAAGCTTGGAACAAAATAATTTAGCTGTTTTCCTTATGGGCCTGAACTCCTTTCCACATGTAAGCATGCACTGTGTAAGTAAATTGGGATCTGTTTTATGGTACTGAACTGCACTGCAGAAACATGAAGCATCATCAGAAAAGTTCCTTTAGAGGTGCTATGCATTTCTATAACTGGACATATTCATAACCTGCCTTGATAACACCAAGAAGCTGGCACTTCACCTCTGCCAGGTACCTCACCTGCTGAGCCACGCTGCCTCTTATGTCCAGCCCCATGGTATTTTACTTGTGCACCCCCTGTGAAGTTATGCAACAGTAACAAAGTCATCACTTCTGGTCTAAGCAGTTTACCCATCTCTGAAGTCTCTCTAAAGAAACATACAGTGTTTTGGGCACTAGAAAAATGATAGACTATCTGCCCAATTTTCTGTTCCTCCACCTAAGTCTGAATGTGCTCAGCTCCAGCAGGGGTAGGCACCAAGGCAGGTTTGTTTATATTTCTATTTCTCTATAACCAGCAGTTACACTGAAATCTTCATTGCAACTCAACTCAGACTTTCACATTGGTGTCATGTCATTTCACATGATTTTCTTGACAGCCTAGTTTCCTTTTATTAAGTCAACAACTTTGTGTTGTTTGACCAAACTGAGACACAGAAGTACATGAGGTTGTTTTCATTTGAATTATCTCCAATTTTTTGTTTGAATCAGTCCCAGTCATCTCAATTTACCACTTCAGCCTATATCTTTTTTCTCTCCTTCTCCATCCTTTTCCTGCTGCAGGCCTGGAAATGCAACCCATCTGTTATTTGCTATTATAGCATTGCAATTTGCAACTGTACCTAAACCTGGCTGATTTGTTGGTTGGTTTGTTTCTCCCTGATGCCAGCATTTAACATTTAATATTTGGGGCCATGAAAGAGCTGGAACTCAATCATTGCTACTTGCAGTGTTTAATGTTTGAATATTTCAACTAATCTAACAGGGAAAGTACCCAGTCTAATTTGTGTGCTTAATTACAGTATAAATAGAATTTTAATTGCCACAACCAGAAACATCATTCTTATTTTAACATCACAAGGTAACATCAACTAAAATCCCATGTAATGTTACACATACTGACCCACCATGTTGAAGTGAGGGGGAGAACGACCATCCTATAATGCATCGAACTCCGAATTTATTGATCGATCAGTCACTTTAAATAACAGTGTTAATTAACTTCATGCATATTCCAAAATACAGCTTTATGATAGGCTAACAGAGAAAACTCTAACCACTCCTTTTGTTTTACAATACCGTTGATTGTTTACATCAAAAAAAATCAGTGTTCTCACTGTGATACGAACGGTTCTCAAAACTTCCATAACTGTTCCCAGGGTGCCATCTTTTCCCAGAGAGGATGTTACCTTTGTTATGGGAAGACTGCCTGAGAACTTTATTGTTTATACAAGGATGCCTGAGAGAGACTAATTGTTTATAGAAGTCAGGCTGGAAGCTGCTTTGAAACTGC
Organism: Ammospiza caudacuta; assembly: GCF_027887145.1. NCBI lineage: Eukaryota > Metazoa > Chordata > Aves > Passeriformes > Passerellidae > Ammospiza > Ammospiza caudacuta. The sequence continues at coordinate 81,668,601 of NC_080593.1, forward strand.
TTCACAGCTACCTGTTACTTTTCTCTCAGCTGCATGGCTTCGTGGCCTTTTTCTTTAAGCCATGCTTGAACTAAACTCCCGACACCACCACAGTCTTAAAACAGCCCTAACAGCATTAACTATTGGGCATTTTTCAGACAAGAAATATAAGGAATTCCCTGGGCATCAGTTAACATTTAAAGGTTGCATCATTTCCCTGTGTATCTTAATCACTGCATAAACATATCATCTCCCTTGATTTCCAGAGGTTTTACTCTATCCAATTCAATTTTATGTTTTCTGGGAAATTTAGGGGAAGGTAGTTATCACCTCTAACCCCAACCTAAATAAGATCTTAGCCAGTTCAATCAGCAGGCAAAGATAATAAGATAATTTACCTTAAATTAGATTTTATTACTTCTAGTCTTCTATTCTGAAATTACTTCTAAATTATTGTGGCAGGGAAATAACTTAAATAATAGTATAAAACTACTTATTGAATCAGAAAAGAAAGTTGATCATGAAAGCAGGTGGCTACAGTTCAGCCTGAAATGTCCCCTACTACCACATATATTTTCTTGCTTGAAGGACAAATCACGTTCTTTTATTGTGTCTATTAGGCAAGTTGCAAATTTCTTGGTACCGTATTTCAAGATTTATTTTGTTGTAAATAACTGATAACATGACTTAACAGAGGAGTAAGAAGTCAAATTATTTTCTCACATCCTAAATAATATTACATTTGCCCCAAACAAAAATATTTTGTAAAATTTACTCTTTCCCTTATGTATCATGAACTATTTTTTTTTATTGTGAAAAAGTCAGTTCAATAATTTCATTGATAGGAGGGTATACAATGCAACAGTCAATAATTTAGTACTGTTTGAGATAAAAATATGTTTTCTGTTGCAATCATATAACTATCTTACATACTCCAATGTTAACCATATTAAATATGTTGTTTTGAATTTCAGCTTTAGTAATCTTTTTATTGACAGCTGTAATGCAAAGTTACTAAGGTAATAGAAGCATACAGAGTAATATCTTTTTATTCATTTTCTATATTATGATAAAACAAAAACTTAATTTATAACTGGATAAGATGCTCAAAGTCCACATGCCTTGTTCTTCAGTTTGCTACCCACCTGTTCTTCATCAATCTACAAGTTTAAATGGGACATATTTAAGCAATCTGGATTGGATTGTGCAGGAGAAATTTATTCATATCCATGAATATGCAAGTACATTTATGTTTTGTCTTGCAATTATTTCATTACTTCAGGGTCTTACTTCAGGTCATTTTTCTCAAGTTTTTCAACCAGGGATGTTTAAGGGTAGTTAGGTTCTTAATTGCCAGGGAAGACCTGTTAAATACTCATGTAAGATATATTAAATACAGCCTTTCTGAGTCTGGCATTTTTCAGCGTTGACTTCTTCTGCAGAGAAAGGTGAGCAGTCTGGGTCAGGTTAGGAGACACATCTAAACACAAGACTTCAAGGAAAGATGCTGTGTCACCTAAAGACAGAAATTCTGTACCCCTCTCTTCTATCATGCTCAAGATCACAGGGAAACTTATGAGATTTTCTTTTCTTCATTTTTAGAAAAACATCAGTGAAAGTTTGATTTTTCTTTTTCAATGTAATGGCTATGCAAGACTTGTGATCATACAAGCACTGTACATTTTCAGGAAAGAAAAGAACATTTTGGTTTTATAGTCTGTCTTTTACACTTGGAAATAGTGAGTTGTCCCTTACTGACATCTGCTTTTGATTATCACTCATCCCAATGCACAGACAACCTGTTGGAATTGTGCATTAATAATACAGCATGTAAAAAGAGATGTCACCAGGGTTTTCACAGATAATAAGCTTTTTAAAAAATATGCCTGATTTCTAATATAAAAATGAAAAGGTATTAATGACCTTGCTCCTAACCTAGAATAAAGTGAGACATTCATTTGCTGCAAATTGATACAGCTTCTTTGACTGTTTGGCACCAACCTGATTTACACATAAAAGGAGTCTAGCCCAGTGATGGTAAATGTATTTCCTGCACCTTTTTAGCTGTTTGTTCTTGTTTCAGCCCTAATCCTGAGTTTGGATGACACGAATAAGAAATTCAGAAATATGTGCACACATGAGTTGGAGAAGATTTGTTTACCTCGGCTTCCAGATTCCCTCTTCTCCCATGGGGGAATTATAGCTCCCACTGAATGTTAACTCCCACTAAAGTCCTTGAAAATAAGGGCAGGATATGTCTCAGACTTTAGCTTGCAAGTTAATGGCAGGGTTGGTTGCTGGCAAAGGAATAATAACATAGCTAATTCTCAAGACATACATTCTGTATTAGTTCAAATACTGCTGTCTACCGACATACTAAAAATTTTCTTGCTCACCATATATGCAGGCAGAAGTCTGAAGCCTGTGTATATTTTTGTAATAGGCAAATACCAAGTATCTAGCTCCGTGTGAGAGGATCTGTGTACCTATATTATAAAGGAAGTATAATTTATTATAGTAACAGTGTTACTCTTTGTTTGTTATCACAAAAAGAGCTGATTCATGTTTCTTGAAACATTTCCCTATATTTATGAAGCTCTCTACAATGCAGCTAACTAACACCAGCGAGCTCTTAGTAGCAAGGGCAGTGGCCTGGCCAGCAATTGGTGTTGCTGTGAGAATGGCCCATGGCCTCATATCAATGCCTGGGAAAGTCATTGAGAAAATTATTTTGGCAGGTATTGAATATTACCCGGAAGGCAACACAGTCGTTGGTCACATTCAGGACATGAGAGGAAAGTCCTGCTTATCAAACCTGATTTCCTTTTACAACACAGTAACTCACCTAGTTGATCAGGGGAAGACAGTTGATAATCTTTTGGGATTTCAGTAAAGTTTCTGGTACTGTCTCACAACAGATCCTTCTGGACAAAAAGCCCAGTATTCAGTTGCATAAACACATCATGCAATGGGTGAGCAACTGGCTCACAGGTCAGGCACAAAGGGTTACAGTGAATGGGGTGACCGACATCAGACTGGGAATCTGGGGTTCCATAGCCCCCCCTCCTTGGCCCCGTGCTCTTCAACATCTCCATAAATGACTTGGATGCAGGGCTGGGAGGGATATTAAGCAAGTTCATAGATGACACAAAACTGGGAGGAGCTTTTGACTCCCTCGAAGGCAGAGAGGCCCTACAGAGAGACCTCAACAAATGAGAGGGCTGGGCAGTCAGCAGCCACATGAAGCTCACCAACAGAAGGCGTCAGATCCTGCAACTGGGATGGGGTGCTCCTGGATGAATAGACACACTGGGGAATGAGAAGCTGGAAAGCAGTGCCACACAGAAAGGGACCTGGGAGTCCTGGTCAACAGAAAGGAACATGAGCCAGCAGTGCCCTGGCAGCTGGAGGCAATTTTGAGCTCCACTGATGCCTTGGACTGGGTAGCCAGAAGAGAGGCTAGGCAGAGTTAGAGAATAAAGTGGGTGTTTATTAAATGTTTTCAATAGATATACCTTGGGCAGTGCAAAAACCTCACAGAGGCTACAACCAACATGGACAATGGTCACGAGTTTTTCAGACTTATATAAGTTTTCAAACATATTTAAGTTGCGTCTATTTGCATATCAGAGGTTAATTTTCCTATTACAGCTTCAGGTAATGAAGTCATATACCCCTCGTTTGCTTCCTCTCCCTGATTCACTTTTGTTTATATTTTAGGGGGCCTGAAGCTGAGAATATCCTTGGTTCTCAGGCTTACAAGGATTATTTTGTCTGAACAAAATGTGAAGAGAATTTACTAACACTCTATATGGAGATAAGAGTTATACACTCATGCAGTACAGGATCTGAAAAATATAAAAACTAAAACTTTAGGCATCTTCACAATATAAGAAGAGGTAATAAGTTATTAGAGAGCATCCAAAGGATGGCAGCAAAGATGGTGAAGAGCCTTGAGAGAAAGCTGTATGAGGAACAGCTGAGGTCACTTGGCCTGTTCAGCCTAGAGGAGAGACTAAGGGGAGATCTCATTGCAATTACAGCTTCCTCCTGAGGGGAAGAGGAGGCACAAGCACTGATCTCTCCTCAGTGGTTACCAGTGATAGGACCTGAGGGAAAAAGGTTTAGGTTGAATATTAGAAAAACTTCCTCACCCCAAAACCTTTGGACAATACTCTTGGGCATATGATGCAATTCTTGGGGTGTTCTGTGCAGGCTGAGGACTTGGATGCGATGATCTTTGTGGGTCCTTTCCAATTCAGCATGTTCTGTAATTCTGTGATGACCTAGAACTTCCATGATGGTTGTGGTCTCCAGATTGAAGCCTTTTCTGCTTGGTGAAATTCACTTAATTCTAAATTGCAGTGTAACAGTGAAAGAGATGAAATATGGGTTAAGTGACCCAGCAATGTATTAACTGTTTTACTGCTTTCAGTCAAAGTATTTACTAAAATGTTTGTTGGAACTGAATTAGGGTGCAGGAGGAGATTAAATTAATTTGGATCATTTTGAGTGTTAAAGGTTGTCAATGAAATTGAAAATTAATAGTAGATATTGTCATGTCAGCAATTAGAAAGATTAGAAAGTTTTGTTACATCTCTAGACTGTCTGGCAAATTGCATTTATAGGTCATAGGATATCATTTGTCATGCTTACTGGATGCCAAAATGGATTTAGCAGGAATACTGATTTTGTGTTTTGACATTTGTTTTAGAAGAGGGAAAGGGAAGAGGTCACTTGTTTGATGTTATTTATTTGCAGCCACCCAAACAGACTGATCAAAATTGGCTCTGTTGCAGAGTAACTTTCACTGCTGTCTCTCTGTGACAAGACCCAGAGCTGACCTGAGTGTCAGATGGGTAAGAGTAGACTTTTATATTTAGACCAAAACCTGTAAAATCAATTTGTATTTCAACATGAGGTAAACCTCCTGAAGTTTTGCAAATAGACTAAACAGAATGAATTGGAACATGAGTAAGGCCAGTTCTTTTCTTTCAAGCTTGCTCTTAGTTAAGAACATCTACAATTTTTTTTTTTTAGTTTTGGGTTACTGCAAACTCTTTAAAGCCTTCTTTAAGTCTCCAGATAATAATAGATCACCTTTATAATTTGGATTTGTTTCTACTGTCTGCTTCTCTCAGCCATCCCTGTTGCCCTCCAGATGCAGCGCTTGATGAACACTCAATCTTGGGCTCCCTTACCCTGCACCTAGGGAAGTATATTTTATCTCTTGTGTGAACATGTTCATTTGCAGCAGGAGGTACAGTCTCCCAGGATGATCCATTTCCCACACTTTTAGCTATCAGTTTTCTCCTGCCTGTGGTTAAATACACCTTGAATTTTACTGTAATTTAGGAACCTGCATTCTCTCTATAGGAAATTATTTTTGTAGATAAAAGACCCCCTTGACCAAAAATTAGACTCCTACAAAAAACCTTTGGCTTTCAAAATAAGACATAGCATTGTTTGAGGTTTATTTTTTTGTAAACGTCAATAAATGTTAGTCATAATTTTTAGTTTCCTGTAAAAATTGCGCATCCTTATATTAGTTTTCCTATAATTATTGGATTAAAATTCCAATTTCAATAAGATAAAAAATAAGGACCACTTCCTCCATATGCACAAAATGAGGTCAGGTGGTAAGGAATAACCTCTCGGTCTTGGCCATGCCACTTCTGGCCACTGCAAAAATTAACTCTGTCTTGGCTGGAACCAGGACATACACTAGGATAATGTAGCCTATAGTGGTATATTGTCTTGTTGGAGGATTTTTTACATTTAAATAGCTAATCTGTGTTTGTATGTACTAACCATAACTTTTTGAAGCATGTTGCTATCTTTGCCTAGTTGTGCTTAATAGCACTTCCAGTGAAACACTCCTTCAGAAGCAGGTTATTGTCACCAAACATAAAACAATTCACACTATTGGAGGCAGGAAGGTATTTTTATGATTGCTTTGTATTGGATTCTATGGAACATATGGCTCTTAAATAAGGCAGGAAAAGTCACAGAAGGTGGATTAACATCTATTTGTTTTTACAAAGAAATCAATGTACATTTGAATTAATTGATGTTTAGGCAGGCAGATGAGGAAATATTAAGTTAAAAATCAGTAGGAAGCCATTCATGCACAATGGTAAAAATTGATTCAGTTTTCTCTGTAATAACTCATCAGGATTTTGAAGCTAAGAGCTGAACACTTGGTACTGATTTTGATCAGACAAGTTTGAGAACAGTTATTCCTTTCTTATTCTAAATCAGTTTTTGAAAGATTTCATAAACCTGAAAAGCCATTCTTTGTCTAGTGAAAAACATCAATCTTCTACATACTGTTAAGTTTCTTATAGTCTTACCCTGCAACAAAAATGAAGGCAGCTTGCACCTGCAGATGTGAATGTGGACACTCCATTAGATAAACTAATGGTCCCATTTACTAAGTACATTTCATTACAGTAAAAATCCATTCTCAACAGACTGGGGGTTAAATTAGTCATGAGCTGCTATGAGTCACAGGGTAGGTTAAAACACAATACATTCTATATAGGAAGCTAATTTCTAGCTCTATGGTGTTTTTTGTCCCTCTTTAAAGTGCAAACCCTTCAGTCATAATGACACAGTTCTTAGTTGTTTGCTGTTACACAGAAACTTAGCTCTTTCAGTTTGTTAGATGCACCTTATTCTGTAGATAGGGCTTAACCTTTTTCAGTACCCAGGAAATTCCTCTGACCGCCCTGGAGGACTCAGAACCTTGACAGGGGGTTCGGAGACCTTGGCACGGAGTCAAAGATACCTGTGCCTTTGATTTTAACCCATGGAAACAATTACCAACTTTGTGCTAGGAGTTGCAAGCCACAAGGGTTTGAATAGAATGATAGTGAATTTATCACTGGGTGAAAATGTAGAATTTTGGGGTTTTTAGAATGGGGGTTCAGGAGGCAAGATGGAGGAATCTTGGCGTGTTCTGTCCTTCTTCTTCTTCTTCTTCTTCTTCTTCTTCTTCTTCTTCTTCTTCTTCTTCTTTTTCTTCTTCTTAGACACCATCTTCTGCTGTGATGGTAGCACTTTTGGTTTGGTTTAGTGTAGAGACAAACTGCCTAACATAGGCAATAGGTATTGGAAAATTATTGTAAATAAAGTACACATAGTTTTTAGTATAAAAGATAACACCGCCCTGAGGGTGATCAGTGTGCCTCAACACGACCTGCTGAACAGATCTGCGGCAGGTTGGAGAAAGAATGTTATAGAAAACATTAAATAAACAACCTTGAGAACAAGAGCCAAGGAATTCTGTCTTCTTCTTCAGTCTTGGGGCTGGGAAAAAGAGACTTTCTAACACCTCAGGGTCATCTCAATGCCAGAGACCTTGTCAAATCTTGACCTGTGAGCGGGCATCCAGTGGGTGTTAATGTCACCGTGATTCACCCAGGCAAGAAACATTTTTGCTGATACTGTGGTCCTTCTGCTTCCCCCATTTCCTTCTGTGGAAAGGGAGGAAGGAGAAAAGTCTTGCCATCATATGGAACTACTCAGAAATCCAAGCCCTCTGGAGTACTTAAAAACAGTGGTACCCTCTCTGAAGTTGGGTAATGGAACTGAAATCATCCCTCAGAGTGTCCTCTGCAGCTCCATCCTCACAAGAATATCCCTTTCTGTGGCATAGAATTATATGTACAGAACCTGCAAAACTTTGTTATGCCATGCCAAAAGCTTTGATGTGGATATTGTACATCTATTACCTGACACTTCCAATAAGGAAATTAGCATTTAGGACTGTTTTTAGTATGTCAATCAAATAAACCTGTGCTTTCAAATTACTGGCCATTGTTATTTATAACTTGCACAGGGATTGTATCCACAGGTACCTGTCAGAATCTCATTTTCTTGGCCATTGTACAGACCTACCATAGGAGAAAAGCCCTCCTAGAATGAGTGAGTACAAAATGTGAAAACACAGCATGGGCTGGCAAAAATGAGGCAGCAGCAAAAAGAAGCAAATTGCTGTGCCATTACTGAAGGCTCCACTTATTCTGCTTAGATGTTGTCAGTCTGCAGCACATTGTGTCCTTGCTTTGTGCTACTACACAGAGAAATTTGTAAGTACAAATATCACTCCTGCTCTTAATGGACACAAGATTGCGAAACCCTTTGGAAGAGGATTAAACCTTTAGTTTTAGCATAAACATAACAGGAAAATAAGTTCGCTTCTGTGGGGCAGGGAGAGTATTTTTTGTTTGCTTCTCTTTGGAGCATTTTTTCATTTATGAAATATTAAGAATTCTACATAAGATGCAGATATTGTTCTTAAAAGTCTTAAAGAGATCTAAATTTATCTATGAGATAATTACATCCACACCACTAAGGAAACTCTGCAGAGACACCAAGGGCGCTACACCTACATATATTCCTCAAAAACAATCAACCCACTTCTAAAAACCACTTCTAAGATCTCCCTATGACCAAAATACTTGTTTTTTGCCCCCTGAGAGCCCCTTATGGGAAGCTTTTCTTCTTTCAAGTACAGCTTCAATTTCATAGGTATTAAGTTTTCACTGTATTGATAACAAGCAGAGGTGTTTTAACCAAGCATTGCTCGACCAAGGTCAGTCCTGATCACTTCTTTTGATCAGTCTCTTGTGTGGGGAGTGACCATGACTAAATATGTCTGTGATCTCAGCCCAGTTACCACTGAAATATATCCTTTTCACAGGAAGTAAACCCAATAATGGTATAATCACTCCTCCAGGTAACTGCCTTACCGAAGTAAAGTTCTGAATGAAGTTTTCAGGTGGTACTTTGTCATTCTGAGTGTTTTGATAACTTAGATCTGTCTTGTATCCCACAAATAACTTTTTACACACAGCCTTATTAAAGCATTTCAGTTGGAAACATAATTAAGTGCCAGCTAACATAATTAAGTACCAGCTCCCAATATTTTCTGTCTATAAAAATGCTTCTTCCATAAGAATGTTATTGCTACCTATTTAAACAGATGAAATATTTTTTTCTCTACACTTTGTAATATGGATAAAACATTGATATATGTGCTTGAACCCTGGCAAAAACTTAAACACAAGGAGATTTACAGTGTCATCCCAAAAACATCTGATGTCAACTGATGTCAAATGGTTACAGGCATTAGTCTTAAATCATTAAATAGGTACAGTTATAATGCAATTAGTACATCATCTTATTTTTGTAAGTATATTAAATTGTAGTCTACTAGGTAATCTCTGCTCTTTAGAATAATTCAACTTAGTCCTAAAACTAGCTGTGCCAGATTAATCATCAAACTATACTTTCAGTTCTGAGAAGTCAGAAAATAGACATTTTCTGCTTCTTTTATGTTCATTATGAATTTATTTCTATAAATAAAACAATCTATTTCAAAATATTTTTATAAAACTTTAAGAGCACATTTTGAAGATAAATCTTCTAGGAGCCTTATCTGGTTACTTACCAGCCTAATCTTATGATTAAAGATCTGTTTTCAAAATCCTTTTCAGATTCCGTACACCGCGGGTTTAATGATGTTTAAATTTGTTTCAGTTCTTCTGAATTAGGAGAATCACTGTTTTGACTTAAGATTTAAGATTAATTCAACTCAAATATGGTTAGTATAATTAACATGAAATAAACTAAAGAAAATAAACAAGTAGGGTTTGTTTTTTCTTTTTTTCCCTAGATAAGTTCTCCCAAAGTTTTAGGAGCTTTCTCATTACTTGATTGACCCAAATATCCTAACCCTTACATATATTCATATTAAAAAAATGCACATTGGATTGGCTGGTGTATCTCAGTTTGGACCACAAAACACAATTTTATAAACCTTTAGGACATATGGAACATTTGAAAAACAATTTTAAAAGCTGAACAACAGGGAACCAATACTGGGGATCAAGAGATTTTACAACAGAGTTATCTACTTGCCTTTTGCATTCTAATTGATAATTAAACATCTCTTAGGTGAAGGAATGAAACCAGTCAGCTTAAGAGTGGTTGGAATCCTGTTATGTAGCATTTTAGTTAAAAATATTTTCACAATAGCCAAATAGAATCAGCTGACTTTATGGAGACTATTGCTCTTCCTGAAACTCTGTCATGTGACAAATCTCAAAGGAAAAAATATGATATTCAAGTTGCATTAGTTAAAATCTAGTACTTTTCTGGTTTTCCAGTTTTATAAAAAGAGACACAATTTTTAAGGCCTCCAATCAGTAAATCAGAATATTTTTAAATCAATTGATTTAAAAAAATATTTTAAAAAATGACTGACAAGTAGGCCCCACAGAGCTGCTTTCTCACTCCCCACCAACATGATGGGAGAGAGAACTGGAAGAGTAAAAGTGAGAAAACTTGTGGGATGAGATTAAGACAGTTCAATATGGAAAGCAAAAGTCATGCACACAAGCAAACCAAAACAAGTATTTTATTCACCACTTCCCATGAGCAGGCAGTTGCTTAGAATTGATCCTCTTTAAAGGTAATTACCTTGTAGCGTTCTTTTAAAAGACAAGGATTTTTAGCTGTTTACTTTAATAATTGCAGCTTTGCTCCTTATGGAAACACAACATTTTATAAAAACAAAGCAAATAAAATGAAATTTCTTTATACTTGAATGGATTTATTTAAATTTATTTTTCTTTTTCTTTGAAATCAGAGCACATAAAGGCTACAGCAAAATGACAGTGCACTAGTGCAACCTGATAAGCCACTTTGTTGATGTTCATTTCAGTGAAGTTCATCCCTGTGCCGGCATCGCTGCGAGCGCTGTGGAGGTACGGACTGAATGTTCAGGAGCTGCCCTTTTGAGGTTTCCCTGGAGCTGGGATGCATTCCTTCTGACTAAGTGCCAACCATGTGAGCTCTGGCATTATTCAGCAGGGCTATTTGTGGCTAGATTAGTATGTGCACAGCACTTTGAGAGAGCTTCTGTGAAGTTCTAGGGTCTACCACTACAGCAGTAAAAGAGTAATCTCCTCTCCCCTTTAGCATTAATAATTTCTTCTTGATAAGAAGCTTGCTACTGCTGACACACTAATTAAAGTCCATTGTTAATGTCTACTTGGTACTTATGTATTTGTACATAAATAATCAACCAAGGTTTCCTTTTAAAGGTTTCTTAGAAATGTTGCCTATAGCTTACTAACACATGCATAGAGACAGAAACTGCTCTAAAGTAGCAACAAAATCCTTCCTGCTGGCATACTGCAAGGGAATAATCAGAACAAAAATCAAGGAAATAAATTATTTTGCTCTGGAGCAAACTTGACATTGGTTTTTTTTCTCTGTTAAAATAAAGAAAATAAAGTTCCATGAGTATCTGTTGTGATGATGGTATTTGAGATTGTTTTGGAATATAATTTGTAACATTTTTTGTATTTTCATCTTTATTGTTTCTTCAGTTTGCAAAGAACTTATCTCTGAAATTAAAGAGGGGACATGTGGAGAAGAGTTTGCACATGCCAGTTGAATTAAAAAGGCTTTGTCAGCTCCATAAAAATGTTTGATACATGAATTAAACTGTATTTAATTAATTCATTTGGAGAGTGCCCTGAAGTGGAAGCACAATATCAGTCTTAAATTAAAGTACTATTAAAAGAGATTAAATCTCTATTATATGGCTTGTGACTATTTATAATACATATTTTCAAGCTTTATTCATAGTCAAAAGAAAATTTATATCTTAAGTATTTTAAGCATAACTGGAACTTCTCTTTTATTTTGTAAGAGGACACCAAGTTACACTATCTCTAATTCCACAGTTTAATTTATTCTAAAATTATGAAACTTCAGTTTTCTATGTAAAGAAGAATGTCCTTGTCTTAGCATGCCATTACATTCTTATATTGTCAGCCTGATATAAGCCCACTCCTTCAGTAAATGCTGATCCTGCTTCCCTATAGAAGCCTAATTTAAAAGGTAGACCATCAGTTCTGCATTTTTACACCTTGGAAATAATATATTATGTAATTTTTCATCATGATTAGTAGTCTTTTTGTACCAGTGATTTAAAAAAAAAAAAGGAGTAAACTTAGATTATATATATATATATATATCTAAGTAAGTGTTAAAAAAAAGTTTTTGAACCTGAGTAACTGTTGAAAAAGTTTCTTCACTAAGTGTCACAAATGACATATTTTGAAATCTTTGTATACCCACAACTAATGAATAAACTTTGTTATTCATGTAAGTTTGCAAGCACTTTTAAAAAACTTCTTGTTCACCTGTTTTCTTTTATATTTCTTTTTCTTTGATTAATTCCTGCCATGGCTGAATTGCTCTCCTATATTTTGCATTAGGCATTATGGAAGATGTAGAAGCAATCATTACATTGAAAATAAGAAGTGGCTAAATTCAAGTAAATTTCTATGAGACAATATTCACCTTTATGAACTAATACTACTTCATTCTCCACAGAATTCTTGCTAGTGAAGGTAATTTTTTCTTATTCATCTTCCTTTTTTGTTTCATGGACTTATTCTTTTCCTTTCAACTCTTCTTTTTATGGATAATTGGTCAGTCATTTTATGCAATTTGTGCGAAACCATGCAAAAATATAACATCAAACAGCAATGTAAAATTCTATCAGGGAATGAAAAAAAGCTATCAAGAAGTAATCTGCAACAAAATATCTGGTTTGGGAAACAAACTTGAAAATAAGAATCTACTTAAATTATTATGTAGGCTTGCTCACATAATTTAGCCCTACAGAACAGCAGAAAAATACCAGTAACCTGAGAAATCTGAGGTTGGATCAGTTCATAATTTGGGTTTTTTTGCATATCTTGAAGGTCAAAGTACTCAATATTTTAGAAAGGTACAAAACAATTAGAAATCCATGAAAATACTTAGACTTTAATGATGCTAAGTTCCATAAGAACATCGTTCTTTGGATTGCAGCAAGCTGTCATGCCAGCTGACTCTCACAGTCTCATTAGCAGTGTTTTGGTTTCAATTCCCAACAACATTTATTTACTTGTTCTTTATACACCAAAGATATGTCTCCCCCTGTAAGAGTGTTACTCATACCTCTTTTTTTCTCATCCCTAACATAAAACAAATATAAAAAGGGTTTGCTCTTTTCTTAACTTCCCTGGAGAGCTTGTTTTACAGAATGTCCCATATCACATTACTGAAAAATATCAGAGAAGACTAAAGATGTTCAACACAAATGCAATTTCCATGGTAAAATTGTAAGGTTACAATGAAGCCTGTTTGTTCACTGGAAATTTCTGTGTGCTCATCTTGCGCTCTTTTTTCCTGCTTCCTTTGCCCTTTGGTTTGTGTCACATTGTAGGTAGCTCAATGCATATTCTCGAATTTTTTCCTTCCAGAAATTGTTAATATCTGTCTGCCCTTGTTGCTTATCCCCCCTTGATTTGGGTGACGTCATGAAGCACCATCTGTTGCCATGGCAGCGATCAGCGGCGTGTGGCGTGATCTGTGATGATTACAGGTCTGCACTGCTCCACCGTTTCTCCAGTCAGTTCACACAGATAGCTTTTGTTTTCCTGAATATTTCAAGTTGTGTTATTAACGTGCTTAACCACTTTCGTGCCTATATAAGTGCCTATCACCGTAGAAAATACATTTCCCCAAGGGGTTTCCGTGGACCTTTCTGTGTTCGTGCAGCCACACTTCTTCAACTGGCATTTATGCCTTTGAGTGGCAGTACCTTACATGTGTGGAGAAGAGCATATGGAAGGGCTGAATTCTGGTCTGCAATAGCACTTTATGCTTCTTGCCTGACCTAGAGGCAAGCAGGCCCAGAATGGGGCAAGTTGTGAGTAGTTATTGAATGAGGAGGAGATTGCTGTACGGGGGGTTTTCCCTTAACAATAGTGTCACAGAAATCCTCCTCTTTTTGATTTCATTTCTATTTTTAGAACAAAGATTGTGAAGTGATTTACAACCCAGATCCATATTCTGAAAAAGTAGAATTTCCTGATGATACATCTGCCTATGGAAGAACTATGATTCAGCTATTAGAAACAGTCCCAGCTCAGCCATTCTGTGAAATGCAGCAAATATTTCATTTTAATTTCTTTAGTTACATTTTGCAATTGGAGGAAAGGTGGACAGAAAATCTCATTCTGCTTAATTTTGGGGCCATCAATGTCTCATACTAGGAATGTTCTGGAGTGACTTTTTGATGCTTTTATCCCCAATCATCTGTTCTGTTTATGCTGAATATTAAATTCTGCACCTTTTAGACTGGTTCTGAGTGAAGAGTGAAGGGCAGAGAAGAAGCACAGAGTTTGTTATCAGAAACTGTACTTGCTCCTCTGCATCCTCCTGGACTGTATTGTCTGTGGAATGAAGAGAGAGGTCTCCTTTGCTTTTAGTTATTTTTTTGCTAGCTGAGGCAGTGAAGATCCCTAGACTGTGGTTTTTCTTTTTCTTGGAACTGTTTGAACCTGCTCTGGACTGAAAACCCAGAACAGCACCAGGAGCTCACGCCTGTGGCCCACGAGGGAATGGGACACTGCATTTCTACATGTAGCTGTGAGTTCCTAAGGCACAATTTATTAACATGAGAAAGCTTAGCTAGCATCTTACTGTATTTTTGCATTGGACTACAAAATTCTTATGTCAAATTGTTCCCAAATGCTTTCCAAGCACATTAAAAAATGCAAACATGTTCTGCTTGAGAAACATTTACCTAAATCTCCCTCTTCAAACTTTATGAAGATCTTACTGTATGTAATATCTTTAGGGAATTTAGGGGGAAAAATATTAGGAATAATCTATCAATTCCTTATCAACGATTTAGCCCATAGTTTAATCTTCCTTTCCATCCTCAAACCAGAAGAAATCTTCATGAAAACTGTTGGACAAAACCTGAAGTGGTGAGAAACAAGACAAGTGAGAAGAGTTCTGCTGCACCGTGCAGATGAGCCACAGTCCTGTGACTGGGAAACTGTCATGGCAAGGACTGTTCATGGCTTTTTGACTTTCAGAATCATGGGACTCTCAAATTATGTTTAGTTTAACAAATCATGTGGTGAGAAAGAATAGGTGCTTACAGCAAAAGAGTTGGTGTGCTCCTGGAGCATGCTCCTATTTTTGTTGCAAGAGAAATATTGCAAAAAATGAGAGCTTGCTCACTTGACACTAAAGCAGAGCAAACAGGGACAACGTGATCTACTTCAGAAATGTTTTTCACATCTGAATTGCAGCTTGACTCTGAACTGGAGGCTCCCCAGGGATGTTACTGCACTTGTTGCCAGTACCCTTCTTTAAAGAAAAGCCAGTTTATTTGTTGTTCTTAATTTTTTTTTAATGTTTTGCGCTCATATTCTTTGGATAATACCTGAACAGCCTTTGAACTGTGCTCCATCATGTCGCAGACATCTTTTGTGAGAAATCTTTTCTTGGTATTTTTCTCCCTTCTGAGAAGCTGGGGTCTCAGAGACAAAATGTAAACAATGGTTATCTGCTGCTGTGGAATGCAACAGGTGCATCTGTGACTGGCCCGTCTTGAATGTTTATGATTAATGGCCAATCAAGGACCGAGCTATCTCGGACAGAGTCGGAGAGAGCTGCCTTTTGTTATCATTCATTTCTTTCTATTCTTAGCTTAGCTAGCTTCTGAGGAAACCTTTCCTTCTTTTCTTTTTAGTATAGTTATACTGTAATATATATATATATATATATATATCATAAAATAATAAATCAAGCCTTCTGAACATGGAGTCAACATTCTTGTCTCTCCGTTCCCCTGAAAACCCTTATGACCACTGTCACACCATCATATATTTTTCTTCCATATTTATATTACAGGCTACCTAGGAAACTTCAAATATTTCAGAGATTTTCTTTGTTTCCAAAAACAAAGTTTAGATATATTTGAAAAAAATGTATTTAAATAATATTTTTAATGCTGTGTAAACATTTTTAGCATAGTATCTTGAAATACTAACTAAAGAAAATGCTTTGCATTTTTTTCTTTGCTCTCAAAATTAAAGCCTTAGGGAAAGAAACCTTCCTTTTTTAAAAAGCAACTCAGCCCAACAGTTCCTCTATATGTTCTTTTCCCTTCAAAGAAACCAAAGAAGAGGACGTAAATATGTAATGAAATTTGGACAAGTTTGTATTACTGTTTTAAAAATCAGTGGCAAGAGGAAGAAATTTTTCTCTCCTTTGCTGGAACCAAAAATACTCTTTGATAAGCCGGAACAATTTTTTATACCTTTATATTTTTGTGCAAATACTTTACTTTGAGATCATTGTACATTTTCAATTCTATAGTGGAAAAGCATCTATCTATCTATCTATCTATCTATCTATCTATCTATCTCTATATCTATATCTATATCTATATCTATATCTATATCTATATCTATATATCTATATCTATATCTACATATATCAGTAATTCCTAAATTAACCACTGGCTTTCATTTTCTTCTCCTGTCTTTTACTCCTTGACTGCAAAGAGATAACTGCTACAAAAATTAGAAATTTCCAAATGATTTTGTAATATAGAAAGTATTATACATATACATATATATTACATTAATTTTTCAATTTTCTTTTTTTATTTTATTCTTCTTTGATAGGAAGGTGGACTGGCTTGCTTATTTCCACTAATTCCTTACACTTCAGGGCGTGGACAAATGTTGTCATCTCCTGGAGGAGGGCAGGCAAAGACCTTCAGTCATTCACTTCCGTCTTCTCTGTCTGTTGCTTTTCTAAGGCTAGAAATTAGGAAGGAAGACTGAAGAATATCCTTACATATTCTATGGTGAATTGTCCTCTTTATTCTAAATTTCCTTTTCTCCTGAGTCTTGACAGCATATCAATGTGAATCATGTGCTTGCATATAGAAAGAACAGCAGCTTTTGTGGATGAGTGCTAGTCATGAATTCATTTGGGATTTTGACATAAAATTGTAACTAGTCATGTATCTAAGAATGTTGATGCCCTAATACGACAATTAATTATGCAATAGAATGAAATCATAGAGCCATCACTGATTATTCTCGTGTCTGACATTTGATCAAAGAAATGAGACTATACCAAAACCCATATATGGATGTAAATTAGCCTGGTTCCCTTCACTGAAGACATATTTTTGGATTGTGTTTCTCCTTGTAATTTCCAGCACGTGTCCTGTGGATGCAAAGCAGTTAGTGTTAACAAATCAGTTATCAGTTAGCTAGCTTTGTTGGTTAAACATTTGTTGGTTGGACCTCTGCAGGTCTCACTAGCCAAAAGACATTTGCATGCAATGGTCTGTCAGTCAGCACAGTCCATCAAAGGAGTGAATTATTTGTAAAAGAATGCCCTGCATGAAGCCTCAGTATCTGAAAGCCTTTGATGTCTGTTGTTATTTACCACATCCTGTTTATCTGACCCAGTTTTGAAGAAGAATGTGTTGTGTAACCTAAAGGTATTCAAGTTCTGTCACTGCTCCATGCAGTGGAGCTAGCCCTGGCAGAGCCTGGATCTGCTGTCCTGGGCTCTCTCCCTCAGGTACAGGAATAAATTGCTTTTCTGATTTGACTGCATGTCAAATTCCACTTACTTCTGCAACAGACCATTACACTTAGGAACCAAGAGTAGTTAGTTCAAAATACTTATTGTCTGAGCATAAGTTGATATTAAGTTAAGAGGAGCTTCCGAGGACGGGGTAATATCTCTTTACTTAGGTCACTGATGTGAGGAGGGGGTAATAGTGCACAAAGAGTACAGAAATTTGGAAAAAAATAAAATGCCTGGCTTTCCAGATGGGCCTCAGGGATTAAAGGGACTGAGTGTGTCTGGATTAATTTCTGATTAGAATCAATTCAGTACTGTTAGTCATGTTCAACAATAATTTTCACGAGCACAGATTCACAAATAGCACAGTTTACCAATCCAATTCATGAGCCTGGCTGAGTTCTGTAAGAATTTCACAATCCAAATTCAGTAAAAATACACTTCATTGAAACAACAGGGCAACAGGTTCAGAACTGCCAGCGGCAAATTCACTAATTAGTGACTGTTAATATGTGCCACTACAGAAGGTATAGTAACAGAGATAATTAATACTATATATTACATATACACAGTCTGTCTACTGATCTCAAGAAAACAGAGGTGCTTCCCCTTTTTCTTTTCTCTTCTCTTCTCTTCTCTTCTCTTCTCTTCTCTTCTCTTCTCTTCTCTTCTCTTCTCTTCTCTTTTTTTTTTTTTCTGGAACTCACTTTCTTTTAATCCTGTAATTTTTGGCCCTTCCCAAAGGAGTGGAACAATTGTGTGTCTTGTAATTAGAGGTTTGGAAACTGTGGTCATACATGCAAGGCATATTCTCTTTCTCTTCATCTCCATTCTTATGGGTAAGGAAGTTAACAAAGAAATGGGGATCATGAGGGCCTTGATTACTTTTGGTCAGATTTTACAGTTGATTCAAAAGATAAATTAAAGGCTTAGTTCTGCCTCTACCTGTTTTGGTGGCAGTAAAGACTGTCTGATCCCAGAGGGTCTTTGAGCTTATCTTTATCTCCTTAATAGACCAGATTTACAGCAAGGCTTGGTATGCACAGTAAAGGGGGACCAAGAGCAATGGATTTTGTCTCTAGCTGAAACAACATCAGGCCAGTCCTTTGTTTCATTGCAAACATTTTTCAATCATTAGGTCCTGCTTGAGGCAGGTACAGGATGAGAGACCCAGTTCATGTTTTTCTCAAACAGCCTCATCAATTCTTCTCTGACTTAAACTTCAAACTTCAGGCTCTGACTGTAGCAAGTCTGACCATTTGCCACAGATAAATACCTGATGATGATCACGAAGCTGTACTGGTACAAGTGTGCACAAAAGAGCAGAGAAGGCATTCATTAGTTTGTGCTCTTTTTCTCCATTCTGTTTAATATCCTTTCAAGAAATTGATCCTGCACTGGGATAGGAGCATTTGGGAAATTTTCCATGTGTGATGTGGTGGTGATTAGCTGGAGTTCTCATTGAGGATCAAATTATTGACCCTATTATCATAATTAATAAGTAAACAATAATAAATATTTTGCAGTTTAACAGAAATCTTCCCAAATAGGATAAACAAACCAATACGTAGCTATTGGTAAAATTGATGCTGTCTCAGTAATAGCTGTGACAAGACAGTTTTCCTCTTTGTGCTCTGCTTGAGGGAGAGTACTGCTCTCTCTTGGTGTGAAGTATTTTATTAGGTAAACATTGCAGCGCTCCTAGTCTCTATTAAATTTAAATACAGACTTGCTGATGGTCTGCTGCCTATATTATAGCATCATTAAAGCTTCTAAACATTATTAACATACCAGCTACTTGCTTTTGGTAGGGGAAGATATTATGCTGAAGACTTAAAAGTTTTTTCTTTCCATGTCAGAGCTAGCTGAATCCACAGGAGATAAACATTTGAAATGTATCATCTGTTCCTCTTATAATGGTGCTTTATCTCTTTCAAATGAGGAAAATGTTTAATGCAAATGGCTCTCTTCATGGAACGCAGTATTATAAGGCACACTTGGGATTTCCTCAGACACCTGTATACCATAACTAGGTGCCTCAAGTGGTATTAACTTTTTGACTAAAGTATTACAATTTTCTCCTGAAGAACAAGGAGTACTGTTTCAGCATATTTTTATATTTTACTTGGGGGCGAGGGGGGGCTGCTGTTAAATTTGTTAAGTTCATTCTTGCATCTAAAATTTTTTGCATTGATTTTTTGGTTTGTATTTTGCATTTTCTTCATTCTAGTTTTCTTGTTCTGTCTAAAACACCTGTCTGTCTTTCCTATAACTCAAATAACTGGTTGTGAATAAACATTCCCCCTACAAAGAAATAATGAAATAACCTCTAATATTGGTTAAATTGACAGAGGTAAAATAAATAAAAATATTATTTATTTCTACTTTCAGACATCTTTTACCATTTTTTCTCTAGGACTTCTTTAACATACTTCAGAGTTATAAACATAGGATATCCTGAAGGCACACATCAAACATATCTCATGCAAAATGGCAATTATGATGCATCATAAATAAATATGATTACCATAGCAGCATCTTCTATCTGTACTTGGACTTCAGGGTCCCTTTCAGCTTTGTGTTTCTCACATTTGGCAAAGTAATTCCAGTGACTCTATGAAAAAATACTGCAAGTTACACCAATATGCAGATAGCAAACAGTTCTAGCTCTCTCTTCTTGTTTTGAAATCTGTTAAGTAGTTTCCTGTCTGCTGTAAAAGTGTCAAGAAAAATAAGGGGTTTTTCTTTTATTTATTATGTCATTCAGGAAGGAACAGTACAGTTTTTATCAGTAGAATGCATATGCTTGGTTAATACTTTATGTGGTTGCTCTAACATCAGGTATTAAGCAGCTTTAGATCCTAGTGCAAACATACATTTCAGATGCATGTTAGAAAATAGACAGTTTTCCTGAAGCTAAAATCAGTCAGCCACCTTTATGAGGGTAAGGCAGAAATGTGAAGCAAATTAATTGTCTTAATGTGACTAGGATATTTTCATACTATTTAAAGAAATTAAAAAGTAATGAATTAAAATTCATATTGACTGAAAATTTTGTTCTGGAATGATTTTACATAGATAATTGGAATTTGGTAATATAAAGCCTTTATTTGAGGAAAATATATTTTTTAAAGTTGAAATAGTTAGTTAAATAGTATGTTTTGAGTAAAAAGTGTATGAAATAAAATATTTCATTGGATGATCAAGTTAATTCATGAAAGCTATGAGCACATAGAAGATGACTTCTATGCATGGATCCTTATGCCTTGCTAAGAATATATGATTTAGGTATGAGGGACAGTTAGGAACAATGGGTTCTTGAAATCTATACCATGACTAAAAAATGAAGTTAAAACAAGAGAGTTGAATTTCTCTGTTATCTCTTTCAGGTCCACACTCCTGTTACAATACCAAAATTTCTCTTTAGTGAATATCACTTTGAAACAAAAAGCAAAGCAAAACAAGACTGCTCCAGCCTCTGTATTTGGCTTAAGTTCTCTCACTAACAAATGGAAATAAAAGCAGTCTAAGAGATAAAGCAAATATGATCAAGAAACGGTCCAATGGAAGAGCTCTCTGCTTTTGATATGTGACAGTTTTCACTAGCTTCTTTTTTCAGATGGACTATAAGATTAAAAATACTTCCAAACAAA
Source organism: Ammospiza caudacuta (assembly GCF_027887145.1). Taxonomy (NCBI): domain Eukaryota; kingdom Metazoa; phylum Chordata; class Aves; order Passeriformes; family Passerellidae; genus Ammospiza; species Ammospiza caudacuta. The sequence goes on from NC_080593.1 coordinate 81,689,717, forward strand.
TTAAAGAGTGAGTTTAGAAGCCTAGCTACAATAATTTAGGATAGGGAGAGGAATAATAGATAATTCCACAATTAAATAAAAGTAAACAGATAAAAACTTGGGCTGTAAAGATGTCCAGGTACTTATATTCAGTTGTTTTTAAAGTCTTTTAGAAAGAAATTTGAAAATTCAAAGGTCAGGGGAGAACAATTCACAAAACAACATACCCACATGCAAAATGAACCCTCAAAACTCCCGTAAACTTTTAATGTGTTTAAGATTTACTATGATTATCTTTTTTAATCTACAATCTAAACATAGTTTGCTGTGTTTGTTTCCCTCATTACGACCACAAAAATGATCAAGAGTGCTGAAGAAAGTCTTCTTTGAAGACAGGCTGAGAGAGTTGTGGATTCTTCAATCTGGAGAAGAGAAGGCTACCATGAGACCTTATTGTGGCTTTTCAATATATTTTCAAAGATCAGATCTATAAGAAGGGTGTAGAGAGACTTCACCACAGCAGATAGTGACAGGACAAAGGCAGTGGTTCTAGACTGAAAGAGGGTAGATTTAGATTAGACTTCTGAAAGGGTTTTTTTACAATGACAGGGATGAAACTGTGGAAGAAGTTGCAGGCATCACCTCTGGAAGTGTTCAAGGTCTGATTGGACAGGGCTTTGAGCTATCTGATCTTAGAGAAGATGACCCTAATCATGACAGGGAAGTTCTACTAGATGTTCTTTAAAGATCTTTCCAACTCAAACCATTCTATGATTCTATGATTTGATGACATTAAATTTTTTCCAGTGAAACTTGAGTACGAGACAGTGAAATTGCAATAAAGGCAAATTTTTTTTACCTTCCTTGTAAACACTGGCTTATAGATAAAAAATGCATTCCCTAAAATGCACAGTGAATGATTACTGGAATTCACAGGATTTATTGTTTTCAACTTTTTGTTTCCTTGGTTGAGGTTTATTAAAGGAACCTCCATTTAGCCTCCTGTAACTTCTATTTTTTGCACACGCAGGCTTCTATAGAATTGTATTATTTTATAGCCTAAGTAAATACATGTTTTCTGGGTTTCTGAGAGAGAAAAGCAAATTAAGAATGAGTGGCTAGTGTCTGAATAAACTGCATGTCACTCAGACTAAAATAAATAAACTAGCGCTACATTTTGTATTGGGTTTATATTGAAAGGTTTCAGTGTGGGATAAGGGTGTGCAGTTTCTTATCAGAAGAGACTTGGAGCTGACCCCTTGTCAGAAACAGCCAATTCCAGCTGGTTCCTCACCAGACCTGCCACAGACCAAAATCTGAACTCACCAGCAACCCCAGTGTAGCCTCTGTGATAATGTATTCAGGAAAGGGTAAAAAATGCTACAAAGCTGCTGCGACAGAGAGGAATAAGGAAAATGAAGCAGTCCTGCAGGCATCAAGGTGAGAGAAGGAAGAGGAAGAAGTGCTCCAGGCACCTGAACAGAGATTTCCTGATAACTCCTGAAGTTGTGGAGGAGAAGGTGTTTCCCAGAAGTTCACAGAGAGACCTACTGAAGGAAATACCACACTGCAACCAGTGGAGAGACCATGCTGGAGTAGGTGGATATGCTCTGAAGGAAGCTGCAAGCCATGGAGATCCCATGCAGGAGCAAACTTCTGGCAAGAACTGCAGTCAACAGAGCAGAGCCCATACTCAGCTTTTCTGGCACAATCTGTGGCATGAGGGGACCAGCACTGCAGCCATTCTTGGAGGACTGTACCACATGGAAAGGACTCAATTTTTAATTAGAAATAAATTAATCTTCCCCAAGTCCAACCAATATGTTTTGCCCATAAGAGTAATTGTTGAACGATTTCTATGTCCTTATCTTAAAATACGATCTTCTTCATTTATTTTCTTTCAGTTTTCTGCTGAGGAAGGAGGTGAGGCAACAGCTTGGTGAGCATCTGGCAGACAGCAAAGGTTAACTGATCAGAGGTTTCTATGGAAGAAGAAAATGGAACAATTATTTCCTACCTAAAATATATGTTAGATTTGTATTTTGCATTTGCTGTGTTCATTTTAGCACTTCTTTCTGAAGATCGAGTTGTGCTGTAAATGGATAATGTTGCATCTTTACAGTCATTTACATTACTGTTTTCATATTTCTTTTAGTGTTGATTTGTTTCATTTACAAACCCTTACTCTTTCTATTAGAGTTTCATAAATTATTTTCATTAATCACACCTTTATACGTTTCAATAGTGCAGTATGTATGACAGAAGAAGCCCCTTCTTAATCGATGAAAATTTAATCTCTTGATCACTAGACTGGAATACTAAAAATTCTTTGGCAGATTATGTTCTGGGTTTCAGTCTTCCTCATTTTTCTTTCTGTATTCTCCATTCTCACCCAGATATAATGTGTTTCATAATCATTATTATTTCCCTCTTGCCTAAGGAGTTGAAACATCAGTTCTACAACTGCTCACTCCCACAAAAATATTCTCTGATGAAGAATTGCTTCTGTTGTCTCATACCATCTCCTGGGTTTCATTCCACATCTGCTCCACAATTCTGGCTAGATACATTCTGCCTCTCCTGACTATTTCTCCTCTTATAATATTCTCCACACACTTATGTAGACAACAGAAGGAATCCCCTTGCCCCAAGTCTGTGCACTGCAGGGAGAGCAGGGGAGACATCTCCTCAGAGTGAAAGCAAATTGATGGATGAGGAGAGCTGCTGGACTCATCACAGTCCTGTTTTTAGTTTACAAGAGCTGCCCTAGGCTACTAAGCTGGAGTTTACTCTGCTTGCCAAAAAGCCTAATCAGATGCCTTCACCTCTAGAGGCAGTAAATTGGGATGGAAAGGTAACCTAAGAAGTAACTTTTCTCATTCCCAGCAGCTATTAAATATTTATTCAGAGTTTCCACAGAAATGCAGATTCTCTTTTCAAAATTTGTTTGCATTAACAGAAGGTAACTTATATAAGACATAAGCAAAAACAGCACTGTTTTTCTAGGTGATAAATCCTTTCAAGGAATGTTTTATCCTAAGAAAGTGGTGTTAAAGAAAATACCAATTGCCTATTAAGATACAAAATCACAGAAAGTACAATTTCAGCTTTAATATTTGGTGCTGGCTGCACCAGTCTTATAAATCTGTTTAAATATTCAGTCACATTACATGAGAAGTGATCCCTAAGGCAGACAAGGAAATGTTGTCTGTTAAACTACTGGTCTGTCAGCTGTTTTTCTCAATGTTTTTCACTCTTGACTAGTGCCCTCAACAATTGAAAAGATTGTAGAAGAGTAGAGGTATAGGCCAGTTCTGCTACAGTCATTTCTAATCCTGCCTACCTCCTGCCTTTTGCTATCAGAAGCTAGACGTTGCAAATGCATTATCTTAAGGTCAGATCTTGGGGAAATGTGTTTTAAATTTAGCAGCAGTCATGAGGGTGATATACTTAAAAGGAACTTGGGGACGCTTGGAAGCAATAATAAAGGGCAAGAAAATTCTGAAAGCTAACTATTAAAGTGTGTTGATGAGGAAAAAGAAATTTAGTTGGAGGAGTAATTTTTAATAAAAATATTGCTTGCAGGAAAGAGAATTGTATAAATTAATGGAAGCTCAGTATGAACTTAACCCTTAAACTGAAAGGATGAAAAAATAAGAACAGGTAGTTTGTCATATTAGAAGAGAAAATTAATGTGGCCATTGTGGAGGCATATCCACATTGTGCTAATCATTGGCTGTTTGTCAGTAGAAAAACTTTCACTTGCTTCTTATGAAGAGGTGTTATGCTATCTCTAAGGATTTCAAAGTTATTGTAAGAAAACCCGAATTGCCAGAACTCAAAGTATTAAAACTAGCAAAGCTGATTGAGGATTTATGGGAAAAAGCACACAAGTCATAAAATGAATTTAAAAATTAATAAATATTCCAACCACAGGCAGTGATTTGTCTTTTGAGATTGCATATGAGTTTTTTCTCTGTCTTGATGCCTTTCTTGATTTTTGCATTTCTATCTCATGATTTGAAGGGCTAGAAATGTGGTATAAATTGGACAATTGTATGATGGCCTAGGACCTTAGATGAATGTCTCTCATTAATTTTTTTGAATTAATCTCTTGCATGTTACCTTCCTGCATGGAAGGTTGATGATCACCAGAAGATACACCCAATTTCTAAGATATCAAATCATCCTGGACGATAGTTTTCTTCATGTTCATGGAAATTCATGCTGGTATTAGAGCATTTCTAAGGCTGTTCAAATACCCCATGTTTAATTAACATGTCCATCTGTAACAAATGGCTGATATTAACCAGAAAATCCTCTTCAAGTCAAATGAAATAAGGTAAAATGCAAGTGTAGATATTAATTTACAACCTCCACAATAATAATCAAATTTAAAAATCTACATTAACAAAAAAAAAAATAAACAATCATGAAACACCTTGATATTTACTTTAAGACAAAATTATACTTAGGATGTCTGTGTTTTGATTCACAAAAGTTTTCACAAATGCCTGGCACTGCAGGCTGTGCACCTCAGATAATAGCATTCATTGCTGAAGCATGCTGATTTTACAAACTGTTCTTGGTTTCTTTTCATGGTCACCCAGAGGGTCTACTCAAATTTCGTGTTTAACCATCAAAACATATTCCAACAACCAGCAAGACCCTTCATTGGCTTCTTCTGCTGACAGAGACTAGAGTTTCATATAATCTTTCAGCAACATACTGGCAATCCCTGTAATCCAGCTCCAGCATCTCTGTTGGAGCAACATCTCTGATTTTTCCTTCATCTTGATGGTTGAGGTTTTATGTGAACTTAACTTCTACACCATTGTTGCTTGCAAAAATTGAGAGTGGATTAAGCAATCCAGGAGTTTCATTCCATTCCTAAAATCAAATGACTGCAGCTGAGGTTTGTAAGTGATATTCTTCCTAGGACAGATGGACAGCAGCTGTTATTCATGCTAGGAGTTTGTTTACATCTGGTGCATAAGGTATCATTCTTGTTGATGGGTAATATTTACCTGGGCATTATAGGCTGAAGGTACATTTTGTGTACAGTACTCAACTTGAAAGGACTCATTTGGAAACAGTGTTTGAGAAGTGTGATGAGTAGGAAGCAAATATAAAAAAAAGAGGAGAGGAAAACATTCAGATTGCTTTATTTTGGACCTTGCATTTATTTTGGAAAAATGGGAGAAGGATGTGCAAAAAATTGTTTTATTTTACATATCACATCTTGCAGTTATTGAGGGTCATGTATTCACATTACATTAATTCAAAGAGATTATATGGAAGTCTCTGAAGAAGAGCATTAAAAATGGAAGAAAACTGCAGCATGACTATCACTACAATATTGCAATATAATATTGCAGTGATAAATATTAACTCATTGCCACAGAATTATAAAGGGTTCTGATTTATTTCAGCTGAAGGGTTTTGCACATATTTAAGCATTTACATCCATGCACATTGGTTTGAACAACAAAATACAACTATGGCATCTAAGTACTCCTTTATGTTGAATTTACAGTTTTACAACATCTGCAATAAAGCTGGGAAGAAAATGAGACTGAGAAAGAGGAACCATATGTGAGGAAGGGTGTGGTGGAGGAAAAGGGGTGGGTGCTGATGTGGGCGATAAGTCTGGATAGGGAAACAGGAAAGGAGAGCTTACATTTGCTGTAGAGGCAAAGATACAAGAATCTGGACTAGGCTCTGTTTTGTAATGAGTCCACATGTGAAAATGTGAGTGTATTTAAGAAGCAACATGATGTATATGCAAAAAGTTTCAGCTGAGCTGAACAGACTATTCTGTTTCTTGATTTTTCAGTTCTACTCTTTGCTACCTCAGACACATCCAAAAATCTGAGAAAAGGAATGTGAGGCATTTCTTTCTAGTCTGGTGGCAGTGCCAATAACATGCTGAGAAAGTCAAAGAGGCAAATGAAAACAGGAAGCACAGTATCAGTTGAGGAGTTAACTTACCTCCCTACAAATTGGAGGAGAGTGAGGCTGAAGCATGGTGATAAGGCTGAAGTTGTAGATGCACATCACGACTTCTTCATTAAGTTAACAAAAAGAGAAATACAGCAGAGCTGTACACAGTTTTTCAAAGGGGATCTACAGAAAAAACAGAAAGCTAGCAGGAGCAGAAAAAAATGTTTAGAGGCAGCATAGGAGTCATATTGGAGCTACAGAGCAAAAGCATGACACATACCAGTAAAGAGCTGAGAAGTGATACAGAGAAATAGGTAAGCAGCAATGTAGAGGAAGCTAAGAAATTAAGAAGGTATTTAAAAGGAATATTTTTTTTGTACACAACAGAAAGTGGAAGCTTTCCAGAGAATCTTAAGAAGTAATAGAATAACTAAAATATAGAACAAATACCCTACGTAAACAATGGTTATAGCATCGATTTTTTTTTCCCCATCTATGTTAACCACAGAGGAGTTTGAAGTGCAGAAACAGGGACCTTTCTTTACAGAATGTGTGGCAGAGGTTTTGTTTAAAATTGAAGAGTTGGCAGAAAAGGTGAATGGATCAAGGAGACGATGTGAGCAATAAGAAATCACCAGGAGCAGGTGGCCTCTGCCCCAGAGCTGTAAAGGAATTCGAGTGTGAAATAGCCAAACTAAAAAACGTGGTGTGTAAAAAACTGAGTCCTTGTTAAAGGACAGGAAAGTGGCTCAAACAATGCCAGTTTTTGAAAAAGGACTCCAGTAGAACCATAAAAGGATAAAAACTGGAATTAAAGAACATATGGATGCCTATAAGAAGTCACAAAACTAGTAGGGTTCTTTGAAAATATTAACAGGCATTTAGATAAAGGAGGTCTGACTACCATTCCTGTGGATTTGCAGGGTTCTTTCATTTATGTACCTCACCAAAAGTTTTCCAGAAAACTAAACAGAAGTACTCTTAAGGGTAAAGGCTAATAAAAACTTGGGAAACATAGGACAGGAATAAATTAATAACTACATTTGCAGCGAAAGACAATTCAGTGCAGAAAGTCCCTGGGTATCTATGCTGTGTTCCTTGGAGCTCATCATACTCACATGCATTCTGGAAAAGGGAAATGACAAAGTTGCTGACTCTGTTAAGCTATTTAGGATTTTAAAGATGATTTCCAGCTGTAAAATCTGCAAAAGAGAAATTACTGGGAGATGAAGTGAAGCTGAAAACCAGTGTAGACAACTGCAAGCCAAAATCCCTGCCTGAACTACCTTCCTTGAAATATCCAAATCCTATCCTGCAGCAGGAATAATGGATTAGAAAATCGCCTCCCTGATAATCCACCTTCCATATTCTCAAATTCTGAAGCCCAGACCTGTGCGGTAGCTGTCATAAAATAACTGTAAAATGAATTTATTCAAGGATCAGAGTGCTGGAGCACTTGTATGATGAAGAAAGGCTAGGTGTTGCGGTTGTTCAGCCTGGAGAAGAAAAAGCTCTTAAGAAACTTAATGAGACTTTGCAATCCCTAATGGGGACCTAAAGAAATAACAGTTTACAAGGTCATGTAGTGATGGGACAAGTGGGAATGGCTTTAAACTGAAAGATAGTAGGTTTAGATTAAAAATTAGGAAGAAATTCTTTATTATGAGTGTGGAGAGGCACTGGAACAGATTGCCCAGAGAAACTTTGACTGCCCTATTCCTAGAAGCATTCAAAGCCATTCTGAGTGGGGCATTTGATGCGTCCCTGTCCATGGCACTGGGAGTAAAACTAAGTGATCTTTAAGGTGCCTTCAAGCCCAAACCATTCTATGAATGTATGATTCTCAGACCTGATCCCTATTTATGTGGTAGAAAACACATAAACCTTAAAGGAGGAACAAGCAGTTAAACCAGCGCTTGCCTATGAAGGCATGCTTATGATTTGATCCTTTCTTCCCATCCTTCACTCATATCAGCTGCAAATGCGACTCACTTATGTGACTCACAAATGTGCTAGTATCTAACCATTATCAGAATAATTTTATGATGGCAAAAATGCAAATCTCTGAGAGATTTTTCCTGCTTTTTTGTTCTTTAAAGCAGAGAGAATGCACTGGAAAATTACTTCAGTTTATTGATTGGAACTCAAAGTCTGTGAAAAGACAAAATGCCATGGGAGAGATGGACACAGGAACGACCATCATGTATAGTTTTATGGTGAAAAGTTATACATTGACCATACTGGTTTTGAGATAAATTACTTTCTGGATAATTTTCTGTATCTATTTTCAAAGCAACATGGAAACTGATGGTGTAATATATTGATACCAAATGGACTGCTCAGGTGAAAAAAAAACCAACCTGAGAATTACATTGTAGTTGCAATGCATTTATTGAAAAGCATTAGAGTGTGAAATATTAACTTGTTTTCTGACATGATCTTTTGGCTGATTAAATTTAAAATGAGAGAGAGTCCCTTAGATCCAAGTGTATAGGTAGAGGGAATTAAAAATCAAGTCCTTGCTCAGAATGTCTTTCATCTATGCTTTTATTCACTGATATTCTTAAGCTCCATGAGCTCCACATTTAAGTGTCTGTTCTTAAACTGGAAGAGTTTTTGTTGGCTGTTGGCAGAAGATAACATGAATAAGAATATCAGTCAAACCAGACTATAATGTGTGTGTGCATGAAGATAGGCAGGTGTGACTAAAGAAAGTATTTAATACATGCCAAGCGCATCTTAGTTTTCACTTCTGACTTCATTTTATGTGAATTAATAGATCATTTAGTTTAGGAAAGTTCAGTGGCTGATATAAAACAGTTTGCAAGAGAGCAGAGTAAGTATGCACAAACCTTATTTCTTAAACACCAAATTCAGCCAAGTTCTTTGGTGGACTGCTCGGTTCAATATGCACTTAAAGATGTTTTGTTGGGATACAGAGAGGGTGATGAAACTGCCAGTCATGTTAGGTTCCCCAATTTTCATTACTCATTTAGAAGCAGTTTGATGGAAACTAAAGGTAAAAATAAATCTCCTAATGTTCTTACTTCCTATGGTATTAGAGCAAGCTTAAACTGAGTTGGATTATGAAGATCAATTAATTGTGGAAAAAATATTCTGAAAGTTCTGAGCTTTTCTATTTCTCCAGCTTCTTAGGTATACGGCTCATTAATTGTAGGACTCAAAAGACCTGCTACTTCAACAGGTACATCTGCATTGCTGCAGTGCGTGAAGGTTCATAATGGTCTATGTAAATTATGACTGTAATCAAGCCAGGAGATCAAGCGCCATATACAGTAGGCACACATGCACTGAGGGATTCAGTCACACATTCCTGTGGCAACAGGAACTTCAGTTGGAAATTAGCTTTAAGGATGAAATTAAAATTTGTCCTTTCAGTTTAACTATAGCATAGCTGTGTCAGTGCTGTGCTTATCTTTACCTATAGTGCACTGAAGTAATTAATTTTTTCAGATAGTGACTTCCCAGTTATTCATACACAAAAATGAGTCAAGGGAGCAATTAGCACAGTGGACTAAAATCAGACCAAGTGATTGAACCCCTAGCCACCTCCATAATTATGTACTTGAGCAGTTGCTACAATCTCTCTGACTTCTGTGGAGATCCGTCTCATGCAGCTCCTGCTGTACCTAAATCAGTGTGCATATTTCAGTGAGTAAATTAACATCCTAGGTGGGGAATCTGGCCATCTCAGAGACATACATCCCACCCAGAGATTCACAGTTTCTGATGTGGCTATTTGTACCATACACAGGTCAGAGACGTCTAAAGAGTCAGAAAAAATTGCTCTAGAAGTGCAAATAAATGTTCTCTGTGCAGCTAAGTAGTTAGGAGATATTCTGTACATTGTTTAAGTAAATTATTAGCAATAAATATTGCATGTTGAGAAGTCTCACAGAATTGTGGGCCAGAGTGGGTAGGAGTTAAGCAGTTCAAGGAATCTCACTGATCCAGCTAAAGCACCATGAATTTTCTCACACTGTTGTTCCTACAATATTTTAATGATCTGATTTTTTTCTAGACAGAAAACAATTGCAATAAAACAATGTAAATTGTTGTTCCTTTCTTAAACAAAAAAGTTATTACATCTTTAATGGTAATTACTTACATTCTGTATTATGACGTGCATTTTAAACAGTAGCACCACAGCTTCCACAATAACAAAATCTAGGTACCACAAATTTTAAAAGGAAGTTTAGTAATAAGTTAAATAAAAATATCGTTACTATTATACTTTATTAGTTTCCACATTTTAAAGTACCAGTAACACATTTCAATAGAAAAGTAACACATGCTTTCTTTTGTAGTTCAAGATAACGAAACTTCTTTCAAAGACATTAACCTGAAAATGTAGACATTAACCTGAAAATGTATAATAGATGAGCATTGTACAAGTAAATATGCAAGACAAAAAAGCAGCACACTAACCCATATCACTCCTACTGATAATTGGTCTAGAAATAATTCTAAACAGAAAAAATATAGCTTTTCCTTGATTGATTTTTTGTATTTCTGATTAACTCTAAATTGGCTTTTCTTTTATGCCAGTCTAGCACCATGAGACAGGGGTGTAACCAGGCAATGTGACATATTACTCAGAATTGAAACACTGTTCATTGAAAAGCAAGAATCAAGTTCAGGAGATAAGGCAAGACATTATGATTATTAAACTAGTGCTAACTAAAACTAATCTTGCTGGGAAAGAAGCCTGTGATAAAGATCTCACTTTTAGAGAAAAGCTGAAAGTAATAGCGTAACAAGGCTTTCTTCTGTTACTTATCCTTTCAAATCCAATTAATAAAGCCATTAGGAGTCAAGTCAAAGCAAACAAGGAGGTGAGTCTTCATGCAACATTTAGCAACCTTTCCAAAGGTTGCTGTGAAAATAAGAAGATTACATTAGTTCTAAAGAGTCATTTGCAGGAAGAAAAATCCTATCAGAGCACTGAGATCATGACACTTGAAGGGCTGGAAGGTATTAAGACGAAACATCTTGTATTCTTGCCCAGTTTTTATTCTTTCTGAATCATTATTACATGCTTATTAGTTTTCTTTAGCACATTGAAAATACCTAAATCTCTAATATGCACTTAAAGCCCTCCCTGAAAATGAGGTTACTAAAATATATTGGAAGGGTGGGGGGATGAAGGGTTCAAGACCACAAATTTGGTGGGAGTGGGCAACAGAATGAACTGGAAGTCAAAGGCTCAGAAGTGGAGAAATGAGGAACCCAGAAGATCACCTGAAGAGCAGGGACACCCCAAGCAGCACCTCTACTCCCTGGAAGCAGTCTGAGGAGCTGGCTGATGGACATAGCTGGAAGGAAGATTCTGAGGTGGAGGAATCCTTGATCTGACCCATTCCTGTGTAACTTGCTAAAGTGTCTTATGAGTTAATATTGTTGAGCACTGTCTGTTTTCTGTGTACAACTCAGAACAGTTCCCAGTGGGAGAGCACTTACATTGGCAAAAGTGTGCGTGTTGACACATTCAACAGTGGGCCTGCAGGCTGAATGAGCTGTGATGAGAAAGGTGATTTCAGTTGTCTGCACAAAAACAGGACCTTCTGTCTTAGAAAATAGAATAAGGAGCAGAACTCTTAAGCTAAGTAAGGCAGATGTGTAAATGTATTCCTGGTTATGCAGGTACCTGTTACAAGTGGTTGATATGTGTAGCCACATATCTTCGGGCCTTTTTTGATTGATTGGGTTTTTTGCAGACCAGTAAGTAAAAATTGTTCAGTGACTCATAGAGGTCACTTCACTTCTATGGAAAATATGTGTGAAAGAGCCAAGATAGTAAAAAAGATGTACCTCTGGTGTTAATAAACCTCACTTTAATTTACAACATTGATATTCTTGATCCTAGAATATCATTAGAACACTACAAACTGCCCTTTTTTAAGATGACACTTTTTAAATATTATAAGATTCAGACAGTAAAAATACTTTTATGGATTTTCTTGCTTGCTGAACAGATATGAAATAATGAAGTTTGTCATGAATGAGATGTATTCTATTCAACATTACTTTTCCTGGTGTCCCGTTTTCCCTTTTTTTTTCTTTCTTGGTTCAAGCCAGAAAGCTTAAAAATTGCAATAGACTGTAATAATGACACACTTAGGATTGAAATCATCGAAAGCTTAGTTGCTTTACTAGTAGAGTAGGAAGGTTTTGTTGTACAGCATCTTCAAACTCAATTTATTTTAAGTAGTCATTTTGTTAATTTTCTTAATTTCTGTTTATTGTATTGTCAGCCACAAAAATTCCAAACCTACTCACAGTAACACAGGAACATGCTGCTGCTTATATGGAGGTGTAAATGTTAGCATATTATATCTAGTTCAGGATCAGGGTCCAAACAACATTCTTATGTGATTCAAGTGAAACAGGACATCCAGTTAGTTAAAAGCAAGTAATTCAACTTTATGTTGTTGTTGTTTTTGTTGTTGTTGATATTAATCTTCACATTATTTATACATTGGGGTCAAATGAACATGTGATTGTAGAATTGAAAGGTTTTCTAAAGAACGGCACTGAAACGTTATTGTGCAATAATAAGGTGTGAAGAATAAAGCCTCAACTAACATGTTCCTCAAAAAATCAGAGTTAATAGTCATACCAAAAATTTTGCCTGGAAATTTTCAACAAAATTGATGGAAAAACTATATTTAAACAATCTTGTAAAATTCTGTTATTGGCCCAATTTTTTATGTATATCTAGCAAGAAGAATTTGCTTTGGTGGGGTTATTTTGTTTTGTTGGGGTTTTTGGGAGATTTAACACTTTCTTATAGACTACTGGAAATTTTCTGAAAAGTGTCCATGAAAATGGATAGAGAACACCTTGCCACTGACTCCCTGTGACCTGGTTTTCATTCAGCAACAGCTTTGTCTGGTCCTTTTTCCCCACTGTAGGATTATGCTACACAATATTTTCCAATGTATAAGTCTTTCTTGCATATCTCCAAGTATCATCCTACAGTCTGACAGAAGCTATTCCAAGGATTTTTAGTCTCAAAATCTAGTTAATAATAGCATTTGGACTAGGGATTTCAGAAATTATATAATTCACAATATTTTTTAAAGTAACAACAATACTTAAAAATGCGATACTTCATTCTATTTTATTTATATTAGCCTCCATCTTGAAGGGAATTGCAGATAAGGTAAAATCAGCCCACTTGAAAAAGCTCATAAGCAAAGCTGACAGTAGCAATTACAGATGAGAGACCCGGGCTCTTGATTCTTTACTGTTGGAATCACAGAGCATTCAGCTTTGTTTCAAGCACCAGATTTATATTTGCTGTCAAGCAGCACAATGCGGAGAGAGTTGCTGGAAGAATTTAAAATAGAATTCAAAAGTAGAATTAAATGACCCTTAATGTCCTAAATCTAAAAACACTCAATACATATCCGAACTTTGCATCACAATCAGTGTGGATTTCTTCTTCTTTCTATGAACAGGAAGAATGAGCATCCTTCTGCTGCAGATTTTTATCCAGCTTTCATGGTGCTAGAGATTTTGCATCAGTCACTGTGCATTTAACTGTCCCAAAATAAATATACATAAACACAAAATTAGATATTACCTGTTGATTTACATTTTCTCTTTTTTACCATTTTCTGCATCCGTCCTATTATTCACAGTAAATTGCTGACAGATTTCAGTTTAAATATACGTTGTACTACACTCCCTGGTCCTTGCTTCCCTCTTCTTGTTTTTTCCAGTTACTATCTCCCATAAAAATCATGTTTCCTTTTCTTTCTCCTTGTGACTAGTTCCCTTGGTTTATTAACTTTAACCGTAATGCAAACCTTTCTGGATCCTATTATCTTTTATTAATTGCATAAATCAAAAAACTAAGCTGGTCAGGCTCTGTGCGAAGTTCTTGCATTTCTGTCCATTGCTTTATATCATTACACTTCATATTGAACTGTTAACAAGATTTGTGTTTTTTCATAATGTAAGAATACATTGATGCAATGACACAAATGACAGTCAAAATGATGACATAATATTCCCTAATATTTAAAAAAACTTGAGTAGTCTGATGCATTTCTTTAATTCAGTACTCTTTTTTGTAGTGTGTTGAAGAAGAAATTATTTGCCAACAAATTCATTTATAAAACTGTACATTTACCTACTTTGAGTTGAGTTTCTTCCTTCTGTCCTGATTCTTTCAAATTAGCTATACTTAAATTTATTATGATGATCATTTTCATAAGAAGATTTTTAATCACAATATCATAATAAAATTATCAGAAATCTGAATATTTCAGGGGACATTAACCATTAAAAGTAGTATTTCTTTTGTTAAAGACTGATGTGTTAGTTGTTTTCCTCTCTCAATTTGTCTCCAGTCCAGGTATTCTTTGTTTCCTCTGTCACCAATATTGTTATATAGCTCAATCTATTTTTTTGTCCTTTTAATAAAACTATAATCCTTGTCCTATCTTAATATTATTAGTTTCTAGGAATTTCTTCTGCAATTTGCATGTAGTTATGTTTTTCTATCATCATGTAATTTGAGTTGGTTTCTTTTTTGTCCATTTTATTAAGATGAGTCATTTCAGTACTGTTTCTCTTCCACATTAGTGAAATTTCCCTGGATTGTAATGGATATGTATCTATGTATATAAGAAAGTTCAAAGAGTATTTTAATATTTTCAATAGATTTTAAAAAAATATATAGTGTATATATATATATTGTATATATATATTTATTTATGTACTTTCAAAGGAGATACCTTCCATTCTTATGGTTTCTTATAATAAAATTGATCAACTGAAACCTCTTTTGGTATTTCAATATATTTTCATCAACCTAAAGTAATTTGCAGTATATTTCTGAAAACTGTACTTTCCACAGAGGTGACGTATCCAACATAATGTTTTGGAACAGACTGAACTGGCTCCATAAAAATTCATTCTATGCTTTCTAAACGTTTTTGTTTAAACCACATTTGAATTTCACATATGGAGGCTCATCGTGTTAGATCTGTTGGGGAAAATAAAACTGTTAAACCAGAAAGTATGGTTTTATGACAAAAAGATGGAATCTGATATATAATGAGGGAAAGATGTCTGCAAAAATTGTACTTTGTTTACTGAGTCAATATAGCATCAGGGTGAGAATGAGCTTATTTCAATGTCATTTTAATTTAATTGTTCTTTTCAGTGGAATCAAATTCCTGAAATAATGTGATGCATCTGTGACGAAGGCAAATCCAATTCTAAGATGCTCTAGGGCAAACATTTCCAAGAGAAATAAGGAAGTTTTTGTGCCATTGTACAAGGTCCCACACCAAACTCATCTGGAAAACTGTTCTATTCAGCCATACTCAATAAAAGAAACTGAGATGAGAACAGCTGCATATAAGAGCACAAGGAACATTAGGAGAATGGGGAGTTCACACTTGAAGAAGATTCTGGTAGAAGCAGCTTGTTTGTATGACAAAAATGATGATTCAAAAGGGGTATGATTCTGTCTTGGAATATGTTATAAGGGAAGCTCTTAGGAAAGAAGCTGTTAAAGTTCAATATCAATGACGGCAAAAACACAAATGGAAGAGATCTGGTTATAATTAAACTGAGCACAGATATTGCAAAATGCCTGACTAACAAAATAACAAAGTTCTGAAAAACTCTCAAATCAGAAAAAGAGGGTCAAAACTCTTGGTCAAAATTTTTGCCAAATAGGCTTCCAGATTCACCTCACTATCACGCAAAAAACTAAAATGTCAGAATAATGCTCAGTTTCATTTTTATGTTTTGAGAGATTCTTTTTAGCTGGGCTGATTTGTAATGGCTCTTTTTTATTTACAACTTATATATTTTGTGCTACTTTGATTCTGAATAAATTTAAGAATACCTTTTACTTGCTTTCAATGGTCAACATTTTTTAACTCTCTCTTCACTTGTACTTTATAATATATGCTAGTTTGCCACCACTTTTTCCTGAAGGTTTTTGTTCCCTTATATCCACACTCTGAACTAAGGCAAAGAACATAAAATTTCAGAAAAGTTGTGGAACTTTCTCAAGTGGACACACCACTTTTGAAAAACAACGCTATGATTGATTTTCATCTCAAATCCATTACATA
The DNA here is from genome assembly GCF_027887145.1 of Ammospiza caudacuta. Lineage (NCBI taxonomy): Eukaryota > Metazoa > Chordata > Aves > Passeriformes > Passerellidae > Ammospiza > Ammospiza caudacuta. The sequence continues at coordinate 81,705,763 of NC_080593.1, forward strand.
GGGAAATCCAGAAGATGTATGATCAAATAGCAACCAGGGGCAGGATTATTAAAAATTAATACATTCCTGATAGTGACAAGTAAACATTATTTTACACGGAAATCATTACATTTTATAGTGAGTGGCTGATATTTTAATTCTACATGCTAAAGGACAAACCACATGCAGCTTGACATGTACTTGCACAATTTTCTCTACTGCCAATAATTTTCAATTGCCTAACCAAATTGTCATCAAAATGACATGTAAACAACTAGGAAGGATCCACATGTTTAGCAAATAACATTAAGATTTTTGGTTTTTATTAATTTCCAATGCTCTTTGTTCATCAGCTAATCAAAACCACTTTTGGAAAAGAAACACAGGTAAATTCACTTAGGTTTGAAGTGAAAATAGTAATCCACACTGTGATTATCTTCTGAATTGTTTAGAGACTTGGATTAACAAATACACTGAACGTATGTTGTTAAATTGAGTATCCTAGATCTTTCACATACAGGTCACCAGAACAGAAGGTGAGCCTCCAGATGTGTGTGTCTTTCTGTTCAGTATGCTGAGACACCCAGGAAGCAGAGATTCAAGACACCAAACATCCTGTTGATGTACATATCAGATACGAAGACGAAATCTGTCAGATATATTTTCAGCTCTTCCACAGAGCCCAGTGCCTGAACTCAGTCAAATGTCATAGGTATGTTTCATCTCTCAGGATCTTGCTTCTGTAAAATAGTTGAGGTAAGTTCTGAAACTTCAACATAGGGAATAAAAAAAACTGACTGAAATACAGTACTGTAAACATCTTCTGAGAAGTGCAAAGGCACAGGATAGGTGAGGTCAGACCCCTTTGAAAGTTCCACAACCAAAAGTATACAACATAAATACTTCCAGGAAACTGCCTTTTTTACAGTACCAGTTCTCAGTGGACAGAAGACAGAATGAACATATGCCACACTACAGGAATCTGCTGCTCTGAACTACTCTAGCTACCATTAGATCTTCTAGCACTGCCTAATTTCTTTAAATTTTATTTTATTTAAAAATAATATCTCTAATGTATTGCAATCTCTGAGTTACTCTGAATTTCTGTACCACCAGTAGTGCCAAGTGTCAAGTGTCACTCAACAGTATTGGCTGACTGATTGCAGCCTGGACCCTTAGGCTTCTGTCAGGTAGTTTATTTCTCACAACAGAATGATTTCTGTCTGTCCCATTTAAATGCTTCCAATTTATGTCCATAAAACACCATGCCTTGAAACTAGTTCATTAACTTTATGTGCAGCAGTCACACAGATGTTATAGCAGCACTTGTGATGAATGCCTAAAACATGGCTGAAAACATTATATTCCTATTAAGACAAATAAGATTATTAGATAGTTTGTGCCTGTCTGTCATGTATCATAGCTGAGATTTAATTTTGCAATCAAAACTTACACATTTGTAACAATTATCAAGCGCACTAACTGAAAACATGACATGCAGACGTGTATATGTGTATCAATCTATATGCATACAAAATGTGAGTTTCAAAGAGCAGTTCTAAAAATTGTATCATTTAAGTTCCTTAGAAACAGTACCGTCTTTCTGATGTTTTTGGGGGCACTTTTTTTGCTTTTTTTTGTCTTTGCAGGGAGCTACTTCTTGAAAGCAACTGCCTGGGACTCAGTATTTTTTTGAAAACTTTCAGGATAAATATTATCTCAGAATACTCTCTGGAGATACTAATTTCGGAAAGGCTGACCATGGCTGGTAAAGCAGAATAGTGCTTAAAAAAGTAATCCATTCTAGTATAGTGTAGCCTGTCATATCATAAAAATGTGGGTGGAGGTTCATGAACTCATTCAGAAGAAAACAAAAAAGTTTTAACATTTAAATAAAAATTTTATTTTGTCAGCTATTGATTGGAATACATGTCAGCTATTGTTTGTATTGTTTGGAATATTTTGTCAAGTGTGTTTGAAAGTTTGTTGACAAAAATGTGAGAATGAAATCAGTTTTCCATGGGCAGAGTAGATTTGTAGAGTTCAGGAAAAAATTACAGAATATCATAATCACTCCTCTCTTATCCCTCTCTGTTTCAGGTGAAAGTTCTTACAGGTCATTTTTCCTACCTTTTTTTAAACTTGGTATTTCTACTATCCACATCTTGCCATTCAGTGCTGGTACTTTTGCTTCTTTCACCCACATCACCCTACCTCAGATCACACTTCTATCTGTGACACTTCATTTCTCTTTCTACAGATTCCCATTTTATCAAGCCAGTTGCTTTCCCAGCCTCTTCATCCTGCTAATAACCTTCCTTTTCCTCTCAAAGATATTATCTTCTTAATTCTTCTCTCTAGAATTCTTTCCTATATCTCCTGAATTTATGCATCTGGACAAAAAAGAAATTGATTAGTTAAGGTCAAAGTTTTTTAAATCAAAGAACTTTAATGTATATCTAAATGCAAATTTAAAAAGCTATACTTGTACACTAGACAGATTTAAGAGAGCTATAAATCTGTATGTGTTCCTGTTAAATCCCTCTATTTTCAGTTAATCTCTCTTCAATATTCTCAGTAGCAGTAAGGCCTCAAAATAAAACTTCACATATATATCATAGCTTTATTGGAGAGGGGAGGGGTGAAGTTTGCCTATTTAGTGGTGCTCTCAGAAAAGAGAGCACAATTACAGATATAATGTAAAGCCACATCTAAAAAGATCATATAAGATCAGACTTCAGGATATTTCACAATTTGAGCATAGTCTGATGACAATTGAAATTAATTTCAAAATTATATTGCAGTTAAATCACTCCAATTTTAACTTTTTCAAAATCTTTCTTGCATCACCCCCACTCAAAAGATGTTTGCCACAGATCTTAGTGACAACTTGCTTCTTTTTGCAACATGAAAAATGAGTGGGGGGGATGGTGTAATGCTGTGGGCTTGATCCTGATCTTTTCCTGAGAAAATTGGCTGTTCTCTTACAGATGTATGGTGTGAGTCTAAATGTCACCAGGCATCTGCCCAGTCCAGCATCTTGTCTACATCATTGCTTCATAGGAACATCTAGAAACTTCACTGAAAATTATTACGTAATAAACTTTCATGGGAAAGAAAATTATAAGTGGTCTACTGCTTTTTAATTCTGTTAAAGACATAAGGTAAACATTGCTAGAAAACTTTGTGTGGCTTCTTGCAGTGAGTTGTATTACAGATTATTTGTCTACAAAATAGCTGTTCAGCAATGCCAACTGATGTTAAACATCATCTTTTTTAACATCATCCTATGTCTCAGATGACAAATTATTCTTAACGTGTGAACTCTTAGAAAGCTGGACTTGTTGAAATAAGAATATTTTTCCTTTAAGCTAAATGAAAATGCCACTTCCCTCCTCTCAGCATGCTGGACACCTGCAATGTAAGGTGGAAATTAGATCTGGGCCTTAAAAAAAATTCTGTATCTACAAGATTCTCAAAAACTGAAATACCTGGCAAGTACCTTGATGACAGGTAGCAGGAATGACCAGAGGTCTTTGAAAGAAAATATTATCTGAAAAAGGTAAAACTTTAAAAAAGGCAGCCTGAATTTGAAATGCAGGTGACATGCAGTAGGTTGATTTCCTAATAAATAAGACGGGTCTTTTTTAAACAGTCTAGAAAATTATAAACTTTTTTTCTCAATAGTTTTTAAATGAAATTCCTAAACAATCTTTGTGACTCATTCTCTGGGAAAGAATAACACATACGAAGTTCAATGGCAAAGTTCAACTCACTTTAATAGCTTAAGAATTAAGTTCATTCGGAGCTGACATTTCTCTGTCTTAAAATATTTGTATGATGTAAAGCTAACTTAAGGCTAACAACTACAAATTTTTTAGTATATGAAAAAGCACAAATCTTAATATATCTTCAAAATCTTAAACATCCTCATCATTCAATAATAGAATATTTTTTCTAACACAATTTCATTACAATTGCTAAACCTGAAAATTATCTGCATTGTCTATTAGCACCTTAAGAAAGACATCTCTTTCTACCTAACTTTCCAGCTGTTCAACCTATCTCCAAGAAATTGCACGGTAGCACAGTATGAGTTGCATCATAATCAATTAAAAATAAGCCCCTGCTGCAATGGTACACCAAAACTTTATTTGTGGTCTTATTACAATAAAAATGTTCTGGTTTAGCTATTACTGAATTCAAATAGTTTTTTACAACTTTCCAGTGCTCACTTCATAGTAATTGTGCTGTGCAAGAATAGCAGTACGTCATGCTATTTACTGAAAACTTGGAAGCCCCAACTGGTCAGTCTGAGAAAAATGTTATCAATCTTTAAGCTTTTTTTTTTTTTTTAATTAAAGCCAGAATCTCTAACTTAGAACATGCTAAGATGCCATCCAGAATATACAGGAATAAAAAAAACAATAATTCTATTTTCTTTATGATTTTTTTCACTCTGGATATTCCCAAGAGAAGCAAACTCCTTCCTATCACTATGAAATTGATTCAACCATAAATCCACAAACTGGCTCCTTTGATATTTTACCTTGTTTTTCTTCTTAACCTTGTAGAAAATGGACATCTGCTACCCCATTTGGTACCTGGATATTCTTTTCTATATAGTGATCAAGCCTTGCCATGGTCAAGATGAGCAATGATCCATACTTTAAAAATCACAACTCAACTCACCTCTCAGCCACACTGTCAAAGACCACGCAAAGATGAAATTTCAGTGACATTCGTCTGCTCTGTATTTGCATTCCAGCTGATGCAGGTATCATGACAGATGTATTTTTTCAGCTCAGACTTACATTTCAGTTCAGCTTGAAGTACACAACTGCCCTAATTTAAAAGCATATATAAATTTTTCCTTATAAGCTGAAAAATGTGGAAGGCTGGATAAGAGCTGACAGACTGACATCTGTTTATACTGAAATTTAAGTATTGAAGTTCATCACTCTTGAAGTGAAACATTAATCCATTAGTTTCCTCAGCCTACACTTTTTTAACCTATATAGGAAGAATTTAAAGAGTGAGCTGTTACTAAGATCATTAACTATGTTACCATGATCAAATAGAATAAGAGAATACTCTTTGTCATGTCATTTTCTGTCAGCAATCTGTGTTTAGCTCTTGGGATGACAAGGTGCTGCTGCTTTTGCTGGTTCTGCAATTGAGAATTGCTATTACCATCTGAGTTGTGCTTCTGGGAAGCATTAATTCAAGTTAATTTTCCACTGGTTGGAAAACTTTTACTCCACAGACTGTTCATGCCTTGGAACAGTCTGCCTGGGGAAGTGGTTGAGTCATCATCTCTGGAGTTATTTAAAAGACATGCAGATGTGGTACTTGGAGACATGGTGTTGTGGGCTTGGAAGTGCTGTGTTAATGTTTGGACTCAGGGATCTCGGAGGCTATTTTCGACCTAGATGACTCTATTCTTGATTCTGTAAGGATGAGTGTACAGAAGAAATAAATATATGTGTCACAGACATCCTTTCATTAAAATCCTTTTGTTAGGATTTTTCCGGCTGAAGCAGAAAATTTTCAGCAACAAAGTGTAAACAATGTTTATCTGCTGCTGTGGAATGCAACAGGTGGATCTGTGATTGGTCTCCTGTGGATGTTTGGATTTACTGACCACTCACGGCAGAGCTGTTCTTGTTTTCTGCCGGGACACAGAACTTTGTTATTCATTCCTTTTCTCTTCTTAGCTCAGCTAGCCTTCTGAGAACTTTTCTTCTATTTCTTTTTAGTATAGTTATAATGTAGTATATATATCATAAAATAATAAATCAAGCCTTCTGAATATGAGGTCAGCATTCTCGCCTCTCTCTCTTCACCAAAACCCTTGTGACCACCGTCACATATATGCTTCACTTTCTGTAACTGTGTTTGGTGGCATGGATGGGGCCAGCTGTAGCTCAGTACTGGGGGAGAGAACACACAGGTTGTTGGCATGTTGTGAGAGTCTGTCAGAATTTTCCCTCATCTGCCTCACGATCGCCCTTGGGAGACCACTGATGAGAAGACCCCCCCCGTCTATATCTGGCTCTGAAGGAGAAAAGTCACATGCCATGGGCCCTGAGACCTGAAAGCTCAGTGCTGAGCTATTGTTTTCACAGGAGTGTTTGCTGTATGCTAAGAAGAGGGCACCATGCCCCATTTGTAAAAATAGCAGCTTTGGAAGCTGTCCCACCTCTCAGCCTGGCTGGACTTCTCCTGCGTTCCAGGTGGTCTCCCACAGAAGACCCTCACCTGTTTTACAACCACCGTGACAGACAGACAGAGATGTGAGAAGCTTTTCCATCAAGGACTGACACATGAAACTCCTAAAAGGCCCCTCTGCTCCTTCCAAGGACTGGGACTGAAACCCCCAGCCTGGGGGAGGTGTGTGGGGAGGCAAGCTGACCGAAGAGAGATGTATGCCTGCAGATTACGACCACTGGAGCAAGAAAACAATGGCTCTTGCTTACTGCTGAGAACATAGACTACCTGTTGCATCTGTTCCCTATTGTATCTGTTTCCCCCCCTCACAATTTTCAGTAATAAAAACCTCTGAGTTAGCCAGAGCCTTTGAGATCTCCGCAGCGTAGCAGGCGGACCCTCGGCTGGACTGGACCAAAGGACTTCGTCTCACCTGTCCTCAGCCCTAACATCTCACAGTGTCATGACTGCCCTAAGCCAGATGGCTACAAGGTGAAGCCTGCAGGACTTGGCCCTTGCCAGTATCCTGGAAAAGAGTTTTATCCTTTAAGAACTTGGGCAAGGTGCTGCTTCAGTTTTCCCTTCAGGAGTTGGTTCCCTGGACAAGGCTCCACTCTCACCTGCACTCACAGCATGCACCATGCCCAGCTCAGCACAGACACCTCAATCAGTGTAATAGCTGAGCTGTCTGGTAAAAAAAGCCACCCAGACCAATAAACAAGAAAAAAATCCCAAACAAGAAAAAAAAAATCCAATCAACAAATAAATTTGCTTTACTTCCAAATTTTCTCTCCTTGCTTGGAAAGCATAATTCACTACCACTTTGTCTCTTCCCTCCAGGCTTCTGACAGAGCACATGCCTTTGTTTTCACACCTACTGTTTACCTTTTAGAAGCACTCCTCTCAGTGTCATGCTGTTTTCTGAATTTTGTCCTTTATCTCAGTGTATGTGCTCTGCAGAGGCCAGGAGCTTGGAAAAAGCCATGAATTCTTTTCCTAACTAGAAGTGTCAAAGCTGCTGCACATACATCTTTTCACATACAATTTTATAGTTGGGATTCTGCCCTGACTGCCTCTTCAACTCAAAATATTAGCACTGGGACTGATGAACTGCAAAAACATATGCTGAGTTTGATGGAATATTCACACATTTTAGATTCTACTTGCTAAAATAAAAGGCTCAGGGACCAGACAACAGCTTTTTCTTATAAAATTATTTAAATTATCATAAAAATCATTTATCAGTAACAAAAGTACAAAAGTACAACCACTGATTTTCCAGACCCTGGCCATATTTCTGATCTTGGTCAAAGTGACTGCAGCACTCTAGCATTGAGATAAGATCCAGTACAGCCTTGTCAGAACTGTAGGATAGTAACCTTTATCACTAGTTATGGAGGAGGAGGGCTTTTATGATTATGGGCACATTACCACCACAAGTGTGGCAAATGCAGAAGGTTCTGCAAAAGATCATGGGACAAACACTTTCCACAGAAAATGTCGGTCCCAAATTTCTTCTTGCTTCAAGAAGAGCTGCACTAGAAAAATCCTACCCTTCTATTCCATTCCTGCATAAGCTCCTTACAATGGACTTTGTCCTAGAAGATGAACTCCACTCTCCTGTAAAAGATTCTCTTCCTTCCCCCTTTCCAGCCCACAGGATATTACACAAGTTCAGATTTTTTAGTCTGAAAGGGGATGACCCTGGGGGATTTTCTTGGAGTATATTTGGGGTGAGACATAAAAGGGTTTGTTCTTCCTGAGCAATAGATGGAAACAGAAGAGTCCATATAGAGTGCAGAATTCTACTCTCTTATCTGCCTTTACCTCAGTTTCTTGCATTGCAAAGCCAAAGCTCACAGTGTGTGTATGAAGAGGTTTGGATTGCACTCTTCATCTTGCATTTTTGTGTCCCAGTGAATCATAAAATTATTTAGGCTGGAAAAGAATTCAGATCATTAAGTTCAATCTTTAACCTAGCACTTCCTAGTCCATCAATAAACATTTGTTTTTAGTATATATATAATGTGTGTGATGGCTTCCTGTTCAGAAAAATATGACTGTGTGAGAGTCTGATGCAATGTCAAATACTAAGGACAAAAAAGTTGATGTTGTTTTATCACTACATAGCAGAACCTTTCATTGTGACTACATCTTTTTGCTGAAGAGCAGCTGCTTGCGTTTTGCCAGTGCAGCACTGACAAAGTTGTTTTCCTTCTGAAGACTTGTCTCTCACCATTCTGAGTAGTTTATATCAGTAGTTGTGAAGATTTTCTGTATTTTCTAGGCTTTTCTCAGTCTCCAGCTCAGCAGCTGATTCTGGTGCCCTTCCAGAGAGCCACAGAATAACATTCTGTGTGAGCTTGGGTTGTCTGGGACATCTGGACATCGTCTGGTCCCTCTCATCACTCAGAGAACAGCTCAGACCCTGTGCCCAAAGGCATTGGGGGGCTGTCACCTGCCTGGTTTGACATTCTCCTGAAATGAGGAGCCCAGCATTCAGACTCATTGATGGGGAAGAGTCTCATCACAAAGAGTAGGTCAGAACTTTTCCATAATAGTTTTTTCAAACTTTTCACTGAAATGTTCTGTGCAGGAAGTCTGAATAATTATTGAGGTTATATCCCTTTAGACAACTACTCCAACTACTCACTTATTCAACACATGGGAAAGGAAATAATTCTAAGTATTTATCTACACATATCAGATATTTTACATGTACTCAAGTATGTATATATATATATATATATATATATATATATATATATATGTAATATTTATTGGCATGGAAAATTGCTTAGAAATGCCCTTGGATTTACATTTTTTTTTAATTGCAATTCTTTTAAAGTAGCTGAAATCGTCAGAATAAATAACAAGAAAACAAGCTACCAGAGAGCACAGCAATGAGAGCATAAATTGTAATATTAGCTTTCAATTAATGTTTAAATTTGTTTTAATAGCTATTTTTCTGATTACTGAAATAAGTGCCAGTTAAAAGCTCTAGTTCTAGTCATGAATAATTGTGCATGAACCTATACAGATGTCTTTTAGGAGAAAAAAATCAAGCATGTAATTGTATGAGTAACTAGGGAAAGAAACAAGATTGGAAAACATACAAAACATATACATGTTGTCAAATGTGCGTAATTTTCATTGTATAAAGAACTTGAAATTCTGAGTTTTTTAAATTAATAACAGAAGCATTTTTACAAGTAACACTTACTTGATGAATACTGCAAGTATTATGTGTAATATATATTCATAATTTTATATGCATGTGATATATATGTGCAAAGGAACAGTATACATCTCATTTATATGCTATGGATAGGATATATCTGTTTATACAAACACATATATTTTCTGTCCTTATGTTTAAATGTGACAGTCCTGTAAATTAGAACTTTTTACTTAAAACATTTTAAAATAGTCATATGATTAACAAAATTCAAGAAATTATCATGTATTTTTGTTGATAAATCCTTGAGAGAAATTTATTTCTGGTTAATTGGTGTTACCTGTAAAATTGAAATGAAAGTGTCTTCCCAGTCTATCAGATAATCATTATTACAGCAATTTCTAAAGTAATCTCATATCCACATAGGACTGAAGACACAGATATTGTCTTCAATACCAAATACATTTGTATTTTAAAACTATCATCTATGTTATTATGCAATATGTTCTTATAATAATCTTTGTGCTTCAAAATATTTAGGGCATGTAGTTGAATCCATGCAAATTCTCAGTTCACATTAATCAATTAAGGAAATTATTAATAGAGGAAATTTGAGGAGATTTTCTTTTTTCCTACATTGTAACCATTGAGAACGTAGCAGCAAAAGCAGTCAACAATACAATTTTGAGATCAGAACATCTGCAACACAAAAAACTATTAGTTAAACTTCACAGTGCAATATTCTTTTACTTTGTTTCTTTCTTGGATTCTGCAATTCAGAAAACAAGAACAAACAAACCAATAAATGTTTAAATTCCAGTAGCTGAAACTCTTACCTTCATAAGAAGATCAGGGAAATAATACAAGGTTTTCAAGAAATGAAGGCAAAGAAACATTGAACACGAGGTACATATAGTCATAAAACATTTAACCAAGTCAGGACTGCAAGACAATGGCCAGGGAGAGAGAATATGAGCTATGCAGGAGTTTCACAATTTTACTGAGCCATTAATAATATTTACCTCTTCTATTTTTTCCTCTTCAGCCACATTTTTCATCATTACCATCACTTCTTTGCTTTACAGAGACAATATGGGTGCAATAGGTGAGAACCAGCGGAACAGAAAAGGTTTTCATGCTGATTGGTCAAAAATTAAATATGTAAATCACCATGACTTCTGTTCTTTCAAGGATAAAGCAGAACATAAGTTACCTGTTTTCCAATTTGGTATGCCATAAACTGCTCTTTTGCTTCAGTTAATTTATGATTTGTTCCTTGATTATGAGCCTTTGAGAAAGGCTATGAATTGGTGTGAAACAAATGGATTAGCCTGGAAAGAAAGATGCATTCTGCTTTGAAGAAGAAAAACTCTGAAAGTTAAAAACAAAAAAACTGTGTTGAGCAAGCCCTACAATAATTTGACATTCCAGGATAGACATCTGAGTACCATGTGTGGAATAAAACCCACTGCTCAAATATATCATGCCCAACACTTCCCACTCTCCTTTGCTTGCTGTTTGGCTTTGATACAGAGGGTAAAACCTACCACACTCGTGACTGTGCCTCTGCTGGAGACTCAGTTGTGGGATTTCCCCTCAGCCCCTTGTTTGTCACCATTTTCCACATTGCATTCTCAGACTTATCCAAAAGCTGGAAGTTAGGAAACTAACTTGTAAGGTTTATTAGACAGATTTCTCCCTTCCTTCTCACCTCTCTCTATCTCTCTACCCTCTTCCCATACATATTCCCCCATCTGAGTAGGAATGATCCCTTTATAATTGGATGAACTTCTAGCTCCCATGTGTTAAATCAGTGGCTTGGTATTTCCTTTGCTAAATGGTCATAGATGTGCAACTCTCTTCCATTTTCTTCAGTTTCTTCACCCATTTACTACGTTTTAGCTGAGGCTTCTGAGCATCCTGTGGCGTCCTTCTCCAGTTATTTCTGTTATTGAGAGCAGGCCTGGCTCTCTGCTAACAAGCCGCTGCTTCCCAATGAGCCTGCAAGAGGCTAATGCCCATTGTAGCGCTGTTACCAGTGCATTGTGTGAGTGCCATTCAGCTCTGACCTTTCTGGTCACCTTAAACTGCGAACTGCAAAGGTAGTTCTGCTAGGAAAATCTTAAATCCCTGCAAAACTTTCAAGCTTTTACTGGAAATGTTCCGTTTCTTGGGCCTGCCCACACAGCAGCAGTGTGTTCAAAATAAAGCCATTAACAGAACTGCAAACAATTTAAAAGTCAAAGAAGTTATGTTGAATAAGACTCACTCTTATTTTGTGGTACTTCAGGATTTAATCAACAGCATTTTCTGACTAAGTAAAATCAGCAGAAAATAAGCCCATCAGGATTAGATGCTGTGAAAAAAACTATTAACCTATGTTTAAATGCATGCAGATTTAGGTCTCAAAGTGGTACGCAGGAGTTACAAGTGATTGCTATGGGTAAAAAAGAGTGGAAGTTTAGCAGTCATTCTCTATATTTAGAGAACAAATGTTTTCTGTTTTAAGTTAATTCAGCAGTTGTGGAGACAGATACTGAAGCTTTAGTGGCATTGAAGTGATTGAAACTATGAAATCTACATTTCTTTTATTTTGGAGACAGAAATAAAATATTAAAGAACTGAATTATTGCATTTCAAAAAATATTTTATTTGCTTTTGGACATGTCAGTTTAGGGTGCTGTAATTTTTTGCCAGTATTTGTGATTAAATTATCCCAAATCTTAGACATTAACCCTTGAAATATATTTCTCTGAATATGTTACGCATGAGCAATCCATGCAAACATTGGTGCTGTAAACCAACATGTTTAGTGTTTGTCTTTTACTTTTTACCTGGGGTTTTTTGGATTGGTTTTTTTTTGTTTGCTTTGTTAATTTGTTTGGGTTTTTTGTTTTGTTTTTGTTTTGGGGGTCGTTTGGTTTTGGTTTTTGCCTTTTTTTAATGAATCTCTGTCAAATGTTCTGGTCTATTATGTCCTATCATTCCTATTTTCATTTTGTGCTTTCATGAGTACTAGGAAAGAGAGAATGTAAAGTTTCTCCTTATTTGTAGGCTTTTACTACCTTAATTATTTTAGTTGCTCAATTAAGCATGAAATAAACTTACATTCTTAATTCTTGGGATAAGCAAAGTTGTTAGATGATATTGATTGTGTTTGGATGGCTCTTCTGGAAGGACATTGAATATCTTGGAAAAAGCAAGTCTGTTGTCATTGTGGTGGGAAAAAATGCTAATAGGAAATAGTTAACCTCTACATGCCACAATATGTGGCATCCATATTGTCCCTGATGAGATTTTAGAGAAGTATTGTTTTCCTCACCAGTACAAACAGGAGAGTGTTTTGTTGCCAAAGTTAGTCCTGGAGTGCCTAAACCAGAGCTATGAATTGCTTCACTGGAAATCACAGACACTGAGAAATCCTTACACACTCTGTGTAGTAATTTATTTAGCATTTACTAATGGCCTTGGCTTAAGCAATGCAGACATTTTTGGATAAAAGTTTAAATTTACTGAAAGCAGATTATCAAAACTAGAGTGGTTATCCCAGTTGAATGCTGTCATAGATGTCATTCCCCAAATTTACTGTTTATGAGGGTGCCTAATGATGCAGGTTATATTTTATCACCAGAAGTTTTCAATTACTACCTTCAGAACCCCATTTACAGATGTCATATTACATCATTGTTACTTTTTTTTCCATTGAAATAGCACTGTTCTTTCTTCCAGGTAGACTTTGATGAATAGTGATGAACTTTTATCCAAAAGGTATTGGTATTTCTGAGATGATTGTGATACATCCAGGACTCAGAATCCTGTTTATGGGAAGGAAACAAAATTTCCTCCTGGAGAAGAGCAGGTTTAAGAAACAAGAAAATTAAATGCGTCACCAGGCATTATTGCATTGACTAGAAAATCAGAAAACACTCAGATTTCTTTTGAAGCAATTAGCTTGTCAAATGATCAAAATTTTCTAATCTTCTAATGTCTTGTAAGTCTAGGGGAGATAGAAATAACAGAAGATCTTCATGCAATGTTTTCAGTTTATGTTAAAAAAAATGGCTCATTTTTCATGATTTAAAAAAATCCATTCCAGTTTAAGAGTCGGAACTTTTCACCTTTATTCTATTAGTATACAGATGAAGATATCTGTAAACCTTTTCTCACTTGCATGATGGGCATATTTCCTTGTAGACAAAAAGGACAGATTGACTAATTTCATCATCATGTCATATGACAGTGCTACAATGCCTGAGATCATATGACTGTCTGTCCAGAATGCAGACAACCAAAAATAATGGTTTAACCTCTTACTGAACTTTAAGGGGTGATCAGCTCAGGTGACTTACTAGTGGAAGAGAATTTGAAGCATTCCTGGAGATTTCAAAGAGAATATGTATTTCATTATGGGATTTTTTTTTAATTTCTACATTAGTATTTTAAAACTGATGTATTTAGACGAACAATTCAAAATTTGTTTTTAACTTTCATGCTAGTATTCTGCCCCAAGGGTAGGATATACACTGCATTTTTTTTTTTTTTAGCAGGAGACTAATATGAAAGGGTAATTTAGCAGTTTGGACTTCAGACTGTGATTCAATAAAGCTCCCTGAAAAAATATCCCTGAACATATTTAAATAAATCGTATACATATTCAGTTATGCTTGTTAGTCCCAGTTTTCTGTGAGATGTGAATGAATATCTTTTGATATGGAAAAAGTATCTTTAAAGCTAAAAGTATATTATAGGATTTGTTTTGGAAAATAAAATTTTGTCTGACAGCTAGGTACTAAATCAGGAATGGTAAAAAACAATATAGATTTAGAGCAGTAAGCTGTTACATTTGGTGTTTCTCTGACACACAGAAAGGCCCTTGAGATGAATAATCTATCGTAAAATATCAAAGGGGAATTTTTTTCATTTGATCCTTAAATTACTGGGTTTAAAGACATAGTAACTGACAAGGTGGGGTTTTTTTATTCTGCCTAGGTAGCCCATATAGTAGTCTTCTGTCGTTTTTGTATATTATAATAAAGACTATTTCTTCTGTTAATCTTCTTCTATTTTTTATTTTCTTATTTATTAAAAATCTTAAGCTTGTCTTTATAATCTCCCTTTAAAATACTTGCTCTTTAAAATTCCTGAAATCTCTTTGTTTCGATTAACAGCTCAAACCCATGGATTCTCACCAGGAACCAAATTTTCACATCTGCATTATCCCCTTGTAGCCTGAGTCACCAAAGCACGTGCCCTTCGTGTGCAGTACAAATTACTCTGTCAACCATTCAAATTTGAAATAATTCAAATTCTTCCTAGGTGTTCCCTCAGTATTTTAAATTTTTTAATTATTGAGTAATACTAAATAAATTATTAATACAGTAATTTTTCAACAGAAATTCAGAAAAGGGGCCTAACAGGGAAGAAAAAAAGAATATCTCATTTTAGGATTGGCAATGACAACAGAAATCTTCTCCTTGCATAAAACACTGATAGAAATTATGTGCAACATAGGTAAATGTCATGATTCAGAATCACTCTGAATGTGAAAGATTCCTTAATTTTTGGAAAGCCTCGTTTTCTTCAAATTAATTCGGCCTTGCTGTAGGACAAACCCTTCATTTTATGGTCAAATTTATCTCTGGGATGAAGGACAGTAGGGAAAGAAAGAGTAAAATTAACTGAATCCTACTCCATTGAATCTAGGGATAGAGCACAATGTTATTTGGAATTGCATGATATATTAATAAGCTTTTTAAGTAGCTCAGATTATACCATTATTAATATTTAGTTTTTTAAATTAATGTGGAGCTTTTCTTCTGTATAAAGAAATTCTGCAGTATGAACAGATTCTTCTTGCAACTCTTTGGTTATACCTGGAAAAGATATGTAGCAATCTCCTGGGGTTTTCTTTGGATTTAAAGAAAGCCCTAAGTTTTCCTTTGAAGGGGGATTCCTGGAGACTGGCTGGTATTTAATGAATTTCAGAGTGCAGGGTTTAAACTGACAGAGAAAATCTTGTAAGAAGAGGAGCTGTTAAGTCTCATCCTTTCCCTGTCTAGATCATACTCCAATAGAAGAGAAATTGAATGTTTTTACTTTAGATATTTCATATATTGCAACTGTATTTCATCAGGCAGGTTTAGTTTCCCAGCGCTATCTCTAAAGTATTTCCTTCATTACCACATGCGTTTAAGTTATGCATTTTAATTCTATTAGCTTTCATTCTACTGGTACTTGACTTAAGGATCCCTCTAAGATATTTCTCTTTCTGCTGTATTTCTCTTGATGGTTATCTGTATCACCACTGTATCCAAACAGTGAAATATTATCTATACTTTTCTGTGTGAATAAAGAACAGATTCTGACAATATTTAATTGTTTCATAAAAATGTTTTACCTTGCATATTTGGAATACTGATGCGTGCAGAACGTCTTACAGTCTTAAAGAAGTGCAGGAAAACATTCATAGTCTCTTCATTGTCTGTGAAACATCACTGACAGTGAAAATATCAGTGATATTTCACTACCTTATAAGAGTGCATCAGAGCAAGTAATTCACACTTTTCCAAAAATAATCCAATGTGCCCTCCATAGAGCAGCAAATATTTACTCTTTTCTTTAGGTCCTATGTTGCACTAGTTAAGCTGGAAAGGTTGACTCATGGAGGAACAAAGATGCTGAGGGAAAAGAAGGAAATTGTGCAGTCAATATACCCACAAGTGCTTGAAAAAGAGGATAGATAACCAAGTTATGGAATTTGAAGTGACAAAAACCCAACCTTGTGTCAGTCCAAACTAAAACTCCAGAGAACTGCATCAGGATCTTGTAATGCTGAAAATTTTGCAAATAAAATTTCATATCCACATGAGAAAAATAAAACATGGGAGCATAGACAACACCATACACAGAAAATTATGGCTCAGAAGTAGTTGCCACTGCTTAATAGAGAGATTGTAATCATTGTAATCATTCACTCTTCACAGAATGCTCAAATAATTGCAGAGAAAATAACAGAAAGAATGATATCCCACAAAGTAAATTCATTGCTACCACAACTTGGGTACTGCTTACACTTCTTGATTACCTATTTTCCCCTTTGACCAAGGCTACAGAGGAGATAACGGGGGTCAGAAGTGCCTTCTGCAGAAGACAAGAAACCATCTGCAGTACTTCTCTTTAAAAAGCTGAAAACAGATGGCTGTAATGAAATAATGAATATAGAGAAAGTGTGTAAGGAATGATTTTTCATTTTCTGCTTAAAGCTACTGCAGTCATACCAAAAGGATGACTGAGTTATATTCTTCCTTTCTTAAACACTGGTAATACTATGATATGCTATTTAGACCTTTGATGTGAGAATCAAGATACTTTTCATGGTCCTCTAGTAAGACCCATGGAAAGTTTAATAAGTCCTCTAGCATGGACTTCATGAGCCATGTTCTTTCAGGGAATATCCACCCACACAGTGGAGTTCTCCTGCACTGCAGTGTGGGTACCCAGTTCAGCATGGGACCTCTCCAGGAGCTGCAGGACAACATCTCCTTCACCAGAGACTCTGCAGGGACCACAGGGACATATCTGCATATCTGCTGAGGCTCCCAGATCTCCTCTGCTCCTACTGCCTTCCCCTCAGCTCTCAAAGGGACATTTATCACACTTTTTTCTCTCACCTCTCACTATCCCCCACCACTGATACTAACCCTGAAGCCACTCTCTGCTACCAAAACCTTGAGACTTGCACTCAGTAAAATTATTTGCTTTCCAAGTACCTGAGGTCAAAACAGTTTAAAAACATACTTTACATCCTTTGCATTGGATTATGCGACTGGAAAGTTCATATCTTACAAGTTTCAAATAATGCAAGTCAATATAGAAGTCTACTAGCTTGCTTTTTGCAAGCCATAAGTAATTCATGCCTCTTAAAAAATACTACATATCATTGTACTGTTCTCTCCTCCCTTTGACTGTACCTTCCTTCTTCGACTGTGTTTCTTGCTTCATTTCTTTGTAATTGTGTTAGCTTTTTGGCAACATGGAACATTCTTTTCAAATATTCCCTCCCATCAGTATGATGAAGTAAAATCAAATGTTTTATTGTGGAATTATGTCATGGAGTAATAATGGCACTGAATTAAGTAGCTAAAAGACATTCAGATATCATTTTTCAACCTTTTCCCTCAGTATTGATGACATTATATTCTTTACCTGACACTGTAAAATGCATTAAATATTTACAATTTTTTTCAATTTTAAAAATGCCAGAGTGCTGGCTTTTCCTGAATGCATGATTCTTTTTCTACAGTCTTCTCTTAAGCCATGATTTTGATCTATGAAAATGGCACTCAACTTTTTATGAGCTTAAAAGAAGTTATAAAAAGGTATATTCACACAGAAGACTTCATTGGCCTTTCTTCCCTTCAATTTCTTCTTCATTCTTTCAGAGCACATATGTCTGAAGACTGACTAAATACTCAAGGACTAGTCAGAAGTCAAAAGAAAATTTAAGCCCTTTCACTAATTATACATGTCAGTGATATGAAGATCACAGTGGCCTGTAATTCATATAAAGTCTCTGGTTATTTCAAAGTTATAAGCCAATTAATACACTCAGATTATTAATGAATAATGTATTAGGAAAAAAGAGAAAACATTGCTGTCTTTGAAGAGCTTGCTTGCTGCAGTCAGAGAAATTTTTTAAAGATCCCTCATTGTACATCAATAATCTTTTAGATCAAATATCACCATCAGTTACATGAAGCTCTCCAGTAACAACCATAGCTAGTAAATTACAACAGTGAGCAGCCTGATCAAAATCTGTTTGATGGAAAGTCAACGTCTTCTTGATGTTTTGCAACACTGAATTAAAGAAGAACCCTTGCTGAAAATATAAATTTGAACTCCAATACTGATGCAAATCAGAGGGGTTTTTAGTTGTGCCCTTTGTGTTTTCCTTCTCAGAGCCTTAGATGGCTGTTAGATGATGAGGAACATCTCAGTATGAGCTTTTCTTGCATCTTGCCAGTAGTAAGTGAGTTTTTATTTATGCTATCCCAGGAAAGAACAACATGAAAAACACGTATTCTGATTTCTTGTTTTACCATAATGTGCACATCCCCCTTGTTTTTTTCAAGTTTCCTTTGTTAGCAGTTTTAATTTCAGCACATTCTTGCTCAAATTAAAGTACTATATATTGACTATGAGATAGAACTGAGACAATTTAGAGGTCTAAAAGAAACATCAGATAAATAGAGAAGATAAACTTAGAAACTTGTATTATTCCTACATGGCAAGAAAGTAACATTCACAGAAGCTATCCGGTAAAGACACAGATTTTCTATCTGAAAAGAACATACAATAACATAACTGCTTTTATCCACCTCACAGATGCCAACATTTGCTACATGGGAAGGACTGACTTTTTCCTATGTGATCATTTTTGATTTCTCCAACTTTCCCTTGAAGTGATGACAATGAATAGTTGTCTCTTTTCTTACTGCCCTAACTTTTGTGCCTCTTCAACAATTTTGGGAAGAAAAAGTTTTGAGACTGCTATACCTGCTTCATCCTCAAATTCTGTGAAAGCTCTACTATTTTCTGTTACTTTCACAAAAGTTTGACAAAAATGCAGCTATGAACTGTGTAACTTCAATCACCAATCCTCTCTAACTTATAGTTTAACTCGGATAGAGTTTCTGTACCAGAAAAAATCCCCAATGCTTGAGTTTTTTCTAAGACTTTTTTTTGTTGATTCAGTTTAGCCATAGTTATGTGTTTATTCTTTTAGCATATGGGGTCTCCAACTGGAGCTGGAATACCCAAACTTTTCTGAATCAGCATCTTCTTCTCAAAGGTGAAGATTGAAAACATAGAACAGTGCAATCTGGAAGGGACTTCGGGTCATATATGCTTCCACCCACTGCTCATTAAATCATAGGGTAAGACTGAAAACTAAATTTTTGTGGGGAAGCCATACAAAGAATTGCTGAGATCTGACTTATCCAGCCTGGAGAAGAGGAGACTGAGGGAAGATGCTATAGCAGTCTACAGCTCTTTCACAAAGGGAAGTGACAGAGCAAGTACTTATCTTTTCTTTCTAGTGACCAGTGACAGAGCCTGAGGTTGTGCTAGGGAAGGATTGGGTTGGAAATTAGAGGGTAATTGAGCACTGGAACAGTCTCCCCAGAGAACTGGTCACAGCACAAAACCTGACAGAGTTCTAGAAGCATTTGGACAACACTCTCAGGCACATGGTGTGACCCTTGGAGTGTCCTGTGCAGGGGAAGGAGTTGGAGACTCGATGATCCTTGTGGATCCCTTCTTCAGGATATTCTATGATTTTTTTAGTTAGACTTCCTATATTCTGAGGACTGTCTGAGATAAATTCTGTTGTTTGGTTTTTAGTGTCACTCTTCAAACTTTTGTGATCTTTATACCCATTCCAGGAGAATTCAAAAGCTGAAGTTCTTTAATTTCTTTTCTTCAATGTTGCCTAAATGATTACCATGTTTAGTGGCAATATTTTTAAGTGTAGAATCAGCTGTTTCTTTCTTGTTATAGAAAACCATAGGATGTTCAAAAATTGCTATCTTTTGGGAATTATCTCAGGTTCCTTGGTTTGTGTTTGGTGAAACCTGATCCTTATTCATTAGATGGAAAATGAGAATACATCTGTTTTTACATGCCCACTTTCTCCAATGAAATTTCTGTTCTGCCATGAAAATTCTTCTAACTGTTAAATTTTCAAGTTCCTTTGGATAAAAGAAGAACTTGGTTTGAACTAAAAAATTCTTTTAATTTCTACAAATATTATGAACAATGCACCTAGCAAAAAAACCCTGACATTTTATACAATAAAAATAAACAAGATTAGATTAACATAGAAAATAATTTATATCTCTACTGGCCACATATCTACACAAATACTTTCCTAAAGCAGAGTCAAACATTTCAGAGCCTAATGAAAATCAAATTTAATTTAGATGTATATAAACTGTTGTGGAAATGATTTTTTTTTTAATATTCATTTCATAATCTATCATACTAAACAGGTTGTCATTTACTAACATATTGTATAGTCTTCAAATGTGTGATGGAGAGTTGCTCCATCTGGGGAAAATTCTCCATCTGAAGTAACTTCTAGAGATTCTATGAATTTTTTCAAAGGCTTGGTCCTTTCAGATAGACTTTGAAATAAACCTGGTCCTATTTTGAACTTTTTTCTCTTTCTTCCCTCTTCATTCATACTAAAATCCAGCAGGATCTCCAGGAGCTTCTGGGGGGAAAAAAAAAGAAAATAAAAAGGGCAAATTTCATCATAGTGCTGAGACTACAAAAGTTAAAAGATCTCCTAATTCTCATGAGAAAGGATACATTGTCAAGTTAAATACTGGAAAGCTTCCAGAGGGAGATAGTGGGAACAGTGCAAGAATTTACTTAAAGCAAGGATTGAAAGCATGGAAGATTGAAAGCGTAGAGGAGAAGATAATTAAAAATCTCAGATCTAACCTATTTCGATAACTCTTCTGTTGTGTTCTCTGTAGAGCATCTCTGTAAAGGCTGAGATAAGCACTTGATGGATCTGTGGGTTTGACAGCAGAATGACAGCAAGAAAAAAAAGGATTGATTAATTAAGGGATGTTTTATTTTTTGGTATTACATTGCAGGATGGCTATAGAGGGATTGTGAAAATGGAACCTCGAGCAATGAGAATATTAGTGAACAACAGTGGACTTGCACAACCTTAGGCTCCCAATGAGTTAAGTCACACTGAACATCCCTGCAAAGCACATTGTTTTGCAGCAAGGATGTATGGCAGAAGAACACTTCTCAGAGCTCAGTGATGCACTGACACAGAGTAATGTTGGAAACCAGTAAAACTTTGCACTGCTGCTCTTCTTTTGGGAAGACAAAAGGATTTCCACTTCTAATTCAGTAGAGAGTTTCTCTATTCTAATTAAGTAGATATTTCTCTATTCCACTAAATATTTAACATTTCTGGTTGTGTTATAGAGAAGCAGTGATTTAGACATCAACTTAAAGATTAACTGGTTCTTCCATGATAGTTGTTTTTGACTCCACCACACAACTTATAGTGTCATAAAATAAAAGTTTTATTTTCCTGTTAATTACTGTCCAGCAAAATCCAGTAGTGCTCTGGTGGATGACAGAGTCCAAGCTTTTTAAAGGTGCTTTACTTTTTCACGGATTTTCAGTGAACCACAGGGAACGGCTGTGTGTCTCTAACCCCACTCCAGATCTGTAATGTTCTCACTCCCCAAGGACTCTGCTCACTGTTCCAGTGATACGTCTAGAAAACTATGGAAGGTCAGAGATGGAGAAAAGTTGACACATGAACATCAGGTCCTGAAAAAAGCACGGCCCACAGAGATTAAGCATGTGGTGTAGTGGTGATTAGCAGAAAAATATTCCTTTCCCAGTGCTATAAAATAATTAGTAAGAAACATTTCAGCTTGAAGTATTTCTCCCCACTCCACCCTGAGCTAAACTGAAGTACCTGCTAGGTCTCCAATGGTACATATGAGTATGCTCCTATAGAACCAAGATAAAATTGCTTTTTGGAATTCCAAATGGGAATATATTTGAAAGATTAAATGTATCCTGGGTGATTTCTTTATTTATTCATTTATTTTTTAAAAAATTTTTGAACACTAATATATAGTGCGAATTGTGTGAAATGCATACTTGTAGGGAGTATTTCAATAAATGCACTAAACTGAAGAAATTAACAACTGAAATTCTAAACAATTTTTTTCCTGACCTTTGCCTTGGAGACAAGGTTGCTTATCAGACCTTTAGAAGTTGTTGACTATTGCTGGAAATTAGGATGACAAATAGACTACGCTGTTTATACTTCATATTTTTCCTTCATGTTTTAAGAAACTCAGAATTGAATTGGTGGAGTGGGTGTGTGGCCATGCTTTAATAGCAGAGGGGCCACCCAGGTGGCTTCTTGAAAGCTGACAGAAGCTTTCTCCATAACCGGAAGAGCCATTGCCATCTGATTCCAGGATGGACCTGCCGCTGGCCAAGGCTGAGTCAATCAGGGATGATAATAATACCTTTGGGATAAAATATTTGAAAAGGAAAACAGAAAATATTTTGCAAAGCTAATTTCAGCCAGAGAACAGTAGAGTGTGAATGTGTGAGAGAAACCACTCTGCAGACACCAAGGTCAGTGCAGAAGGAGGAGGAGGAGGATGTGCTCCAGATGCTGGAGACGAGATATCCCTGCAGGCTCTAGTGCAGACCATGGTGAAGAGGCTGTGTTTCTGCAGCCCATGGAAGCCCATGGGAATGCAGAGGTCCACCTGCAACCCATGAAGGACCCCTAGTTACAGCAGGTGGATGCCTAAGAAGAGGCTGCGACCCCATGGGAGGCCTGTGCTGGAACAGAGTCCTGGCAGGGACCTCCAGACCCATGGAGAGAGGAGCCCATATTGGAGCAGATATCCTGGTAGGACTTGCAGCCCTGTGTGGCATCCAGTATGAAGCAGGTTGTTCTTGAAGTACTGATCCCATGGAAGAGTGACCCACATTACAACAGTTCATGGAGAACTGCTGCCCATGGGATGGACACACTGGAGAAGTTCATGGAGGGCTGTCTCTCATGGGAGGGACCCCATGCTGGAGCAGGGAAAGGACTCTTCTCCCTCAAAAGTGTCAGGAAAAACATTTCATGAACTGATGATAACCTCGATTTCCCATCTCCTTGTGCCACTGCAGCAGAGGAAATAGAGTTCAGGAAGAAGTAGCGATGGGGAAAGTAGTTTTTAAGATTTATTTTACTTCTCATTATCCTGCTCTGATCTTGTTAGGAATAAATTCAGTTAATATTGTCAGGTTGAGTCTGTTATGCCTGTGATGGTATCTGGTGAGTGATCTGTCCCAGTCCTTATCTCAACCCATGAATCTTTTGCTATTTTTTCTCTTCTTTGTCTGGCTGAAAAAGGGAGTGATAGAGGAGTACTGGTGAGTACCTGGTGTCTAGCCAGTGACAAACCCCTGCAATTGATCATTGCTAAATTGCTTACATTTCCAAACATATTAATTAGGTTGGCCAGTGCAATCACATAATGGAAGTCTCTTTACGCTGTTCTACAATTGCCAGCTTACATACCTTGTTATGTCATAACAGAATTATATATGCATAAAATTGGTACTCTGTAAACTTAATCTTAGTCCTGCTGCCATATCTTCTGAGATAATTTACTCTACTGCATCTTATGTCATTGCCTCTGTTCTTGCTGTGTAAACTGTAAGGGTCTCCTCTGAGAGGGCACCAGAGAAGCCTGGGAATGAAGATCCCACTGTTATCATGGCGGTCAGTCAGATGTTAGCTGGCCTGGATGTCATCCAGGTGGGCAGCTGGTATGCCCTACACAATTTTAGATCCATGGTTTGGATTGTGGCTGAGACATATCACTGCATGTTGAAATGGAATTTCTACACCTGAGAGATTAGTTTTGACAATATCATTGCTCTCTGTAATGTGTGAGATGTGGGATCTGTCAGTTTGGCAAGTCACTTCCTCACTCTCTGTGGCAGCCCCTTGCACTTTACATGGCTTGTTTTGGTTGTAGTACCACAAGGTCTGTAAGATACTGGCAAGGGTAAGAGTGCTGTACATGTGCTTCCACACGCAGACTGGGCACATATTTCTTTTAAGGGCCACTTATTATTCGTTTTCTCCAGAAGCATAGTCATAGACTATTTTTACCAGGTTTCCTCTGCGCTGCTAAAGACAAGTTTCAATGGTTTATTTTGACAAACTATCAAGAAGCCAGAGAATGGAGGTGAAAAATATTAAAGCACTCTCCCTGGAATGGGGTTCCCTGTCCACTTCATTGTGTTCAGATCCAGATTTTGCTGTTGATCCAGAGTGCAGACTGTCTTCATTTGTATCACAACACCCTGTGTATTTGTGAACATTGCTGTACATTGATGTCTTTTCAGATGAAGTTTAGATAACACTACAATGTGAGTACATTATTTCAGTACAAATATTTCCTGGCTAGTGGTTTTGTCCTTGGCCTTCATTCCATCAGCTTTTCTTTCCCTGAAACAGCACTAATCTATGCTTCTGTCAAAAGTTATTCAGCCATGTTTCTCCAGGTGCTCCTACTGGGAAATTCTCCAGGCAGCATCTATTCTTCCAGCATAAGCAGATGAAAAATTCCGTTTATTTCAGTCCCCAGGGTATCTTTCTGTGGTCCTAGGATTGGGATTACAACATCTTCTTTCTCTTCTGTAGCATCTGCAAGAAGTAACAAAATGCTCTGCAGGAGACTGTTCTTTTCCAACATGAGAGACACATTTTTACAGCTTTTTTGAAGTCACAGAATTATTAGGTTATAGGGAGTTTTGGAAGAAAATGTGATAGGGCTCAGGCAGGAAAGGAAGACTAAAGTTTGAAGGTTGTTGGTCCACTATACTCTGGATAAACCAGCTTTTCCATGATTTTTGGGGTTGTGACTAGAAATGTGACTAGAAACTTTCTTCCCTAGCATGTGACTCATACAATACAGATAATAGGTAATAAAATAATCTAAGTAGCCTAAGTACCTTTGCTCAGTATACCTCCTAATGTTCCAGATGAAGTTACAAAATGTTAATCCATATAAATGAGGTTTTAAAATCACACAAAGGACACAGAGAAATAAAATATATGAAATAAATATATAAAAATGAAACAAACTCTGAAGCAGTTAATTTTAATAAATTAAGATACATTCCTTGTATATGAACCTCAAAGATTCATATCCAAGAAAAAAAAGATTTCAAAGGATTTCTCAAAAATTTTAAAGAATTATTGCAATAAAACTTGAAACATCACGGGTGGAAAATGAGCCATTTGGTCCTGCAATTTATGGTGAATTCAAGTTTTCTTCTACTGTGACGTACAGAAATAATATTGGGGTTTTTATAAAATAGTAAAATGTGGAAGCACATGGCTGAAAGGATTATCTAAATAAAATTGTCCATGGAGAAGGAAAGCATTAACTGAGATCTGCACTTAAAAGATTTAGGCACAGTCACTGATATTAAACTGTCTGGTTCAAAGAATGACTCACACAGCAGTCTGTGGAGACTGTATGGTGGGACGTAGCTTTTCTGCAACTTTTCAATGACACAGCTAATTGGACAAAACAGTGGAGACACTGATGTGTGACTGACAGTGAGTTTAAATTTGACTGGGTGATGTAGGATGTCTCCCTGGAATCAAATGTCAGCAAATATCCAGTGGTGTCACACAAAACGATAACCCTTGAAAGAGTTGCAAGCTGGGCATGTTCTTGGGGCTTATAAAACAGACAGGAGTGATAGGGCTGAAATGGCTTAAAGTTAAAAATTAAAAAAAAAAAAGTTGCTTTGCTATTTTTATTTAGCTGAACAGAGCCATTGGTACTGACAGTTGTTACAAGGGGCCAGCTACTATCTAAAACTCAAGAAGCTGTTTGAAGCTATCACACCCTCTAAGCTGAGGTGTTTCAAACTATTCAGAAAAAGGAGATATTATACCTGTTTTCAAAGCTTGTTCTGAACAGGTCAGAGCAGAGAGATACACTGAAAATGCTAGTTCTGGCAGGAGGCTCTGGCAGTGGCATCTAGAAGATTTGGCAGTACCTGTTTTGATGATATTCAGCCTTCTGCAGGCTTTCTGTCCATGTCAATGTGTGAAGAAGTGCCTCTTCAAGGAGTCATGGCTCCCCTAAGTCTCCCACATTCCCTGAGTACTCCCATCTGAGCCACTTCATATACATGAGGCAAAGATGCAGCTTTCTTTCAGATAAGAGAGCAAATGTATTTGAAATCCTGGAAAGGGGGCTATATCAACCTGGTTCAGACACTATCCCAGCTGTCAAGCCTAAACAATGACAAAACAGTGCAGAATTTCAGAGTTTTGACACTCATCCAGAAACCATGGCACCTGGGTTATCAGTGAAACACAGTGGCAGAATTACCTATTATGGTACTCAGCTGTACTTGATGTAAGGCCCTGAATATTTGTTATGAGACAAACCCAGGATGTTGCCAGTAGCAAATATCTGCTTTGAAGTTTCTGGAAAAATAGAGATTAGTCTGACAATGGTTGGCAAGTGGCTGTCTTATCTCACAATACCTGCAGTTAAAGCTAAGAGGATTGTAGTTTTGGTGGCATAGTAGGTGTTTTTGTATCAGAAGGATGACAGTAGACTTCAGAAAACTCTTCTAACATAAGTAACATTAGATATGCTGTAAAATCAACAATACCTTAACACTTAAATGGAATTGTTTCAGGCAAATTCCTGTAAAATCTATGTTCCCTTCATATCACAAAGTAGACCTGTGTAGGACAAAAGCGCGACGATTTAGTACATAAATCAAGGAAAAAGAAAAAAAAAAGTCTTCTGTTGTTTAATTTTTTTTCTTTTTTTAAAGTCAGAAGGAAGAAAGATTCATTAAGTGCTAGAAATTCTGAATTTTTCACAGACCTTATTTACTTTTACCCAAACTTACTACTTCTGAACTAATAAGTCTTTGTCAGAAGAACAGCCATAAGATCTTCTATCAAATGAAGACCTTTTTCTAGTAAGTTGTACAGTTCTGAAACCCAAAAAAGCCACCCACAACACTACAGGCCATTGTCTGAGCACCCTCAGGTTTCTCCCTACAGCTGTTGATGTTGCAGTAGATGGCTTTGTGTATTTCCATCATGGACACATTTTATCAGCGTGGTTTGTTGCAAGAGGTAGGAGTCATAATAAGTGAATAACCAGTTATGCAGGGAAAAACGTAATATAATACAGAAACTCCAATACTCAAAATCCATGATTTGTTACCATTTTGGTGAAATTCTTTATCCTGTCTTCCTGTATAATTGAATCGTTGCATTTTAAATTTGTTTTGTTGAATGGCTATAAGAATTTTTTCTCGTGGACAGAAATATTAATCACACTTGCAAAACATGAAAAGCAGTTGGAATGAAACTGTGCCATTAATGAAGGTGATTTTAAATTCAGTGCACCTTTAAAAACATTAATTGCACGGATTTCCATAATATTAGAGATCTCAGATTGTGGTTGTTTAGGAGCCTGATCATTTGAATTCTGCAAGTTCTGCTGCACAGAATAGCTCATTTTAAGTATAGTATCAGAAGAGTGTGATAAATACATGTGCCTACATGTACATGCTTTAAAATAAAAAATTAAATGTGAGTGTTTCTTCTTCTGCAGCGATGTGTTGCCTTCAGTATAGTTGGACACAACAAAATTTGTGTAGGAAAGTTATCATTTTTATTAGCTCAGCTGATGTGACTGGGAAAGACAGACATCTTATTATGTTATTAGACATGCCAGTCTGAGACACCAGACATGCCAATAGTTTTTAGAGGGGGTAAAAATTCATTAGGCAAATGACAGTAACAAAAAAAAGTCTGAAGACTGGTTTCCTGGAGGCACTTTCTTTATCAGAATCTCTATTTAATTAATTTCACCCTTTGAATATTAAATTAATAAATGAACTATGGAATAAAGAAGATGAGTACCACCTTGTCTCATGGTTATGCACAGTCCTGTTTATTCTGATGCAAAAGGACTGGAAAAAGGCAACAAAGTCAAAAGCAGGGAAAACATTCTAAACTTTTCAAGCAGAAAGATTAGCCAAGAATTAACTTGTTACTTTACATGGGGAATTCAGGAGGAGGTGAGTAATCCAACTGAACTGTGCCAAAATAAGTACAGAAGATGGGTGAAGATGATACTTTGATAAAGGCCTGTCAGATACTGCTCAATCTATCCTACATGTTCCTTTCAGATTACATTTCTTGTAATTGAATTTCAAAAGAAAAATTGAGAACAAGTTCCAACAGTGATGAAATATTATTATTGTTATTATTATTCAGGTTTTTAACTTTTTTGTACTTCTTAATGACATATATGACAAAATAATTTGTTTGGTTTTCTAATTGATTTTTTTTTTCATTAAAAATATGAGTGTAAAATCCAACAACAAAAGAACATTGTCCCTACATTTATTTTCATAGATAATAAGGAAGTTATTTTCAGATTCTCATAACATAAGATTTTTTTATTGGTGAGTGGATACTTTACAAGTATTATCTGGGTATTCCTGTTATAAGAAATTTAAAAAAGCAAAACACCACAAGGAATAGCTAAGAAAAATATTTCTCTATTTTGCTGTGTAAAGTATTCCATAAGAATATAGTTTTTAATTATTTTTGATCTTGAAGGTTTTAAAAGCAACAAATTTATATGCTCTACTCTTTTCATGAAAAGGAAAAAGGGAAAAAAAACACACAAAAAATCCCTCTAACAAAAAGCAAGATATTATTTGTAGCTAACATATAAGAAGTTAATTAAAATTTTGCAGACAGGAGAGAAAAATTTTCTTTTAGTTAAAAACTGTCACTGAAAAATAAAGATTCAAGTCACCAAACTTGCCACAGGTTCTTTTTGAATGCATTTAGCAGGAAAGTCAATTTAAAAAAAACCAAATGCTTCTTCAGAAATTATTCAAAATTTTAAAATTTCAACCTGAACTGCTTATTGTGCCATCCTAAATAGCTAAGTGCTTAGAACCATTACTAGCCTTTCACTGCATTTTAGCATTTCATTATGTATTATTTCTTTATTCAAAGTTATCATAGCTATTAGAAGAATTTATCAAAAAATTG
This sequence comes from Ammospiza caudacuta, assembly GCF_027887145.1. Lineage (NCBI taxonomy): Eukaryota > Metazoa > Chordata > Aves > Passeriformes > Passerellidae > Ammospiza > Ammospiza caudacuta. Next base: position 81,734,823 of record NC_080593.1, read on the forward strand.
TGAAAAACCCACAATCATTTTCAGAATCCTTTCTTAGCAGAAAAAAGAACATTTTTCAAAAAATTAATATACCCCAATAAAATATTTGTTCTCCTCCTTATTTTACTTGATTTTTTCTTTATTTGCTTTGTTGCTTTGCTCTCTGTATCAAGTTTACATGTCTCTGGCAGTCAATTATTATCATTGACAAAAAGTATTCCAACAACAGGTTATATTTCTTAAGGTATCTAATTAAAATATTTTGATAGTCACCAAAAAATTAGAACTGATCTCAATACAGTAAATGTTTCATATATAGACAGTGAGAGATTTAGAGAAAATATTCTGTCATGGAATTCCAATACGAATTACAGACTTCAGTTTTGACTACAGAACCAGCAACAATATCTTTTTAGGACACATTTATCATGTATGGTCCTTTGTAATACATATTAGAAAAACTGAATATTCTTAAATCTGCTTTTTACCTTTAGTTGCGTTTTAAGTCACAGCAAGCTGTGTTAAAATCCTCTGAATTGTATATTTTAGGGATGCTTTTCAATCAAAGGACTTCTTTTAAGCACATTGTAATGACTTTCCTGAAAGCTTGGCTTTGAACACTTACAACAGAGAATTGGAAAAGCCTCTCTGTCAAGCTTTTGCTGAGGAGATTGTGCATACATTTCAGATGATTTTGCAGTCTAACAGAGCATGATGTAGCAGCCCCTGGTCATATGAAATGCTTTTCTAGCTGCTTAGAAGTACAAGAATCTGCCCTGCCTGCCATCATTGCTCCCTTCCCAAGACTCCTGCATAGATCCTTTAAGAACAAATAGACAGTTTAAAAGCCAAACAAACAAACATAAAATAACAACCACAATTAACCAACCAAACAAACAAAACACAAAAAAAAGTAAACTAAAAAAAGCAATTTCTTAGTCTCAGATAAATTAATTCTTAAGAAGACACAAGGTTTCATCAGACTGCTTCTGTAAGAAGAGGCCCAGTTACTGCATCTCCATGGAGGAAATAGATTCACTGACTTAGCTTTAAAAAAATATTTTGCTTTGAGACATCTCATTCTTCTTTGATCCCTACTATGCCCATTCCAAAAAGTAAAGGAATGTCCTTATTCTAAACTACAGATCATGTCAATCTAAAGGTGTTGTGAAAATTAGAGCTGTGTGTGAAATATATCATTCTGACCATCCAGTACATCTTGTTTCACTATTCAGTGCAGCACAGTCTGCAGCCTTCTCTGTTCTTACACAGCTTTAGAGATTGTAGATTTGCACCACATTTTCCATGTGATTTAAAAATGTTGTGACATACATAGAGATTCTAAAACATTATATAATCATAAGTATTTTCCAGATGAAAAATGCAGGCTCTAGGTAACTAAGAATGAAAAATCTGTTCAAAGAAATTTTTCCCTCATCATATAACCTATACTCTACAACTTGTAATATGCATGTAAGCTATAGGCTTTTAAAAAATTTTTTATATTTTTGCTGATGAAAATGCCTCTTTGCAGGTTATAGATATTAGATTAGATTTTAGCATCAGAGTAAGAGTGTATATTCAAATATGATGAAATTCATTACTGAAAAGTATACTACAATGCTTGTATCACTGTGTTCTTTAAAAACTCTAATGCTCAAATGTTAAAATTGAGATTATCATAGGAACTTTTTTTCTTTGAAGTTATTGACATTTCTGTTAATGTTACATGTCATGTATGGAATTTTTTGTGCAAGATTGCAGGTGATACAGAAACACTTAATAGAAAGATTAGAGATCTTTCTGTCTTCATCAATTGATGAGTTGTACTTTACCTTGCGTGGATCATAAATACCTTTATTTTCCTTACTGTCTGAAAGATTATTGTACATATGCAATGCAATTTGTTAATTTCAAATACTTCTACAAAGTCCACAATCAAAAACTCCAGAATCAGAGCCCAGAAATAAAAAATTATTTGGTTTTGATCTTGAATGAAAACTTAAAATACTTCTCTGAGAGAAAACTTGTTCATCTGGATGTCAGTGAGCATTACACTCTATAAAGATCTAATCTGTAAGAAGGGGAAATACTAGATTGCTGTGTGTCAGTACTGATCTTTTCTTTCACTTGGAGAAATTCTGGGTCAGCTGAAACTGTAATTTTTTATACTTACTTGATGTTAGTCTATATTCCAACTTGAAACATGACCTGAATGCAAATTCAACATACGCCACGTGGACATTATGATATAGAGAGACGATGACAGAATTGAAGACACTTGCTGAAAGGAAAATAATAAAATTTTGAGGTGCTCTTTTGCTTTAGGATATTCTATTAGTCTCAAATAATTATGCCCGATGATAAACTAATTGATTTCTAGGGTATTAAAACTACCCTCATTGTTCATCCTTGACTTTGAAAGCTGTAGGAGAGGGTAAAGGGAGAGACATTGCTAATTGGGTCCAATTTGTTATGTATATTGTGTTTAACCTGAAATAAGAAATAATCTACTTGTGCTTTGGAAGTTAAAAAGAAAAAAATTAAATATATGTCAAAACTGAAAAGCAAGCAAACAAAACCACTTCACTTATAAAAAAAGTAAAAGAAAAGCAACAAGAAATATGTGTTACTTGGAAAACTGCATTTTGACTAGGGTAGGAATGTGAAAACCTTAGCAGATCTGATGACAAAGACTCAAACCTTTAAATCCATGTTGTCATATTGCACAACAGTTGTGTGCACATGAAGTCAGCACATGTCAGTGCTGAGCTCACATGTCAGAAGTGAGTTCACTGTCGTCCCTCCTCACTTTTCTTTCATTCCATTCCAACAGCATGCCTTGCCCCTCTCTTTTGCTGGTGGAAGGAGTGTCTGGGGTGCAACATGTGCCAGGGAATCCTTCTGCTCCTGCTAAAGCTCTGCTCTTCCATAGCAAAGAATCTCACCCAGCAGGTCAGACAGGGACACAAAGTTCACGCTCGTGACATCTAAAGCCCTGCATTGCCATATTTACTTATTAAACTCCTCACTTGGGGAGAGAGCCTAGCCTTGCTTCCTAGTGCCAAGCACATTTGCTAATTGATCCAGTGAGTGATTTAAATTAGTACTTGCCATGGGCTTTCCTGTGATAATACTTGGGCCTCAGTGAGTTCTTTTCATAAACTGATTTGCTATAGAAGAAGAATAGTAGTGGTGACTTGGTTTTATCACCTGAGCCATTGGAATTTTCTTCCAATATAAATTCAAACTGTGAGGTCCGGGACCTTTGCTGTGCAGTGAGTCAGACTAAGAACAATGTGAACTGTGCAGGACTTGGACTTTGATCTGCAACTTTGATCTAGGAAAAAAACAAAAATTACGTTTGCTTCTGTTATTGCATTAACACTTTATCCCAAATATATTAATTTTTATTAAATTTCTCTTTTACATTAAAAAATTTTTTTGTTTATTTCTGTTTGTTTGAGATCAATTTATTTATTTACCCTTTGTTATTGCTTGCAGAAATAGAAAATAATTGTAATTTTAAAATGGGCAAGAAGTACAAGTTTCCAATTTAGCTGCAGCAGAACCTGAGATAAATACATTTGTATATTTGTAAATCAAATATTTTTTGATAAACAGAATGAATGTTTCTGAGCTGTCCATCTGCTTCAAGTAAGATTATTTGTACTGCATATGCTTAAATTAACCACATAAGAAGGTTAATTCTGGTAGTATCCCTGAGTGTTGGCTTCCTTTTTTAATTGCAATTAAAGAATGAGGTATTCAATTTAGTCATTTATTCATTAGTACAGTATAGTAGATAAATGAAAGACAAATTAATGTCTTCAGTGTTATGTAAATAATGAAAAGTCTCTTTCCCTGCTTGATGAGTAGACTAAGACAATTTTCATCACATGAATATTACATTGTACTGTTTGATGGAAAGAATTAATCACATTTTTGTGGAAGAAAACATTGTGTTTATTTCAATGAGACTGCAAAAGGTGATACGAAGATCTAGTTTTGTTCCACCTGAGTAGTATCTTTGCAGTGACAAATGTAGTGCAAAAAGCAAAGCTGGGTATTGTGCCAGATTTGCAAGCACTGCACAAAAATTTGTTGTCCTGTTCCATCAGTTTTCACTCTGGGCAAAATTATTCTTGCCAAACACTATATGTTATAGTTGAGTAGGAAAAAAGAGGATATTAGAGAGGAAAGTTTAAAGTGATTTGTTGGCTTTGTTGTAGAACTGCAGCAAGCCTGTGGAGCATAGCAGTCTCACTGAGATGAGTGAGCACACAATTAAGCAGATTAGCGGAGAAAGTGTACTGGGTCTGTGTCATCATTTCCCTTTGGGGTTCTCTGAAAGGGGATCACAACACAAGGAATGGCTAAGGCACTTTCTTTCCAGAACTCTACTCACATCTCAATCTTGTATTTGACCTGTTACAGTAGAATACAGCACAACACATCTAAAAAGAAATTTGAATCTTTTGCTGAGTCTCACAGTTTTAAATTCTGTTTCTTATCTCTGATAAAACAGGGATAGGTCCCCTGAGCACTGTAGAAGGAAGTGTCCAGAGTTCACAGGACTGCAGAGGTGAACCTGGGTTTGTTTCTATTCTTGGTATATTCCAAACAGGTATGAATACCATTTCTGGGCCCTGATATAATACAACCATCCTTTCATTCTACCCACTCCATGACTGCCTTCACACTCGAGCTCTATGTTGTGTCACTATGGAGCATCTGGTAATTGAGAATTTCATGGATGTTTCTCCTTGTTGACTCTTTTCCCCTGAAATAACTTGGGAATGTTCTGTTCTTTGGAAAAAAGTCAGTGTGTGTTGTCCTGTCCCACCTTTTCTTGCCAACCCAGCATGAAATATGAGATTTGTAATGCATTAAGGTACTTGTTGGCTTCAACCTGACCTCATTTGTATGAAGGTTATTTATCTGAAATACTAATTTCAAGAAACTTTTTGCTGGAGACCAACAGAAATTATATTGCTCTGATCTTTTTTTACAGATGAATGCTAAGGATATTTTTGATCCAAATTTTAATTTTTAAAGCATTATCCTACTAATCACTCTGATTTTTCAGGACTTTGGTGTTAGCCTTTGCAAGCTGCTGACCCCTGCTAAATGATATATGCTCTACACAAATATAAAGACTAATATATTCTTTCCATAATTTTTCTTGTACAGAGAGAGCTAAAAGCAGAAAAAGAACCCTGAGGTAATTCTGCAATGCCTGACTAACACCCAGATTTCAAATTATCAATTTATATTATTTTCTTACAGTATGGTGAAAGCAGGAATAGCACTTATTTCATTCAGATTAATTTAGTTTGGATTTGCTATTAATTTCTTTTGGCTCTCTTTGCATAGAGACAGACAAAACAGGAAAAAAAGCAATACCAAAATGAAGACTGAGTTGCTTGTAGCAAGGCATCTGGAAGGCTTTGTAGACAACAGGTTCTCTATTTTAGTCTAAATACTGAAAGTGATGAGGAGATGAGAGGAGAGGATGAGTGAATAGCCACTTGCAGTCTCACTCTGCAGGCACCAATGGGCAGATTTCCAAGCCAGTTCTTAACTATCTAGAACTTAAAACAGTGTCTACAAAACCTCAGTGATGGTTAATTCTCCTTTCTGGGGCAGACACATTCCCTTTCCCACCTTAACACAGGAGGTGAGTCAATTGACTACTTGGTTGGCATTCCCTTGCTTTGCTTTTTTAAAAGTGTCACTTGTGACTGGTTTTAAAAAGAGCCTCCTCAGATATATTCATTTTCTCCCAAGGTAAAATTTCTGTTGAGATGAACTGGGTGAAGTCCAGATACATGCTTTTGGGTTATGATAAAATACACACACATGATCAATGGCTGCACAACCGCTTGTTCATTGGGCTGTGTGTCAGGATCAAGGGATGGAGGCATGCAGTCAGAAAGCTGCACTTGCACAAATGAGTAGTATTTACAGAAGGGACTTGTTTCCTTGTTCTTGCTGAGTAACCATTTATTAAACAGAATCAAACTTTCATTTACTTTGCAGGTTTTACTGAGTCCTTTTAGGATAGCCTTCATCATTCACTTCAATTTAACAACTCAGAACAGGTCAGGAGGAAATACACTTAGACTGAGAAATTACTGACTGCATTTCTTCTTCTCTGGTAGTAAAACACATACTTTGAGAACTAGCAAAGCACTGTTACTCTGGAGTGACAGTTAAGAGAAACATAACTGAAGAAGATCCAGAGGACATTTGCCAAAAAAAATCACATCCTTCCTGGTTTGTAAATTTTGAGCACCTTAAGTACTTGCCAAAAGGTTTCTGAGCTACAGCAGGCAAAATTCCAGCTGCAAAATCAGAACTTTAAAGAGGTTTGATTAATTTGCCATTCACGCTTGTGCTATTATAATGATGTTTTCTCTTGGCTGTTTGATTAAAGAAATAAGTAAACCACTTCAGCACTAGAGGCATTAATATTGAACGTGCTGATCCTGGTGGGAACTTAATACTTCCTTCTCTACAGACAATGATACAATCATTTAGTAGATGGGAAATGGCATCTTTGTCTTCAGGTGTCACACTGTAAGTAATGACAGGAAAAGCAAAGCTGTTCTGCCACGGCAAGCTCACTGTGTAAAAGAGGCTGAGTCATCTCTGCAGACAGTCAGAAGGCAGATGGGTTTTTCTCTCTAGGTCTGAAAGGTTTGTGCCACATACTTTTCACAGCAGAATGAAAAAAAAACTGACAATAAATAAATCAAGACAAATAAGTTTTTGGCCAATGCAGAGACCTGTGTCACCAATTAAATATAAATGGACTAATGAAGATGTAATCAACATTAACTACACTATAAAATATGAAATAATAAATGCTATAATTAACAGTAGTATGTATTTATAACACTGTGACAGCATAGCCAAACAGAACTTGGCTTAAATATTTGAGTAATACATTCACCAAATAGTAAAAAAAAAGCTAGGTGTGGTTGCATATAAAAAGCATCCTGACAACCAAAGCTGCCAGAGCAAGAACAAGATCAAGAAAAGGGACATCCTTCCAAATACTCATGGATGACTGGCAAGATAAAAGTTATGGGATAAAATTGCCTTCCCTCTTGTGATAGGACAGCACTAGCACAAGCACATGGAAAACAAGTGAGTAGAATGGAAGAATGGGAGAAAGTGAAGGAAGACAAGCTCATCTCATTTCTGCCTTCTCTTATTGAATAACTTCCAAGCCTGATCAGTGGGATCTCTGCAACTAAAATCCACCAAGGGCTCCACCCATTGATAGTAATTTTATGGCATGTGCTCCATGGTGGTATGTACTGACAGATAATTTAGAGTGGAATTCTCCAAAGACAAAGAGTTTTGTGCATATATTGCTGATGATGGCTATTAAAAGCTGACCACTAACAAATCTGCTACTAATGAACAAACTCTAAAGCTGGCTTGATTTGCCACTCTTGTAGTTACATCATGATGGTTCTCTAGCTGATATATATATATAAAACTAATACTTACATAAACATAAGTTCAGTAGGAATAAGGATAAGTTATTGCATCATTTTTCCATAATAAGATAATGTACGCGTAATATACAGAACCGTGTGGTAGCATTTGGTATAAACATAGCATCATCAAGAAGGACTTCCACATACTTGCAAGTTAGGAGTTGCAATACCTTCTCAAACCCTAGGGAAGAATTTAAACTATAATTATGTTCTACTTCAAACCTGGAAAACATATTTGAATATTAACATTTATTAACATTTTTTCTTCTTAAAGAGCATGAAAAAAAGACCTAATTACCTCTGCCTATCCTTTGTGCCATGTTGGAAACAACTTCTCTTCTCACCAAGAATTAGAAGCAGATGTAACTTAGGAGCCTTCTCTCTCTTAATTTTATTTTTATTCAGTAACTACTTAATGCAAATGGCAATAGCAAGTTGCTTCATTACTAGATTAGAGATGCAGGCTCTCATGACCATTATTCTGGCTGATGCCATGAATCTTGAAAACTCCCTGTTCCCAGTAGTAGCACAGCTGCTGCTGAGAAGCAGCTTGAACATTCTGAGCTTTCCAGAAACAGTGGAATTCGTATTCAGAAGTGTGAGCTCAAACTTGTTCCAACTCAGGTGAGCATAAGCCCTTGGGCAAATGCTAAAGTCACAGTGTTTGGTTTGCAATGTTTTTTTCCCAGCAATTTAAGGAGTTTAGTGCTATATTTAGTGGGAAATCTGCTTGTGAGCTCACAAAACCTTCTTTGGCTCTACTAGTGGTCCAGAGCTTTGGTGCATCTCTATCTGCTTTCCTGTGTGACTGAGAAAAAAAGAGGATGCGGCAAACAATTTTAATTAGGCAGCTTTTAGAATAAAAGGCACCAATAAAGCAAAATGTCAATGCAAGAGGCATGAAGTGGTGGTATTGGATACAATATCCAAACTATGGATTATACCTGAATTTCTTAGCTCAATCCAAGAATTTGTTTTTAAATTCCTCATGTTGCAGACAAAAAGAAATGTATGTCTGTGCCATTGGGTAGACTAGGATTTACATATAGTTTTATCAATTCTTGACCTTGCAGACTGTTACATAAAATCTTAAGTGCCATTTACACTGAAAGAAAGTGGCACCTGAAAATAATCAGCTTGAAATTAATGAGGTAATTTATAGAGATAGATTCATCTTCTAAGGTTTAAAAAAAAAACTATGTAAAAGCTAGAAAAGCAGAATGATATGAAAACAACTCATTAGTCAGAGAGCTATCATAAAACTGAACCCCTGCCTTATACAGCTCTTAAATGAAACTGCATTCCCTAACTACTGTTTTCTAACATACACATAGATTTTATATGTATTTTAGTATAAATATTTAAACAACTTGATGGATATCTCCATCTGTTTGAGGCATGCTAAGTTTTCTGTTTCTATCCTGGCACCAAAGATTGCCACTGAAATGTTTTAAGCTGTATTACATTTAGGCCTAAAATTTATATCACTTCATTTAGATTTAGGGTATGAAACACGTTACAAAAATTTTAGAGGTCAAAATAGATCTTAAAATTGCTCTGTACAGTACAAAGAATTCCAAATTAGGGTCCAGGTTTATACAATGATGGCACAACTGCCTGATCTATAATAAACTTGAAACAAGTGCAACAGTAGCATCACAGTTGCAGGTATAGGCATTTAAAAACCAAAGCTTCCCCTGTGGTAGTTGAAATTCTGGTGCCAAATCTTCAGAAGTCAGGGAGTTGTAAATCATATTTTGAGTTTCCATGGAGTTGTGGCCACAGACATGTATCTCAATTCTACATGAAAATCACAGAATGGTTTGAGTTGGAAGGCATCTTAAAAAGCATCTAGTTCTAAACCCCTGCCCTGGGCAGGGGTACCTTTCACTGGAGCAGCTTGCTCAGGGACACATCCAGCCTGGCCTTGATCACTTCAAAGCAAGGGGCAACCACAGCTTCTCTAGGCAGATGTTCCCATGCCTCACCACCCTCAGAGTAAAGAATTTTTTCCTAATATCTAACCTAAACCTGTTTTCTTTCTTTTTGAATCCAATCCCCAGTCGCATTACTACATGCTTTTGGAAAAAGTCCCTCTCCATTTTTCTTGTAGGCTCCCTTCAGCTGCTGGAAGGCCACAATTAGGTCACTCAAAGCCTTCTCTTTTACACCTGGGACCAATCCCAATTGTCTCAGCCTCTCCTCATAGGAGAGGTGCTCCATCTCTCTAATCATCCTGGTGGCCTCCTCTGGACTCACTCCAACAGTTCCAAGTCCTCCCTGTGCTGGGATCTCAGAGTTGGGTGCAGCCCTGCAGGTGGGGTCTCACCAGAGCAGAGCAGAGGGGCAGAATCCCCTCCCTCACCCTGCTGCCCACACTGCTTTGGCTGCAGCCCAGGACACGTTTGGCTCTCTGGGCTGTGAGTGCCCACGGCTGAGCCATGTCCAGCCTCTCCAGCACCCCCAAGTCCTTCTGGGCAGGGCTGCTCCCCATAATTTAATCTCCCAGCCTGTATTGATACTGATCAGCAGCACCTTACACTTGTTCTTGTTATACCTCATGAGATTCCCATGGGCCACTTGTAGAGCTTGTCCAGGTCCCTCTGGATGCCATCCCATCTTTGTAGTGAGTCAACTGCACCACTCAGCTTGGGGTCATCTGGAAGTATGCTGAGAGTGCACTTGATCCCTCTATGCCATTAATGAATATGTTAAATATCACTGGTTTCAGTATGGACTCCTGAGGGACACCACTTTTCTCTGATATCTATCAGGACTCTTGATCACTATCCTACTAAATATAACTTTCAAACTCACATTTTATAAAAGCTAGAAGAAGTAGTTAAACTTCTCACAGAAACCATTCCCTGTGAAATAAAAAAGACAAAGGATTAAGTATCTGATATAATAAAATGTTTGGCATCCCTAGCACTCATGATTCAATGACAGGTTTAAGGATACTCACTACTTCATGATGTTTCCAGTGACTTGCCATAGATGTGTATTTCATTTGTATTTTTAGGGTGTGGCTTTCACATACAGGTACAGACAACAGACTGAGATCCATGATTATAATCAGCTGCAGTCAATGAAAGCATCAAAACTACTTTCACTATAGAACATTTCACATGCAGCATTTATTTTGAAGCACACTCCTCCCTGATGTGCTGACCTATGAATTGTCCATATAACTATCAGCAGAAACTCGAAACAGGAGAGGAACTGTAGAGAAAAATCTGAAATATTGCTTTATAACCAAAAAAACTTGGTTAACCAACCTCACAGGAAGCTGGTAAAACAAATTAGTAGAATTGGAGGTCTAGTAAAACAGAAACAGTTTATTCAGGAAGCATGAACAGGAGAAAAGGAGACCAATATTATACTGTACATCAAGAATGCTTTGAAGTCACTCTCTGAAGCTGAGAATAAGGTGAGAGGCAAATTTGTTGCATTTCTCTAGGTGAAGATAAAAGAAGAAAGAACAAAACAAAAGCTCCTATCAAAAAGAAGCTGCAGTTTAAATTTTTGATCAGGCAACAACGACAACCAAAGGAAGAAAGCAATGTGGGACTGAGTACTTAATTATTTATTGGAAAAGAGTATGTAGGGCACAGTCCTGCAAAATGTGTGGAAGGGAACTTTGCATAGGATATGTTAGAGAGGTTCAAATGTTCAGAGAATGACAAAATTCATTCTGGAGTACCTCAGAAGTAATAGAGACCATATTGCTGTTATTTTTGAACAAATAGTTAGGTTTGCTACATCAGGAAATTTATCCTCCAAAGGAAACTGTATCAATTGAAAAAGGTATAATTGATAAATTATAGATTTAGGGCTTCAACTTGCTTTCTGAATTCATTGAGTTATCAATTTGTAAGCAACAGCAAAAAATTATGTACTCTTTCTGATTTTTGCCATTACTTTTTTGCAATACAACTGGCTTAGAAGATAAGGATGATGTAATACTTGAGATATATTATAACCTTAGTAATCTTTCTGGCACTAGTCATATGGCATTTTTAAAATAATGATGGCCAGGTTATATACTCTGTGCATAAGCCAAATTCCCAAGTCCGTGCGTGTTCTTTGAGTGGATAGTGATGGTTCGCTGATGAGCTGAGGTGATTTTTTAGACGGATGCCTGTAGGGTTCTGGCTTGGGCCAAGTTCTAAATGAAATTTTCATTAATGGCTTTAAAGAAAAAAATAATCAAGTTTGTGTTTTTAAGATTTGCACAAAGTGCCAGTCTAAGAGGAATTTCTAGTTCAAAGAACAAAATGATAATTCAAAATGCAACTGATATTCACAAGATCAAAATAAATTAAAAGCAACCAGTATTTTGCTAAAAAAGAAACATCCAACAATCTATCTGAGACAAGAGTATGGTCTCCAGCAGGCACTGAGCTTTCTGCTGATGGAGAGTCCCTATGAATGCAAACAGCAGGAACACTTTCCTGTCAATGAGGGGGACAACCCTTCAATGACCCTGGTGCCAACCCCAAGTGCAGTGAGGGTGAAAAGTTTGCTTAGAAAAGTCAAAAAGAGGAAGTCTAAATGAAAATCTTCCCTGATTCTCTTTAATAAAGTATCAGAGGCTCCCATCTCCACTACAGGGCAATAAGTCCATTGTTTCCTACTATGTCTTTCTGAGTTGCAAAAGCTCACTCTCCCTTTCCAGGGCTGGATCTAGCAAGAAATCTATCTTAGATTCTATTAGAGCTTCTCCTCCTCTGAAAAGGCAAAGTTTATTTATTCTTATTGTTTGAAACTTTGAAGAAGGCAGATTTCAAGGCAAAACACTGTTTAGCTGAGATGTCAAAAAAATAATCTCACACTGTCTCAACAGAAGCATGTGAGCACCTAAGTCCAACTGCTGAATGGAAACTAGAAACACATGGACACTATTTTTTAGGTTTTGTCAGCTTTTATATATTTTCCCTAGAAAGGAACTGTTGGTTTTCTTTATACCAAACAGGTTGCTCAGGGTTGCAATTTCAGTCCCTCTTGTCTGGAAAAAAAAAAATCCTCTCAACTTTTGCAAAATTACTTGAAGACAGCTCCAACCTCAGAATAGAGTAAGTTACAAAGCCAACCCACTCACATGGCTATCCTTCAGTTTTTTACTGAAGATAAAATAATCCTTTTTCTTACTTGAAAAAGAGGTTAAGAATCTAGCACATCCAGATTCCTGGAACAGCAGGAAGAACAATAAGAAGGTTTTACTCCTTTTGCAGGCACAATCTATGTCTCTTTTTATGCCTGACCTTTACCACTTTCTTAATGGCATGGGTGAATGAAATATCCACAGGGCAGTAAGAGGTTGGAAAAAGGCCCCAGAAGGCAAAGTTTTCTGAGTATGCAACCAATCTCTTCTTAACCACTGCAAAGTTAGGTCCCAATTAGTGGTTATAAATATTGTAGTGAGATAACTCTGTGCAAGCTCCAATTTGATTTTAATATATACTCTTGCTGAAGAAAGAAGTAAGGTAGCTGTGAGTTGTCTATGTCTCTCTGAAAACATGTCAGGGATTTTTTCATTGTGAGGATTATGGGTCCTAGAGAAAAGGGTTGATTTGGCTCAGGAGTAGAGCTGTGTAATTGCGGATTTGATTCAGTTCCTGCCTTTGTCATCAATAACATGTCCAGAGGTTCTGCCTGTGGTACCACAAAAGGGGCCACAATGCCAATTTAGATCTTCTAAATCCCAAGCACAATAGCCATCCCCTGGACCAGCTAGGGGGAAGATCACCACCACTGATTTTATTAATATCTGGTAGCTGGTATAGCCTTCTAATTGACACAGCTGTCTGCCTTCAAGTGCTGAAATTGAGTTCAGGGTAGAAGTACAAATTCTGTGTCAGCCATTTCCTTTTCCTTTCTTTCCACATTTCATTCCAATATTATTCTCACCTGATTCTTAGAGATTTGTGAATCTAATTCTGCCTACCAGAAATCTTACTTCTGCACAGAATACAGTTATGCAGTTTGTACAGTTGCAAATTGCTCTTTACTCTTTCCATCTGTGAGGACAGTTTTTCCTGAGAATATTTCTTCTGCTAGGAAGCAGGAGATCTGTCTGGTGGTAATCCCTCTTACATTATTTCTTTGATGAATGAGACCTCTGTCACAACTTATCTGAGATTCTACCTAAGGTGAAAAATTGACTTGGTACTAACATGATTGAAACCAGTTGGTTTTTTTTTTTTCTAGTTTTATATTTATGAATTCAAAGGTTGTTTTTTTCCTGCATAGACTAAGTCTTCTGTGTCAATGCAACAAATGTCCACCCTTTTTTGTGAGTGGCTGATAATGAAAAAGGTTGTACCAAAATTGTACTTGTGAGAAGTAGAAATCAACAAGAGACTTTTTTTAACAAAAAACTGAAATAAGACACAGATTTTTCTCATGCTGTTTGGACTGAGTGAATAGAGTACACCCAGTGTCCACTAGTATATTTCATTAATTTAATAATAAAGTTCAAGAGGGCAGACCATATCTTGCTAAGGACAATCAATGTATTTACCTACCAGGTAAAAAATTTTCTAATTAAGAAGCATGACAAAAAAGATTTGCCTGAAATGCAGCAAGAAGAGGCTGTAAAAAAAGAATGCCATAAAGCCCAACCCTCCAAAGATGGGTTAGCTATCTGATGTAAGCATCAGCTGGTCAATCAGCTACAGCCTGTTGACTGCACAGAGTTCCTGTACTATTTTTTAAATAAAATCTTTGCAAGTCTGTAGTCTACTCTTCCATTGCCAAAAAAGAAATACCTGCCTGATTACAGGTATTAAAGGCAGGAATAATCTCCTATTGCTAAGGTGCTGTCTGTTCTGAAAAACCAGGTTGTTTGGATCAATAGTTAGAAATCTCTGCACAAAGAGAATCTGGACCAGGGACTTTGTTAAAATATCTAAAACCCAAATAGATCTGCCTTCATTGATCAAAGTATATTCTGACAGAGCCAATATTATTGCAGGTTCTTTGATGAGTGATATCTCTATTAGCATGTTTTCCATACAAAAGAAAGAAAAAGAAAAGAAAAAGAAAAAGAAAAAGAAAAAGAAAAAGAAAAAGAAAAAGAAAAAGAAAAAGAAAAAGAAAAAGAAAAAGAAAAAGAAAAAGAAAAAGAAAAAGAAAACCCCTACCGTGTGAATCCATATGCAGAGAAGCATAAAAGGCAGAAAAGTAACTGGGAATTTTAAACATATTTTATCCATGCACATATTATTTATTCTTTTCCATATCTTCTTCAAGTTCTTAGGCACTTGGGACTCAGCAGATTGAAAATGGGGAATGTTCATACTACACTGCCCCATATACTCAAGTGTTAGATTAATGAGAAGATGAAGAATAAAATACACCTGGACTTTGAAAAAGTTTTAACAGAATCATTGTTACAGCATGGAATATTTTTTTTCCTCTGCTTGTCAATGTTGACACCTTGCCAAAATACCATGTCTAGGTTGGTAAGAATATAGAGGCTGACAGCAAAGAGAACAAAAAAAGAGCATAAGCAGCAATGTAAAATATTTGCTACACTGTCTTGTAAAGACTGAGTCAAAAGATCAAGTTCTACTACATAAATAAAAAGAAAAGAAAAGATTGCTGAAAATGATCCGTCAGTTTTTCTCTGTTGTTGGTTGGTTGTTTTGTTTAGAGAGGGCTGGTAATAGATATTAATCAAAGGTCATCAGTTATTAAGAGTTTTCATAGATTCCTAGAATGTTAAGTGCTGGAAGGGACCTTTAGGACCCTCAAGTTCCAACTCTCCTTACATAGGCAGGGACATCTCCCACGAGACCATCTCCCAACTTGAGGTTGCTCAAGGCCTTATCCAACAGGTCCTTGAACTCTTCCAGGGATGGAGCATCCACAAAATCTCCAGACAACCTGCATATAACCCACAAGGCTAATCATAAATAGGGAAAAGGGTTTTCTTGGTGAGTTTATAAAATCCTTTTCACTGCAGATTTTTGGGATAGGTAGGTAACCAAATACTTTTCAAGGATTATTTTCCTTCATATAAGACAGACTGAGTGGACCTTCTAAAGGTACCTTTGAGGCAAATGTGTTTGAAATTCTTTTAGATTTTTCTGGTTTTTCCTCAGCCTGTGTGAAAATTCCATGTTGTGCTGCCCCCAGATCATCATTAAATAACTTGTTTTAAAGTAAAATCTTAGGACTTTCTTGTACTGCAGGAGCAGTACAACATTTAGCTTACAACATTTATAATCCAGATTCAGAGGTATTTTAAGATTGTTTTCAAGGACAAATAAATATCCTCAAACAAAACAGTTCTTAATAGTTTTTCAGAGATGTTCCCTGTTTTTACTACTCCCAAAGCACCAGTAGTATAGATTCTGTCTTTTTTTTAATATGAGGAAACTGGAGTATTTTCATTTCCTTTTATTCAAGACTGGTTTTGTTCATTTCAAAGATACTCAGCATGTTATTTCCTTTGAATATATCCCAGTGTATCAGGCATCAATTTCAAGCAAGTAACCCTTGAGGTCAATTTTTGTTACTGCTGTATCTTTCCAATCTTTCTATTTAAATGGAGAGTCAATAGCAAAGACAGTAATTTCATTCCTTTTTATTATTCTAGGAATCTCCTAAAACATCATATCTATCTAAACAATTCTATTGCTGAGATTAAATATTTCTCTATACAGGATCAGAACTGATGATAATTTCTAGCAGCCACAAGCCATGTTTAAACCTCAAAAATAGTAAATAATTTAAATCACTAATTTATAAGCCATTCCTTGTCATTTTCTAGTGATTTTAACCATTAGGTTTATATTTGCTGGACACAGACAATTTTTGTACACTTTTGTTGCTGAAGTGAAAACTTTAAACTAGATTTGTGTTTTCCTGAAAGGTCAGCACCTTCACCCAGAGGAAGCAACTGCACTGGGCTAAAGATTTGGATATTTCAGTCTCAATATTGCTTCTGGTAATGAAAAACTTTGCTGTTGAGGATGTTTTCCCCCTACCCACTGTTCCAAACTGCTTTGAAAAAATGAGTTACAAAGTTTGCACTATTAACGTATTGCATCATAAACTTCAATATGAAAATGCATTGGCTAGGATTTTAAAACTGGAATGTGTAAAACCATTGGAAATTTGAAGAGATAGCCATATTTTTACTTGCCAACAATATCTTTTTCTCATAACCTGTACAATATGCAATATGTAGAACTTGCAGTTGGATTTGTTGTGTTTTGGATATTATATAAAACTAGCTTCAGGAATTGGAAACTATTTCAAAGACCTTTTGATGTCAGTGTATTGAGATAAAACTCTGGTAGGGAATGTGTTTCAAGATGCCATTGTCATCAGGCAGATGAAGGCAGGATCTCCAGAATTTTTGAAAATAGATTTAGAATTTGGTGTAAAAAAAAGAAATAGCAGAAAAACCCTTAACTTCCAATTCTTTCTAGTGATTGTTGCATGAATCTCTGAATGTTAACTTGTTTGGAGTTTATGTACCTATTTGTTCACCTAAAAAGAGATAGCTGGAAGTAAATGGTTGATTTCCCTTTTCAGGTATTCATTACAGACCCCTCTGAAAAGTAACTTTGAATTATTATTAGATAAAATGCCAAGCTTCAAAGTACCTGAATCTGGCATTTATTTTTGTTGTGGTTGTAGTTAAAAATTCTTAATGGAATTTAACTTTTGTCCATGAAACAATCAAATTGGAAATAATTAATTCCTTTTACCAGAAGTTCAGCAGTAAACAAACATCAGAAATGCAACAATACCTCTGTGGATTGTGACAACAGTTGCCATGGACGAAAACATGCAATTTTTATTTAAAACCCTGTTCTTCTCAAATGAAATGGCAGTTACCATATTGTACTACCAAGATGTTATAGTTTAGCTTCAGGTAAATCTCCAATTATCATTTAATTCATTATTTTATTATCACATTTTGATTGGCTTGATCAACATTTATGTCTTCTCTGACTCAGTTTTAATTTGTAAAAGTGAGGGAACAACTGGGGAGTACAATAATTGGGGAAAACAAAAGCCCCGGAGTCATCAGAAGCTGTTCTGCATTTGGCTTCATTATATATTTTGCTGGCATTTTGACAATTAACCACAAGCAATGGAGAAACCTCCTCTGTCTAAATGGCAAACTTTCTGTAACCATTACCTCTAAAACATCATGAAAGCATCTCAGTACACTCTTACATGATCGATTATTCTCTCTGTTTACCATCACTTGTGTTTTGGGATATGGTACCCTACACTCAACACCCTGCAAAAGCCATATGTACCCCACCATGGAGTATGCCAATACCTACTCCACCCAGGAAATTAAGAATATCTAAATAAAACCAGCATTGAATATATACAATCATAATTTTGAAGAACAGACCTAGTCTGGAAATAAATTTTCATTTCAGTGTTGACAGAAGAACTTCTTGCTGAGTTGTACAGAGCATGAAGTGTTCAGTCATGTCTTCTGTACCTATAATCAGGTATCTTATCTTCAGTGTGCTTATAGCCTTTTCCAGATACTTAAGAAAGTGAGTAATTTTCCAATAATACGCAGAATTGGGTAGGGTTTGGTGTTTTGGGTTTTTTTGGGGTTTTTTTGTCCATTCAGAGAACTCTTACATTTATTAGTGGTTGGGGTCCATTATATGTTAAAAGAAAGACAAGAAGAAGACTTAACTTTTAACCATCAATTTCTAAATGTTGATGTCAGGCTGCAGTTAGAGGTCTAATCATAATAATTATGGAGTGGCATAGCTTTGAACTCCTCAAGAGTTACTGTGACAGGTACAGTTTAATTTGGTAATGAACTTCTGCCAAAATGAATTCGATGAAAATGAGAGATGGTGCTTGACAGCGTAAAGTGTTCTTTGGTCTTTTAAATATAATTATATTTTTTAAAACCTTAATATTTTATATAGATGCATGTGAAGACAATATTAGATTTTTTGAGTAGACTTTAAATGAATTTATAACTGGAAACTTGTTCTGTTGGCCTAAGACAAAGGCTGAAGTCTAAACTTCCTTCTGAGTATGCACCTTAAAGATCTGAAAATCACAGCTGCTGAAAACATATTTATTTCAGTATAACTTAGCTACTGCATGTTTTACACAATATGTGCAAGTTAGACCCTACTTACAATTTATGCCTCTCTGAGTTCATTATTTTTCTGGAAATCTATTTGATTTTATAGTAAAGAACAGTTTTCTCACTACTGAAGATGCAATACATCAAGATAATGACAGGTACAAGCAGAAGTCATCAAATTCTCTCAGCACATCATACATCCATCAGAATGTCATTTTTATCACGTGATTTTACAGTTCTTCATTTCTTCTCTAGAAGATACAAGACATAAACTACCTTCAGCAAGCACTAAAGAAGTCAAGATGTGGGAGAAACAAGTCAATATGAAATGGTCTTGCTGTTTTCTTTTTTCATTTAAATAATTAAATCTGATTTAATCCTGATTGTTTGGGGTTTTTTTCCCCCAAATTGGCTACAGCTTAACTGTAGAGATATTTAGTTTTTGCTGATTTTCTGTCTGCTTTTATTTACTTAGTGAGTTGACTGCTTCTCCATTTCTTGTAAAATTTTCTTTCTTTTTCTCCCTTGCTTTGCTTTCTATCTCTCTAAAGAATACATTTCATAATCTCTTATTATTTTTTTATTTGCCAGAAAATTTAAAAATATGAGGCTGCAGATAAAAATACTTCTACAAGCAGTCAATCTAATGTTGTAATGAAATAGAGCAACTTCAACTGATTTCATTTGGAGTGAAATCAATCATTCCGATACCTTGAAAATACTCAGTGCCTCACTTTTTCCTTACCTAAAGTAGAGAGGAAATTCTTCAGTTTTTCCAGCTGCTGTAAATGCATTATTGCTTTCCATCAAATTTCATTTTTACAAGAGTGCACATTTACTCTTTGCTTGTATTCATACATTAGATTTTATTGCCCCATATTAAAATTTACTGTTCATAGATTTTGTATTCTTCTCTGCATGATCTTCTTTGAATTAATAGGTGATTATCCTGACTTCCTTCTCTGTCTGTGGTCAAAAAAACCAAAAATTGTGCATTTGTTATGTTAGTATATGATGAATTTTTAAGGATCAAAATTGATATTTGCTTATGCCATATTCTTTATTTCATTATGATTATACACATGCATAGGTGCCAGAATCCCCTGTGCTTCCATATTTTACATACATTTTTTCACAGCATAAAGCTATTTGACAACTTATTATTCTTTGGGACAAAATTTCAAAGGAAGATTGTCCTATGCCTTACACACATTTTGATGCTTCAAGTCAGCCTTTAATTATGTATTATGAGGGAAATGGACTTCAGATCCACATCTGAGGAAAAAGAGGGACAAAACAACACCTCCTCTCAGATATGAAAGACCTTTAAAATACATGAATTTTATACATAAAAACACACTACAAACCCAGAATTTAAATTCAATAAGGTCTTTTTTGTCTGCCCACAGTTAAAACTCCCCAGATAACAGAGCTTCCTTGGCTGCTTAACCTGTGCAGCCACTAGCTCAGAATTTACACAGTTAGAACTGCAGGAACCAGTCCTGAAGTGTGAACTCTCTCCCCTGATCTTCCAGCACATTCATTTCATAGAGCAGCAGCCACAGGAAAGTTGCCACAGAGCAGTGTTTTGCTGTTTAAGATGAGGATGTGGCACATTTGGAGAGAGCCATTCTGAATGACGTTAACACTGGACTGTAATTCCGTGTGAGCCTTTGAAAACAGAAAGCACTGACAAGCTAGTAAGGCAAACTTTGCACTTATGGCTCAGGTTGTTGTGAAGTTTTGTGGTAAATGTTTGTCAAAATTTGGCAAAGTTACTATATAGGATTTTTTATTTATTTATTTATTTTGTTTTTACATTTGAAATCTCTTGTATAGAGGCGGAAAAGATAGAACACAGCACAGAATAATGGCCAGTGCACAAGCTGTATCTCCCTGTTATTGCAATGACTGACATTTCCTACACCAATAAGTGTTTTACAAAGCAAAGTGAAAAGAAAATTAAGTGTGGAGCATATCTTTCCTCATTTTCCTGCTTGAAAAACCATGAATTCTTTATAACTGAGAGCTACCAATGGTTCTTAATAGCTGAATGCCACTGCTTACTAAAGCAAACTTGTAAGAATATTGAAACAACAATTATTTTTCAACTGTGCTATCTGAACTCTTTAATACCAGCCACCAGGGTAAGGTTCTACAGCAGGTTCTGCCTAGTACCTTCAATTTTAATTCAGAAAAATCACTGGCACAGGTGTACTTATCAAAGCACTGTCCTTCATGGTGTCCCTTAACAGAAGACAGATTAGTCTAGATGCAAGAAATAAAACACTTCATCATAATAAGTGTCCCATACTTCAATGACTGGGATGAGAAAAAGCATACTGTTAAACATTCAAAAATACCAGATGGGAAGTTTAACTTACTCATTCCTGTCTCAGAGTCTAGCTAACACCCTCACTCTTTTGCCAAATGCCAAATTAATGTTTCTCCTTAAACCATCTGAGACTGAGAATATGTTACATTAAAAAATTAACAGAATTAGGTAGAATGATTTTGATTGATGATTTGTGTGAAAACTGGATGCCATGAAATCTTCTGGGAGTTTCAGTACTTATTCTAGAAGTATAAAAGCTGTCCTTTCTGAATGTGGTGGATTTAACCTAGCTGACAGCCAAACAACCACCCACCAAGTTGCTTGTTCACCTGCAGGGAGACAAGGAAAGAAAACAGGAAGAACAGGCATGAGAAGGCACAGATCAAACTTAAGACTGTAATATCGTTTACCAAATGCCAGTGTGGGAAAAACACACTCAACTCAGGGAAAGTTAATTTACCTTGTTGCTAACTCAACTAAATATTTTTAACCTGGCAGTGAGAAACAAAAAAACCAAATAAACAACACCTTTCCTGTCCCATTTCCAAGTCTCAGCTTCACTCCTTCATTCTCGATTCCTCTACTTCCACCCTTGCTAGTGCCACAACTTCAGCCCCTTTGGCAAGCATATGGGCAGAGTAAAAGTGAGGACAGGGAGTTGGAGCCAACACATGGTGGTTTTTCTCCTTAAAGTGCTCAGCTGTGTCAGTTTCTGAGTCTTTTTGCAATGGTCTTTGTAAATCAAGTCTGTGTGAGATTTTTCTGTTCGTATATATGTCTATTTGCTCTTACATATGTTTGAAAGTTTGATGATTTAAAATTATTAAATGACAACTGGTTATTTTGTCTCCCAGAAGCTTAATTCTTCACACCCATAATCTCAATAGCCAGTCCCCATAGCTGGTCTTACCAAGCCTGTATGGTGTGTTAGCTCTGCACAGATATGGGTTGTAGGCCAGACAGTGTGAGCTGAACATTCATACTACTTGTAAGGTTGAAGTTTTGAGCTTAGACCAGTTGTCAGCCTGCCAAATTTTTCCTGGTTTGAAGACTGAGATTTCTTAATCCCTAAAGGAAAATAATTACTTCTGCACTTAGTTCATAAAATCAACACAAACATTTCCTACCCACACAGGATCTGCTCAAAATGCTTATTTCAAAAGGTCACTAGTGAAATAGTTAAACAAATACTTAAACAAATTTATATATCCACCATACAGATCAGCTCTTGAATTAAGGATCTGCTATCTCTTTAGACAAGTTAGCTGCAATTAACTTATCTTTCTCTCAGTTATCTTGTTTAGATTCTCTAAAAACTAAACTCAACAATGAAGCAAGAGGTGCATTTAATTGGCACAAAAAGAGCTTAATGTAAACTGACACAAATTCTGTGCTTATGCCAAAGAAAAGGATATTCAGGTTATGTGCAAATCCTGTTCTGCATCTTGCAGATGAAATTCAAACTTTTTCTCAGTCTCGGTTTTTATCTAGATGAGTGCTCTATATACTAGGAGTTAGCAAAAGCTTTGAAAATGACACCTCTTGCACCTTACAAATTCAAATGTTTTAAAAGAAGTTTACCAGTTCCCAGCAATCAGCATCTCTTTCTGGAAATTGGTTAGAGGAGAATTTATAATATTTTTTATCTTTGTCTTAATATATTTACTTGCCAATCTTTTTCATTTAGCAATCTCTTTTTCAATCCTCTTTTTGTTTTCCTGCATCAGTGACCTTTTCTTATCTGGTGCTTTCTCTTTATGGCCTGGCATGCAGCTCTCTTCTTTTTACAACACCTGCATTTTTTTTCCTCAAACCTCTACCACCATTAATTTTCTAATTTCCTCTAAATGTTAAAATCAGTGGCTAAACAGCATGTAGGAATCACTTCTGAATGTGTTTATGTGGCATTTTAGGAGGCGCTTTGGGAGGCAAAATGTCACCAGCACAGCCATTTGGTTAGAATGAGGGAAATAGTAATAAATTATTTATGTCTGGTATTTTGTAAGAACATCTTCATTTGATAGTGTTGCACGTCATTTGGACCTAACCTAGATAAACCTACTTGTAGGACCAGTTAGCATGACAAAAAAAAAATATAGCATGTTATTACAGCAGGAGAGACAATTTTTTGAAATCTATATGTACTATAAATCTCTAGTGCCCATAGGGTCTGCACACTTGAAATACAAGAACATTTTAAAAAATCTGAAATCTCAAGGAGTAACAAGCATGGTTATTGCAATACTGCAAAGTATTGCCATTGCTATGATTAAACCACAAGTAATGCAAGGAAAATTTTACATGTTCTGCGCAATTGGTCGGGAAAAAGTGAAAGGAATTGTTCAGCAAAAGCAATTCCATGATGTTTGGATGAGAAACTAGAATGTGGAAATAGGACATATCAGAGGTTGATGCTCCATTATTCAATCAGGTAGTGCTGAGATCTGACTTGCTTCCCATCAAGCCTCAGGACCAAGGACAGGCATCATCAATACTATAATATAGTCTCTAATACAGCAAAAACAATAGCAATACCAAAATATACAGCATGACATAGTGATCAATGTTTCTTGGATGAGGTCTCTCTCAAGCTTAGACTCTCTGTGGCTGTCTGCATTGAGTCTGCTTGGACATAAAAACCTTACCTAGCTGCAGGATCTTTGCCATGACAGGTGTATCTGATTGCTGTGGTAATCTGACAAATGCTCTCGAAGTTTTAAACAAAAGTCAAAGTGCATAAATCCAAAGCCTTCTCTCAGAAAAAAAGATCAAACAAACAAACAAACAAATGCACTTTTTTTATGTTTTCAAACCAAGCTCCACATATTAAAACACAGGCTTTGTGTTGGGAATTTAGCTGACTAGAGACTGGAAAAGTACAAAGCTGTGGCTAATTCTAAATCCTGCACCTGCAAGATAGCGTGTCCTTGGGCCTAGCCGTAGTATGATAACAAATAGTGAAAGAAACATGAGAAAAGAGAGATGTAACCCCTAAGGAATGGGGAAGAGCTGATGCTGTGGTGTAGCCAATAGACGGTCTAAATTACAGAATATTCATGAGCTTATTACTTGCTGCATAAGTGTCTGATGCTCTTTTCAAAAAACGGAACTTGCTGATGTCTCATATTGAGCCCCGAGTTTTCCCTGCACCTGACAAATGGCTCATCCCCAACAAAGGCCTCATTCTGCGGCAGCTTTGGGGTGCAGATACAAAGCAGGGATGCCCTGCATGATTCTATGGAGTCTGACAGCCAGAAAGGCTGAGGACTGCATATAGTACCCTCATCAAAGGGCAGAAAAGCCCAGAGCATTACAATGCAATATCATAGATATAGGGAAAAAAAAGTTTTTAATTAGTTTCATGATTCTGAGATAGAGTTGTATTTTGTGGTATAGCCAGGGTCAGCCTTTGGAAGAGAAAAAGGGGAATCGCACAATTTAATTTTCTCTTGCTATATGCTGTAATCATCTCAACAAATCTAAATTCATCTTGATACTTGCACTTTTCCTTTGTGAGAACACTGATAAGTTCAGTTAATGATCAGTGAGCTCTCCCCAAGAAAAGCACTGTTTACTCAGGACAGCAGCATTACAATGAAAATGAAAATGAGATGTAAGTGCCTGTCTTGCTTAGGAGTAGTCTATCAATATCTCTAAAGAAATATAAATCTAAATCTCTTCCCTCTGACTGTTCACTCAGCTCCTGCCTGGGTCTTGGCCTGGTACACAGCTCACACCAAGACCTGACGTGTGCTGGGAGCAGGACCGTGAGGTCAGCAGGAGAGCCACATGTGGGCAGGGCAGGATGGATAGGACAGCACAAAGGTCACCACGCAGCTGTTGTCACCTGCTGCTTGCTGTCTTCTCCAGCCATTGTGTCTTCCATCCCTGCATATTAATTGCCTGAAGTTTCTTCTGTATCCATTAATTTATGGAAATTACATCGGCCAAATTTCCAAGCCTGAGGTGATAAATGCATCATACCCAAGCAGATTTTGAAACAGATCCCATAGCATCCAGACTGCTGAGGCATTCATTTTTTCCTGTGTGACACAGGGGACACATGTGCTGTGAGGGAGGAGGAAGAATGAGCACTCCCACCCTTTGCAAGGTAAGGGGTTTGCTCATTAGCATGTGCGTAAAAGTTAAAGAACTTGTGAGTCGTGAATTACCTAAGTGAACTCATGTTTGGCTAGCCTGTACAAGTAAGGTTGAGTGTTTGTTTTCCTTTCCTTAAAAAACAGAGTTTCATTTACAGAGTATATTGTCCTTTAAATTTAAGATGTTCAAACGGACCATGACACCACTTCTAGTGCTTGTTATACCTGCTACAGTCCCAAGTCATTAATTTGCAAACAGTATCAATTTTTTTCAGCCAGGACTGCCAGTTTCCTAATTTCAAAGTCTGATTTCCTTTTTTACCTCTCTGATTAGGCCAATTATTTCAAGTATTCTTTGGTGGGGAAAGAAAATTTGGCCAGTGACATGTTAAAAGGTTTTTCACTTGAATAGTTTCACTATAACAATTTGGTGCTAAAGGCTCCTAACATTTTCTAGACTCTTACGACCATCCTTTAGTTCACCATCTTCTTTTTGGTCTTACTGCTGACTGAATTCCTGGCTTCTTGTATATCATTTATAGTCCTAACATGGCAGACTTCTGCTGTTCTGTGGTGTTACAGGATTTTTCACATGGGATTTTTCACATAGGAGCGATCAATAGATCACTCAGAACTAGGAATATTGAAAAACAAGAATTTATTGGTTTCTGTAAGCTGTAACTCTTCAGTAATGCTGCATTTAAATAATTCAAGAGTAAATAGGGCTTCTGTATTACAGAATGCCATCCACTCCATCTTAAAATTTCATTTCCATAGCTTTTTCCTAATGTCAACTTTCTAAACTCCTCTATTTATTCCTGATATCATCCCTTGAAATTCAACAGAAAAAAACACCATTTCTTGTAATAGTAATTTCTGAACATGCATTTCCTTTCTGTTCTGTCTATGGAGATTGGAGTTTTATTTAGGCAATAAGTGTAAATCTCAGCTAAAACTAGAAAATGTCACTGTCAAATGCTTATTCAATGCTATTTCAGTACTGGGATAACAAATTAAAAATTATAATATCACATATTGCATCTGACTGACGATGCCTAAGAGATCTAAAAATTGCTATGGATTCAGCTGCAAGAATCCCGTAGGTATTGCACACTTTAGCAGGACAGAAATCCAAAATGCCATATGGCAAACTGAAGTCAGATCCAAATACAATAATTGCTTTGTGGCTAAGGAATAAGTTTTCTTTCATTGTATAAAGTAGATATTCATCTAATTTTCACTCAATTGTGCTTTCATAATTTAAGATTTATTTTTTTTTCTGATACTACTGCTGTGAATAATGTTAAGACAAACAGGATCACATACTTACTTGAATCTGAACAGATGATCAGTGTATTAATTTCTTCTTTCAAATCATACAACTGCATCATTTTATGTCCATTTAACTAGGTAATATTCCTTTTTTTTCCCAGGCTATTACCTTTAGAAGAATAATGGAAAGGCCTTTCAGGCAGTGAAAAATAGCAAAACCTTGTCAAACCCCAGATTTTATTAGTTCAGTTTAGAGAAACATTACATGTAGTGGAACCTGAAGCAAGTATACTACAAAGATATCTCAAAATATTCCTTCATTTCTATACGGGAAATACTAGATACAATTTAATTTTGGGCATCGTTCTTAACAGAAATAGTATCAAATTTACATTTTTAAATTATGAATAAATTTGGTTTGTTCTGTTGGTTTCGTTTTACCTGGGTTAAGGAAGAAAACATCACAGTGTAATGAAGTTTTGAGTAGGCCATGTGAGACATGAAAACCAGCAGCAGTAGTTGGCATGGTAAAGAATTTTGCTTTTGAGTTTATTACAAAAACATGCCTACTTCTTATCTTTAAGCAACATTTTATTACCATCTAGAGCATCTGAAATTTTACTTCAAGACTGCCTCTTAGCCGACAGTTTCTGTCCACTCATCACTCCGATACCTTAGATGAATGTTATATTTTTCTTTTCAAATGAGGTAGAAGTGGCAATGCCCTCAATCAAGAATGTCATTTTTTGTCCATTGAGAAATAAATGAACATAAAGAATATTTATATGAGAAAAGTAATCAGATTATAGAAGTTTGTGACTATGCTATAGATCCGCAATATGTGGTAAACATAGAGCATCATCTCATTCAAAAAGAACAGCTACAACTACTAAGAAAACACCCATGCAAAGACTTAATTCTTGGTAGACCTTGCAGGATTTTTTTTTAACAAAAGGAAAAGTATCCTGTGTTTACAGAACTCAGATAAAAAGACTGAATCACTTGTTCATCCCCTTCTTCCTAAGAAGTGTCTTTAAAAATAAGTATTAACTTTCTTCAGTGAAGGCCAGAAAGTTTAAATAACCCTTGTCATCAATTTTAGGTAGAAAAGCATGGAGCACCCTCCCACTGAAGATGGGTTGCGGAAAAATTTAACTGCTGACACATAAGTTCATTTAAATGTGAGGAAACTTAGTCTTACCAGAGTTGTACAGCTTTTCAGCAAGGTCTTAATATTACAGGGAGGGCCATAGGACCTAAGACCAACATTCAGTATGGTAACAGAACAGCTGAGGATAAGATACTTTTCCTCTCAGAAATGACTGCTATAGAATGGCATATGCTCCTGCTTCCCTTAACTGCAGAAATCTC
Organism: Ammospiza caudacuta; assembly: GCF_027887145.1. Taxonomy (NCBI): domain Eukaryota; kingdom Metazoa; phylum Chordata; class Aves; order Passeriformes; family Passerellidae; genus Ammospiza; species Ammospiza caudacuta. The sequence continues at coordinate 81,762,489 of NC_080593.1, forward strand.
ACCAATTAAATGAAGGCAAATACTTGAAAATGAAAGGCAGATGGAAGCACAGGAAATAAAAAAATTAACTCCAAAACCTTGAATTCAGTCAAGTTGTAGCCTCCTACAAATGGTTACTTATCAGGAAAACACTTAGGTGGTGTTATCACCTACACTTACAATAATATTCTTTAATATCAGACATTTACTGAACTCTAGCTGAAAAAAAAATCTAGCAGATAACCCTTGTGAATATATATTTCTTAGCTGGACAGATTGCACTTGTTGTTAATCCTTTTTTTTTCTTTTCCTTTTTTTAAACAATATAGTGGAAGTGATATTATGTACTTTTTTCTTTCCCTTCACACCTGGAATCTCAATGGACAGTCTTCAGAGCTGGCGTTACCAAGCCTGCAGCAGATTTTTAGCTGTGCACAGCTATGGGTTGTAGGCCACACAGCATGCGCAGAACATTCGTACTGATCCTAAGGTTCAAATTTTGAGTTCAGACCAGTTTCCAGCCTGCTATTTTTAACTTGATCAGACACTGACATCTCTCAAGTTGCTTAAAAACCCCCAAAGAAAGTACTGATGTAATTAATCAAAACTAAATTCAACAGATGTTAGCCAACACAGTCAAAAGACTGAACTAAATAAAGTATTTAAGAACAGTTCAATGAAGTATTACTGAAATGGTTGCATCATATAGATATAAAGAAATTGAGAAAATTTTGTTTGTTTAATAGGGATGAGAAAAGATGGGGAGATGTAACTGCAGCTGTCCATTGCACTGAGGTTGGGTTATGCAAAAGAGGGGCACAAAATAAACTCTGAGCTGCACAATAAAAAGATGAGCCATATTCATAGGCTGCAGCAAAGAAATTCTAGATAGATATAAGGACAATATCTTCACGAGCAAATGCAGTGGTCAAGGACTTGGACAGGTGGACTGCAGTTGTGAAATCTTTATCCTCAAAGGTTTTTGAAATGAAATTGTCCCGAGCAAACTAATCTGTCTTTGAAGCTAGTCCTGCATTACAAGCCTGAATGATCCTTTCCAAATTAATTTTTCCTATGATTTCTATGAAGTATACTTGAACAACAACATGGCTAGTTCTGGGTTGCCCAGCACAAAAGAGATAAGGAGTCACTGGGGAGGGATCAGTCAATGACCACAAAGATGATGAAGGGACCGCAGCCTCTCTCCTGCAAGGAAAGGCTGGGAGGACAGGAACTGTTCACACTGGAGAAGGGAAGGCTTCAAGTGATCTCATTGTTGTATTAAGTATCTGAAGGAAGATAAAAAGTTAGAACCACATTCTTTCTAGTGCTATCCAGTGAGAGGACCAGAGGTAATTGACACAAACTGGAACACAAGGGGTTCTCTCAAAACTTCAGGGCATACTTTCTCACCGGTTCAGATTGATCAAAGAGATTGTGACATCTCCATCCTTGGAGACAATAAAAAGATGTCACAGTGCTGGGCAATGTGTCTTGGTAGCCCTCCTTGAGCAAGGGAATTGGACCATGTAATGTCCAGAGGTTAATTCCAACCTCAACCCTTCCGTGATTCTGATATGTTAAAAAACAATTTTGGGGCTATGTTGAGAGTACAGATCAATCTTGTGAGTTTCTTTTTTTTTTTTCCCATGGTTACAGCTCTAAATGGCCTAAATGTCAGTAGTATTCAATATTCAGTGACAGGTTTTGTCCAGTTATTAAAACATGGAAGTTTTATTATATAGATATTGCTAATTACTGAAAACTAGTTGTCTAAATTCCAATGAAAATGGGATTTACAAGTACTTATAATCTTCATAGGACTTAATAGGATTAATTCAAAAAATGACATTTGTTTTAGTCATAAAAGGCATTATCCAAGATTATGGTTGAAACCTCTTGCTAGGTCCCTGAAAATATTATATAGCAAAACTCCCAAAGTAAATTGAAAGGCTGCTCCTTCCCTCTCTTCATCACAGCTAACTTTTTTCCTGTACTCACAGAAAGTCCAAGAAAAAAAAAATATTTGAGCTTCAAACTGAGATTCAAATTGAATATACTTGGCAATCAAAATGTATTCCCAGTTTGAACTCTAAAACACAGAGTTCTTTCAAGGTTAGGCAATAACTTTATAAAAGAAAAAATTGTGATATCCGCTGGTGCCTGCACCTGTATCAGCAATTCAATTAAATAATTGAACTGTTCTACCTTATTCTGGAAGCCACATTTTCCCTGGAGTAATTAATGTTCAAATGGAAGCAAAACCAAATGCAAACCAAGCAAATCCATGTGACATTACTAAGACAGTCTTAGGTTTATTTTTCTAACAGTGTTGGCTGTATAAAGCAAAAGCTCAGGTGAACATCTAGGTCTCTTATTTGACAAGACTCTAAACTGCAGCAGCTGTTTGGCATCTTTGCTGTCTGAACAACTTGAAACATTTTTTAAGTTGTCTCTTTGTTTCCTGGGTGTTTGCTTTCCTTCATTTGAGAATTCTAGTAAGGTGAACCAGAAGAATAAACAGAGCTTTTCTGAGGAATCCATAGGTAATATGCCAAGGCGCACAATCTAAAAAATGAATTAAGCAAACAGGTTGGCTGATAAGGATTTTTTAAAGCTCATTAGAAATTTTTAATAGGCTTACTTTAGAATTTTAGAATCATGTTCACTTATGTCTAAATTATTTCTTAGAAGTGCTTTGCTACAAATGGAATTGAAGGATAAAGTACTTTTCCATGCATCATATTTATTACTATAGTGGCATGCTACAGCCCAGACCAGTGCACAGATTTCTGTTTTTTCCACATCTCTGCCAGAAGAAGATGGAACAGGAATGAATCTTTTTTTGGGCTTGTTTTCATTAGTGTTTTCTTGTGACAAATAAAAAAATTCTCTGCTCTATTTATGAAATAGAAGGAATTAGAGAATGGCAGTTCAACAGGACTTGGGTAAGTCCACAAGGAACATTACAAGCTGAGAACATTAGCACAGAGTAAAACTCTCTATGGTTATTGGGATAAAAAAACAATTTAGATATTCAAATTTTAAAAATGCAAGTCCAAAATCTGGAGTTTTTCAAGCCCCTGTTGAATTGTTGCAAACACAAGAACAGGGATTCCTTCATGGATATCCACCTGAATTCACAACTACCAGGTTTGTTTGAAAGTTCTGAAACTCCTTCTTACAGTTAAGCTTCATATTTTATAAACTTCATGTGTACTGAAACACCTCAGGAGGACATGGCTGGAAAACTTAGCATTCATTCATTTAAGCATGAATGTTTATTGAAGTGTAAAAGGGTAAAAAGATAAAATATTAATTTCCTGAATCAGAAAACACTACCAATAATTCCCTTTTCTAAAACATTTGGTTTAACTTTCATTTGTGATTGATCTCTGGCCAAATGGACCTTGGATTATCTACACAAATGTCAAATCGCCCATTGCTGGAAAATATCTCCAGAACCCAACAACCAGATTATTATTTACTTAGAGCATTCTTGTATAAAATTTGATGTGTAGACTTGCACTCTTTTACTTAAGGGAAAAAACCAAATGATTGATCTGCAGTCGCATGAGTGGCATCAGGAGAATTAGAGGGCATTAATAAGTAGTAGTGTGACACAGACCTGTTTTGCTCTTTGAAATAAAGGACATGTGAGTCTACCCTGATAAGAAGTCCTTGTCTCTTCTTCTCAGATGGGACAACTCTAGATCTTTCAAAATCCCACTTCTACTCCTCCATTGACATTTACACCAGAAATTGCCTGGTGAAAAGTGAAAGAATGCCATGAAATAACCTTCACCATTTAATTTCTAGCACATTTCTTGACCCAGTTTTGGCCTGTGCAAGATAGCATTGTCTATGTCAATGCCCAGTTCATGGCATAGTATAGATCAAGAACTCTTTCCAGCTGAGTTATTCCCATGTGGTACAAGGCATAATACCAACCCATTAAAATATACCTCCTATTTTAGAGTATGTAGCAGCCTTTCACAGTTTTGACACCCACTACTGCAGTTTTAGACATTATTCAAATTAAACCTCTCTCTCAGTAAATGTGAACACTGAAATGCTTCAGGCAGGTAAAGTAAAAGCAGAGTTTTCAGGTTTCAAAAATTTGAAATGCTTTCTATGACAGTCATAGGAAAGGACCATTCTGGATATGTACATGAAGATAATCAGGACATGACCCAAGAACATTTCTATTTACAAGAATAAAAACTTATCCTTAGGGAGTCAGGCTGCTCCATGTCTTGCTACCAGCTCAGCAGTAAGAATAGAAGCAGATGTAGTCTTTCCCTAATTTTTTGTTGTTTTATACTTTTCAAGTAATTCTGACCCCAATTTCTTGGCTAGCGCTAGGACTTTTTAACTGGCTAGATAAGAAGACTGGTACATGATGTCCAGCATAACTGTGGGTGTGAAGGTCATAATTCTTGCTAATCTATACATTTCCATTGTTTAGAAAACAATTTGCCTTCCTGAGAAAACGAGCTGAATTTAGTGTTCATTCTCTAGTTACTTCTATTTCCCTTTTATTCATTTGTGACTGGGGCATAAAAGCACTGAATGGATTCTTCATTTTATTTTTATATGACAACATAAATACACACTACAGTTGTGTCCCATGGATTCACAGTTGACTGAAACACTAAAGTGCTGTCTTTTTTATGTGACAATTTTGTAAGGTAAGCAGCAGTGTAAAGTAGTCTGAAGATCCACTTGACTTGAAAGATAATTGCAAATACTTATGAGACTTAACAATTGTGATTTATTACCAAGTAATTTATATTCAAAAGCATTAATAATATTCTGAAGTAATGCAAACTCTTGACTGTGACAAAAGGATTCATTAAGACAGTTAGTGTTTCATGACATGGTGAAATGACAGCTTTCAGTCCAGTGTATGTAAATTGCTAAAAATGTGGTGTGACACTTTGCTGTGCTGCCAAAGGTTTTCCATCTGAAAATATGCCTAGTCTTCCCTGCTGCTCGATCAGAGAAGTAGAATATTTTGGTTTCTGAGGAAAGCAATAAGGAACTACCATCTCAGTTTGCCACTTTAAACACCTTTCTTTTGCTCCACTGACATCAGTACATATGGAAAACAAGCCAAGGTGGAAAATACAGAATGCCAAAGGGTTTGCAGAGGGTATCCAGAGTAGGCAACATAAGAGTGGTTAGACTGCTCTAAAAGTGAGCAGGGTGGAATCTAATTTAGGAATGGCTTGAGATTAATTAGATACAAAATGACTAAGCAGATAAAGGAACTAATTGAGCTGAAAATGGCTGGGGAAATGTGGAGTCCATATGGTTCACATCCACCTCCCTGTCTTTGTACAAGCATTTAGAAAGAGGCATTTAAAAAGAATGTGGGAGAAGCCAAATGTCTTGGGAACACCACAGCCTCATTCCAAGTTTCAGGAAAGACTTCAGTGCTTTGTCTCTGCTTGTGTTAAGCCTCCCTCCAGGTGCATGGATCTCAATCTATTTTCCTCCATATTTATAATCATCCCAAGAAAATAGAATAGCATCTGCAAGTGAATTTTTTATACAAAAATGTGATTGATTGTTTTCCTGCATATAGATGCTAAGCAGCTTATTAATTATGAGGAAGATCATGTCTGGCACTCTTATGAGCGTTTATATTCAATTGAGGGAAGCACATTTCATGTGATGGGTACAAAAGTGGGGAATTCCTTCACACACACCAGTCATTGGTATTAAAACATTACCAATGTTTACTTTTAGCTTTAACCTCTCTCCCTTTCAAATTGGGCAGTATTTTTCTCCAAGGTCATGAAATGGTTCTACAACAAAACAGGAGCATGACAGGGAGTGTTTCATGGGTATGGTGAGGGAAGGGTGGAGGGCACCACAGGCAGCTCTAGTCCCACATGCCAGGTCCCTCTCTTGGGACAAGTTGGGAGCATGTAGGAAATTAAATGGGCCTGGAAATGCTCTCCTCAGTGAGTTGATCGGGAAGGGGGCAGGCCTCAGCTGCATTACCTCTGAGCTGGCCTTAAGATCCAGCAGCCAAGGCCACAGGAGGGAGATATACCCCGGGCTTTTAATAGCTTCTCTTTGTTTGATAGTCTTTACAATGAATTTTTGACCTTCTGTCTAGAAAATGTATATGCTAATGAATGTCTTTCATTTCCTTGAAATGTTTTCAAATATTGTTTTTATAATCCTTAATGTTGACCTAGCTTCTGTTACACTAGTAAATCAGAAATAAAAGAAAGTCTGGAATGGTTGATATATTTTTACAGTCCCTAGAATATTTAAATCATGAGTTTGTATAAAAGAATGATATTGACAGGCAGAACATGGAGAAAGCTAGAATTCCAATTGTATTGTAAAAATCCTCTTTTATCTTTCAGAGGTATTTTTTCCTTCAACAGATTGGGTTTTTTACATAATATCATTTCTCTTAGTGAGGTGCATTTCTGTCTTCTGTCAAAGCAGCTACAAAATCATTAGAATATGAGAAGTTAGGTTCTCCTGCCTCATGATTAGTATTACTGACTGAGTTGAAAGAATTTTAACAATTATGAAGGTCAGTAACAAGGACAGGGACGCAATAAACTTTGTTGTTATGGTAACAGCAATTTCTTTATAAAATTAAGCTGGACTAATTCTGTGACTTTGGTGGTTCTGGTGGACGGAGGTTTTTTTCTTCTTTAAGTTGGGACGATTTTGACATAGGCCAATGCAGTATTATAAATAGGATAATTTACTAAATGCAAATGAATTTTGCTTTTCATAATTTAATTAGGTTTTCACTGTTAAGTGTAATAGCACTCAAAAGATCTGGTAAACAACTGACACAAAATTACAGATACAATGATGAAGGTGTCTGTCACAGACATTTTTTCATAGAAATCTTTTCTTTGGGATTTGTGCATCTTCTGGGAAGCTGAGGCCCCAGAAAGAGAATGTAAACAATGATTATCAGCTGCTGTGGAATGCAATAGGGTGCACCTAGTGCCATAGTGATTGGCTCATGTTCCATGTGTACAATTAAGGGCCAGTCACAGGGCAAGCTCTCTGGAACACAGTGACAGAGAACTCTCTTGTTTTTAGATTCTATTCTATTCTTAGCTTAGCAAGCCTCTGCAACTTCTCTCTTTATTCCTTTTAGTATAGTAATAATGTATTATATATCATATATCAATAAAATCCAGTCTCCTGATCATGAACCAAGATTCTGGTCTCTCTCTCACCCTGAAGACCCTCATCAGGTTGCTGTAATAGGTGTCCTCTTTTTTCAAGTCAGAATTGGGTTTTTACGATTTTGTACTTGGAAACCTGTTAAACAAAACTATAGAAAACTATAGGAAAAAATGATGGGAGAATTCTTGCAGTTAGTCTGGAGCTATAATTATACTGTAATACTAATAATCTTCCTTATCTATGACCAAGATGTTGAGGGAAACATCAGTGTCAAATAATCTGTTTCCTTTAAGTAATTAACTGTTGAATACTTAAGTATTTGTACATTGTACTTCTATTTAAACATTCTGTTAAATTGTTCTTTGGCTTTGTCAGGAAAATTGGGCTATATCCTGTCTGTTTTATGCAAAAAACAAAAAGTGGTTTTTTCTTTGAATCTATTACCCTCCTTTTGGCCTGATAAACTTTTTTTATGGCAAATACAGGCCTAGTTCCTGAAATTCCAGGCAAGATTTTAAACTTAATTCCTGGCTTCTCTTTTAGCTGCTTCTTCCATTGTTGAAAAACATTTGAATGGATTTAATCTTAGGTTAGTATCACTGATTTAATTTCTTTTTCACTTTTTTGGACATGGTGTGTCCACCCCCTTTGCAGAAAAGCTGGCTATCTGCTAAAACTTCTCTTCATCCCTACCCATATGTTGCAAAGAGACTGATTACTTACAAATAAAGCCCCTGTCACAAGTGTCCTTGAAGACATCTTAGCCAGAAAAGGAATAGAAGGTGTAAAGGGGGATACAAATTTGTAGCTGTATAATTAAGAAGTCATATAGGAGATTAGAAACCGATTGGAAAAGGCAAGAGATAACACGGAGAAGTACAGTTTGGGTAAAACATATTGTCTAGATATTTCTCTCCTTTTATATATCCAAGAAACAAAGACACAGAGAAAATACTATGTCACTCACGAGCTGTTAACACTAGTCTGTATTACCAATGAAGAGGTAATAACTTTCCACTAACACCTGGGGAGAATTAAGTTTTAATGTGTGATAGCACCTATTTGTATGCATGAGTATAGATACACTCACACAGATTCATATATTAGGGTGTGTATTAGTAAAGCATAACAAAAGCTATACTACTAGCACAATATTTCTGTATTATTGTGTGAATATACACACAGACATGCTCACATGCAAAATACATACACTAACACAAATATATTACATGTGACATGTCTTTATATATATGCAAAGAAATAGGCACATTTTGGCCTTTGAAAGTATAGCTAGCAACAGTTATTTTGAATTTCCAGGTATCAGAATAGCTAAGGACATCACCCAACCAAAAATCTAATCTAATTAAAATTTTGTGCATGATCTACACCAACAGCTTGTTGCTGAAACAGAAGTGACTAAATCTTAATGTAGAAAGGGAAGAGAGAAAAGAACACCCTTCAACAATTCCTTTTCTCCAAGTGCTAGACAGTCCTTGCAGTACCAATTTAGAGATTTCCATTTGTTTTAACTGATTTCTCAGTCTGAAGATTAAAATTTCTACTGCTCATTATTTGGAAATTAGGAATTATAGACCTATCCAGGAGACTATATAAAAAAGATACCTGCTATTTAAAATAAAAGTGAAATAATTTTTTCATATATTTAATTTTCAAGATTGGTATTTAAACTCACTCATCCTTCTGTAGTCAGTAAATTTTCTAGAACAGTTTTTATTCAAATAATTCCTGACAAACATTTAAAAATTAATTTGTCTTGAATAAGCAATGGACTTCAGATAAAGGAGGGTCTTCAAGAGAATGTATTCTACAGGCTCCCCTGCCGTACCTTGTACATACAAATGCACATAGAAGTGTAAATATAGACATTTGTGAATTGAAAATTACCCCTTCCTCAAAAAAAGCTGAAAAGTAGAACTTCCATATTTCTCAAAGTCTCTCATTTCTCCTTAACATACTAAGCACTTTTTCTCCAGCTTGCTAGCAACTACCCAGTCTCCTCGAGCTCCTTGAATTGCTTCTCAGAAATCAGGAATAAAGGCAAGAAAATCCCACAGAGGAATACAAAGGGATCTGTGCAAGACAGGCTATAGGACTTGAAAAAAAGAAAAAGTGGAATTTCACGTTGCTCCCTGCAGTCAGGCAGTGATAGCACATGGAAATGGTCACAAAAAATCAATGTGAGATTGCGACATGGAATGGGCAGGATGTTGGTTGAATTTTGAGAGGAATAAGAGCTGAGTGAAATTCAAAGTGCTCAATAACTATGCACTTGTGGAGAAAAGGGTAATGGAAAACCCTTCTCCTGGGAAGACATTTTTTAGCAGACTATGGAGGTTGTATTGGCTGGAGGGAGGACTTGAGAGAACGATTGAATTGCTAAATGTTCCCCACTCCCTGCATGACAGGCTGAAAGACTCAAACACAGCCTTGACTGCAAAAATGCTGACAAAATAACAAAGGAGTCTTTGCCACTTAATACATATATAGGTAATCAAATCTGATTTTCACATAAAGTTGTTTCGTTCATTCAGTTTGAAGCTGTCCATGTCTTTAGTTGGATACCAGGGGAATGTATAAATGTGCAGGCAATGTTATACATATATGTGGATTTGAAGGACATAGGAAAGTAATTTGGATAATACCTTTGAGGCTTTCAGAGACATGAACATCTTCTCTGTTTCTCAGCTACTGTGTAAGGTATGGCAGGAGTGGAACACTCTTCCTTTTGAGTTTGTAAATGATGTGAGTTCTAACTATCTGTAAAACCAGAATTTCTGGCACAGAAACTGTTACATTTTGGAGGAATAACACCCTTGGGAGCCATTAGAGTGAAATCTGGAATGTCATAGAATAACCAAACATCATGATGGAGCATATTGCAGGTGCTCCTTTTCAGAAGAAAATGCTTTCAGCTGAATTTCCATCAGTAATTCCTTACACATCTTGCATGCTCTCTTTGGTCTCTGGTTCAATCCACATTCTCCAGTACAGCTCAGGCTGGGAGGGCTTGAAGCTGGTGTGATTACAGCACGGTGGTTAAGCCAACTGAAGCAAAGGAAGATTTACACAATTTGTCTTGTTTAAATAAAACTTAATTTCATGAAAGAAGCAGATGACCAGGATTTACAGGGAAAGTTGGAAAGGTAGAGAAGGAAGATGAATAAGAATAAATTTAGTTGTAACTGCCAAGCTTTGAAGACCTCATTGGCAAGTCATCTGCTGGTTTCGTACTTCAAATGTGAAGAAAGGATTTACAAATCTACTCATTTTAATTTAGGATTTATTGGGATGATTTGTAAATTAATCACAGGAATTACATACAGCAAGTAGGATTTATAGGCCTAGGGGAGGATTATAAGGTGCGATGTAGGATTAGTAAATCTATTGTATGCATATATATAAATATATTTCCAGATATCTAAATCTATTACATACAATAGTTAAATCATATTTTTTAAATTAATGATGTGCAAATCAAAACTGAGTAAAATACTTTTTTTTTAACCTAGTGGTAACATAAGATAAGCTGGTACAAAATGTAAAAAAAGTCTTATATACACATACAATTTGTAGAACAAAGTCAGTGCAGAGTACATATAACCAATGTAAATGTATGTTAAGAAGAAGAGAGGGATATACTGAAATAGTGATTTTTCCTAACTATATTTAATTTGTAGAAACCTGTCCAGTTGAAGCAAAGTAGCAGTCTAAAACAGTCCTTTTAGTGATCATATATACAATGGTGAGGGGAAGTCAAGAGACTGGAACTGAATAGAAGCAGGGAAGAGTGCTTGCATCACGTCGATTAAGTCGATTAGAACACACAAATCCAGTGATAGTGCAGTGATTAAAAAAGACAGGGAAGTTACACTACAAGTCTGAAAAACACAAGTTGCCCTCCAGAATAACTCTGGGATCTCTTCCCTTTTTATTCCTTCTCCTTAAGTCCCAGGCGAAGGGAAGACTGGCTTGGGGAGCCATTGGCAGAAGCCACTTAAGTCTAACAGACTGATTCCATCTTTCAGATGGGGAAAACAACCTGTAAAGATAGAATGAGTAATTTTAGATTTTTAGTAGTACAGCTTTCCAGAGCAAAAACTCTACATGATAACAAAATATTAAAGCCTTCTGGTAACCTGCAATCATTCAGTAGAAGGCACCACAAAGTAGCAGACTTAAAATGCAAGGGAAAAACAACTGGCAGTGTTATTAGAACAATCTGAGGATTTTGACTCACACTGTGAACATTTTTCTTGGCTGGCACTCAGATTGTATTTGCCAACTTGTAGCAAGTTGCTCAGATTTTCTCTCTGTTTGTAAACACCCTGCAGAATTCATTTTTATCTCATCAAAAAAGCTATTTTTATTCTGTTTCTAGATAACGACAGTATATGAGAAGTCAAAGCAAAACTGAGACAAAGATATTCAAAGGAAGAAAGCAAATGAGAAAGAGACCTTCATTATGTAGAAAGCTTATTGGTAGAAAAGTCATAATTCTCTAATTACTAAAAGACAGCGATTGTCTGCTTGGGCTCCTACAGGCAAGTAAGTTTCATAAAATTTTTAGTGCTAAAAATTCTAGTCAGGTGTTCAGATTCATTCATATTCCATTAATAATTCAACAAAAACATCTCAGGAACAATGAATAAGTTTTCTTTTTATTAATGATGACTTTTAAACAAGTTCTAATTTTTCTTAATTACTTAATCACTTCTTCTGCAAATGCATTCAATGGTCACACGGTAAACAGAGTGAGAGCTTCTCCTTTAAATCACTGACAAAGTTTAATTTTCAAGGAAAGTTAGCACGTGATTTTGAGGTTCCAAAATGAACTTTCAAAGTACAAGTTAAGGAAAAAATTCTATTCCTTACTAAGGAAAAAAGTTCTGATTCCAGATAATTGAAATTGAAGACTGACAATGCCACTTTATTCCTTCTTTAAAACACAAATGCATGAGAAACAAGCAAAGCAAAAAGAATGAAGCAGCAAAAATTGCTTGAAGCTGAAAGCCAAGTAAGGATAGCATTTAAGCATAAACACAGATCAAAATTTAAAGTTGTGATAACTGACAAGTATTTACTTTCCCTCATTTTACCTCAAAGCTCTTTCTGCATTGAAGTTGTATTTAAGAAATACCATGTTATCACCTCCCAGTCATCTGCAATGTTAAATCCTGCTTCATACTTTGCTTGTAGCACCAAGTACCTCAGATTGTTTTCATCATGTGCGTAAGCAGGAACTGCAAAGTACAGAAGGACCATCAGTTAACAACTCACCACTGGTACCAAGGTACCTCCCTATTTCTTTTGTTGTCCCCTTCTCATCTTTTTGTGCATGCTACTCTATTCTCTACAAAAGTCAACTGAAGAGTGTTTCTTGGCTGTATCTATTTTTAATAGGACTGTAGAATCATGCAATTATCTAGATTGGAAGGGAGCCCCAGAGGGCATCTCATTCAACCCACTGCTCAAAGTAAGTCTCATTAGATCATGTTGCTCAGGGCTGTGTCTAGTCAAGTCTTGAACAATTACAAGGACAGTTTCTGGACAACCTGTTCTTTCACTTTACCTCACCTTGTGGAAAGCAAAATGTAATCCTTGTTTCTAATCAGAATTTTCCATGTTCCGACTTCTTCCTCCTTCATCCTGACTTGTCACTCTCTGAGAAGAGTCTAGCTTTGTTTCCTCTGTATCCTCACAAGAAACTTTGGACAGCAATAAGGTCTCCCCCTTAGCCTTCTCCAGACTGAACTAACAATATTGTCTCAGTCTGTCCTAGTGCATCATGTACCCCAAGATCCCAACAATCTTGGTGGGCTCCACTGGATTCACTTTATGATGTCAGTTTCTTTCTGGTACTGTGAACCCAAAACTGGACGCAGAACTCCAAATATAATTTGATAAGTGCTGAATAAGTTGGAAGAATCACTTCCTTGAAACTTCTGTCTACACTCCTGCTAATAAGTCCAGGATGCAACTGGTCTTTTTGCTGCAAGGGTTCACTGCTGATTCATGCTCAACTTGTTGTCCAACAAGGATAACGAGTTGAGCGTGTCCTTTTCTTCAGACCTCCTTGCTAGTCTGTTCCCACCTTGGTCTGTTGCACAGGATTATCCCACTCTAGATATAAGACTTCATTTTCTCTAACTGAACTTAATGACATTCTATGAGACCATTCCTCCAGTCTGCCCAGGTGCCCATGTCCTTTAACATACTGATCCCTTCCCACATTTGGCATCATTCACAAAATCCCTGAGTGCACTCTGTTCCATCCTTCAGGCTTTAGCAGAGACATTAAACAATGCTGGATCCCTGATGGCCACTAGCTACTGAGCTTCAGATGGACTAGGCAATGATCACAACTCTTTGAGACTTGCAGTCCAGCTGATTTTCCACCCACCTTGAGAACCAGGCCATGTTTCACCGATGTGGTGACAAGGAAACTATGAGAGACGGTGTCAGAAGATTTGTTAAATAAAGTCAAATTATAAAGCATTCACTACCATCCTTTTGGGAGTCACACTAGGCATCTTACCGTAAAAACATAAAATTGTTCAAGCATCGCTTGCCCTTTGTAAATCTCAGCTTGCTGTTGCTAGTCACTCTCTTGTCCTTCACATATTTGGGATAGGCTTCTAAGAGGACTTGCTCCAAAATTTTTCACAAGACTGATGTGAGGCTGATCAGCATGCTAACCGAATCTCCCTTCTAGCCCATCTTTAAGATGGGTATGACACTTGCCTTTTTCCAGTCATTAAGAACTTTTCCTGGCTCTCATGACCATTAGGGAATTACAGAGAGCACCCCTAAAGTGCCATCAGCCATCTCCATCAGCACTGGAGGAGATGGAGGAGGCATTCCATCTGGTTCCAAGGGCTGTTCAATTTCTACCTGGCTTAAGTGATTCCAGACTCTCCCTGTACTGTGAGTAGAGCTTCACTTTTATAGACTCTGATAGAGGGCTCAGGGACCTGGAATGCCTGAGTAAATATGATAAATATTTCACTAGTAAATATTACCAGTGAAAGCTGAGGCAAAGAAAATGTATTCCACATCCATAGTTGTTAGGTCCCCTGCTCCACTGAACAGCAGACCCATTTCCTAGCCTTTCTTCAAACTGTCAATGTATTTACAAAATTGCTTCTTGTTTTCTGTTACCTCCATCACTGTATTCAACTCCAGCTAACCTTTAGCTTTCTTAGCTAATTTGCTGCACACAAAGGCAATACCTTTTTATTCCTTTTGAGCAGACTGTTTCCACCTTCTGTGTATTTTTTTTTTTATCAGACAGAATTTTCATGTTCTTCCACACTGGCTTACTGCTGTGATTGCTCAACTCTCCGTGTGTTGGAATGGACCATTCTTTCCCTTTAAGTAAGCCGTCACTGAAGCCTCCCCAGAGGAGTCTGTGCAGCTTTCTTGGGCTCTTTGAACTCCAAGCAAGATTCCTGGGGAATCTTGCCAAGCAGGTCCACAAAGAGCTGAACATCTGCTCTTTGAGTCCAAGGCTAAAATTCAAATGTATGTGTTGCCTACTTCTCTCAGGATTTTAAACTTTCATAGTCTCACAGCCACTGCAGCCAAGGTTGTCCTTAAACCTTAATATCTTAAACCAGTTTTTACTTACTTGGGAATAAATAACTGGCCCAAAAAAACATTTTAACTGACTCACTGATTACTTACATTTAAAAAGTCTTATGTACATTTTAGAAATCTTGTAGCTCTCTTGTACCCTCACTTTATTGCTCTTCCAGAAAACATATTAGCAGTTTAACACGTGAGCATTGTGACCCACAATTCTGAGGCTTTCTCCACCTACTTTAAAATGTCTTCTTAAGTTTCAGATCTGCAAGTGAAGCAGGAACCAGAACTCATAAACTTCCAGCTTTCTCCATCTTGAGAATGAACCTCCACTGTTGTTTGATCATGACCTCACACTGTTTCTCCTTTGCTGCTTTGTATGGATCATGCTGTTCTCTCTGCCAATTTTCAGTGAAGACTCACTCAACCACCTTTTTATTTTCCCTGTACACAGCCTGTACACCTCTTCCTTCAGCTCTTCCACTGAGTGACTCAGTGCCTCAAGATAAGCACATCTCACACTTAGGAGGTCTCTGGGACCAAGCATTCCCCAGAGCTCTGCAGCTGAACATGGATATAGTTCCCTTGGAGCTCTGTCAGGAAAAAGGTCTCCAAAGCATCAATGGCAATTGTACCAGTCAATACCAAAGAATGTACCCTCAGCATGCTGAAACCATTATCACATAGTTTTCAAGCAGGCTCACAGAGCCTTGAGTGGTTTTAATGTGTCCTTCTGTGCCCCTGCTGTGCCATGATATCTGCTATCCCTCTGGTGTGCACAAATTTCTGGAAAAATAGCAATTGTTTCCTCCTCTTTGCTGCTCGGTATTCTGTTTTGCCTTTGCTCCTCAGCTGAACCTGGCAGCAAAAAGAAAACATATGCCAAGAGCTTGAGTTAGAAGAAGAGGATTTTAAAACAAAAGAGAAATTAGAAAGGTGGTAAGTAATAATCCATTACTACTACTCAATAATTGCAGATATAAATAAGATTTTTAACCTCGTACCCAAAAAATATATCATATATACTGCACTACCCATTACAGATAACGTCACTATTTTAGCAGTTTCTATCTTGATATAAAATTCCTTATGAACTTTTGTAGAACTGACCAATTTACCTAGCCATGTCATTGCTATGCTCAACTTGCATCTGTCAGCACAGCACCAGAAAACAGACTAAGGAAACAAGGTTCCAGACCTTAATTACTCACAATTGTATTTGTATTGATTTATTGAACGCCTTATTCATGAGCTCTCATTGCAAGGATTACACTGTTTGCAATCGTTTTCCTTTTTCTGCCACTTGCAAATCAAACACACATTTGAAAGTCAAGAAAGCATGTTTACATTACTGCTGTAATTGAAAAAGCACACCTGTTATCCTCTCAATGGATAAATTAAACCTATGATGGACCTTGGAAACAAAGCACGAAAGGGAAATGTCAGTTGTTTCAAACAACATGGAACATGAAATTTAGGAATGAAGGCCTGAAAGCAAATAGCATGAAATACGGCGTATGAACATGTGTCAAACTTAGGCAGCTTTGTGCTTGCATAAGTTATTTTACTTTTTTAGTAGGTACTTCAAAGATAGTGGAAAGCTTTTTGCGTGTGTATGTCTTGGTTTTTACCTCCTGACAATGACAGTTCTTTTATCTGAACTATAGGGAAAAACAGTCCTGTAGGGCATCAGTAGTAAAATCATGAAACATAACAAAAGAAGTGAAATTAAGAGGGCAGAGGAAAGAGAAAATTACCTAGGACCAATATAATCATATCCATCTCTTCTTAACACATGATTATCAAGGTTTCTTAAAAATTCCCAGTGATAGTCACTCCACCATTCCTTGTGTCTAGAGAAATTCCATTTTATCCTGCAATTAAATGTACACAGTATTTTCTATATTTTCTTTATGGTGAGACTGGGGAACAATTTCTTTCTTCTCTGTGGCAACATTCAAAAACTATCACGGTGTGCAAAACCAGAAAAGAAATAGACTAGAATTCGTTCTTAGTTCACTTTTTTGCCTTCCAAACTGCAACACATAGCAGCTTATTCAGTGGTACTTTTCTCACTCAATTTTTTTAAATTCTTAGGGGAGAAATCTTACCTGGTTGGTAAATTTTGTTTACTTTATATTATCTTTAGTAAAAGTATCTTTTAAGAATAGGCTGCTGCTTACTATTCATGGTTTTGTACCCCTTGTTTTTACTGACTTTACTGGGTCTGGTTGGGACAGAGTTGATTTCATTCAGTCACAACCTGATTGAATTATTTCATACAATCATTCTCTGTTTTGGATTTGTAACTGAACCAGTGTTGAAAACACAACAGTGTTTTCCCTATTGCCAAGCAATATTCACACAGCAACAAGGCTTTATCTTTTTCCCATTCTCTCCCCTTTATGAGTGGGATGGGGGTGTGCAAAAAACTGGGAGGAAACATGGCTGGGAACAGCTGACCCAAACTTACCAGAGAGATACTCCATACCACATGATATCATGACCAGCTGGAACATCTGGGAGAAAGGGACTTCCAATGGGAAATAATGAAAAAGTTCCTTATTTTGCTTTGCTTCCATGTGAGCTTTGTTTTATCAATTAAAGTCTTCTTATCTTGATGCTCAAATTTTCTTGGCTTTATTCTTCCAATTCTCTTTCCCATCCCAATGAGTTGGAAATATGCCAACAATTGACTTGCTCAGCTGCTAGCCAGGGTCAACCCAACACACTGGGTGTAAATATGAGAAGAGATACTGCCAATCTCAAGAATTTCTGTCTGTTTTTATCCCATAGGAACTTTAGTTTCTTAGTAGCTTTCAGTGGCATTTTCTTATTTTCTTTTGCTCTTTATTCTTTTCTCTCTACTTCAAATGATATTATTTGGCACTTCAGCAGCAAAATAAGTTACCTAATCTACTTCATCTGGTATGTTGAGTACTTTTATAGTAGCTTGAGAAACTGAGCAAATCATATGCACCTGACTGAAGCTATAGAATTACTCATAAAGATATGCACTGTGGAGACACTTCCCCCAAAGCAATCACCCCACTGACTCCTCAGCATGGCCATTCTGGCAGAGTCCATCTCCTTGGAGGCAGACTCTCCAAGGTCATTCACCAGGCCTCTCAGAACTAAACTTCACTGGTGATATGCCTCTGCCTTGGGAGGGAGGCGTATGGCCGTAAGGTGAATCATCAGCATAAACCCATTGTTTCACTTTCCCAGTTACACTTTCATACCACCTTCCTTACGTGCTACCCTTTACATTCATTCACGCTGAGATTCAGCTGACATTCTGTTGCCTCTCAATCTGCCTCCTGCAATTTTACAAGCAGCCCATACTTTTCTTGTTCTGAGTAACCTGGTATATTAGCAGATTTTTGTCTTCACTGCTTAATCTCTTCATGGGTATCTGAGATTAAACTAACTAGCACAGTTCCCTGCAGAACCCCACTGCTGGCCAGCCTCCATTCCAAGAGCTGAATAGTTCATCTTATTTCCTGGGGTTTACCCTACAAATAATTTTTGGACATGCCAGTACTTTTACTCCTTCTCCTATTTGTTGGGATTTTTTTTAAGGTTTATGAAAAATGTTGCCAATGCCTTTTCTTGAAAGTCCTTTGAATTAACACTCAAGAACTATCTGAATTATAAGCACCTAACATGAAATGTCCTACAGTTAGTGCTTGCACTGCAGAAAGGGAAAGTAGTCCAGGGTTTAAGAGCAGCACCAATAAGTAATTAAAAAATACCAGTAATTAAGAGCATATATTTTGCAGCCTCCTGCTGTAGAAAGTTTTTCCTTGAGTGCTAAGATTCACAGTCTAAATCTAGAGACCACAAAGACCATAAACTACTTGTCTCTATCCTTATTTTACGAGATTGCTACTATCTCAGCTCTCAGAATTTGATCTTTTTTGAGAATTAGAAGTCACTGCCCTCATCCCAAATATTTTTCCAATTCCTAGATAGCAGCTGCACCATCTTTCAGAAATAGTATAACTAATATGTATCTAGTTAAATTCCCATTGGTTCTTCCAAATTTGTTTTCTAATTTTTTTCCCTCTGTTCATTGATCTGAAGGATTTGTTTGCCTGAAACCTTTTCTGGTTTTTTCTATCGATGGCAGGGGATGTAACGAAAATGTGAATGCCACTTGTAATCTTTGTCTTGCCTGTGTCTCTAAACTGCCATTGCAGCAGCAGTACTACATTAAAAAGAAGTTATTGGTGTAAATTCACTCAGTCTGAAGAAAATAGAGACACCTTGTTTCTCCTTCTTTAATTCAGAGATTACACAAAGGATTATGCATCACAAATTTTTCTTCTTAAACTCATTAATTCTGGAGAACACTTTGTGAAGAAATTTGCTGATTTTTCTTTAATTTCCTTTCTTTCTAGACAGATTTTTAGTCATGCAGTTAGGCTTATGCTGCTGTTTTGCATAATAAAAGAATAATGAGTTAATAAATATTGAAAACATCATGGTTTGTATGCACCTCTAATTAAAAACTATTTTCTAACATATTTTAAGAGTAAATATCAATATTTTGCCATACATTGCCTTTGATATATCAGCAGAATAATAATATAATAAGATTAAAAATTGGATAATGACAATTAGTTTTGCAAACATAAAATTCTCTGTGAAACTAGGATAAGATTTGGATAGCCAGGAACTATAACAATGATCAGAATTCAGTGTTACCAGAGATTCTAGATTCTCTTAGTATTTGGTGATACTAATAAAAGGGTCATTGATTTGCCTTGAGTTATGACCATTATTTTCAATATTCTGTTTTCACTTCATTTAAGGAAAAAAGCAATGTCACTCTAGCCATACCTTACACTGTATTTCTCACATCTTCCACATATTTAAAAGTGAATAGAATTCTCTTTTACTCCTGTACGTAACATTAAGGTATGAGGCAGACTCTGAATTAAAAGTTCTTGTGAGATTTTAAAATGTTTGATTTTCACGTTCATTTTGCCTTTATTTGTATTTCACTTTTATTGTGCAGTAAGATATTTTTATTTCCTCCATGGAAGTTACTAAACAGAGTTAGATTCTCGTTTGTATTTTAAAACATTCTTTAAAGAGGTGTAAATAATTTAATTTTTGCCAGAAAAAAATTACCAGCTACATACAATCCAATACTTATCTAGTTTCCCATTAACATGGCATTCATCAGAAATCAGCAGGTGAAATGCATCTCCAGGAGCTGCAGCAGAAGTATTGAATCTAATTACTACATGTAGCACACTGCATGTCAGCTTCTAGACAGCACACTCAGCTAACTCTCGGAGTAAAAGAGGCATGACATGAAAAAAGGATAGCTCATATCTTTGGTGCTTAACTCTTTATGTATGCAAGTCTGTGTTTTTCCATAGGAAGAAGTAGGTGTGAACAGCATTCTATGACAAAGTGCAACATGAATGAAGCAGTAATTTGTTTACAGAGTGCTGAAGACACACAGATGAAGCAGATATTCAAAAAAGCACAGCAAAGCTTTCAGACAGTTAAATGCCATCATTTTTTCTTCATACTTGGTACCCACAAAGACCATCATGGCAGATTTCTTAAAATAACATGATATACTAGTCTATTCTGAAGTATAACCATTTGTTTGGATATGTAAATAAGACCTCAGCCATCAAAAAGCTCTGCCCCTTCACATATGCAAGTTCTTTCTCTTTGGGTTCAGAACTAACCTAGGCCTGACTTTGAATTTTACTCTAGTGAAACAGAATCTAAATTTGTTCTGAATTATGGGAATTCAGTTCCAGCACTTGAGAGTTAACATCAGATTTTCTTTCTATTTGCAGAGACAGGACTAATCTTTCCCAGTTTCCCTGCCCTCTGAGCCATCAAGAGACACTAATTTTAGCTGACACTGGATTCCTATTCATTTCTCTCATTCTAGGAGAGTGTTAAGACATTAGTGACAGTGAAGAATTACTTCTCTGCATAGCAGGTTGTGTATTGCAGCAATCACTACATGCAGGAAACTTTGAGGAGTGACAATGATGGCTTGATGTGCACAAAAGTATTGATGTCACATGAAGAATATCAGGTTTTGTATCAAGTTTTAGTTGTCATTCATCTTGTTACCAAGTTTTTCACATACTTGAACAGAATTAAAAACAGTGTATTTTTCACATTAATCCATACCTCTGTTGAGACTTCCAAAATTATTTCACAAACATAAAACCATTCAACCAAGGCTGATAACTTTTAAATGCCACCTATATATTGCTCATGCCTGCACTGAATCTGCAGTAACAGATTTTAGATTTTGTATTCTGTACTTACACACTACGCATCGAACCATAAAATCATAACTATGCCTCAAATTAAAATAGGATACAAAAAGGTATGATCAGAAAACCATAAATGGAATTTAACATTTTCAATACTCTTTATGATTGCCATGTGTTTTTCTTATGTTTCTACTTGTTTGAAGGTTTTGTGAGGTAAGAAGCCTTGAAATATTAATATAGTTATAATTACAAACTTTTAATAATCTAACAGGATGTAAGATAAAAGCCACTTGAAGCTCTTTATAGCCTGAGGGACTATGTTGATTCCTTTCTGCACTCATTTCTTAAAGTATTAAAAATGCATTATTGGGAATGCTCTGATAACTGCTCAGATGTCTATTTATTCAACTCTGCAATTGTTTATCTTAGAATTATGGACTTGGTTTTCTATTCCGACAGTTATTTAGTTTGCTTCCTTGCTGAGTCTTGAATCTATTTTAGTTCAAATTATATTAGAGCATCACATACAAAAGAATTCTTTGTTCACAGCCTATCCAACAAAACAGAGAAGGCTTCAGAGGCATCTATAGCTCCAGGGCCCAGTAAATTAGGTCTTGACTAGAAAAATAAAAGGAATAAAGATTGCCATATGTAAGAGGGTGGATTGGATGTGCTGTCTTCCACTAAGAAAAAGGAAACTGCATTCTCTTATAAATTGAAAGTGTGTTTATTTTACAAATTTTTCTTTAAAAAGTCGCATACTCTTAGATAAGAGGATCTACTCTAAGATAAAGAAGTGCTGTGTTTTATATTCTTTCTCTGGTCTGGATGACATTTCTTTATGATGAAAAAGAGAAGGAAGTCAGATAAGAAATCTCTATGGAATTTACATTGTCTTGGCAACTACTCATCTTTACACCAGCCAGGAAAGCTGTGGAAGTGCATGGCTCCAGAGAATGTAGTTTTTGCCACACCCTTATTGTTGTACAACATCACAGTCTGAAAGTGGGAAGTATTTGTAGAAGCTGTTTCAAAATAGAATGTTTTTCTTCTCTTCTTTCTCTGCTACTGCCCTTTTTGAAAATGTTGAAAATTTATTTACAGTATATTTTTCTATTGAGGCAGCCACTGAAAGATATCTTGGGAAGGCTAAGACATGAAAACTCTGGTGTTATCAAAACATTGGGTTTTTTTCCCCTTATTCTTTTAATGCACATTTTGAAGCAGATATCCTTTTAAATACCATTCCCAGAGAAGAACCCATTTGCTTTATTTCCTGTAGATGCCTTATTAGCTATGTAATTTTCCTTCACATTTTTATTTGCATAGCTGAAGCATAGAATTAAGTGGAAATTGATAAAATTAACTGTAAGTACAATTCTGATAGTTATTTTTGCATTGAAGATTATTCTCCTGTGTTAATACAAGCTGTAGAAGGAGGATTATTGTGATTAGATTGATTAATCTTTAATATAGTAGTGAAAAAGAATGTGGGTTTAGTCATGTTTAGATAAGGCTTTTTGCAAAGTCTTCTGCATTGTTTTAGAAAAAAATCTTATTCTGTATTGCATTTTGTATTTCTTTAGTATTAACTGATATGAAGATTGTACATATGCTATCCTTTAGTCCTAGTTAATAATACTTTAATTTCTACTTTCTTCCTTCACACTTCACAGGGATGAGGATCCAATTTTAGGTTTATTTCAGAGCTCATTAAAAGGATATTTTATTTTGATCTTTTTGAATTTTTTTAAGATTTCAGGTCCCTGCATACCATTTGTGTATTTTGAAAAAAAATATAGCAAAACAGAACAAAACAACATAACAACAACAACAACAAAAAAGAGCAGGAAGAATTATGTCTTCCTGGAAACACTGAAAAATTAATAGTGTGTTTTAAATATGCTAGATACTATTTTTGAATCATCTGTATTATAATCATGCAACTTTAAACCAGTATATGTTGCTTAGTTAAAATTTGATATACCTCTTGAATTCATTAATGTAGTAAGCTAAAAGCTCATTCTTCAGTGCTTCATGTGTTACTTTGGACCAGGATTCTAATTTAAGAACCTTTATCAGAAGCTATCAATCAGAATTATAGATAGCTTTTCATTATAGCAATGAGCTATTGATTGTTTTCCTGTAATGACATGGGCCAATGCCTTTTTTTCTTAAGAATTGTAATGTCTCTTCTTTTTTTTTTTTATTTCAATGTTCAGCTAAACGATATTCACAAGTCAACCTTTCAACCTATCAGTAGTGACAATGATATGAAACAGCAACAAAATAGGGAAAGAATAGATTGATAAGGTGATAGATAAATCAGTCACATTTCAGGGTTTACAATAAGCTGTTTAAGAGTCAAACGAGGAAATGTCCATGCTGCTTAACTTTGGGAGTTACAGGATGTTGGCCCTGGTCTTGGAGGTGTGGGAGCTGTAGCACACCTATATTTCAAGCAGGGAAAATAAAAATGAAAATACGAGGCTATTTAGCCTTGAAAGATTTTAGCACTAATTAAGTAATTGGGGTGTGCATACATAAATTCAAGAGTGTAACAAATGTCAGATACAAATTTGCTGAGACTTAATGTCCTTCATCAGCAGAACAGAGACTTACTGAATGGAAGATATGGTAAATATGATACAACTTCATTTAAGCAATATTTTGATTGCACCATATGGCTTGAAATTCATACAACCAACCAAGAAAAATAAATTTTAGAATTCCTTTATGAACTGTTAGTAACAAAAATTGCAAGTTAATTATCAAATTTTTAAAACAGCACTGCAAACTTGCCAAAGCTAAATGTAGTAGGAGTTCTGAATACTCAGAAGACCCAAATTGGATGTGAGAGTGAAATCCAGAAACAATAATTAGGTGAGGGTCTGATCTACTTGGTAGGGTCAAGAAAAGCAAGTTCTTCATTGGATCCAATGAATAGTGTCCCTCTCCTTTCAAATGAAAGAATTACCTTAATCTCTGCCACTTTTGGCTTGGCACAACATTTCTTGCAAACTTATAAACCTCAGAGGAAAAAAAAGAGATTATTGAAGTCATTGCAGAACAGCAACTTGAACAGCTTCAGAATGTTATCTGTGCCTTTTAATCAAGCCCTCTACAAATGAAAAATTGAAATTAATACAGATTTAATATACTGCTTACTAAGGTTAGTGAATTTTAGGAAGTAAAATAACTTAGCTTTTTACTTTTTTTAGCCATGAGCAACCAGCAATCCCTCTTTGGAGATGAGCAGAAAAAATATACCAAGACCTCTTAGAAGAACTGCTTTTGTACAGAAGTTTTGTGTTTGTACATGTGAATAATGGCTTCTCAGGACTGAGAAGGCAATCTCAACATGACTGTAGACTACGAGGAAACAGAAAATGTCTTTCAGTCTTTTAGCCAACATTCAGCATGAAAGCATCACAGATCTTTTTTTGGCAATGTAACATTTTCTGCTTCTTCTTTTGAGAGTCAGGTGTCACAGACATCTTTTTGTGAAAACCTTTTCTTTAGGATTTTCCTGCTGAAGCTGAGAAGTTTCAGCAACAAATGTAAACAATTATTATCTGCTGCTGTGGAATGCAACAGGTCCACCTGTGATTGGCCCATCTTGGATGTTTATGATTAATGACCAATCAAGACGGAGCTATCTTGGACAGAGTCCGAGAGAGCTGCCTTTGTTATTCATTCTTTTTTTTTCTATTATTAGCTTAGCTAGCCTTCTGAGGAAACCTTTTTCTTCTTTTTCTTTTTCGTATAGTTATAATGTAATATATATATATATATATCATAAAATAATAAATCAAGACTTCTGATCATGGAGTCAACATTCTTGTCTCTCCGTTCCCCTGAAACCCTTGTGACCACTGTCACAGTCAGGCACTTTGGAGTGGTGCATGACAGGAGAACACAAGACAACAGACAAAGCCAGGAACTAAAGAAAATCCAGCCTGATAAATGAAAAAATTCAAGGACAGGAGCAGGTTGCCCAGAGATTGTATGCAACTTCTGCTGCTTAATACCTTCAAAAATGTAGAAAAAAATTGTGAGTATTCCAGTCTGATATCCCAGTCAACTGGACCAGAAACTTTCTGAGATTCTTTCCAACCTGAGTTATCCTATAAACATACAACTAGCAGCTTTTCATATCATTAGCTAGTAGGGTTTTCCTCATACCTCTCACTGGTCTGTTTTTCAGTGTGTTTGTAATAACCAGGAGTGGATTACAGCCTTACAGTTGTAGTGATCCTAAAGTTTCTAACTTTTTACAGATTGTGAGAGGGAAATTCTAAGCACCTTTACTATTTTGGACTTAAACCAGACTCACTAAGTGAAACAGCACTCATCTCACTTTGTATTCTAAATGGCACTTTTTTGTGTCCAATTTGAAGCCTGTTGACACCTGAATTGCATGTCTGCTTCTTTCTGGCTCTCAAGGCATTGAGTACCTGCCTTACAGTCTGCCACAGAGAGAACAGCTTTTATTAAAAAAACAGGGAAGTAAATATGGTCTTTTCTCTTTGGCCTTTCTCATCCCAAGCCATGTTTACTTTACTACCCTATCATTCTTTCCTTTTACCCACTGCTGCTAAGAAACATCTTTCTACATGAGCAGAAAAAATAGACACCCTTTTTATATGTCTTCTTACTTTCCCAAAGCTTCTTTTGACCTAAAAGGATTGTTTTTGTGGGGAATGTGGAAATATTTATATATATATATGACATGTCTCCTGTATGAGCAGAGGGAAAAATAGGTTTGATGGGAGAGCAAAACAAGTTTCTTTCTTTGCAGTAAGACAGACCTTGCTAATATGATGTCATAGACAATTATCAGGGTTAAATTAAATAATATCAAACTTAATTGATATTAATACCTTAAAGATTAGGAGCTGCTCTGTAGATTGTTATGAATGGGGTTCTATTATTTCAGAGGTCTGTAGAGTCATCCTTAAAGCATCCTTAAAAAACAGAGAACATACAGTAATATGGACGATATTCAGTGATTGTAATGAGTTAATTTCCTGTTTGTTTTTCTAAAGGACAGTGCTGAGATCTCTGAGGTCTCTTGCTTGTCCAGGTCTGCTTCTTCAAAATGTCAGTGATTTGAATGAAAAGGATCTAGAAAGAACAAGTTGCACTATTTTCACATTCTTTCTATTTATGTTGAAAGTTGATCAAACCTGCCAAAAAAATTAATCTTGTCATGGAGATGTCTGGGTTGTTCATGTCCCAAACATAACCATTCAGAGCTGGCCAATTCTATTACTGAAATGAAACTGCCTCATCTGAACAGAGAGAACAGATGCTTTAGCAAGGTATAATCGCCCAGTTCTTCTTTTTACTATGATATCTTATGCTTAAATGTTGTTAGTAAGCTCTTAATTAAAAGTAAATATTGGTAGTAAAAAAAAAAGGTAAATGAAATTTCAAATTTATCCCTGCTTCGTCTTCATAATTCTCAAAGACTAAGTCTCCTTTTTAGAAAAATACAAATATTTACTGACAAACTTTTCTTGAATCTTTTGAGGTTTTGGACTTTTTAGTTTTCTTTTTTTTCCTGCTTAAATCTCATTTCTCAAAAGAAATAAGTAATGTCTCGTTATCTATATTAACTATATTTATTCCCTACATACAGCTGTAGGAGTTCCTAAAACATAAAAGACAATGTTTTTGAAAAACATATCTCAAAAGATGGATAAAGCTAAAGAGTCCTCTAGAATTTAAATGTTTGTACTACATGTGCTGGGAGTCACAAGCTAACCTTTGATACAGTCATAATGTGCAGGAAATCATCACTATCCAATTTCTGGCCCTTGTAAATATTTCTCACTGTTTCCTAGAATTTCCAGTCAGCACTATCAATATCCAGTATGACTATAAATAAATAACCCCTAATCTGAATTCTGGTGTCACTTTTCTCAGAGCATCATGCTTAAAGCATTACTCTTTACGCTCAAGAAACTTTTTCATGGCTACAAGATAAGTATTATAGTGTAGAGAGCACAGACACTTCTGAATGTAAGGTTTGGTGACTTTTCCATGCTTTCATTATTAAATATTTGGAAGAAATTGATTTTGCAAGATAGGTTGCTTTGGCATGTTTCTAAAGCTACAGAAGCAATGCATTTGACCTACAGATTCGTAATTAAGACTTCTTTAGCATATTCTTCAGGTTTTTTCTTTGGAAATTTAACCAAAATTGTGACTGCAGTTATTTCAATCCACTTTTTGGGCAGAGAGGAAACCTGTACAATTGAATCCTCCTTATTTAACTTCTGAATATATTTTGGAAAAAAACTCTGTGATTGGAGACTGGGATATATCTTAGGAACTCCCAGAATCCAAGCATCTAATTTTTCCCTTCCTAAAGTCAACTGATGCATCTACATTTCAAGTTAAAGTGATGACAACTAAGTAACCCTGCAAGTAATTATGTAAAATATCATCATATTTTCCATTATAGATTCTGTCATTCTTAAATGAGTTATTTAAAAACTTTTCAACTTAAAAAGCAAATGAAGCATTGGAAGCTTATTATGAAATACAAAAAACTGCAGTACAAACTCAAATAACAGATACTCCTCAGCTGGTCCCATGTCTAACTAAATATTTGTGAAATAAACATAAACAATGGTGACAGCAATTGCAGATTATTTATATGAAAAAAATGGGAGCTGAATAATTTTCCACACACAATATACTTAACTGAAAACTCTTCAGAGTAGTTGAAATGTAAAATTAAAGTGAGATATGGCAAGATAGTATTTGAAATGCCCAGACTAAGATCCACTTGAACAAACCTTAAACATAACACAGCAGACATTAACATTTTACATTAATATACCACAATCCTGTTCCTTCATGGATTCATTATCTATGTAATGCAAAAAATATTAACAAACTGCATTGCTTTAAAGTATTGAAAATTTCCTGATCCTAACAATCCCCTAGAGGAATGATATTTCTCTTGATAACAGAAATATCTGCTATATATAAATATTTGCAAAGATTTTTTATTTTTTCAAAAACCATCATGGAAAACAACAAGTTATATTTAATTACTTATATTAATTTATTTATTAACAATTAATTTATGAGTCTTGCATTTAAATTATACAACCTACAGCAAAGCAATTGCTTTATAAACCTGAATTGACATGTGCATGAAAGCATCATTGAAATCAAATTCAAACAAAAAATGTTTCTTAGTTATATCCTTCTCTTGTTCTTCAAATGATGTGACCATTTACTGTAGTTGCCTACATGCTTGACATACTGAAACAAATATAACTGTAAGCAAAATTACAACATAATTTTTACTTACAGTCAAAATTGTCATTAAGAAAAGGTCAGAAAAAATAGGAAAAAGTAATATATATTATTTTTATAATTTTGCTAGTGTCTATATTGTATATCAGCTGTGAAAGCACTGTAGATAACAAAGTACTGGATTTCTGTTGAAAATTCAAATATATTAGCAAAAAATGCTTGCAGTATTTAAAGCTTCCCTAAAAAAAAATTTCTAAAATAATGTTTACCTTTATAAGTATATCCTTACAGAGGCTTTATCAGTCTAACATCTTTCAACACATCAAATTTCACAAGCTTCAAGAAAAACTAAAATCTAAAAAAAAGAGTAAAATGATCATGCAGTAAATTTAAAAGGAAAGAAATTGCAAGTTAAAAATCCTCACATCATTTTATTTCTGCTCTTTCAGGTACATACTATAATTTCCCATGGTATTATTGAACCCCCTCTATGTACTGAACTACATGGACACAAAATTTATGGAAAAACCCATCATTCTGATGAGGTGGTATATTTTGCTGCTGTGGTTCCCAAGTTTTTTTTACCTTCCTCTGTATCACCATGTGTCATAGGTTTCATAGGCTCATCAGAGCACATTCACCTAAAAAAAGCTATCTGCCATTCTGTCGATATGGGGATTGCTGATACACTTGATTGCTCCTGCCCTCCTTCTATTTTTGTGATCTTTCACACTAAAGTTCTTAATTTCTAAGGCACTGAAGTGCTTTGTGATTCAGGGTGTGTCAGTATGGTCCCTTCTAGATTAGATATTTGTTAAATGCATGGCTGTAATTCACAGCTGGGTATATTTGATGGGTCAGAAGGTCTTCTTGAGTGCTATAGTCCTAAAACTAAATGTGATTACATAAGGTGGGAAGTAGTAGAGATATTTAATTACTAAATCACATAGGCTATTATTTGTGAAGGCAGTGATGCATCATGAATGAGGCAAATGGAGCACATTGCTTTTATCCTCTCCTTTCAGTAAGCAAGGACACCTGCATCATTCCTCCTTCTGCTGTTTATTCTGTCAGTGTGGATTGCTCTCGTGAGCATAGTACAAATTAGATTCTTCCTTCTGAACAAGACAGGGATCTAAAATGCATTACCATGCATTTTAAAACAGATATTAGCATTCTTAAGCAAATATTCTGAAACACATTTTGATATTCTGTGTGCGTTTAGAGTCTTGACCTACCTACTTGAATGAGCATGGTAAACTGCTAGACAAGAGAAACTCCTGGACATGATGAGATGGATTTATGGGAATGTAAGAACAGTAACAGAAGTTCCATGAGAGGATGGTTGGATTTCACTGACAGGTCAGGAGTAGGTATGCAAGAAACAGGCAAACTTGACAGGAGGTGAAAAGGACCTTTGGGAGAGGGAATCTTGAAAGGCCCAAGATACTGAGAAAATCATATCAGCAGTAGCACATGGCTGAGAACACCTCCAAAACAGTAGCAGAAATACTAGATTAGACTACAGATAGATGTACTAGAACATGATATGAAAAGTAATTAGGGAAATATTGTTTATTTTGTAGGAAACAGTTGTAAAAAGGGGAAAACCTGAGAAAGAAAAAAGAGAAAAGAAAGCAGCACCTAAGGATGACTTAGAGATATGTAGGTGAAGCAGCTAATGGTTTTGGTGCTTGATTACTACACCTGGCAGCACAGCAAAACAGAACTGTTATTCTGCCCATAAATAATGTGGTGAATGTGCTTATACTCTTAGGCAGACCAAGGACATCCAGACACCTTCCTATGCTTAGTGGAGAATGTCCAGACAGTCCTGCTACTGTGACATTTTCAGTACCCCTTCTGGGTCTCATGACACCAAAACCTTCAACACATTTACCCAGCACACTTCTTGTCTGACTATAGGAAACACGTGATTAAAAACCCAGAACAGATATGGACTTGAGGCTGTTTCAGATTAATGCACTGTTGTAGGTAAATTTGGATTAACACTGCATCAGCCCACAGAAAGCTGAGAACAGGTGAACAGGAAAATTACATAAAATTGTACCCAAAAAACCAGTCTTCTAGTTCTGTTCTGGTACTTTGCAGTTTGAGAGCAATGAACAATGAAAACCTGTTAGACTTTACAGAGTAACTTTGAAAATCATCTGTTTCACTGAGTTTGAGACTGGTCCGCAGTAATACGCTGGAGAATCAGAGAGTCATAGAATAAACTGATTTGGAAGGCACCCATAAGGACCATTGAGTCCAACTCCTGGCCCTGTATAGGACCCTCTCCAAGAGACACACCATATGCCCAACTGTACCATCCAAACCCTTGACATATTCTGTCAGGATTTGTTTCTGACTACTTCCCTGGAAAGCCTGTTCCAGTCCTCAACCATCATCTAGTTGAAGAACCTCTTCCTAATATCCAACCTAAACCTCCCTTGACACAACTTCAGGCCATTTCCTTGGGTCCTGCCATGGGTAACCACAGAGAGGAGATCTGTGCCTGTTCCTCCACTTCCCCTCATGAGGAAGTTGTTACTAAATGAGGTCTTCCCTTCTCCTCCAGGCCGAACAGAACAAGTGACCTCAGCTGCTTCTCATACGGCTTCCCCTCTAGAGCCTTCATCATCATTGTTACCCTCCTCCAGATACTCTCTAACAACTTAATATCCTTCTTATATTTTAGCACCTAAAACTGCCCCCAGCACTCGAGGGGAGGCCATCCCAGTGCAGAGCAGAGTGGGACAATCCCCTCCCTTGCCTGGCTGCTGACACTGTGCCTGATCTGATGTCCCTCCAGGACAAGCTTGGCTCTGCCAGGGCACTGCTGGCTCATGTTCAACTTGCCAACAACCAGGACCCTCAGTCAGTCTGTCCATATATCCAGTGATGCCCTGTCACAGGTGTAGAGTCCAACTTTTCCTTAGTGAACTTCGTCTGGTTGGTGATTGCCCACCCCTCTCATTTGTTGAGGTGTCTCTGCAGGGACTCCTTCCTTGGAGGGAGTCAACAGCTCCTCCCAGATTTGTATCCTCTGCCAGCTTGCTCAGTATCCCTTCCAGTCCTGCGTCCATGGCATTTATGAAGATATTGAAGAGCAGATGGCTGAGGATGGTGCCCTGCAGAACCCCCCTTGTGAAAGGTTCCCACTCTGATGTCAGTCACCCCATTCACTGTAACCCTTTGTGCCAACCTGTGAGCCAACTGATCACCCATTGCATGAAGTGTTTATCCAACTGAATGCTGGGCGTTTTGTTCAGCATCACTTTAAGATTGCTCTGTTTTTATATTCTTTACCAGGCATCCTCTACAAACCTCTGCCCAAAAAAACAGTCAGGTTGCCTTTTGGTCTGGTCTGAAAAGATAATAGTAGGTGCAAGGACATTTCAGGACATTTGCATTGATGCCTGGCTTTCAGGAAGGCTCCTTGGAAGCAATGGTCAATATTACAGTCATCTACACACATCCATGGATTTGAAGAGGAAATCTAATATCTCATATTCCATGCAGTCTCCTCCTCTTCTGCCAAAAGGAAGAATTAAGAAACATTTTGAAGCATTTCTCCCTTGATAGTCTGCTAAATATTCTCCCAAAGGGCAAGCTGGTCTGTGAGACCAGAGAAGATATGTGATAGAACCAAAAAAGGCATTTCAGACAGGAAAAGTGCATTATAATAGCTTAACAATAAATCTGAAGATAAAGTTAAAACAAACAAGAACTAGTCTTATGGAAGTGTGTTGAAAATACAAGCTTACAAATTTTAAAATGTGTAAAAGTTTCAGTCCTCAAAAGTACAATCTAGGCAAACACTTGTAAAAAAATTTGCCTTACTTGCCCATTAATGAAAGAATATATCAAGGTAAATTAGATTTTTGGGTGTGTTTTCCCAGCATAATGGCCAAATGCAACTTGGCTTATTTTAATCTGACTACTTTGAAGCCACTGTAAATAGCACAGGAGGAGTAATATAGCCAATGTCTAGACTGAGGTCAGTGGAGCATGGCTGTCCTTCTCCAGGGCCAGATGTCAAAATAACAAAACATTTTGTGAGCAGGTGAAGGTAAAATCCAATAATCTATTCTCAGGGTTGAAACATCAGGGGCAGGGACATGACATGATTTCTGAAATTGGAAGTATTTTTACTTAAAAATAATACCCTATCTTTCAGTGCTGACACTGAGTGTCTTTTTCACAGAGTCCTTTATGATTGCCTGCATAGGAAATTAATACATTCAATTTTCAACAGCATAATTCAGTCTCATGGTGATCTGGAAACACACTACCAATTAATTAAGTTCAGAAATAAGGTGTAATTAATTCTCTGAGCATTTATTTAATTTCTGTCCAAGCAAACTAAGTCTACCTAAAAATGTGCATATTTTTCTGTGGTTAGCTGTGCTTCAAAGAAGGACTATTCAAATAAAACCCACATGTTTTCTTCTTCCCCCATCCTGCATGTACTAAGAGTTTAAATATAATTGGATTTAACATCACTGAAGACATCCAGTAGAATGTGCATGAATAGACAACATAAACAATGCACATAATATACAGACAATCCTGTCAAATATTAATTGATGCCTTTGCTGCATATGCTGGAGAAGGCTATTATAAAGATTCAGCTAATATGTGAAAACATTTATTTTCACTTATTGTTTTACATTGACGTTTTACCCCTACACATTTACTTAAGATTCATCATGAGAAGCTTAGAAAATAGTTGATGTTCCTATGCAGCTGGTATATTTTAACAGGGTTTCACTGGAACTGCGTCAAATAAAAAAGCAAAATTTAGTGAAACCAATTGTGCTACACCCACCATATGCAAAACTAAAATATTTACAAATGCTTTCCTAACTCCATGACTGAGGGACATGCATATATTTTCAGTGTTGCCTGAACCAGAATGCAATCATTCATAGCAGTGATCAATCTACTTCAACACTCCCTCATGTTTCTAGGCTTTTGTCATAAGAATTCTTCTTATAATGAAATAAATCATATAGGAAAGTAAAATGTGAATTCTGTATCTTTCATCTTTAAATACTTTCTTTGCTTGGAATGCAGTTGCAAAATACCCACATATCAGTCCTTAGAGCTAGATAAAATGTTCAGCTGTGCTTAGCATGTTTTGGTTGGTTTCATTCGACTTTCACTTGAGAAATGGATTGCCTTTTTAATTTTTTTGTTTAGCTTTTTTTTTTTTTTTTTTAAGGAACATATTTTCAAAGGAAGAAATTATGTCAGACACTCTTCCAGGACTGATGTGCCAATTCTTCTTCTTCTGCTGGAAAACTAAATATATATGTGTGTAAATCTGTTTTTTCAAATGTTCTTTGGCTGTCTCAAAGAACAAACTGTAAAATACAGTTTTATCTTCTTCCTCCACATCCATTCCTAAATGTTATCTCATTTATCAATCTTTTAAAAAAATTACAGGGAAAAGATGTTTTATCAGCAGAATTAACAAGGACTATAACAAAAACATTCTTCTGCATGGAAGTCTATAAGGTAAACTGACATGGTATAAGATTAGAGAGTGTGTTTATTTCTTTTCACTAAAGTGAACATAAGACAACATTTAACTGGCATAATTTTCACTGGGGATTGCTTGCAAGAGAGGTAGAATTTCAAGATATTTCATTTTATTGCTGACTTTTTTGTGTTTGGTACTCTCCTACAAGTAAATAGTGTCCAGATGTTAATATTTCCTAATCAGGATGTTTCAGAATTGTCTAAATAAACTATGTGCCTTGTTGGAGTCAAACCTTGTTGCTGTTGCCAATTAACATTTGCATTCTTTTCCACTATTGTCAATAGGTTTTTCAAGCCTATTGTCATTAAGTTTTCAAAAGTATTAGACAATTAGAGAAGAAATTTGTCCAAATTTTTCATAATTCATCTGTTCTAATCCCTTTAATTACTGTTTCATATCTTTTCAATTCTCCATTTACTGCTATCAGGTTTTGTGATTAACTATGTCAATCTTATAGTTTCCACATTTTATTTTCTTCTTTTTGATAAATCATGTAAACTCTGAGCATATATATCTATGAAGCATAATATCCAAACTGGTGACACTAGCCAACATCTCAGAACTTCCAGGTTCTATTCTTAGAATCCTGAAACATTCTTGGTTTTGACATCAGAAATAATGCTTGCATAAAGCAATTCTGGAAAAACAAAAAACAAACAAACAAAAAAAACCAACAACAACAACAAAAACAAAACAAAACAAAAAATCTAAGAAAGGAAAGGACAGCCAGGGAAAACAATAGTTTCTTTCAGAAACCAAGTGCTAAATACTTTTAGCAAAGCCTTTCTAACTTTTCAAAGTTGAGAAAATTCAGACTGACTTTTTACTGGTTACAAGTATAGTTAAGGTAGAAAATACAGAGAAAGGTGTAAGTTTGTCATTAGTTGCATCTTTGTTCACAAGTTTTCAACTTGAACATCCACAGGCATTTTGAAGAAAGTCCTAGATGATCTTTAAAGACCTTTTTGTTTAAAGCAAATAAAAGCTTCTAAAGAGTACAGTCCAAGATTGAGAAGAGAAAATCTATGAGTAAACATAGAAGTTGTTGTTGATAAATGGTCATAAATTCAGAAATATGTATAAAGAGTGCATGGAGAGAGAAGAGCAACATGGGAGGAATCTCAATTGACACAAAAAAGATGAGCAATTGTACATAAAACTATGAATGTAATTTCTTTGGTTGTATTTATGCTAAAATAAACTGTAAATGTAGTTTTGTTTTAACTGAATTGAAAAGGACAACCAAGAAAAGGGCTTGCATCCTAATATTAAATAAAGACACTGTGGCTTTGACAACTTCCACCAGTCTAAGCCACTAGCATAGAAAACTGAGATGCAAAGGCTAATGATGATCTAATGTAAATTTTAATATCTATATAAGCTATGTTAATATAATTGCTTAACATTTGGAAAGATTATTCTCATATAGGATCCTACTGGGATCCTGTGTTCCTCTGCCCTTAAATACATCAATTACCCTACTTTTTCCTTTGTAATAATTTAACAGATGGGAAAACTGAATATTTGTTTGCATGTCATTAGCTGTGACTTGTAGAACAGAAGTCCAATTTCGAGGAGGTAGATGTCTGCCAGCATTATCATTTAGAAGTCAAAGGATGCAGCAGTGTGAAAAATGAGGATATTTATCAATGAGATGAAAAAATTTTGAGGCTGGATGTTCCTTAACTTCATCTATCAGATCTAAGCTACTTTAGAGAGAAATGAATCATTCTTTGAAAGGTCCTGTTGCTTCCCTTGAGATGTAAAGGTAGTGTAAAGATCCACGAATACTTGGTGCTGAAGTAAAGGTCAGCAAGATGTATCCAATTCTAAATTAGTGAATGTAAGCCACTGATTCTTTGCTCTTTACTTGGCTTCATCTCATTTTAAGTTTCCAAAACGAACAGTGTTTGTATACCACATTACAATGTTCTGATCATTATGGTTGCTATGGAAACTTAGCTCAAGTTTTATCAATATAAACTCAAATAATTGAATTGTGATTAAGCACAGTAGAAGAAAGAAGAGCTCACACAACACCCTTGCACTTCAAAGCAAATTACAAGGTCATGACTCCAGGCATGCAGGAACAGAATCTCCAGAGTAATTCCATTGCTCCCATCAAGGTGTGTCTGAACAGAAGTAAAGGCTACAAAGACAGAGGCTATAACTCTCTGCTGGTACATGCCATGAGTAAAGTACTGGGGTAACTTCTGCCTGTTATGTCTCATTGCAGGATAGAAATGAGACTTCTAGAGCCTTGCAATGGCAGTGAAAGAAAAAACAAAGCCAAGTGCAAGGTCCTGCACCCGGCTCGTAGCAATCCCAGGAATACCTGCAGGCTGGAAGGAGAAATGTTTTAGAGAAGCCCTGTGGAGAAGGCCTTAGGGATAAGAGTTGGTGAAAAACTCAACCTGAGCCAGCAGTGTGTGCTCACAGCCCAGAAAGCCAATGGAATCCTGGGCTGCATCCAAATGGGCTTGGCCTGCAGGTCAAGGGAGATGATTCTGCCCCTCTACTCCACTCTGTGACTCCACCTGCAGTACTGCATCCAGTTCTGGTGTCCCAAACATAACAAGGACATGGAACTGTTGGAGCAAGTCCAGAGGAGGGTTATGAAGTCAATAAGTGGATTAGAGCTTCTTCCCTAGGTTGGGAAAGTTTTGTCTGCTCACCCTAGAGGAGATTGTGTGGAGATCTTGTAGCAAACTTCCAGTACCAGAAGGGAGCCTCCAGGGAAGCTGGAGAGGGACTCTTCTTCAGGAACTTTAGGGACAGAACAAGGGAGAACGGGTACAAACTGAAAGGGGAAATTTGGGTTAAATATTGGGAAGAAATTCTTTACTGTGAGAGTGGTGAGACATTGGAAGAGGTTGCTGAGGAAGGCTGTGGATGCCTCATCCCTGGTAGTGCTCAAAGCCAGGCTGGATAAGGTCTCAAACCACCTGGTCTATTGGGAGGTGTCCTTTCCCGTGTCAGGGGGCTGGAACTTGATAATCTTTAAGGTCCATTCCAATGCCTCAACTTTCTCTGTTTCTGTGAAGGCCTGGATACAGCTGCAGAGTCATCCAGTTTCACCTCACACCTATCAGCCTTGCCCTTATATGTAAAGTTGATTTATTGTCACTTTCTGATAACTAATATACATAATTAGCAATAATTATCAAATAACTATGTGCAAAAATTCCAGTGTAGAAAAAAAGAAATTTTAAATGTTTGTAGTATCTCCTGTCTGTGGAAAGGCACAAATTTTCAAGCCAACACTAGAAGAACACAGTGCAGTACTTAGTGATGGAGAACAGAGTATAAACAGAAAAAAAAAAAACTTCTCACATGATTGAAAAGGGTTTGGGCCTGCAGCAGCAGAATGCATTCTAAAGGTTTTTAGGGCAGCTATGTAAACACAAGCTATTATGTAGTATTGTTCATGCAAAAATAGAGCTAGCAAGCACAAAGCAATGCAAGGGTTGCAATGAACTTCTTGTGGACACTGTGGGGTAGATACAATTACTTAGGCACAGCTATGTAGGGAAAGGAACTCTGTACCAGCTACACAGCTCAACTGCAGTACAGTTTTTAGTTTTGGTCGTCTTAATTAGAAAGGGAAAGAGCATATAAGGATCAGGCTTAGTAAGAGTCAATGTGAATCAGCAGAAGCAGTGAAAAAGCCATAAAGAAGTTTTTCTCCATTGTGTAGGTTTATCTTAGAGAAGAATAAAAATGCCTTTTGGTATTAAAAAAAACCCAATGAATTCCAGAGGGAAAAAATGGCAGAAATTAGTAAATCCCTTTGCATTTCTTTTAGGGGACAAAAACAGGTAGCTAATCTGGTACTACTGTGTGTCATTCACTGAAAGAACTCATTGCCACAAAATGGCACCAGGCGAAAGTCTTAAATTGAAAGAGGAAGGGAGTTTGATACTGACACTGTTGGTGAGTACTTCTGTAGTTAAATCCTACAGAGAATTTTAGAGAAGCAAGGTTTGTAAACTGACACTTAAGAAAAAAATGTCAAAGGTGCTTGTATCATGCCAGTTTTTCTAGATTTGGCTTTCTGGATTATTTCACACTGTCAAATATCAAAAACAATTATCAGACTATGGTTAGCATTATAGTACATTAATAATTGTCTCCCAACCATTTTTCTAATTTCCAAAATCCTCTATTTCTATGATGATCTCAGATCACAACAGCCCCTTTTGTACTGTAATTACATTGAAATTAATCTGCAGCAAATAAAAAGATAATTCCATGAGTTATACTTGTAGGTCAGGTTCCAGCATGGGAAAAAAAAACTAATTTATTTCAAAATAGGGATTATGCTGATATAAATGACATGCTTGAGGTATTGACTGGCAGAAATTCTTAATTCTTTGTTAGAATCAAGAAGGACAAAGCAGAGAAGCAGATGATTTTCTTTTTTTTTTTTTTATTAAGAAAGGGGGAATTTTGTGGCTTGATATGGCCCTATATTCTCTTTACCTCACTGAAATAACTTGATGTGGCCAGCAAGTGCAGTAACAGGCATTATAGAGGATTTGGATGAAGATGCTAATGGGCCAGTTGCCAGACAGACTTCTTGTACTGAGACTGTGATCTTTCACTCAAGGGACCACTAATATGAACCTTCAAGTTCCATGCAATAGTTTATTTTTATGAAGATCATGGTAAATTAAAAGCTGTGAGTCCTCAGCTGTGCTTTCACATGTTTTTTTTTTTTTAATTGGATACCTTGTTTGAAAGTTGTTGGGTAGACTGACAGACAGATAAATGGCCATGGACAACATGATTGCATAAAACTTTTCTGTTTAGGAAAGCAGGATAAAAATAAACTGCCTTTATTATAACACTCAGTAGACTTCTGGAATCACTAAGAAAGCTTCCATAATTACAGTACTATTCTTCTAAGGCTGTTTGAAGGTATATAATGGTTATAGCTGTTATTCTTGTCTGACTACCTGTAAAATTGCTGCATGCCACTCATTCCTAATGGCTGTTTAACAAATTTTATTGTTGAATATGTGCTACCAACTGACTGCAGCTGGAAGAAACAAATAACATGACAAAACAAAAATCTCAATATTCATTTGGAATTGTCTCTACCAAGGTCTGTAAACAAAAGCTATTAATTCAGCTGGAAGCATGGTAAGTGTTGCTGAGTAGTTCAATCCGAAAGAACTGAACTCTTTAGAATAGTTTAGGTTGGAAAAGACCGTTAAGGTTATTGAGTACAACTGTTAACCCAGCATTGCCATGACCATAACTAAACCATTTCCCCAAGCACGGTGTCATGGTTTGGGCCTGGCACAGAGCCAGTGCCCCCATGAGAATACCCTCTCCCTGGTGTCTGCTGTGAGATGTGACCAGGAATAAGCAAAGCAGGCTCCAGCTTAAACATAAAGAAAACTTTATTACCTAAACTACAAGAAAAGAAGGAAAAACCTATAAGGGAAAAAAATTGAAAACCTTACAAAAAAGCACTTTCCCCCTCCCCACCACCAAAGATTTCCCAATCCGATACATTCCCCCAAATCACCAACTGCCCAGTCTGGCACCACCCTTTAGAATATTCAAACTTCAGTCCATGAAGAGGAGAGGAGTCCTTCTTGCACCATAGGCTTCCCCTGGAAACACGCTGAAACCTCGTGTGCTTCCATGTCACTCAGCACCGCCCGGAAAGTCCTTTTGCCGCTTGTGACATCTTCCTTCCATGCCCAGTGCTCTCACCACTGTGCATGGACCAGAGCTGCTTTTAGGGTTGTCTTTTAAGGATGCCTTGTCTCACTCCAAAAAAGGCACAGTCTCTGCTTTGGGGCATCTGTCCCCCCCATTTTTTCCAACCCCCTGGGGCCAAGGAGTCCCCACACTGAACCCTCCTGGTTCTGAGGCACTGCCTCCCCCTAAATGCAGTCTCTGTGTCACAGGAATAAAACTGGTTCAGTCTATGGCCAACAAGAAAAGTCCAGCCAAAAGGCCACTCCAATCATCTCTCTCCCCACTCAGCCAGTCTTCTCCACATCCCTCGGGCCTAGTTCTTGGTTATCTCATTTCCTATCTTTCTTCTTGTTCAGCTCCAAGGAGGATCAGCATTTTTGCGAGGTCCCAATCATGAAAGAAAGAGTTAAAAATTCAGTCTCTGCCTGTCCCAGAGCTCCGGCACTCCCACACTCGCTGCTGCTCCGGCTGGCACCTCCTTGCTGCATTCCCCCCCTTTTCCTCCTGGGCCGGCTGCTATCAAATTCAGATGCAGGCTCTCCCTCTCACTCTCTCCTGGGGGGGGGATGGCTGCCCGATGGCTGTCTCTTGGGGCTCCTCCACCCTTCCATCCTCAAGGGCCTCCTCACCCCCCATCTCTGTCCAGGCCCAGGCCTACCACATGGCTGCCCCTCACCCGCCCAGCAGCAGCTGCGGGACGGGGGAAGGGAGATTCGACCTCCTTCCCTCGAAGTCCCAAGAGAGCCTCCCAGAACCGAAGCTCTGGTTTTTAACCCCTGTGTGTTCTCGGAGGTGTGTCCAAATGCCACTGGCCACATCAGGTGCCAATATCAAAATCCGAGCACCCATTGGTTTGACCACAACATCCCAGAATTCCCACTTCTTCCCAGTCAAACCACCACCCACGGCTTTGACACATACTTTAAATACTTCCAGGGATAGTGACTCCTCCACTTCCATGGGCAGCTTGTTCAAATGCTTGACAGCTCTTTTGGTGAAGGATATTTTCTCTAATATCTGGATTAAACCTTCTCGGGCACAACCTAAGGTTACTTTTTTTTTAGTATGGTCACTTGTTTACTGGGAAAGGAGACTGACACCTACCTTTCAAGAAGTTGTAGAGAGCAAAAAGGTCCCCTCTGAGCCTTCTTTTCTCCAGGCTAAACAACCCCAGTTCCCTCTGCCACTCTCATAGGACTTGTTCTCTAGACACTTCGCCAGCCTTGTTGCTCTTCACTTCCAAGTCACTTGCAATTATTTCATGATGCCACTTTTTGAGAATCAAGTGAATACTTGATTCTGAAGTGCATCAGAAAAAGCTTGAGGTCCTTTTGGTCATTTAATGGAACACAAAAAGCCATTGTGCTCCTCAAATGAATATTCATTCAAATCATGAAGTGGTTTACTTGAACCACTTCAATTTTTAAAATCCATCTCTGCAGCGTTCCAACTGTTATTTTCAGTAAACAGATAGGCATTTATCTAGAGGCAGAAGTATATTTTCCTGTAAAAATAACCCATTCTGATGAACTCATCAAGATTATAATGTATGCAGCATTCAACAAAAGCAAGTTACCTTTCTGGAAACTTACAGATACTTGGTCCGATTAGATTATTTACTGTTTTGAAAGAAAGGCCTGTGACAACCTACCCAAATATGGATTTGCCTAGTGTTTGTTTTTTTCATGGAGATGAAGACCCTGCTGAAAATTTGAAGCAAAGCTAAGGTGATGAAGAGTCCGTTGCTGGCATTGAAATTGCAATCTGGGTACAATTTGTGCCAACATCATCACACTTTAACATTAAATTAATGTTTTTGATTAAATACTAAGTAGTGAATTATTTTTGAATTCTGTATCTCATATTTGTCAGTAATATTGCCATAACCTAGAAAGGGGGTCCAATATTGTTCTTCTTTACTCTTATGGTAAGATATCTATTCTCATCAATAGAAGTCATACATACTTGAGGTTTTTGATCTTTTTTCTCTTTTCTTGCAATTGTCAAGCACAGAACAGCTGAGCTGGGAGGAGAGTAGTGGTGAAAAAAAGGAAATAGATTTGTTAATCATGCTCTTCATTTAGTTAAAAC
The DNA here is from genome assembly GCF_027887145.1 of Ammospiza caudacuta. Lineage (NCBI taxonomy): Eukaryota > Metazoa > Chordata > Aves > Passeriformes > Passerellidae > Ammospiza > Ammospiza caudacuta. The sequence goes on from NC_080593.1 coordinate 81,804,147, forward strand.
GGCATTGGCCATTCCTACCTATTATCACTTATTATTCTTACTTTTTTGTGATTTATTTTTCATCTCTTTATTACTAATGCATGTCCATTAGCTCAAAAGATTTTTTGTTTTATTTGCTGATGAATAGCCCCATACAATGGCTTGGCAACAGTCCCCTAGAATAATGTGGGATTCAAATGTTCTGCCCTTGTCACCTTCTGCTGGTCTAGTGTTTCTCATAACGGAAAGTTGGAATACTGAACAAAGAGGTTTTTAAATCATTGGAGAAGTCTTATTGTACCATAATGATCCTTTCTGGGCAAAATCTAAAAATAATACTCTATAGATGAGCTGACCTTATGTCTAAAGCCAACCCTTAGTATTTATCATTACGTTGGCTTTCTTGATTATAGAGTTATGATATGCCATCCTGCAGCATCTAATGCTGTTCATCTAAATTTTGGGATGATTTTGCTACTAACTGCAAATAAGAGGCAAGATGCCAGACTTGAGGTAGAGACAGTTTTCACTACTGGACTGAGTAGAAGAGCTGTGTGTCTTTTTTTAAACGTCTCTTTCATCTCTCACTTGCATGCGTCCATTTGCTCCAATGGCACCTCAGTGTTTTGTTTCCCTTAAAAGACCTTGGATGTGAGATTTTCTTTTTGATGAAGGGCTATTCAGGGCTTAGTGTTTTCATATCTTAAACCTTTCCATGCTGAAAATATATACCCTTTCCTTCACATACTAGAAGGAAGACAATAAAACTGCCATAGCAGAATAGACTGCAAGGTAAGTAACTGTTTCCTAGTTCTTAAAGACAACTTGTAAAAAGAAAATGGGCAGTTTTTTACAACCATATTTGAAAGAATTGATGTATTTATCTTGAAACCTGGAAGAATTTTTATATCATCAGTAAGTTCTGACCTATTGATCTGCCTTCCATCTGGTGACACCATTTATACTCATGCAGAGCACAATCAATAGTATAGAAAAACCATATTTCTCCTGTATTACAGTGATATTTTAAATGACAGTATGGTCAAGGGAGAATGTTTCAATAATAATAAAAAAATATTAAAATAAGAAATATAGTTTGGGGTTTAATAGCTTGCCCATATTGATTTTTACCAGGGTTATTTGCCATATTTTACCATCAGGAGGAGCTGTCATGTCTGCAAAAGCCATTTATTTTCCAATCAATTATTTCAGCTTGGAAAAGCAAATAAGAATACCTAGGGATTATTATGTTTCCCCAAAAAATAAGCCAAGCTTTCCTGCCACAGGGTTCTAGCCACTTTCTGCGCCATTTCCTCTGGCTCTTTGGGATCCTTTAAGCTTAATATTTTTCAAAAATGTGAAAGGATCCCTACTCTTCCTCGAGTCTCAGCAGTGCAGACTATCATGCCACAAACAAAAGAGGTTTCCAGAGGCCCTGTCAGGAGGAGAGAAAGCAAGAGCACACCTTTGGCTTATGCTCCAGCAGAAATCATTTAGAGAAGCATAGGCTTTCATTGACAGGCTTAGGCAACAGCCGCTGCTCAATACCACAGAGGAACATAAACAAAAGCCCAAAGTCTCAGTCAGTCTGACTGGGAAGAAAAGTCCTTTTTCACTTCAAAGCCAGCAAGTATTGTTTCACAGAATCTGTCTTATGGGATGAAGCTTACCTGAAAGCACTGCTCACATAAACGAGATCCTGTTTATATCTTCACAGCCCTGACTGTATCAATCCACTATAGACACCAGAAAACAAAAAAGGCCACATAAACTTTAAATTGCTGCTGCCAAATTAACACCCTTTTAACATTTTTGGGGGCAAGAGACCTGAGTGTCATAGAAATCAAGACAAAAAATATTAAAAGGCCTTCAGTATAAGGAAACACAAGAAAATTGTTTTGGGCTACATGATTAGCCCAAAATTAAAATTTTGGCCCATTACAAAATTGAATCTATTTTAGAAAACACTAAATGGTGAAGACAATTCTGTGGAGACAAGGGGAACTCTAACACAGACACTGTGAAGAGAGAGTCCAAGGTGAACCACTGTGTTAGGGGTCAGGCCACCTGCCACATGTTAAGAAATTAGACCAGTGTCATGCTGCCCCAGATCTGTGGTGCTCGTCAGACCTGCACTGCAGGGCCTCAATTATGTGAGAATTACTTGAGTGCTGTGGAACAGAAATCTTAGAATAGAACTTATTACTCACCTTTTTTACCTTATTACATAAATTTAACTGTGTGTCACTGAGTGGTGTGGCTCTGTTCTCATATCCATCTGATTCAGATTCCCTCCAGGACAGCATAAGAACAAGAATAGCACAGCTGACATTTTGGGTCATTGGTTTTACTGATGCTATCTGAACACTAATGCTGTCTTCTCTGGGATTTCCTGCATTCACAGGTGGCCAGTATCAATGTTTCAAAAGAAAAGGGAAGGAAAAATTAAATATAATGAAAGGAGAAAAAAAATCTTTCTTTTCTCTCCAGCGAATTTATATTTTTATAGCCCCTCCCATCAAAATCTTTGGTGTTTTTCCCCTACAAAAGTAACTGGCCTTGTGAACAAATATCAAGAAATAATGATAAGCATTGTCTGCATGAAATGCCCGTGGGGATGACAGGAATTTATCATTCTTTCAATCATAGCCCATAATCTACGTATGTGGTTTTAACCATTTGTTAAAAGAGTTTGCATCTCTCTGGTGTGGCTCTGTGGCATCATGCAACTCCAGAGAGGCTGTGCCTGTCAATGCAGCACCCTATCTTAGTCATAATTTTCTTTAAGAGAGAAGAAACTGCCAAGGAATTAATCTAGCACAAAGCAGCTTAGCTCTCTCTGGGCCCTGAAGCAGTCAGCAACAAGTTGTGAAATCCACAGGCACCAAAAAACCACAAAACTAAAAAAACCCAAACCAAACCCAAAAGAAACCCCTAAAACAAAAACAAACAAACTAAAAAAACCCCTACTTTTAAACTTAGTGAGAAAAGAATTGTAATAGTATAGCTGATATTGTTCTTACAGGCATCCTTTGGGAATGTAAACTCCCTGGAAATTTCACAGAAACTTCAGCTGAAAGATTATTCATCTGAAACCAGTGAATGAAGAAAGACACAGCTGGAATGGTAAAAAAGAGAAGTGTTTGCTCTGCAGCAGCAATTAATTGATTAACTCTTCAAGGGAAAGATAAGAGATGCTATGAATTATATCTCTGTACTTGTGCACTGTATAGCAAAGGTAAGGGAAGTGTGGCAGCTGCAAGTTTTGCAGGTACTAATTTAGTAAGCACAAGTAGTTTTAATATAATGGAAACCTAAGGTTTAAGAGATTGGGAACATTTCCTGTAAAACTCCCCTTTGATCCCAAGATAATTTTCTGTTTTGTTTTACTAGGCTTTTGTAGACTTTTTGTTATTAAAGAGGAGATGACAAAAAAACCAAACAAAACTCCTCCAAACCACCATCAACCATAGCCTCCCCCATCCCTCCAAAAAACCAAATCAATTTTGTCTCAACAAAAGGAAATCTCAGGTTTAAGGGTAATTTTATGTGAAAGATGGATGAAGAGGAAGCTTTCCAGGGAATATGTAGCACACAGAAATGAATCAAAGCATGAAAACAGCATGCAGAACAAAGGAGGCCTCAACAGAGAAGAAAAATTACTTGTTTATATCCCTGCTTAACTTGGGTAAGTTCAGGGAGATTTCTGAGCTGAACCATGGTTTTTAGCTATAGACTCATTAAAGGATACTCTCGACTGTCAGCAGAAGTTATTGAAGTAATAGAATTAAGAATAAAAAATCTGCAAGTCTAATTGATATTTCTTTTTAGTCTCTAGGGAGACTTAAAGATGAAAGACAAGAATCTCAAACCTCTGTCTCAAATACAGTGTGGAAGAACAGGACTGACACATCCTGACATCAATTATTTCAGAAAGCTGCAGGGGAACCTGAGGACTAACCAATAGCTCAGTACATCCACCATGTTAATTAGTTGAAACTGCCTGAAAAATGAAATTAATGTGCATCTGAATAAATATGAACAATTATGGTTCATAAATATGAATAATTAAGGAAGAGCAATATGGCTTTTGCAAATGAATAATGGTTTTTACAAATGTGCAGTTCTCTAAAGTAATCAGCACACCTCCAGACTGATGCAAGAAGGCTGATAAAGTGCACCTTGACCTTGAAAAGGTGCTGAACAAGCTCTTGTAACAAAGACTTAAACAGATGACTTTGGAGAAGGGACCAAAATGAATAAATAAATTCCATATTAAGAGGCAGAAAACAAGTGGCAAAAATAGTTAGATTTCACAGGGGAGGAAGATTATCAGAAGTATTCCTCAGTGATTTGCACTTGACTCCATAATTCTTAATTTAGTCTTTAATGATCTTGAAAAGATGCTGAGCACTGAGGTGGAAAAGTCTGTCAAAGTTAATAAGTTATTTGGTACAACATACATGACCAGTGGCTGTGAAAAACACAAAAGCACTTCCTAGTAGTGACTGACTGGGTGACAGAGTGGTGGATGAATGTAAAGGAGAAAGCAGAAGCCCACTTTATTTCCTTTAGTGAGCTTTAATTAATCTTTTGATAAATGAAATTTATAGAAGGTAAATATAAAATAAAGTCATCAGTCCACTTTAGAAACAATATAGTAGCCTGAGAGAACTCTCCAAAATACTGTTTCAGTTCAAAATGAGAATTTAAAAATTATATCTTTGAGTCTGTGGATATTGTTCCCTTGATTTTGAGGTTTCAGACAGAATGTAAGAGAATGAAAGATCTGATTTATGTTCTATTAAATAAAGTCCATCTATGGAAACTTCTGATGTAATATTATAATTTAATTTTATTTTACAAGAAGATAAACCATTTGATGTCTGTTTCCAATGTAAAGATCCAGAAATAATTTGTCAATTACAATCAAGCTATTGCAACTTTTCACGATCCTTTAAAATAACTGTATTACAACTGCTTTATAAAGCCAGTCCAAGAGTTAGAGAACCTAATACATATCATAAAGTAATGAATACAATCTAAATTAAAAGTATCCCAAAAATAAACCTGAGAAACTTTCTACATATTCTTCCACAGGGCTCTTTGGTCAATATGACTTCATAGAAACTGTTGTTCATGCATATTTTTCTGTGTATTGTATTGTTTTCCTGGGACTGATAGAAGAAGTAGATTCTTTTATTGTACTGAGAAATTTTGCATTTTCTGTTTTTTATATCCTTTCAATTTTGTCTGCATTACACGTGATTGGTTGCAGGTGTTTTTCCTGTTTCAGGTAGCAAAGTAGCTGTAGTATAATGATCTCTTGGTGTTCTCTAGCTTCTTTTCTAAACTTAACTCGCTCTCTTCAGAGAAGCAGATAAAATTCAGGCAATTCTTAATTAACTCCTGTTTCAGATTTTTTTAGGTGTAGGAATACACCCGTTCCCCACCTGTAACAAGATACACAGTACTTTCACTTATTTCAGAATGATAAATAAACACTAAAATCAGCAAGATTTGTCAAATCATAGAATCACTTACGTTGGAAAAGACCTTTCGGGTCATTGAGTCTAACCATATGTGAAGGAATCACTTCTTAGCTCTTGAGAAAAAAAAGTAAACAAATGAAAAAACGGAATCATTCATTTAAAAAAATAAGTAATTTAAAATAATTTAAAGAAAAGTTAGCAGGGCCACTGAATTCAGTCTTGAAATTTTGACAATCTCACTATGATTGATGATGCAATTAATTGTATCTCTTGAAGATTTTTGCAACCCTGAGACCATCTGACTATCATGTCAGTACACCAGGTACCTTATAAAGTTCCTATCACAGAGTTTTAAGGTATTGCAACCTTAAAAAATGGCTGGTCGTCTTGCATTTAATATGATAAAATGTTAGTACTTCAACTTTTCATTGGTCTTATCAATTTGTATAATTTTGTTTCCAGCCTTTGTAAAATTTATAATTATTAAAGGTGAGATATGATAGGTTGATTTGAGATGACAAAGTAAATATATGCCATAAATAAAATGAAAATAATAGTTTTATCAGTTATTTCTTCATCTCTCTGTCTTTTCATCTCTCTTTTTCTTCACTGAAAAATACATTAGTTATAGTTTTGAAAAACTTGAATTAAACTATCAGTATCTAATTTAGAGAAATTTCCTGAAACATAATGCAAAAAGGTTAGAGGCCATCATCCCAAAATAATCATCTTACTTTTAAAATGTCTTTCAGTTTGATGAGTTTGTCAGTGTCATGAATGATAATTCCTCAACTCAGACTATCTGTCAAATTCAGTAGTTACCAAAAAAAACCTCACCTGATCTGGGCAAAAAACTGGAAATTTTAATGGAGGGGTTTAAACTGTAGAACTGCAATATTATTCATTTTGAGTCATCTAATTTCATTTTCTCCAAATAAATTAGTAAATATTGGACAATATTTTGAAGGGTCTCAGATATTAAAAGAAAATATGAAGCTTCTCAATAATTTTAAAAATAAAGGGTGCACTATTACTTTGCTATTTTTAAAATGGAATGTCAAATATTAATTCTTCTAACTTGTATATGCTGTTAGTTTGGTTGACTACTGTCATTGGCAAAAGCTTCTGTGTGTATGCTATTATTTAAGATGCTCAGAGCTTCTAGAAGCATATTTTCTTGTAATGTCTCATGATTGTTTTAGGTATTGGAGGAAAAAAATATCTGAATATAGCTGAACTAATTAGAGAGGTCAAGAGTGGTGTCAGCAAACTTTCAGTTGTTTGAGGAGTTAGTGGATGTGGCCTCCTGGAAACTGCCCTCAGGGATAAAGGATTGAACAGAGCTTAGAGAATATTTTTCTCACAGCACAAGAACTTTCAATTTCCCTTTTTAAGAAATCAGGCACAGAAGGCAAGGAGATAAGCATGGATGAGCAAGGACCTCCTGACCAAATTAAGTATAAGAAATGCACAAGCATTGGAACCAAGGACAGGTTTCCTGATTATAATATAGCAAGTTGCCTAGATATGTAGGGATGGTATCAGGAAAGATATGGTTCAGTTAGAGCTTAATTAAGCAAGGAATGCAAAGAATAATAAGGATATCCATATGTATGTTGATATGAAAAGGAAGATAAAAAGAAAAGTACCTGCCCTGATAAGTAAGACAAGGGAACTGATGGCAACAAGCATAAAGACTTGAGGTACTTAAATTTTTTTCTGCTTCAGTTTTCAGTTTTAATCTCTCATCCCACACCTCTCAAATCCCTAAACCTCAAGAAAGGGGATGAGGGAGTGATCTCCCTGGCTCTAGAAGATCATTTTTAAGATCAACTGAGAAAACTGAATGTACATACGTCTGTGTGATCTGATGAGATGCATGTCAGAGTCTTGAGGCAATTAGCTGCCTAAGATAGTGTCCTCTTATTATGTAGTGACTGCATCAGTGGACAAGGCCTTTGACATGTCCCCCCACCCTATATTCTACTTGATAAATTGGAGAAATATGGGTTTGATGAATGCACTTAAAGACGGATAAGGACTTTGCTGGATGACTGTGTCTGAAGTTCAGTCACAGTTATCAGTTCAGTAGACAAGTGGAAATTAGTTATGAGTGGTGACCTTCAGGGGTCCATACTGGAATCAATACTATTCGATATCTTCACCTGTTACATAGACAGTGGGTTTGAGTACACTCTCACCAAGTTTGCAGATAACACCGAGCTCAGTGGTGAGGAGCTTGGTGTTACCTGCTGGTGTGCTTTATGGAAGTGATGCCAACCAGAGGGACCTTGACAGGCCTGAGAAATGAGCGCACATGAACCTCATGAAGTCCTGCAAGCCCAAGTGCAAGAACCTGCACCTGTGTCAGGGCAATCCTAAGCACAAATACAGGCTGGGTGGAGAATAGATAAAGAGCAGCCCTGCAGAGAAGGACTTCAGACCACTGATTGTATATGAGCCAGCAATGTGCACTTTCAGCCCAGAAAGCTAGCTGTAACCAGGGCTGCAGCCGGGATAGCAGGGTGAGGAATGGGATTCTGCCCCTCTGCTCTTGTGAGACCCCTCTTGAAGTGCTGAGTCCCAGCCTGGGGTTCAGCAGTGACGTGGACATGTTAGAACTGATCCAGAGGAGGGCCACACAGATGACCTGAGGGCTGGAGCACCTCTCCTATGAAGACAGGCTGAGAGAGTTGCTGCAGCCGGAGTTGTTCAGCCTGGAGAAGGGAAGACTCATGGAAGATCTTATTGCAGCCTTTCAGTATGTAAAATGGGACTCACAAGAAAGACGGAGGGATACCTTTTATGAAGGTATCTGTACTAATTGGACAGGGGTAATGGTTTTAAGTTGAAAGTGATATAAGAAAGATGTTCTTTGATATATGAACAAAGACATGAAGAGTTGTGTATGTTCCATTTCTTGAAGTGTTCAAGGTAAGGCTGGATAGAGCTTTGCGTAATCTCATCTGACAGAAGATATCCTGGCCCATGGCAGGGTGTCTGGACTAGATGATCTGTAGAGATCCTTCTCATAAACATTCCATGGTTCTATTATTTCGTGGTCCATAAAGTGACAATTACAGTGAAGCAAGAACTCTAGTTCTTTAGGATGAGACACACAGAAGATTTATAAATAATGAGATTTCTCAAGATGCTCGCTTTTGTACAACCTCTTCCAGATTTACCAATTACTAACCTAGATTGAGCATTTTTAGAAATATGTTTGTCATATTTTATTTCAGCTAAAAATTAAGAAAAATAAGATAGTTAAACACGGAGTAAACAAGAAGAGGACAACTAGATTAAGTGGGGGAAAAAAAGCACTAGTGATAAAATCCTGCTTTGAAAAAATAAGACTGCTAAAAATACTTTTAAATAGCAAAGATGAATAACAGTGTCCAACAAATGTAAATAATATTGGCACATTCTAATCTTGAGCCTGTATATCCTACCATGTAAATAATATATTTGTTCCTTCTTCCCTAAGTTGATGTGGTCTCAGCAAAAATAATTTTGCTTATAAGTGCTTGAAAAGTGAACCAATTTACAGAAATCTACTGCAGAATGTAATTGCCATCTAGTACTCCAGGCAGCTCTGCCCATTAATGGAAGAGAAAGTAATAGATAAGGGGGAAACATAAAAGACAAACAGTGAGAAAGAAGTGGAATTTTAGACTGCTGAGAAGAGGAACTACTGCTATCAGTCCTGCCAGTTCATGAGAAACTGATCTGCAATTCATGAATGACAAAACATGTTTTCCTTACAAAACAAAAGGAAGGGAGGTAAACAGAGCAAAAGGTGCCCTCGACCCTGCTGCAGAATGGTGAATGGTATTTCCACTTAGGTAGATCCTTTGTGTATTTAAAAAACAAGAAACTGAAGAATTAAGAAAACAAAAATCACATTTTTTTAGAGTTGAAAAAATTAGGTCCACAAAAATGAAGACGTCAATGAAAAATTTTGAACATGTATATAATTTTCTGGTAACTCAGGAATACTCAAAGCCTTGCATTTGAGAAGCTGTTAGAAAAACTGCTTACTTTTTCTTCTAATTTACGTTTCTTTCTAGCCAATAGAGGCTGACATCCTTTTATGTGTTTTTTACTGCTGTTTTGCTTTTTTTCATAAGAGTAGAGCTCCTGCGATCATTTGTCTATGACTTTTTTTTACTCTAAAGAAACCACATGCCTTCTTTTTCCTTCCTGTATTCCTGTGTTTTTAAAGGCACTGAATGGGAAATAGCTTTATCTTTGCTCTGTTGGAAAAGTGGGACTGCTGTTTTGCTTCTGGAAGCAAAGAAAGGGTACTTTATGGATCAGACCCAGTAGATTTTTTTTTAAATCAAGTCAAATTGTACATGTTATTGATTACACATTCAAATGGAAATGTAGTACTCTTAAATACTAATTCTAGCATTATCAGTTTTGGTCTTTAAGCCTTTTTTTTTATTTTTTACATTCCTTTCCTTCCATGAGATTCTTGATTGATTTTAAAATTCACTTGAAGGATTTTCAACCCTGGAAACATTGTGGGCTTTCAGATTGACATAAGAGGTAGGAGAATCTCTGATGGAAAAGGTCTTAAATCAGATGGCCACCCCATGAGACATTGTAGAAAACCATACTGTAACATATGTATCTACACACTAAAATTTTTGTTGAGCATGGCAGCACCACTGTTCCAGGGCAAAGTGTCTGTGTGCTCTTGGGCATTAGCACTTCCATCACAAGTCCTTTTCATCTTCTTTTTTGCTCAACTAACAAATTCCTTCTCCTTCTTCTATCTGTATGCAGAACAAATAAGGGTAATATCTCAAAAGAATTACAGTAATAGATTAAAAGCAATGTGCAGGATCACAATTATGTTGTACATGTCCAAAATGAATAAAATAGAATTAATTTCAGATTTATAATCACAAGAAATGAGGCTAATGAACAGCACTAATTACATCCCTGTAACATGATAAGCATAAAATAATTAAGTATGGATAATGTATTATATGATTTTAACAGAGATCAGGAGCATAGGTTTTCAGGAAAAGTTTTAGGCAATGGAGAAGATTCTAAACCTTTAAAATTAGCAAAGATCTCTGGAATATGAGATTTTCCTTTAGGTCTCTGTAGTAACCTGCATTTTATATAACTTAAATGTGAACTGCAAAACTGCAACTTATATTTAAGGCCAGGAAGACATAACTGTCTAATTCCCATTTTTGACTGTTCTTTAGAGCATTTTTATTATGATTATTTGTTGCCTTTTACATCACACAATGTGAATTCTTTATGTGCATTTATTAAAGTATTATTTTCTTAGGAATACCTCCAAGTACTGATTTTATTTGTGTATCTTAACTTTCTCTGGAAAAGTAGATTTTCATTTGTACAAATACCATTACAACAATAATAAAAAATATTAGGTGTCCACACTGGAAATTGAAACACAAAATTAGAAAAAGGTATGGAAAGCTAGTCTGCCTTAAAATTATAACATTTAGTGTTTAAAGAGCAAAGAAAAGCATTCAAAGAAGTATTGGGGAAATTATGCAAATCACGATCTAAATTATTAGCTAACAGAAGAGGAAAATTGGTTTGTTCTCTAACCATTATTTCTGAAATGGGATTTCTGAATGGTACCATGTTAAGGAATTTTTCAATTTTTGATTCATACCTTAATACTGCTGGGGTTTCTTACAAAAAATATTTCAAATCAAGCATTTGCTTTAACAGCCCTTCAAGTTTGCACTAAACCTTCCAATGATTGCTACACCTTTACATACAATATTCCTATGAACCAGCAGATGCAAAAATGAGCTGGAAGGTTTTCAGTCACATGCTGTGGACTGCTTATCTTTAAAAATGCTTCATGAAAAGCATATTCTAAATGGCAGGCATGTCACCTAATGGAAGGAAAGGCCTTTTAAAAACTACTAGTTTTCAAGTTGTTTTGCCAATGCTTCATTAGCTTTCTTTTACAATCGGAAGATGAAGTTCTTCCTCTTTTTTTTTCTTTCTTTTTCTTTTTCTTTCTTTTTTTGACGAAGTAAAACTAGAGCTGGTAGGACTTGGGGGGGTGTATGTGGAAGGGAAGCAACAGCACCTCTGTTTATGTTTCATTCTTTGTAAAGACAAGGAGTCTCACAACCCACTTGCAGCTGTGTCAGGCTTTAGCCAGTCTGCAGAATTATGGTTGTTTAAGAAAAGGCTGAAGCTGAAAGATGAGCTGCTGTACAGTACATCTTGGGTTAAAACTTCCCAGGGTGTAAATAACATCTCTGAGCAGGATTCACATTTTTAAAACTTCTGCCAAGCACTGAGCAGAAACCATGTTTGTGTAGCTCCCAAAGGAAAAAAAGCTTTACTAGGTGACCAGAAATAGAGACCAGCTAAATGTATTTGGACTCTCATGCAGCAAAGCATAGAAGCATGGCCTTATTCTCCATTTAGTCTGATCACATGGGCAAAAAACCATGTTCCTTGGGCTTGATCAGAATGAAGCTTGTTCTGGACTGATTTGTTGAACTGATGCTTCTGGGTTCATTGAAAGCTCACTAAGCAAAAGAAAAATGTCGCATTAGCATTAATAAGCTTCAGAAACTAAAATCCTATGATCTGCAGAGCATGAGGCTGATTTCACAGTAAATGACCTCACTGCAGTTTTTGAACTGAACAAATGTAATGAGATTAGAAGGATCCTCTCATGGATATTTCTCATTTCACAGTATAAATGAGTATATATTGCCAATTGATATATTTTTGTCTGTTACTTATCACCAACTAGTAATTCCAAGAAATTTTTCTTCTCTGATAATGCCTTGAAACTTGTTGGACTCAACTAAGCATTATGACTTGGAATAGGTGACAACTTTGCACCAGAACATCCAAGAATAAAGTTTAAAAATTGACACTTTTATTACTTCTGCACAGCAAACACCCAGATTAGAAGATGACTTTCTGAATGAAGAAATTATGAAATCTTTGTAAGGAAGTATTGACATGACTAAGTTCTGTTGAATTATTTCATTGGTCAATGTCTTGAAAGACAAATTTAGCAGCATTTTTTGAATAAAGAAGCATAGAGATTCAGAAAATACAACACTAGAAGAGGAAAACTTCCATTTGTGACCAGGAAAAGGCATTAATGAGAAAGTAAATCACACTCTTCATCAAATCGCATTGTTAAGAACTGAAAACCGTCAGCAAAAGAAAATTGTAAGCCAGAGTGCTCATGTTATCCATGTTGTGTCTTTAGCTGGAGCAAAGCATGCCCTAAACAGTCAAAAAACATGTGGATATGTGCTCTGTATCACTTTGGGCTCACCCAGCAGGGGAAGGAAGCCAAGGTTGAACAGATGTCCACTTCCAGCCTCACACTGTACCATATGGCAGAGACATACAGGCAGTGCCCAGAGGAGAGAGACAAAAGGTTTGTTTAATTCCAAAACCCCCAAAGTGTTATGGATGGGTGTTATAACAAAAAAGTGGGAAAAGCAGCCTGCAGCTCCTGGTACTTGGCAAGCTGTGTATCTCCCATTCCATCTTATCTGCTGATAAACCAGTTGTAGTAGATTATTTTGCACCAGCAGAGCATGCAGAGGTCTCCCACTGGAGCAGTAAATCTAACCCAGCGCACTTCATAGTGGAGGGAACTGCTGAGCCTGACATTTACATGAACTGTAAATGATATTGGACTCCTTTATTTCACAGTAGACTAACCATGCTGGGTGTCACTTCAGGGTGAAATGGGCGTGCCTGCATATACTTATATATACAGGTTTGTGAAAGAACTGCAGTAACACAAATTTTGGTTTTCTCATAGTAACTCTGATTCTTGAAAAAAGCAAAATTAACATTTAATAAATCCACAATTTGATTTATAAGGGACTTGACAAATGATCTTGGCCTATCCTGGAGACAGGTAATGAGGAGCTATTTTTGTCCTGGAGATCTAGCCCCTTTAATACGACATGGCGTATCTGAGAAATATAGATAAGACAGACAGGGGTAAGCCCAGGACCTTTTTTTCTTCTGAAGTGGCAGCTGGAAGCTAAACAGCATACCCTGTACTAAAATGGCACAGGAACCCACCTTCAGGTACCTGAATAACCAACAGTCTAAATTTTTTGTGAGAAAACAAGAACAAAAAATCAGTTCAGCAAACCCAAATACATAAACTACCAACTATAAAATGTTTGGCTGTGAGCACTACCACTGATCACATGCCAAAGTATTATTCTGAACCTTTAAAATTAAAGTCACTAAAGATTTGTCACCAGTGCTGACACTATAAAACATATGTAGCCCTCCTTGATTCACAGCAAAGCCACCAGTGTGGGCCCTGAAATGCACAACGTGTACCTTCCTTTGGCCTGGGGTGTCTGGGTGTGAGGGACCGGGGAGGGAGTGTCTGCTGCCCAAATGCCCAGGGAGAAGCGGCCTGCCAGCCACTTTGCTCCATCATACCCACATCCCTCTAGCCTGCTCATCTGATTGTCAGCCTGGGCTCCTTCCTGCCCCCTTCCCTTCCATCCTCCTCACTGTGGAGACATAGCAAGGATTCTGGTCTCAAGGTCCAACAAAAATCTTTTGTAAAATGGATAGAGACTAGCTTGTCATTTGCAATTTTGTCTGAAAGGTTGGCCTCTCCTGTCACATGAGATGGTTGGACATCACCTGCACAGGATAACAGATTCTTTCTAAACTGCTCATGGGTTATTTACAACCAGTGGTGCACAACAATTAACCACAATTTTCCCACTTTTCATCACCCAGACTGTTTTAACTTAATTTTTCACCTATTTTTATCTGGCTTCCACATTCTTCCTTCTGCCTTTATCCTACTTCAGGCTCCCTTTTCCCCCTCTTTGAAAAAAGGAGAAAAAAGAATTTGTTGTTTAATTCTTTAAATGGGCTCTGTTCCTCAGTGTTCTAAGGAAGAGTATTGTGAAAAAAACTAGAAGCTGCAGACACAGCAGGCAGGCAGGAACCACAAGTTTCAGTACAGAGCAATTTTCCTTTTTTTGTTTTTTTTTTTTGTTTGTTTGTTTGTTTGAATGCATTTGACAAGGATTAGGCAAATATATAGTGAATTAAAGGCTTCAGATTGCTATGTTCGGTGGCAAGGTTTGTTTCTCATTTGTAAAGCTGTCTTATGCAAGCTGGTAATTAAATATCCACAGTAACATGTATGTGATTTATGGCAGCCCCAGATGAATGGTGGTGGATTCCATATTATTTTTAATAAAGAAAAGGAAAAGCAAACTTATTCCATTCCCAAATACGAAGCCTATTTTTAATTCATGCTACTTTTCAAATACTGGAACTATCCAGGAATAACTATGGAGTTATTGGCAAACGACTTCAAATATATGTACATACGATACTATGCAGCCATATATACAATTTGAAGGAGATAAATATGGTTTATCATGTTACTTACCTTGTAAGCCTCCATTTGGCTTAAGTATATGAAATTTTCTTTGACAAACTCAACTGATTTGAACACTGTGTTTTGAAAGTTGAAAAGCAACTGAAAACTCGAAAAGCTGAAAAAAAAAAGATTCAATTCTTTTACCTCTGGTTCATATACCAAGCAGGTAAAAAAACTTATTTCCTACCTTATCTCTTCTTTTAATCATATGATCAGTTTCAGACCTTGTTTCATAGTAGCATTATGTAAAATCATTCTATTAGGTCTTTGTTTTCACTGCATGCATTATATGTGCCTTGGGTTTCATGTACATTTTACTTTGAATATTAGAATACACAATGAATTATAATCTGTACTCTACTCTATCTTTACTTAGTCATACACATATTTAATACTTGTAAATTACTATGTAGTGGTAGACTTTTTTTCAGTTGAACTTTCACCGACTCTCCATTAGAGACAAGATCTTGCTTGTTAAAAAAAAAAAGCTATAATGAATTACATATAATTTCCTTTTATATTCTTCAGTTCTGCTAAGAATATTGTTTAGTTTGCTGAATAATTAGCTTTTACCTCTCCTTAGGTACAGGCCTGAGTTCTCAAGGACCCACAAGACATGTAGTACAGAACTGTTAATCCTAAAGGAAAATTATATCAGCGCTCAACCTCTCCTACTTCCGACAAGTCAATTATAAAATTTCAGTGGGAGCAACAGTGCTAGAGTTTTTCACTTTAAGAGGGCCAAAATAACAAGCTATCCCCTCCTTCTTAATGCTTTCAGATAGGGAAATTTAAATTACAAAGCTCCAGCAAAGGAAATTAAAATTAAAGGGAGAAAGAGACCTGAGTAAAGCGTCAGGTTTGATGACTGGGTCGATTAATGAGATCATACTGAGTTTAACTAATGTTTTGTTCAGTAGTTAAAATCAGGGATCTCTGAACATAACAAAACCAGGATTTTGTGAGAATTTGAGACCAAGTTTTAATAAATGTAGTAATTATTATGTTAATAATTTAATAATATAATGATAAATTATTAATATAATTTTACACAAACATATAGGCAAAAGTCTCAACTAAGTAAAAAAAAAAAGGAAAAGAAATTTGTGAAAGAAGAATTTAATTTGTAAATTATTACAAATTAATTAATTTGTAATGTTTTGTTTAAACCTTTTTTTAGCCCAAGTTTTCAATATACACCAGGCAGTCTATTTCATGCTCTTGCACATCACAGTACAATCCATGTCAATGTCCTACATGCATGCAAAGTGTCCTAAATAAGTATGCTGGCATATAAAAATAGTTCTTTGCCAGCCAAGACAGAAAGCAGGTCTGTGATCTGTATAACACAAACCTATGTCTGTACCATCTTTATGGAAAGATATAAATGAAAATAGAGTCAAAGGGATATTTTGTGTAAATGATTGATTGCTTTGAATTTAATACTTGTACAAAATTAGTAATTTTTTATGAGGAATGGCAAAAAATTCCCAAAAGTTAGTGTTTACTATAGAGAACTGAGTCTTGAGTTAGAAATGTTTATAAAATTAGAAGACAAAGAGTAAAATGTTAAGCTATTAAGTAATTTTAATTTTCTAAACCTACCTCTAGAAAATTAATGCAAGGATGTCAGCAGATATCACATTCCTTGGTAGATAAAAAAAACCAAAATATATTTCTTTGATAAGCAGTTAAGACATAACAACAAAATATGAGTTTTATATAAATTTTATTTGATATAAGTTTTATCTTTAATGAGATCAATCTTACCAAAGCAATAGAAAATTTTAGTTTATAATTTGAGTCAGTAAATTCAGCTAAAATTTCAGAAGAACAAACTTTGAGGAATATTGGAAATTTTCTAACATGTTTGCCTAGAATGATGAGTTCAAGGACCTCTGAACCTCTGAAACTGAAGCGGATGCAGAAACCTTTTGTGTCCAATATATTCGCTTAGTGCTCAAAGTTCAGGGGTAAAAATCCATTACAAACCTTGGGAGGGTTACAGACTTCCTGAGATGACTAAACCGTTCCTACAGAGATGAGGAATAAAAATAGAGCATGCAAATATGGAAATTTGAATGTAACACTTTTCTACATCTTGGGAATTTAGAGATTTACAAAAGACCAACAGCGTACTGTGGACCTAGATCTTGCAAAGAAAATGAAAATATGACACTGCTGTTCTCCTTAGCCATAAAGCAAGAAGTAAACAGAAACTGTAACATCAATGTACTGCAGACTGAAAACACAAGACTAAATCCAAAAATAATGAAGCATACCCAAATATTAAAACATTATACTAACATCAAGGAAGAAAAGCGAGGATAGAATAATGGAAAAACAATATGTATCATGGAAAAAATATCCAGATGCTCAAGATAACAAAAGGAGGGGCTGGAAGATCAACATGTGAAACCACAGCCAAAAATACCCAAACACTACAGAACAGGGGAAAGAATTTAAAATGACACAACCATGTTTTTGTGAAAGTATGAGTTTATTCTAGATATTGTTGCTCCCATTTTTCACTTTTTTGACTTGGTTATTTTTCTCCATTGGTGTACTTTGAACTAGAGAAATTTTGACATTTTACAATAAAGGCAGGTCATACTCATATGATATTATAAAATTTCAATACTGGAACCCTGGAGCCTAACTTTTCTGATGAGATATTAAGAATCCAATTTAAAGAAATATTTCTATGATTTCTGATCATTCTCCACTACTGTCAATGAAATATTTATAAGAGCCTCATTTCTTTTGCTATTATAAAATAATGCTGTGCAATTTTACAAGTGTGACTCATGACATAAAACAAATCTGTAGCATGTCTAAAACTTTGGTGCCTACCTAGACCCTGCCTGAGATTTTAAACAGAATTGGAGAGAATCATCCCTGTAGTCAGTTCCACTCTAGCACCATAGCAGCTAAGCAATGAAATAATTAATTTCAGAAAGTTTCACAGAAAACAGTAATCCACAGAAACCTACAAAGAGCCAAATAATCTCAATCTCAATGATCAATAGCCATAACTATAATGACTACTACAGAAAAAAAAAAAAAAGAAAAAATTTCAATCTAAAGAAAAAAAACAGAAACCACAACATTGTACAAAGTAAGGGGGGGGGAAAAAACAGAACAGTCGTCCTGATTTCCAGTATGGTCTCCACTCCAACTCTGAGCATGTGAGCAGGGCTCAAAAACACAGTACTTGATAAATTGATGCTACTGAGAGTACTGGTGAGCACTAATCTCCAGTCTGCCACTGTGTTCAATTAAGAAAATACTTTAGGGAGAAAAAAAAAAAAAAACAAGAAGCAACAAAACACAAACATAAAAGTACCCCACATTATTCATGGAATAAAAGCTAAGCTGGTCTTATTTGGCAACAGACAAAATTTCCAAAGCATATCAATATAACTATCTATTTACAGCATATGAAAAGAACAATCAATCTCCTAAAATATCAATACATCAGACAGACAGGGATTCTGCTTCACTTTTCAAATATTCTGTCATAGTTTCCATGAACTTGACATGTTCTGATGATTCTTCATTGTTATGCTGTTTTGGAAAATTTTTTTGAGCATAAACCTATAAAGAAGAAAAAAGGAGAAGAAAGAAGAAATAAGAAAGAAGAAAAGGCAGTGAAGATGACAATGACGATGACAATGACGATACTGTCAACAGAGTTTAAATTTTTTTTTGTATTTCTGTGGCTATTTTCCTCCCCTGAAATTTACTTGTCTATTTTAATAAGTGGTCAACAACCCCCTCAGACTCTGTTCCACTAATCAAAACAAGTCAACTACCTTTAATTCCACTTCTTTAGGGCAGTCTTCTCCTTTGATTAATCTAGTAAACCACAGGCTGCTTTCAGATAAGAATTTTGTAACTTGAAAAATGCTAATCTAAGCATTATATATTATTTCAGAGGAAGTCCTGACATTGTCTCAAATAAGAATTCTGATAATTCTATATCCCCATCAGATGATAGTTTTCTCTCCAAACTCACTGTTGCCCTGTTTTGCCAAACTTATCTTAAAACAGCAGCACTTCTCACACACAACTCACGGGGATGGCTCAGATGCCTTCTCCGGACAACCATGCACACAGATTCCCCTTGTCATCTGTTGTCTCCTTTTGGACAAATGATCAAACTACAGCAGCTGTTTGTGACTCCCTCTGTGCCTGAGTTTTTATTGTTTAATACAATTCTATTCCTATGTCTCCACAATAGTGACAATCCTCTCCAGATTTCTTGTTTCCCTGATGAAATGAACCCATGACAGCCCTTACCTGGTGGCCACTACTGCATCTATTCAACAGGATCCCTTTCCCAAGTGTCACCAAAAAATGATCCCTATCCTTTCTGACAACTCTTAAACTGCCCCTTTTCCTCCAGCTTTTTTTATCTACCTCACAATTCACTAGCAATCTCTGTCATCCACACCTCC
This sequence comes from Ammospiza caudacuta, assembly GCF_027887145.1. Classification (NCBI taxonomy): domain Eukaryota; kingdom Metazoa; phylum Chordata; class Aves; order Passeriformes; family Passerellidae; genus Ammospiza; species Ammospiza caudacuta. The sequence goes on from NC_080593.1 coordinate 81,823,505, forward strand.
CTTTTTTAATCAGAAGTCACATACAGATGTGCTAAACCTAAACATACTCTGAGTTAGATCCCTTCTCTGACAAACTGGAAATATTAAAAAACCTCAACAGGTGGAATTGCATTTCTCTCTTGTCCCTTCTCACACTTTCCTTCAAGAACTTTTCCAAAACAATGTCCAGTACTTAGGTCTACTATCAAGAAGTTTGTTGGCAGGTAATTTTCCAAATTTTCTGGAATATACGTTGATAAACTTCAGCAAGTTCTGAAATAGATCTTCCTCCATGAGAAAAAAAAATAAATAACACACCATGACTAATAACAAACCAAGACTGGTTTTGTTATTCTTTAATCCACTTGATAAAAAGAGCTCAAGAAAACACTGAACTTACAGAAATGGTGTTTGTTACAGAACAGCATATATATGTTACAGAACAGTGATATAGTCCGTATGTTCAAGGATTAAAAGTTTTATTACCTCTTGGTTCCTGCATATTTTTTGATTATCCAATTTTAAGACTAATGTTCATACAAATATTTTTGGGAAATGCATGAAGATTCAGCTAACATTGTTTTTTACTATATGGATTACAATTACATAAGAAGACTACACCTGAATATAAAATAAAGTTGTGCTTCTCAAAAGATCTTTTCTTCAAAAGAAAAAAAACTTTGGTAAAAGAGCTGCTGCATCGTCAAGGATATTCAGGGATGTGTAAGGAAGAGGAACCAAGAGCAACTAACAAAATCAAAGAAAAATAACCTTACTTTTTCAAGAAAACTCACATTCAAAAAAAAGAGATAGTGATAATAAAAGTTCATTACTCTATCCACAAGCCATCATTAATTGGATGCAGGTACTTCTATTTACTAAAAGTAGTGGCTACATGCATGTTTATTTTAACAGAAACAGAATTTCAAAGACCTTTTGAAAAAAATCTTGCTGGATAGTTAAGGCAATTGATAAGCATGGACAGAAAAAAAAGGAGAAAAAAAAAAAAAGAAAAACCCCAAACCAAAAAAACCAACAAAACAAAACAAAACAAAAATAACCCAGAGCTTTGACTTTGTTGCACCTATCAAATGTCATATTCAAGGATATGATGAAATACAGACTCAGATACCAAAATTACTGGAGTTAACTGGAATTAACACAGGAAAATCAGAGCAGGACTTTCCCTGAGATAATTTTCCCTGCATTATCCTGTACTGATACTCAGTCCCTGAGAGATTTCAATTCCACCACTCTGTTGAAATGTGCTTTTCCTTTTCTTTCTGAAGTTCTCTACATCATCCTCATGAAATTACATATGATATCTTAGTCATTACAGGGAATCTTGATTCTCAGCTACTGTTTGCCTTGGAAGATCTCCCTTGATGAAGCATCCGCTAAAACAGATGTCTTCCAGCTTAGACTGAGAGATCAGAAATGAAGTAATAGCTTGAAAATCACAGTATCCTCATGAAACCTGGCAATGCAGACAGCAACAGGAGACTGGAAACAGGGTGAGAACTCAGCTAACCATCTGATTTCCAAGCAGATAGTCTGTTATATGCTGCATACAGCAGGTACTAGGCTGAAAATGCATTCATGTTAGCAGAAAGCATATAGTAGATGCACTGAAAGGAACCCAGAGTTTTCTAATATTAAAAGTATCCATGCCATGTGATATCAAGGATCAGCTGCAGATAAACTAGTGTACATTTTTTTAGATATCAGTGTTTGCCTTCTTTTTTTTTAACAATGCACATTGCTATCTAGTGAAAAATCAAAAAGTGTCAAAAAGAATAAGAATTATTCAACAATACAAAACCCCAGGTTTTAAAGCCACAGTTTTTTTCAAAGTAGTACACTTTTCTAAACTGCATTGTATGAAGATGCTTTGGGTGTTGAATGTGTCTAATATTTATCACAGATGCAACAGAAATGAAAAAGATTGCCCCAGATTGCCTGAAATTTAAGACAGATTCTTTAGTATTTAAGCGTATAGCAGGTCTACCCTGATTCCATGAATCACCAAACACTTCCCTACCTCTGAAATATTTCAAGTAGATCTGGTATGAACTAGATTCTCCTCCTGCTACAAACTTAGACAAGCAGACGGCAAATATTAAATTAAATTACTTTGATGCAACCTTATGGACAAGCATTTCACTCAATGATTACACATACACTGAAAATAGAGCCCATGATCTCTAAATTCAGACTCAGACACTTTGAGAGTTAAAAGTGGATCTGTTTGTGTATGAGAGCTTTGTCATGTACCTTAATTACTGCATTGCAGAATACAAGGATAATGACCATCATATACTTAGAAAGAAATTTCTTGAACATCCTTATTTTAAATACTAGGGTCAATGACAGAATTAATGAATTACCTATCATGTGATTGTCTAAAATAAAAGATTAGGTCTCATAAACAGAATACTATTGAGAATCACTTTCTATAGTTTACTCAGTAATATGATGACTTATAAAACATGGAATGGTCACTAAAGGTAACAATAAGTCAAAAGTGTAATATTACAAGTTTGGCTTATTTTTTCCTTAGCTTACATTCATCCTACTCTTTTCAATTCTAAAATATAAGCTAGTTTCAACCCAAATCTGCCCTGGGACCTCAAGGACTGTAAAAATATTGTATGCTTCATCATTCTGTGCCTATGAATGATTGTCTGCACCTGAAATCCCAAAATTCATGGAAGCAAAGAGCAGTAAAATACCCCATCTGAATGCACTCATCTTCTTGACAATCTAACCTTGAAATTTATGGAACCAAGGGAGTGAACTAACTTCTCAATGTAAGTGTGATGAACATTATGAGCCCCTGTCCTGAATTGCAAGAATTTTATTTTGGACAAGGTCCATTTAAACTATTTTTCCTCATGAGTGACCTGTCAGTATAAAACAATCGTTACATACTTAATTTTACTGCAGTTGGTATTTTCAAATGCTCCTGAGTTTGTAACATCAAAGCTGGAATGCTTTCCAGGGTATCATCATTCAGAGTGTCATGTTGTCTACTCTCCATTTACATTAAAACTGAAATTCCAATTACTCTTACCTTTGATTTCTAGTTAAAATTCCGTTTTCTACTTTGCTATGTGCTATTTCCCACTGCATGCTCTACTTAATGAATATAAATGGTGAGTTTTGGATTGGACAATCTTTTAGTTCTTAATACCATGCTGTTTTCAGACAATAGGCACTCTGTCACTGAATAAATCTGTATGAATCTGGACCAGATACAATGTTATTGTCCAGGGAAAAGAGGGGACATTAAAGATTGTATACGGACAGCTGATCATGACCAGATAGAATACATCTAGCTGTGCTTTGCAGCAGGCAAAAATATTTTTGGAGGACCCATAAAAATCTCAGCAAAATGGTAAAAATTCTGATTAAATATATTTATGATAACCTTTTTTCATTCTTTTTTTTTTTCAGTAGATAGTCATTCAAAATTGCTAACCAAAGAGAAAAAAGTTTAATTCCTAAGTAGTTTCCCTAAAAGTAAGTTCCACATAAAGTAAAATACATATTACAATATGAATATTTTAAGGACTATAGAAATTCAGAGTACCACTTGAGGGTGAAAAATAGACAAAACTAAATTTCCTGCTGAACAGAAGATGCCTTGCTTTGGTGAAGAGCTGGAATCAGTCATGGTTCTTGACAATTTGCCAGGCTACAAAATGTGAAGCAGAATTAAAGAAAACCTAGTTATTTATGATTTAATTATTTCAGGTTGATAAAATGTAGTGCTGATTTAGCAAACCACATTTGAAGTGCTTTGCAAACATTATCTAATTTGTTTATAAATATGTCTCTCTGTTTTGCGTTTTTATTTATGCCACTCTTTGTTTTGGATAAATGTGTTAAATTAAAATTAGCCACCCCAATAAGAGATACTGAAGAAAAAGAAACGCAGTAAAATGTAAGAGGATTCAATGTAGCACAGGGCAGATTCTAATATTAACAAGTATTATGTCAAAATTCAGGTTTTGAAGGCTGCAGCACTGCAGGGCAGACTATATCATTAAGGCACATCTGTGGAGGTGGCAGAGAGAGACTACTAAAAGCACTGAAAAATAGCTTTTTCCCTAAAAGAGGTGCAACACACATATTTAGCCAGCCACTGAAGTCAGCTAGGGATAGAGTTACAAAAAACAGACGTACAAAAAAAAAAATCTAGGGTCTGAGCAATGCAAAAGCTGCTGTACTTTATAGTTGCTACCAATGCTCCCGCCTAATTAAAGCAGAGCATTTTTTCCCTGTATGTCTGCACTAAATACCATGAGGTTTCTAATCTGACATCTTGAAAGACTTGAAAGGTCTCGTGAAGTTGGTCTTCCATGAATCCATATGTCAGAACAACTACAGAGAGGTGGTTCAACATATCCCATGTTAAAAACACAGTGTAAGTCTCAGCTGAGATAAATTCTTTCAGATCTAAAAATGTATCTACCCCTGAGACTGGTTTTGTTTCAATAAACAGTTTTGATATTTCTTGCTAAGTATATTAAATTAATAATATTATATGAGGAAAAAATTATATAAAAAATTATTCAAAGAGCAGTACATTTATTTTTCAGAAGTTTACTTTTAGTTTCTACTAATTTTCAATTATTTTTGCCTTATTTTTCTTTAGAGTTTATTTCATCAATCAGGAAGAGAAATAAAATACAAGATTTGCGTAAAAAATTCCTTGTGATTGATGTAAATTAACTACAAGTTAAAAGGGGGGAAAGGTATATATTTGCACTCATTTTTAAGCAGCATTCTTTTTCATAACGCAGCTCAAATTTTAATTTACTCTTGTAAGTGTCTGCAACCAGCACAGGCAGATTTTTACACCCCTGTGACTAGATAGCTTTTGGGGCAAGCAAATCTTGCTGGAGCTTTCTTTCTGTTTGTTTTCAACTTGAAAGTTCTCAAAAAAAAAAAATATATATATATATACCTAATCCTGTCTGGCTAAACATTTGAGTTATGACTCAGGTCTTGATCTGAGCAAACAAGAACTCAGAAAGGAAGAAATGGCTTATAAGGCTTCTGCAGGTGTGCCTGAAAATCAGCCAGTGCTTCCCCATGTGTTTGGATGCCTAGGATACTGCTGCAAGTGAAGAGCTGGCTGCTTCAGACCTTGGGTAACACCAGTACTGTCTGAAAGTACTTTTTCGGTGAGTATTTTGGTGGTTTGGAGCACCGTCACACAATTCTCCACCTCTGGCTGAAAGACATATCTGGTGTCTGTATGTGTTCGAGTATCCGCAGGTGTACTGTCCATACACATGTGGACATATATAAAGACACTGTGTGCCTGTATCTGCTCCCCACTGAGCCAGGGGTACTGCTCCAGGAGCCCACTTGCTGAGCACACAGCCACTGACCTGTCGGTGTCGGGCTCTTTACAGGCCTGGCCACCTCCTTCTCATGAGCTGCGAGGGCCGAGGCAGAAGCCCAGCCATCAGGCGCAGAGGCCCAAGTGCTTGGTTGCCAAAGGAAAATATGAAAGACAGACTGCATCTGAAATGCTTCTCTCCACCATGTATACAGGCTGCAATAAGAAGTGCATTATGTCAAGCTTGGCTTCTGAACTCATTTCCACTCTTTGATAGCAAGCAATATCACTGGGATTTGTTGGAACGACTCAAAGTGCCTTCTGGGGAATGGAAGATGTTAAGGACAGCTATAGCATACTTCATTTAATTTTTTCAGCAAGGAATGCATCTTTCTTATGCTCACCACTGACACAACAGTCAGTCTTTATTGCTGCTTAGGAAAAAGGCTGTGTAAGAATCTCATTGACACCTGGGTACTTCTTTCTGTGGCTGTCAGGATGTTCATGATAAATGTGTGACTCCTGATAGCAAGGTACAGCAAAAGAATTTTCCTAGATGCATATATTAATCAGTATATCTCTATCTAAGTATTTAGTAGACAGTTTAATAAACATACATTGCTGGATATATTTTGCTATTTACTTCTTTTCATTTATTGATGACCTCTGAGAATTCAACTTTTTCCATACTTTCTCAATTAATAAATAAATATAGCACACCGATTACTTGTTTGTACAATAAAAAGCAGGTCATAAAAGTATCACAGGGAAATGATCATGAATCTTCAACTATGCCAAGTAGTTGGGTCTAATTGTGTCATAAAACAACCAATTCTATCTTACAATTGTTTCATTTTCTCACCTCACTTCTTACTGGAAAGATGGTTCAAAGTCTCATTTTGTTAAAGAACATATTGTCAATTCTAATCTAAACTTATTTGTGCACAGCACAGAGCTTTTTTACTTTTCCTGTATCAATATTTTCTTCTGGCTTAACAAACTCCTTCACAGTTTTTGGTCTAGAAAGTAGAGAGGGAGGTGAAGGTCTCTCACAGAGGGATCAAGTGTGTGTCATTCAGTCTTTGTTTAGTGAGATTATTAAACGAAATTCTGTTAGTCACTGTTTGCAGGAAGTTTTGCCCTTTCTCTGAGCAGTCTCTGTACTCCTTTTAATGCAAATTTCTTTTTCCTGAATGTGGATGATCACAATGTATGTAGGACTCTCCATTATAATTTTCTTCTAGGACTTTTTAATATTTCTTATTCTCCTGCCAATTCTTCTGATATGTTTAATTATATTTCCTTTCTCCTGACCACATCACACTGATAACTTATGACTCATCTTGATGAACTCAAACTTTTCTTTTCCACTGCCACTGGTTCATTTCCTTTTCATGAACCTTCCATTTATAGAATAAAATTCTTTTATCAATCTATAGTAGCAAGACCTTCTTGTTCTTGCATTTTATACCAATTCCTATTTGCCTTTCTAGTCTTAATTGCTTTTTCTTTGACAATATTTTCCAGGTCTTGCACACTGTAGAGGTCAAAGTCATCTATTTGCGTCTGCCTACATAACTTATTCCTTTTGAAAAGCTTCTGCTTCAAGAACTATTTTTGATACTTTAAAAAATTGAGTTTTTAGTAAAAAATCATTGCTACTAGACTCACTTGCACACTTTACTATGTTTCTGTACTTGGAAATCTAAAAACTGGAGGTAAACCATCCTAACATGTAGACCACTTCTCCTCCCGCACTGAGGAGTAACCCATGAGAAGGATCTGGCCTCCTTAATTTTCCCTGGTATTTTCTATGTCTCAGTTTCCACTTCCATACAATCCATCTCATTGCCATCTTACTCCTGTATATATTCAACAGCGATGTCTCATCATCTGCAAAGAGAAGCAGAGTGCTGCTTTAACTTAGCCACTCCTGTAATTATTTTGACTCTTCATCACTGATCAGGATGAGCTCAACTTTGTTTAATCATCTTCTTTTTTAACTTTCTGGTCTTCCTGATAAGATTCTTTGATGATCAGTATTTTCTCAAGATCTTTTTCATCCAAGTTTCCAGGTTTTTGTTACATCTTGTTTCAGCTGCCTAGGTATTCAACTAAATCTAGAGCCCTACAGAATTTCCTTTGTGCTTGACAACAAACTCCAAGTACTCTAAATGTTTTCTTCACATCCTTCCAGAGCCTTGCACACATGAATCCTCTCAGTTTGACCTGAATTCCTTTGTAAAACTCAAATCTGTGATTTTGAACTAGAAAGAATTATGTAGTAGCCTGGATTTTTTAACTTCTTTTTGATTTAAGCTGAACAACTCCAAGATACTGGTTTGTGTACTTAGTACTTACAAGCCTTCCAGAATAACTTTATTTCTTGACATTGTATCACTCTTGAATGACAAAATCTTTTAGCCTTTGCACACAGAAATGACATTTTTATTCTTCGCAATAATTTTTTGTGTTATCCATATCTAGGAAATTTAAAGTCTGGTAAGCACAGAAATATAAATACTTGTATTTATAATGTAAAGATCCATTGATTTAAGTTCTTGGAATCTTTAGAATATTTTTATGTTGTTGCAGTTGTACTAATTTGTTGCAATCCTTTGCAGATATTGACTAATATATTATTTCAGTGCCTCTGTTCTTCCTCTCCTAGTTCAAATCTAGCTCAGGTATGGTTGGGCCATTTCAGTGGGAATATTTTACCTCAAGAATAGCAATTTGTATATTTTTCTTTGTTTCTATCAGAATCTCTTTTTTTCACCTTACTTCCACCTATCTTGTTCTATATGGCAGGCAATTCATTCTTCCATTCACTGGTTCTTCTTTGGATTTAGGACTGGAAGCTCTTTAACAGCAGTCCCCACTAGAAAAATTCAAACAGATTTGTTATATTTGTAGTAGGCCTTTGGATTTCCCAAGTATTTCACATTCAGCTTTCTCTTACAGTCTCTTTGGCATCATTCACCTTTTGGGGCCATTACTGCCCCTATCCGCTCCCATTTTCTTCTTTGTCTGCTCCGATGGAAAGAATCTCCTTTCTCCTTGTCCTTGTCACCCTGTCTCTTACCTGATTCCCTTTTTACTTCCCCAGCACAGCAAAACTTGTTCCTCGGGGAACAAAAAAACTTTTTTACTTTGGGAATTAGCCAAGCCAGACAGGATATTGGTTTAAGCCTGCATTCAATAGAGGAAAGAGGGAAATATGGGAAATTGTTCCTGGAGTGGGATGAAGACTACATGTGGCAGAATCCCAAAAAGCAGCTGCTCTTTACTTCTGCTTAGCTCCTGTCAGTCAGTTCTCATTAGATGTCTTTTTTAATTAGCATTTATGCAATTACAGGCCTAAGAGTGCAGGCTTTAGTCAGGCAAGCCACCTGCTGAGTTTTCAAAGTGACTTTTCTACAAGTTTTTCCTTTCTAGAGTTCAAGATCAAGCACAAGAGAAGCAATAGCTGAGTTTCATCTCTTTTGTATCTGGACTGATTCCTACACAATCTGCAATAAGCATTCTTAAACAACTTGTTAATTCTCTAGGGTTCCTTACTGAAGCAACATCGTGACTTCGTTACTGGATCAGTTCTGTTTCAGAAAGAGATGAGGGCATTACCTTGCTAAGCCTCAGCAAAATTCCAGTGCCAGGCACTACTCCAGACTTTCACCAAAGTCTTACTTCTAACTCAAGAGTTTAGTCATCAGCAAACACAGCTTGCATTCATGAGATATAATATTGCCTTTTATAGTTATGTAATACCACAGAGATAACCATCAATATTTATTTCATATTAGAAGCTTCTTTGGGTCCAGGTTTGACCCTTATTCACTTTATGTAGTCTCCTACAAAATGGTGTAATTTGATGAAAAACTTCCCAGAGCCTGAATCTTTAAGCGACGGTGGAAATGACAAGGGAAATGCTAAGATTATTTGGAAATGTCAAGCCCAGTGATGCAGTGGTGAGTACTTTCATTTTTTCCATTTTGTTAACTGTAGTTTTGAATCAGCTTTACACTGAGAAAATAATGGATCTATTTCTGCCGACTCTAATAACTGTGGTTCATGAGGTCTGTTCTGGCTGTGAGCTGAAGGGTTGCAAAGTCAATGGAAGTTTATAAAATGTTTTGATAGCTGTTAATAACATAAACTGAGGGGTAAAAGTTACCAAAGAGAGAGAAATAAGAGGGAAAAAATATTAAAAAATTACAAATTATATCTGTCTGTGGATATGATAAAAGGACTGCACTGAAACTGTCTTTACCTAGAAAAAAAGCAGCATAGAAATAAATGAAGGCAAACTGGTGTGTTGGGAACACAGTCTGTTCAACATCTGCCCTTAATCACTGCCCTTTTAATGGTCTTTAAAGAGGCACTTTGAAAGGAACAGGTGGACACAAACCCCAACCATCAAGTAGGGAAATAACTGTTTTTTTCACTCCAGAGACTTCAGCCTTTGATTTTGATCTCTGAACTCATTTCCCTAAGGGTGTTTCCAGATTAGCTCATTATAAAATTAACAAAATCCCCTTTCTGATTAATGTGAAGCCTTCCTTCTCTGTTATCTGCCCAGGACTCAGAGAAATTAATTTGGTGATAGAAGTTACAGTGATTGAGCTCCAGCCTCGGACAGTAAAAAGCACTAAAAAAAATGGGGAAAAAAAGAAAATAAGATCAGAGATGTCCTCTGTTACCAGATATAATTTTCCTTATTTTTTGCTTATTTCCTTTAAAAAATAGTAAGGAAACTACCATCTTTCAAATTATTGAAGGACAGAAATAGCCTTTTTTCCTATGAAATATGTCCCAACAACAATAAATTACTTCTATTGCTAGATCCTCACATTTAAAAAAGGCTCTTTGGGGATCTTTGACCATAGTCTTCAGATTTGTAGTCAGGTGTGATACTTTTTTCTTTTTTTTTTCTTTTAAATAATTACTTCTCATTTTAACATATATTTTCTAGATTCTTTGAAACAGTAAATAAGTTCCTCTACTTGTTTACCATTTGACGCACTGTTACAATGGAGTTTTCATATGAATATTGATAATTCGTTATGCTTATTTATCCTTTGTGAATAAAGGCAGTTGTGCTGAAGCTGAAATATACCTGACAATTCTGAGTGACTGCAGATCTGCTCAGTCATAGCATTAAACTCCCTTTGGTGGGCTGTGGCAGAAGGGCTGAAGAGCTGAGACTTGGCTGAGAAATAAGAGGACATCAGACCACAGAAACAATGAGCACTGTTCACACTGCAGCTGCTGTTGTCCAATCCACATTCATCCATTCCTGGAAAAGATTTTGCCCTTGCTTTCCTTGCCAGAATACAGCTGCTGCTGACTAATGAATGCTGCTCAGAATAACCACATTTTGCTGAAAGTGAGCCACGGACTCTATGCTCCCCCATGACTACTGATAGAGAAGATATTTGAAGTGCAAGCTCTCTTTAAATAGCCCAATGTAGTTTACAATATAGTCTAATTTGATAAACAGGTGGGGAGGCTAATGGACAACTATGTATTTCATATCTGCTATTATATGAATAGTGGAAAACACTAAGGGCCCTCCTGGTCATGTCTGAAAAATAATTTCTATGGGTAAAGGAGATGTCCAATTTTGCAGTGTGAAATTTTATCACAGAATATGAAAAATTCTTCTTTTTTTTCATATGTAGGGGGACTGCATTACCAGCACAACCTAAAATGAAATTATTCTGAAATCATATGATCTTGTTAACACTTAGGAAATTTCTCCATGAATTATTTACAGCTTGCTGTTACTTAGACATGTTCTCTACTGCCTACATGATCCAGGTTATTTCACCTTCCTTTTGCACTATCGTGCTCTTCCCACGGTCTTGCCACAGTCTTATTTCTTACCTCATTCAAACATTTATTATGTTTCATTTGAGACAGAATTCATTCCAGGGCATATGACTCAACCCAATTCTTTAATTATATTTCAGCAGGTAAAGTTTGAGAGTTTTGAGTCAGACGCATCACTTGGTAATTTATACATCACCCAATATAATGTCACATACTGGTTTATATTAATACTGCTTTCTCTTTATTATAGGAATTTACAGCTTGTCTCCTCCTGAGATGACACAACTATTTAAATCCTGAGTTAACAAATATTTAAGTAAAGGCATCTGCTTCGTGATTGTTATATGGTTGAAGGGAATTCCATTGCTGGCTGTTCATCCCAGTGAAATAGCAATGATATTAATTATTAAACCTTCCCTAAGTTGGATATAAATTATTTCCATGCCAACTAGAACTATAATATATTTAGTAACTAGTATATTTGTACTCTGAAACTAAGGTGATTTGGTTTTATATGTCTGAAAGTATACTGTAAAATGCAAGTACTAGCCAGCTGTGAATTATTTTGCAATGTTTTTAAATCGCTGTGAAAGTTTTTGCACTGAATTTATGCCGTATTCCTTTTTAGCCTCTAATGCTCAAAATGTATTATAGTCCTTAAAGAACTAAACTCCTTACTAAATGCTTTATATTGGTTTTGAGTTTTTATTTTAAACCTGTTTTTCTTTGCTACACTATACTTGCAAGATATGGTGGAGTCAAATGAATTAAGTAGAGTGAAAATAAGAAAAAATCATTCTTTGCAGAATGACCAGCACACTCATATCTGGAGTTTATCTACAGTATTTTCTTCTATACGTAAAATTCTATAGATTTTTGTTCCCAATAGTGCTTTGCCAATTTAAATTAATTTTTCATTATATTCTGAAAAAATAGTTGTGCAAAGTAATCTCCAGAGGCCTTTGAGGTTTACATAAATGGATGCTAAGGTGGTATCTCAGATCAAATGAAACAACATATTGATTCTCGTTAAGAATTCTGATCATTGATTCAGCAGTGCACTCAAATGATGGTGCTACAGGTAAACATTCATGGATAGGGATCCTCAAACTTACATCCATCTGGCAGAAATGGATATTATAATGGACAAAGCATCATGTGTAAGAAAAAAGGTGAAGCAGCAACCAGCTGCTTAAACACAGAGGGGATTTATGCAGTTTTTTGTAACACAATTCAGGCTGTGCTACAGGCTGTCTGAATTTAAAAAAGAAAGTACAGATGGAGCAGAAGGAAAACATTCACATAGAAAAACCCTTCTGTAATAGTTACTGGTTTTATTCTTAGTCTTCTTTTGGTTTTAAAAATCAAGAAAGAGATTAGCAATTAGCAGGAGATTATTGTCTTTTTGCAGATAGGGATTCTACACAAAAAGTAGCATTCATTAAAATAAAAAGGGACGTTTTTGGTTTTGCTCAGGAAAATTTTTGATGTTGCTGTTTTCTCCATTTTCAAAACTTTGAAGTGCTATTGGTCCCATGAGAATGGGAACTCCCCTTCCTTTATACCTCTAACACAGAGACATATGTATGCATGCACAAGCACTCACACATCTGCTCATGCTGGTCCATTTATGAATGATTCCAGATTGATTTCAGGTAAGTCAGGAGTACTCATAATCTAAGCACTCTTGGGAATGGTAGTGCAAATAGAGACCCTCTGACAAATCCTGGAATTAGTGATTACAAGAAAATGGGAGGAAAGGACTGGAGAGGCTGTTTGCTTGGTCTGAAGAAGTCTAAAGAAAATAAGCAGAGTTATCCTGTGCCATCTGTTAGGAAAGGATTGGGAGAAAGAATGTAGGCATGAAGACTTTCCAAAGAGTCTTGGAATATGAGGTACACAGAGACAAGAAGGAAATAAATAACAGAAATTAGTGGATTGGACGGCAAAATCCAATTGTGAGCCCTGTACTAAAGCATGATGGTAAAAGTGTCAAGGATGATGGAAGAAGACACCCTTTGGTGTGCTGTCACATGTATTTACTCTCACTAGGAGCCTGTCCAGACAATGCAAGAAGTTCTTTTTCTACTTTTTTTTTGTTTGGGAGGACTATTCAGGTGGATGATGGACAAAGTGCACATGAAGTTTCATTGTCTTGTGGAGAAATGACCTTGTTTCCACAAGAATTCCTTGTGGCTTTATAGAGGGGCTAGCACACATCAGTTACCCCACAAGAAAAATACAGTTTGATCAATGCCAGTCTATGTATGGAAAAAGGATGGGAGCCTCAAGAGCAGAAGACTATCTGAGGCTTTAGCACATTACCTCATTAAATATCCATGAATTTTAAGTTCCCTCTTTCTCAATCCTGCTCCCCAGAGCCTATATTTTTTACATCGCAACCAAAATTGTGCATGAAAAGAAGAAAAATCTGAGTTTGAACAATATTTTTGTCTCCATTATAGTAACACATGGTTCCACATATTTTTCAACCATCATTTTACTGTAAAATTTTTTGTCCTAGAAGATATAGAAGATATGCAGATCTAGAATTTAAAGGAAATGTAATGTAATAAAGTTTCTAAGATAGAATGACAATATTCCATTTTTTTACAGTCATTAAAAAATGAAAGATTTTCAAGGATCATAATATAGTAGAACAAGAAGATGAAATTTGACCTAGCAGAATATATGGAAAATCACTTCAGAACAAAAGAACTTTGAGTAAATCATATTAAAAAAAATAAGACTGAAGAGACAGTCTGCTATACAGAGGAAAAATAGATCAAATACATATGGAGGTATTTGGATGTTTTAGTGGCACTGATTTCTTTGAACAATTATTATTCACTCTTTTGTAGGTGCCCAGTAATCCATCACAACATCACATCTGGTCCAGAAGTCACTTTTTAAACTATGCCGATAAAAGTGAATAATGCTGCTAAAACTAATTTTACTTCATAAGTAATAGAATATTTATCACACATTAGCTTAGTTTGTCATAAATAGACATTTCAAAAATCACACTGAGATCACTGATAAGTTTAGGAAAGGACCTTAGGAGATCACTTATTCCCAATTCCCTTATTAAAGCACAGTCAGTGCTCAACACAGACCAGGCTGCTTTGTCCAACCAGCTCTTGAAAACCTCTCTAAAGCTACTTGAGATATCTGTGGTATAGTAAAAGTCCTGTGAAAACTCCTTGGCCATTTCCTTCTGTATTGATTCAGAAAAAGACTACCTCAGACACACTTCACCATGAAAGTTCCTCAGGAATTTTCCAAAGGATATAATTGTAACAGAACTGCAATGATATTGTCCCAGTCTAGGAAATGAAAATATATTAACTGATTTTCCTGACTGTATTTGGTTTTGAACAAACCAAAACAAACAACTGGTGTGGTGGGAGAAACATTCTGTTAGACACCTGCCTTCTGTTTTTTTTCTTTCTTTTTTTGATCTCTTGAGTCTTTAGTGGGGCTCCTTCTTTTGAAATTACAGAAATACTCACAGCCTCTATTTTAACAAAATGTGATTCCTGAACTCACATCAACTCATAATCCTCTGGAAAGTATTTTCTTAAGTTGATTTATTGGTACAACCATGGGCTAAAATTTTAGTGAAGCAGTTCTTCCTTAAGGAGATGAACAAATACAAGATTGCTTGATTTTTATACATAAGCAGCAAGCAGATGTTCGTTTTGGTCCTGTTTGGTTTTGATGCTCTTAAGAAGTGCTGTGCTACATTGTGAAAACATAGGAAATAATTTGATTCTATGAAAAGGAACTCGTAAAATATTTATTCTACAGATAGATTTAACTTCTTATAATCTTCTTATAAACTTCTATATGATCTTCCATTATTTCTTAGAACACATTTCCCATTGCTTGGGTATGTTAGAATTAAGATCTACAAAAAATTAAAATTGGTACAAATCTTTTCTTTACAACATATATAGCATCACCTATGAAAGCACAGCAAAGAACAATCATTTAAGTGTTTTTTCATCTCTCTGGTACTTGAGAATACATCTTCATGAAGAAGAAATTTTGAATTAGGCTAAGGCCATTATAATATCATTCAATGGTTTCTCATAGCATGATATATACAAGTTTGATAATAATTTTTTCATTTTTATATTATCTTTCAAAATAGAATAATATCACTTTTAGCAAATGAAAGGAAATAATTACATGTATTAAACAAAACACACAAGGAAAGGATTGAATTTTTCCAAGGAATTAACTGGTTTATATAAAAACTCCTGAGATGTGTTTAATTGTCAAACTATTGCTTCACACATTAAAATATATAGTTTGGTTTTTTTTCCTATGTATGAATCTTAAATCTATTTCACCTACATTATACTCAATGAGAGCATGAAACTATAGCCTAACGTTTGTGCTTCCAGGAAAGCAAGTCATATGTGGAAGACAAGCAAGAACTTGCTGATTTTCAGCCTATGTATTCATAATTCCTGATTTTGGGGGGATGTTTGTTTTTGGTTTTTTATTGTTGGTGATGGGATTTTTTAAGCCTGGGAAAGTCTGATTTTAGCTTGAACTCCAGGAGAGCATTATAAAACATAGTTGCAGTGTCAGAGGGTCTAAGTATAGATACAGAACTACCAATTTAGTTACTTACTTTTGATTTTCCAGATCTAATTTGTGTAAAAGAAGGTTGAACTGGTGATAAGAGAATTCTTTTGATCGAGACTTGCACTTCCCATGCTTGAGCTACTGACATGGACATGCAACAAACTGCATCAAGAAAACCTATCCTGATACTTTGTGCTTGAAACAAGAAAATGGTAATTCTTTTTTCAGCTCAAGTGTAGCTTTATAACTGGATAAAACTCTCTTCAAGAATTTCTCAATCTTTTTTACTCCTACATCTCGGTACATGTAGTCACACTTTCCATGACCCCACAGTCAACGCTTTGCAGCAGCTCATCCTCAGATTCAGAAGTGTTCCAAGATATTTTCTGTGTGTTTTCCAGAGACACAAAAGTAACACCTATGACCCCAACAAAAACAGTGTTCTCTGATTTGGTCATAGGACTAAGCAACTGAGAAGTTGCTGAAAAAAACTGACAGGCTAGATGAGTTAGAGGAAATGCTGAAATTCTTCAAGACTTTATCTCTTAAAAAAGCAGAGGGAGAAGTGTGAAGATCAAACAGATGGAGGTTGTCAAAAGCCTTTATTAATGTTTGATTTTATGTATCACACTATATGAGACACGTATACACTCAATCTTTTTACTGCTCCAGATATACATTAGATAGGATCTGTGTTGTCTGGAAAGGCTGATAAAAATAAAACACCTTTTGTAATTGCAAGAAAAGAAGTAGTAAGAGTTATTACACAGGAAGATTTATAATGCTGCCACAGGGCACATTACAAACAGCCAGAAAACAAATGAACATTAAAGGCCAGAGGATGATGACTTTATTGTTCTTCTAGATCTGCCCTCACCATATGGTCTACAACCTCTGATTGTTTTTACCTTTCCCAATGTTTTATTGTCCCTTCGTGTTACACACATAAAATGTTAGGAAAATTAACCACTGGCACATTCTGATAAGATGGTTTTCAAACATAAAATGAAAAACCTTTCAGCATTTTTTGCCTTTGAAAATAATGCTAGCTTCATTTTTGTGTCCAGGTTGAGAGTCCTTATTTGTTTTCTAGGCGCTGCCAAATGGTGTCCAAAATGATACCTGAGTGTATCTTGCAACACAAAAACGTCTGTTCTAATGCAATCAGAGCCAAGTCTTGCTACTACATCAAAAATTAGGCAGACAAGAGGGGAAAAGGCCTTACAACAAGGGTGAAAGCAGCTCTTGTGTATGCTGCATGCTCCTCACCCTCTGACTCTGTCCAGAACCTGTGCTAGCAATTTTTCCATCCCAGCCCTTCTGGTGCCCAGTCATAGCTCATTTATCTTTTTTGCAGCTACAGCCAGAGCCCCATGTGACATGTGAGGTCCAAGTCTCCCAGAGGTGGGGGTTGTTTGAAGTGCCGGACATTCCTCAGTTTTCCTGGGGTACTCAGTGTTTCCTTTATAAGCCCTTCCCACTGCTTTCTTCATCACCACAAGAGGTCAACTGATGGACATTTCCAGCTTTCTTTGGCTCACCCATTTGCTCTGCCCTGTGATAGCAACAGCTTCTGACAGTAGCAGGTAACGTGGGTGCTACAAGCAGCACCCTGGAACACCACCTCTGCTCTGACTCCCAAAAGCAAAGCAGGGACCAGCTAGTGACTAGCTTCCACTGCACATTCTTTGAGTGTGTCAGTAAGAAAATCCAGACGTTAAACCTGGCTCATTTCTCCTCTCAGTCAATGCCTGTGGGAGTATTATGCTCTATAAAGCTAAGCTCTGTGAATTTGAAACACATATTCGACCTTCAGTATTATAATGGTTTTTTACGTTCTTCTCAGCATGGGAAAAGCTTCATGAGGTAGGAGCTGGAGTGTGGTAGGGAGCTGTTTTGTGCATGTTGTCCTGAAATGGTAAAGAATTTCTCCCCACAAGAGCAACTGCACCTCTTGAATCAAGCACATCAGAGGTGAATCCAATAGAAAAAGCAAGATATAAATGGTTTTGAGTCTAAAGATAGAGTAAAAGAAGTTGTTGACTACGAGGAGGTGCTATAATGCTATGGGAGTTCCACTGTGGATCTCAGGATATAGAGGTTTGATGAGTTCTCTCTTCTGATGACATCACAAACAAGGAATGGGAGGCCAAATGGACCCTAAAAGCCCTTCTTCTCAAAAAAAAAAAATAGTGGCAATATTTCACAGCCTGAGGTGTGTAATGCAGACATTCCTTTGTTCTGATTGCATGTATGACAGCATAAATATAAGATCTCATTTCATATTATTTGTTAGACCGTTTCTTTTCGTAGAGTGATAGGCCATATTTTTTCCAGAATTAATAGAAAATATTATTAGTATTATATAATAGACTATGTATTATATATATAATGAGTATTTTTAATTACAAAGGACAAATATTTGGTGCCTTGTCAGATGTCATTTATTATGTAAACAGTGACACTATTTAATGCTTTCTGTATAAGGACATCCACCCTTGTCCAGAGACACTGAATTCTGCAATGTGAATTATAATAATTCTTACAGACTGTAGTGACAGCTTTTAACAAAGGAACAGCTGATCTGCTGTAGATGCATCAGCCGCCAGACTGAGTCAACTGTTAGGCCACAGTGAGCTGATGAGCCCTGCTTATGTGCATGTGTGTGTAAGTAATCAAAACAAAATCAGTCAGAAACACCTATAAATAGAAACAGTAGCATTGTTCATAGCTGTAAATTCCTGCTCTTGTAGTGACTCAGTTGGTAATTTGTTAGGTGTTTGTAGGTCTTGTCAAATGCCAGCTAGTATAATTGACTGGTATTAGTATTGTTTGCAAAACAGACTTGTAGGATTATAAAACAGGCTTTATAGAAACAGGTGAAAGCTGAAAAAGGCATTAATGCTCTCCTAGACAATATGTTTGCATTAATCTTAAAATACATAACTGATAAAGCACAACAATTCCAATGCCTCTGCGTGCTATGTAAATTAAATGTACATCTGATTTATAAAAAGCTAATTTGCTCTTTGTTAGCTGTATATCTCCCTCTGATACATTTTTATCCATCACATTACATTCACTTCTGAGTAGGCATCACCTCTTCTGAAGAATGTCATGTCACACATGACTTTTAAGCCACAGATATATTTTCACACAATTTTGTAGTGCAGTGAAGGGGAAGGATAAGAAGCGATTGATGTAACTAATGACTTCTTCACTTACTTCAAGCAAAAGATGAATCCAGGAAGTGAAGACAAAATCAGGGTGCTAAAGATTAATGCAAAACAACGTAGGTGAGATATATGGAAACAAAAGACCAAAATATAAACCCCATGAAACTGACAAGACATATCCCCATAACATAGGCACAGCTTGCTAGCAGAAAAGTAGGGAAAAAATCCTGCTCCTTACCCAACAGTCAAGAAAACCCATGAATTTCATGCCCTTTTTGAATCTTGCCTTTCCAGAATTCCCCATCAATTATCACTGGTTTTCATAATTGATTACTTCACACCAGTGCGATAAGATCTTACCTTAGAACAAGGGGAAAAGAGTGCATTTAGATAACTGCTTGGAACTCAGCTGGGCCTGATACATTTAATTCTAAAATATTTATCAAAATGGCTGAAATAAACATATATATTAGCAGCTATTTTTGAAAATGTATAGGGACAAAAGATGGCCTAAATGCCCTAAGAACCCAAGAACAGTTAAAAGAAGTGATCTGGACAATTTCATGGGGATTTTGCAGATTTTTCAGCTTCATCATGGACCCTGAGCAACCTTGATACAAGCAACTAAACCGTTTCCAAGCAGGCAAGGGACTGAAAGATTACAGGATCAATAGCAGCTAATGTGGATTTGTAAAAAAATAAAATGTGTCAATTACAATATAATTTTATCCTACAGTGGGGTGATGAAGCCTGTGGATAGAATGGAAACACAGGAACATAAATATATGTTTCATATCACAAGGATAATAAAAACTTTTAATGGTGCCCTACGAGATACTCTATAAGCAGGTTAGGGAGATGTGATGTAGATAAAATTTATTACAGGACAATCTGGATAAATCAGCTCCAGTGTGGGTGTAAATCTTTTTGGAAACCTGTAATCAGAAGGGTATCTGTCAATGAATTTTCGCCCACAGTAGAAGAGGTCTGCTCAGAATCTGTTTTTACTTGAATCTTGTCATGGATGAATTTGATATTAAAGTAAAAACAAGCTTATTAAATGCTCAGATGATGGAAAATCAGGTGAGACTGCAAGCATGTTGAAACATTAGCTTAGAATTCAAAATTACTTTGATAAATTGCATAGATCATCCTACAATTTAAGAAAAAGTTTTTAATGGTTGGAAATGCAGGGTGCAGTTGTGCATGCAAAAGGCAAAAAGCAACCTGTTAGAAGTCAGTCCTATGGGAAGAAATAAACTATGTAAGCATGAAAAGGTTACTCTCAGAGGATCATTTTTGAAAGGCAGCACAGTTTTAAGCCATCCATGTGTCCACACTGTGCACCTGTTACTTAGTCCTGTTGTCCATATACCAAGAATAAAGGAGAAAATTTAATATCATCTGTGTACACTGAATATTTTAGGCAAGGTAAGATCTAATTTTGGTGATTTAATGGTTTTAAATACACTTAAGAAAAGGATGATATTCACTCAATAGATAAACTAGAAAACTATAGTTATCTAGACAATAATTCTTCTTTATTATTGCCTCCAGAAGCAACCATACCTTCCCTGAGTTTTTGAAATGTGTCCACAGTAGACCTGGTGGATATTTGATCTCTAGATTAGCTGGCTGGCTCAGCATGTGAGGATCAAATTTAGAGGGAAATCTCCTCAATCTGTGAATTTTTAGGAATCTGCAATAAATAAAATTATCACCATTTTCTAGGAAGGTGTTCTTTTTTGTATTATATACTATACAATATTCAATATCAGTTTGTAGGCTGTAAAACTTATGCCATGTCTTTCAGAAATTATTTTTATTCATCCATGTATTTTCCTATATCTAGGATGTAAGATGCTTTCCTGATGTAATTCTTGGAAAGGCCAAAATCACTTTAACTCCCACCTCCCCACTCTTTTATTAACTAGAGCTCTAGATCAAAGAAGTCTATCAAATTTTTGGCTCATTCAAAAGTCTGAACACCTTGAGGTGAGTGCAACTCTGGTGTGTGTCACTTGGAGATACAACAAGAAAGGGTAAACTGCCTCTGGGAAGGGGTTGAAGTACATGGAATATCTTGGCAGGCTGTCTACAATAAGTCAAAATATTTTAATCAATCAAAATTGAGATGAATTTGTCCAGTTCCTTTGTTGTTTGTTTTTTTTCCTTCACATGATGGTTTATGTTCTTCAATGATTCACTTTCAGTAGGAAAAGATAATTATTGAAAACTGAACTTTTTCAATAATTCCTGATTCACAGGTAAAAATCATTAAGTGAAATGAAGTCACATGGGCAAGTTGTCACATTACTCATAGAGCAGGGAAATTACCTAGTAATAGCTCAGGAAGTTACCCTGGAAAATGTAGAGGGTTGCAGATGAAACATTTTGGCGTATCAGCTTTTGCTGAATGCTGGGAGTTCTGTGCAGAATATGCAGACTGTCTCAGCTGCTGTGGTAAAAAAGCTGTCAAAGCAGCACTGAAAGATCTGAAGATTATTGGGTATTTCAAAAGCTCACAGGACTGGAGTTGGTTTTGAGTCCTCATTTTAAATTATTATATAATCCAAGTGGCTAGTTATTTGTTGTTACCAGGGGAGTTTTTCTTTTAATATCAGTGCTCTTCTTCTACCAGTAAAATAATTTGTAAAATCAAAGCAATTTTATGTAGCTGTTGCTCTCTTCAGAGTCTGCAAAATATACATTGTATTGCTTGAAAGAGCACCAGGTGATGTTTCCTTCAAAATCTCTTTAACAAATGACCATAAAAGAACTGGCTTAGTTTTTTTCATGTAGATCAGTTCTCGTAAGATGGGCTCCAGTTGCTCTAGCATTGTGTTAATATTGATATTAAGTACTTTAAGGACAGGTAGAAGGTAAAAGCTGTGTGAAGTGTAATGGATATGTGACATTTGTAATGTAAGGACATTTTTTGAGAATATTATTGGAAAAAAAACAACAAGAAGACCTGAAATATAATAAACCCCACCTCAATACACAGACCCTCTGGAAAAAGAGATAACAGAGACAATATCTGTGACCAGATCTCCCAGCTCACAGATTGAGGGAACACAACTGAACAAATCACTCAAGGCCTTGGAGATGTTCCATCAGCTTTTTATAACTGATAAGAAGGGGTGCAGAGAGGGAGAAAGAGTATCACAGGCCTCAGAAAAGAACAAACATTTTCAGAATTTTTCAGGGGCTTTAAGGCAATGGATTAAACTGACTATAGAATGTTAGGGGATTCAGAACAAAGGTTGACAGTGTTGGCTGATATAGACAATAACATTGAAGTGAAATCAGGTGATCATAGATCCACAGAGACAAGAAATTAGGGGAAAGGAGGAACCTTTGATATATAAGTGGAATAGCCTTCCCACTTGCTCTGGAAGGATGATGAACACGCACTGCTTGTCTGAGCTGAAAGAGCAGTCAGGACTTTTACGAAAATGATCAGGAGTACCTAGTTTGTGCCATTCTTCATAAAAACAAAATATTAATCTGCAACATCTTGTGGGCAACATCACCTCTTCCAGTAACACCATATTTATTTGCCAGTTAGTCATGAGGGGGAAAACTGAGCCCCCCTGACAAACCAGTGGGAGAGGAGAAGCCTGTGAAACAGTCACACTCAGGGCAGTCTGCCTTTCACAGATGTTCATTTTGTGGTGGCTCTTTATACTTGCCCATTCTGGAGTACACTGCTTATATTGGGGGAGTTTTTCTATCGTGCTTATATGTTGTTCCTTACCCAAAAACCTCAGTCTAATCTAACAAGTTTGATACACCTATTCAATAAGTGAAACAGTGGAAATCCATTTCATGGAAGCTACAGACAAATCCCATCTCAGTGAGGATGTGTAACAGACTATCCTGACCCTCAGCCCTCTGTTTTATACATCTATATCTATATCTATATCTATATATATTATGCATTAAACACACAAATTTTCTTCTATACCTATGACTGTGACCATATTGAGATTGTTATTAGATCTGTAAAAATTCCAGATCACATTTTTCATAATAGGCTGATGTAATATTATATCTGAAGAACAAGTCGCTAAATAACCACTAATGAAACATCTTTTATAGATTAAAAGTATTTTTCTTCAGTGTAATACACTGACTTCTACACATGAAACCTAAATGAAGGATAAAATTTACAAATTGTTGAAATTAATGCTTGCCATTATAAGACGACAGTGCATTCTATAAAGAGGCAAGGAGGATTACAAAATGAAAGGGGACATTGAGACTAGATGTTAGGAAGAAATTCTTAGCTGTGAGGGTGGTGAGATACTGGAGCAGGTTGACCAGAGAAATTTGGATGCATCATACCTGGAAGTGTTCAAGGTCAAATAGGATAAGATCTTGAGTAACCTGGTCTATTGGGAGGTGAATGGCAGAGGGGTTGAGACGAGATGATCTTTAAGGTACCTTCTACTCCTTAACATTCTGTGATTCTATGATCCTTCTTTTTTTGAGCTCTGTGTGTGAAAACAAAAACTGCCCATTTTGAAAAGTGAGGGGAGTTAGCCACTATGTACTACTGAAGTAACAGCATATTGACATCTCTTACATTTTGTTTTGTAGTTTGATCATTTTTTACAAGAAACAGCTACCTCCACAAAGTGCAAGTACAGTCTAGCCATAGAATTCATGCAAAGTGCATGAAGATCAAAGCCTACTGTGTGTCACACAATTGCTTGATGCAGTATTAGGTTAAATTGGCAGCTACGTTGTCAATCACTCATTAGAATAAACAGCAGGAAAAAAGAATCCAAAGATAGACAGTTGCTCACCTGTATTTTTCTACAGAATATGTTCAAGCTTCCAAAACTACACTACCATTCTCAGCTGCTTTATAACAGCTGAAAAATCTCACAGACATCACAAATAACATAAATATAACCAAAGGTCATTGAATCTAATACAAATTTCTAAATTGATATCCCAGAGTGAAAAAAGAGAAGATTTACCATCTGAACTCTGTATGTGACTAAAGTAACTTACTTTAGGGACTGAGTTGACATGGGAAATGTCAAAGATCTTTTGTAACTCAGTTAAAAGGATTTACCCCTTTAAATAGATTCTTGCTGTTGAGCTCATCAGAGCTGTCACAGTATACTTTCAGTGTCTTTCCTAAAGGACTTCTGCTGGCACTGACTATGTTACTTTTGTAAAATAGTTGTTTTCATAATGTATAGCCACAGTAGAAGTTGTGGAAGTTTCAAAATTTAGCAAAAATTACTGACTACATAAATGTATATAGATGCATTTTAATAAGTACTTGATAAGTAACAGTTGTGCTGATAAAATTTTTACATTAGGATCATTAAACATCTTATTTTCCTCTTCGAATTTGGTACTATTTTATAGTTTATTATTTTCATTTATTTCTTCTTTCATAAAAGGTAAGAAAATACTTAACACAGTTATCTTTTCCTTCGTAATTTTAGCAGGTGGTGCTGATAAAACATATTTTGTGTTTTCCACTAAGTTAAAAATAACACAAGGGAGGTCAAGTGTGCAGTAATACAGAGATTTACATAACAGGATTACATGAAAATAAGGAGTTGTTTTTTCTGCTGAAAAAGCATAGGGTAAGAAACTCAAGTTTTCCTTCAAAATCTTTTACCCTGAAATTGAAAGAGCAGGAGTAGGAGGAAATAAGGAAAAATATATCCTGCCCCCTGTGCACCACGTATTTTCTTGATGGACTTAAAAGATGAAAACTATCACAAAGAACATGAGACAGCAACAGACTTTGAGAAGGATACCAAGCTGAACAATTTGTAATTTTTTAAATTCTGTGTCACAGATTTTTTTACTATTTCCATCTTTACAATATCATTGTGAAAATCTAGTTTCCCAGATAGAACACCATGATGTTGTAAACTTTCATAGGAAAAAATCAGTATTGTACTCATCCATTGCACAGTCAACCTTTCAACTCTTATGTGAATGAACATTTACACTGCAGCAACTGGTCCTCCTTCGTAGCTGAAATTTATTCTTTCTAAACAACTTTGTAGAAGTAAGCTTGCTACTGAAAACTCTACAGGATGGTGACAAACATACCTCTTTACAAACCATGTATAGGACCAGAAATTGCAAGTTAGCCTGTAGCAAAAAGTGGTAAAACCGGGTAGCAGGCATGAACCAGATCATCTGACACAGTCAAACCTTTTTTGAGGTGAACTGAGGCCTGACAGAGAAAATTATCAGGTCAAAGTGTAAGGCAATCTGCTTCACAGCTATGAAGTGCAGAACAGCTCAGCTGAGAAACAAAATTAAATTAAGTATTTTGGGCCTCAAAATGTACAGGATATGCTGGAGGGCCTTGTGTCCACACTGGCATCAGTGCTCTCCAGACAGTCCCCACTGTGACTTCAGCCTTGGTGCCACTGGTGGGTGGGGCAAATATTTTGAATGCATCAGAGGCATACCCAAGAAACTTCAGGTATGGGGAATATTACCCAGTGTCTTCCCGTACACTGAAACACTCATGTGCATGCCTCATAAGACGACAATCCTTGTAAGCTGTCCTTGCCAATGGTTGTATGCCCATGGAGCTTCCAAGGTGTCGGTTTTCATAAGAGTTTATGAAATTAAATTTAGAGTAAGGTTCTGAAAAAGTGTCAGATGAGAAGTTCTTCTGGGCACTGAAAAAACACACCAAGTCTGTCCAGAAAATTAAAATCACACTGGTTGGAAAAGGTAAATGTGTGTCTCTTTTGGAGCATGGCTTTCATGGAGTATAACAGTGAAGTAAAACTAGCTTTATCTTTCCTCATACTTACTAATTATAATAGAGCCCAGATTAGAAAATGACCCAGGACTCCATAATTCCATAATGCCAAGTCATTAATTTTCACTTCAGGGTAGGTAATATCTCAGTCTTATGCAAGATGAGGTCTAACTAGATAATCAATCCACTGGTTCCTTCAACTCCGACAGTCTTTTACACTGTGGAAAGATACAAAGTAAAACCCAGACATAAATGGACTAAATAAAAGGATAGTCATTGTAACAAGGTTTCACTAACTTTTATTAAAACAGCATCATTTTCTGAACCTGTGTCAAGATTTCTGCTTGACTTTTTGCAGGATGGTCTTTTTTGTTGATGGACTTATTCAATATGCAAATACAGAAAAGAGAAAAAAGAATCCAAAAGCACAGTATAGTTCTGTAAGTGTTATACCTTAATCCTAAATGCTTTTATAGCTGTAAATGTATTAAAGGATGTATCCTGAGAAAGGCTTGTCATTTCAATTGACAATAATAAACATGTTTTGAACATTCAAAGATATCCAATCTATAGATTACAATTTGCAGCTGAGATGACATTGTACTGCTAGTAATACCAGGTAAAATGAAAACAAAATGAAATTACTTTCTTGCATGGGGTTAATGTTTACAAATTATTTCAGAACAATCAGCTCTTCATATAACCTATTTATGTAACAGGGTATATGAATTTATAACAGTAAACTTTGTTTTACTGGATGCTGAAAAGAACAGTTTATACACTATGCTAATTTTCATTTCAACTTCTGGCCTTCCATCTTCCAAATAACAATATACCAAAAAACAGCAAAAAGCCCCAAGCCCTCTTTAAATCAGATCTCTTTAATTGATAGGAAAAAGCACCTACATTGTTTGTTACCCTCTTAATGTTTTCACCATGTTTTTCTGTGAAGTTAAGTAAAACTCCAACTATCTCCTTAATCAGGAACACTTAAATGAAGTTTTATTATTTAAAAATGTAGTTTCCTTACTATACCTTGAATAGGAGCTCTGATTGATCCTGACTAGCACATACCATTGAATTCAATTGAATTTTTAACCTTTTGTATAATTTCTTGTGGAAATTTGACATGCTCAAAATGCCAAATTGTTTAGGAAACAAATGGCAGATACTCACTAAATAATAATTTTTACAATGACTTTTTAAAGCAAGGTAGGTCCAAAAAATACTTTAATATGGCTGTTTCAGAGAGATTTTGTTCATTACTGCCCATTTGGTCATCAGTGGATGAAGCTGGGAATAAAAAAATCTCAGTCAGGTCCTAGGGATGTGAGTTGTCTTCAGTACATAAAAACCAACTCTCTCAATGCAAATACAGATTCATTTACAAAATCTGCAGGTACTACAAATTCAATTGTATCTTCCTATTGCCAGTCAAGCTTAGCACTTCAGCAATAATTTACTCTTAATCAGACTGAGACAAAGCCAGCTGTGCCTCAGAATTGAAAATACCTTATATTTCTTTAGGAGACTTCTGTTTAAAAAATATTTTCATGAGATCAGAATGCAAGCTTTTGAGAATAAAATCATGCAAACCTCCTTTGGTCATATCATCATTGTTGCATAGAAAATCATCCTCATCCCAGGATTTATGGGTACTTTATTGTTATACAATATTCTGCAAAATTTTAGGAGAAATGGAAAATACATATAGTACTACTATAATTCAAGAATGATTTGATATTTTTAAAAATAACATCAAAGTCAAATAAAAGAGAAGAAATTTGGACCAATTATTTGAATTCATTGCCAGCTTAGTTTCACTAAGACGTCATACTGTGTGACTCAAGAAACATGTTCTTTCGTATCTGAAATGTATTTTGGTGGATGTTGTTAATATCTTTCAATAATTTCGCCTTGAAATAATTCTTAGAAAGGGATAAGACAGTAATTTCAAGAATACTGCTCTAAACTTGAAAACTATCCATGCTTGACTGATTTTTCAGTTTATTAAAAAGGACAAAACCAAGTTTTCCCAATTTTATTCTAGATTTGCTAAAGATTGCCTGAAACAGGAAATTATAACATATAGCTAGTTTCACTTCACTCCAGTTACATTTTTAGTATGGAAAGTTCCCATTGACTTCAGCGTGAAAAAAGAAGTAGCTGGACCTGGACATGACAAAGGATCTCAACAATCTGAAGTATACATTTAAATTTAAACATACTCTTCAAGAAAGTCAAAACAGAAAAGAAATGTTTTTATTTCTGTCCAAAAATTCAAGCTTCCAAACTCCATTCCAAGAAGGGTCAAACATAAATTAACATGATTTGAGACAAAACATGCAGACACAACTAGTATCTAGGCATCCTGTATTTTAGATGACTCATCCTGGCTGTTGACTCAACTGTTGACTAATGGACTTTTCCTTGGGTTCCTCCACTGCTACCTTCATCCTTTACCACATGATGAAATTTTTCACAAAGAAAAATATATATGTTTAGTTAGCAGAAAGGGAAAATTATCACTGGTAACCAGCTATTCCAAGATGGAACCCTTGAGCCTAAACTTGGAAAATTTGTTACTGATACTGTTTTTCAGTATCAGATAGTCATTTGGAGGACTAATTATCTGTAAATTATATTACTGCATTTAACTCTATTCATGTTATTACTTAGTTTTTTCTGTTTTCTAAAATTTTTACTTGCTGTTACTTGAACCAAATAGAAATTGGAGGCTCAAGAACCTTTGTGAATCTAACAGGTAAATATAAACGGCAAAGATGCTTTTGTAGTTCCCGTGCTAGAAAATACCTGCCTTGATCTGATAATTTCCTTTTCTTTTTCCATCTTTTTCAAGGAAAAAAAAACTCTCCAACTTGAACAAACCCTCAGGGAAGTTAACCAAAGATTAGGATAGATACACCACTTCTAGGTACAGACCTGAGAAGCCTGAGAAAACAGACTGTCTATATGTAAGAAGTCTGGGACTGACCAAAAAAAGTGAACAGCTTCCTCCTACGTATGCTTTTGCTTGTCAGAAGAAGAGGTTTAGTCACTGAGAATAACGTTGGCAGACCTCTTCCTGGAGCTCTGTGGAATGCAGCCTCTTCCAGAAGTTGATCTCACTGCCTTTCACATTCTTAACCCTCACTGTTCTCTCTTACTCTTCCTCTGTGACAGCAACAACGGCATATGGAATCTCTGATTTAAGTCACATGGAAACTCTGATTTAATTCCTTTGTTTCATTTCTCCATATTGATCCTGGCCCTTTCTCTGACCTCATGTGGTAACAGGGAACATTGAAAATGTGATGCATCAGGGAGAATCAAGGAGAAAAGTGACAGGAACAGGAGAAGCTTTTTTAATCTTGCAGCATCTTAAGATGGAAACCCTCTCATGCAAAACTGTGATGTGAAAAGAGGAAACTTAGTGAGAGAAAAATAGATTTCAGACACCTCCCAGATTCTTCCAAAACTCTTCTGTCTCCAGGCCTCACTTTCCCAATGGAGAGTCTACATTATTATATATCTTTATAGTTACTATATTTAACTTCCAGGCTAACAGCTTCCATACTCACTATTCAGATCAGTATAGCCAGCTGGGTAACCTTTGCAGAGTAGGGAGAATCAGACGTCTTAGGTTCATTCTTCATGAGCTCACACTGCTTATGCTACAATTAGGTCAGATGTATACAGTCCCCAGAGCCATGAAATGCCCCTATTACATGGGAATATTTGGGGGGGAATGGAAGGAGGACACAGCCTACTTCTTCTCTTTCAATCTCTACTTTGAGAGATTGAAGGTCCAGAACAACCTTTCAGCTCTGAAAAAGAGGCTGGGCTGCAGAAGGTGGATCACATGATACTATGGCATATCTACGATACTGCGGCACCCAGTAATTTTATTATGGAGTAAATCTTGAAGTTTAACTGTAAGACAGTGACTCCAGGTAACTACTGAGTGACCCACTACTTAGTTCAGAGTTACACGTCTCTCTTAGGCTGGGAATCACAAGCCCAGGGTCTTGCACTTAGCAGAAAAAATTAACTTTTTGTCCAACCAAAAGTTCGGACAGTGGGCTAGTTGGTCACTTCCCTACTCAAGACAAGAGTGGATTGGCCACTGTGTTCTGCCACCAGCCAGCTCCCCTCTAGAGCTGCAACTCAGTAGGCATCAAGACATGCCAGACCAGAACCTGACAATGAGGTTTTGGGCTTACTCTAGACTTGAGCCCACAGGTGCTTTTCTCACAAGTCCTAGTAGCTGGGCAACATGTGGATTGGCATTGAGGGATGCTGCTAGGCTGAATCACCCTCAGCTGTAAGTTACCGATTTTGTCACAGGTGGACAGGCCACCTTCACCGAACCCAGGGAAAGGACACATACCAGTCATCTATGTGATCCAATAAATATGGAAATAAACTCTCCCCCCAAAAAATGACCTCAAGCCTAAAACACGGCCTTCTGGCAGTGGGAAGACGTAGCCTCTGGCCTTCCCATGACATTAAGGGAGGGGTAGCCACCGCAAGTCGGTGAGAAGGGGGATCTTCAGGCAGGTGAATCTCCTGCTCGCAGCAGAGCTTGGGGAAGCTGCGAGAACGCCAAGCGAGAGGTGGCAGCAGCGAGTCGCCGTGCAGCCACCAGCGGTCGGTCCGCACCGCTGCCGCCGGGGCTCAGCCCGGCCGCGGGTACTGCTGCGGGCCCGGCATGCCTTATCCGTGCGGTGCGGGCTGGAGGGGCGCGGGATGGAGGGAGGGATGGATGGAGGGATGTGAGCGCCGTGTCCCGCCTGGCCGCCCCAGGCGCCCGGCGACACGCGGGTCCCTCCCTGCGGGGCAGGTGCTGCGACCGCGGTTTTGGGCAGCAAATGAGCGGCTGTAGGCGCTGGCCGAGAGACTCGGCCGCGCTCTGGATGTCCCCAGTGCCGCGCTGATGCTCAGCCCGCTGCGAGCGTGAGTTAGCAGAGGTTACCCCGAGCAACAACCCCAAAAAATTGGGTGGTTTTGTTCAGGCACCAAAACTCCGAGCGGCGAATTGATAGGAGCCGTGGAGTGGCAACTTTCAGGTGAGTGCTGCAATTGCCTTCCACACAACTTTCTCAACGAAGGGTTAAGCGTGCGCAGGAGTAAAACATGACTTCCATATTCCTTACCCTATTTGCTCGCAAGAATACTTCTGAAAACACGGTAGGATTTCCACCTAGCTTTCCCAAGCATGGGAAGAGAGACCCGAGGTAGACACGAGCCGGAGAACGAGCTCTGGGTTCCCTGTTGCTGTCACCGTTTTGCCTGGCCGACCTCAAGTTCCCAACCCCTGACAGCAGAGCCGCGGGGGCTGCTCCCCACCGAGGACCCCCGCCCCAGGGTGCGCTCCCACACTGCGCCCTCCGCCCTGCCGCCCCTTCCCCGGTAAATCGGAGCCCCCGGCCGCGGGTGTCTGAGGAACACGGGGACGCGCCCCTCTGCGGCGAGGCTGGGGGACCCGGCCCGGCCATACCTCAGCCCCGCCCGGCCCAGGCGGCAGCGCCCCATCGGCGGCGGGGCCGCCCGCCCCCCTGTGCCCCCCCGAGCAGCGCCTCGGCAGCGGCGGGCGCGCTCCTGCTGGGGAGGGGACGGGCAGGGAGGGGCGGAGGCAGGCGGGAGGAGGGAGGGAGGGAGGGAGGGAGGGAGGCAGGGCGGGCGGGAGCGCGGCGGCGGCAGATGCTGCGGCGGCGGCTGTGTCTCCTTCGGCCACATCCCGCGGCCGGTGCGCCCGCCCGGCGCGCTGCGCTACGGCGCCGCCGCGCAGCCTGCCCCAGCCGCCGCCGCCGCAGCAGCGGCCCCGCGCCTCGCCCCAGCGGCGGGGCGGTGGATGCCGAGCCCTCCTCGCCCCGGCAGCCAGCGGGCAGCTGTCCTGCGGCCAGCCCCTCGGAGCCGGATCGGCGCGCTCGCACGGACACGGGGACACACGGGCGGACACGCACGCCCTGGGGGGGGGGCAAGCCGAAGATGCTGCAGCTGGGCAAGGTCAGGACCTTGCGGTGAAGCCCGGAGCCGTCGCTCGCCCCCCCCCCCCCCCCCCCCCGCCGCCCCGCTCCCCCGCTTCATTCTCGCTTAGCGGACTGAGGATTTGCTCTTGGGTTTTGGTATATGTTTGGGAGCAAGCAGGCTGAATCGGCGCCGATCGGTGAGTACGACAGGCACCGTAATGGTGCCAGGTCCGTCCCCCTCCCCCCCACACACCCTTCCCGCCTGCGTGATATTTCTTCTTGGTGCGGGGTCCTGCGCTGCTCCCCTCGGCGAGGCTGCCGGGCTGGGCTGGGCTGCGAGGAGCGGTGTTTATGCCCTCAGCCGAAAGGTAACAAAGTGCGTTATTTCCTCATGGCTCTTTCTCCAGGGCCTCCCCCCTCCATCGCTTTCCTCCCTTTCTTGCTACGTTAGTCGCCGCTTATGTAGGGCATCCGCGGCACAGTGTCTCCCGGCGCCCTGCACTAATGTGCTCGTTACGGCGGTGAAGTCATGGGCCAGGGAGAGGGAGGAGGAAGAAGAAGATGAAGGGGCCCGGGGAGCCGCGGGCGGGGGCAGCGCCCGGCCCTGCGCGGAGCCCGCGTCCTGGGGCGGCTCCGAGCGACGGCTGCTGCTGTTTCTGTGTGTCTGTGCTGCGTGTCTGTGTGTCCGTGTGTGTGCGCGGAGGGGTGTGTGGGGTGTGTGCTCTTCCTTTGAAGGCACCGTCTGCGAAATGCTGCGCTCGAGGAGCGGGCGGAGGGGGTGGGGAGGGGAGCCGCGATGTGCGCGGTGATGTTTCGTTGATCTATATTTAATGGCTGAAAGAAGAGATGCTTTTCTTTCCTTTACCCTTACCTTACTCTTATTCTGGTGTGTAATGTGCTTGCATCGATCGGTCAAATCGTAGCTTCAGCTGAATCAAGTCACCACAGAGGAAGGAGGTGCAGCGGCACAGGCGGTACATGTAATACACAAATTCATCTGGCCGGGGATCTTGGAGGAAAATGAAAAAACCCGTTAGAGGGATAATTTTAGAAACCATGTTAAATTTCCTCTGGAGGGACTGGAAGGACCAATACACGGAAGAGTGTAATACAGCATCTTGTGCTGTTACATTTTCTTATACTTTGTTAGGGTGTGCTTTGTTTGGATTCAGGGTGTCATGGTTAATCCTATGCTTTACAGAAAAGAAAAATCCAAAACTTAGAAGAAATATTTAGAAATTAATAGGCTTCTTTGTTGAACACCCAGCTCTTAACTTTAGTGGCTGTAGTAACTGATATCTGTGCCCCTTAAAACATGTATGCCTTTTTATTGGCAGTAACAAGGTAAAGTAAAAACTTCACATTTCAGGTTTATTTTTGAAGTCTTTCTGGGTAGCCTATATGTAAAGTGAAAACAGTGAGTCAGCCTGAGCTGTTCTTTGTAGCAAACCTTTCCATAGGGTACGTCAAGACTTACGTACCTCAAGACAGAGGGAGGACAACCCAGAATTATACGGAGTTTATGTAAGTCTGTTGTGTCTCTTGCAAAATCAAGAGAGGGAAAAGCATCTTTAATCATTCTGTACTTCGGGATATATAAATCCTGTCTTAAAAAATGAACTGATTATGTAACTCATGTAGGCTGGGTTTATCTTTTTCAGACAGCCTAGTTAGCTGGCAGCGTATAAATGATGTGGCACGAAGGGGTTAAGGGCAGGTCTCCAGAGAAAGCTGCTGTACATCCTACTTGTGGGCCTCTGAGACTCAAGTGGCTTTAGGGCTTTTGTTGCCTTTACACAGGTTATCTGGGAAGGAGCCCCAACACTAAACCCAAACCACCTGGAATGACTGTGATATTTAAGCAAAACATTGTACGATGATCAAATAGCCTTGTAAGACTAATTTCTGAGCTGAGTTGGTGAAGCTGTCTCCTTTCAGTCTGTGAATGACACGATCCTTTGGGAGCCTTGACTGTCAGCTGCAAAACTGCAGAGAACTCGCAATCGATCATCGTCATTAGTAAGAAGTTGATTAATGGCTCGGGACTGGGTTGAACGTGATTATGTTGAATGTTGTAGTTCCAAAAGAGGAGATCACATCTTGATCACGTTGTTCAGAGATGGTTTTTGCAGTCTGTTATATAAGAGAGGCTTGGGAAAAAAAAGGAGTAGCGGGCTGTGCTATGGATACCTACCGAGGGAAATACCCCCCAAAGCTGCTAGTAGGAAGCTAAGTATTTATTTCCAAATGCCAGTTGCATGACTTTTTGTGGATTGTAAGGAAGATGCTTTTGGGAGAGGATTCCAGCAACAGTTCTCGAGTTCTGTTTGTCAGGTGCCTTAATAGATGTTAAAAGCAATAAATAGCTCATCAGTGACACAAGCCTCTGACTTTTGCTGTGGGTTTTTTTTTGATAGCAGTACCAAGATAATTTGATCCTCACATAATGAACTCTAACAGACAGTTGCACAAAATAGAAATAGCAACTAAAAAAAATGTTTTGCATAATTCTGATTTGTATAATTTACCTTTGCTAATAGATGGTAGCAATTTAATGACTATGGTTTGGTGTTGAGTATTTGTTGCTCAAGACACGTGTAAAATCAACTTATGCTACGAAAGAAGTGCTGGAGTAGTTCATTTTAAGCGTTTTAAGAAAAGCCTTTTTAGGCAGGGGTGTAGATTGGCATGTAAATGGAGCAGATAACAGAATCAGCGGAACTCATGAGTGTTAAATTTTGCACTAAATTTCTGGTACATTTTCTATTTCATGGTTCAGTGTGATGTGATTTTTAGAGCTGATCACTTGTGGAAATTCCAGCATATCTTTGTTAGGATTTCAAGCATCTGTTTCTGTCCTAGAAGCAACTGTTTTCAGGAGTATCAGCAAGATAAGGAAAATGCATTATTACAGTACTCTTCACTTAAATAAGGACCTGTGGTTTTGATGCTCATTGATTGTGCTTGTAAGTCAGGAAGAGTTTGATATTTGAAGTTACAGCTGAAGTTTGACAAAAATGAAAGTGATTGTTTCTTCTCTTTGAAGTTCTCAGTAAGATCCCATTAGAGGATGAATTTTGGATGCCTATTTACCGGTAAAATATTAAGTTTAGTAGTAGAATTATTAATACATACAAGTCAACAATATACCTTAATAGAGGCAGCAGTTTTAAATATGGAAAATTAATTTCTTAAGTGACAGAATGACTCTCAAATAGGACTGAACCACATTTGCTTAAAGAAGAGATTGCTTGTGTCATGATAGAAGATATTATACCAGAAAAACATGTATTTTTGGCCTTTTTAAATGGGGGTATGTTGGGAAAAGTATTTTCTCTCATAGGGATAGGAAGTCTCTGTGCAGGAAAGGTAAGTAGTCCTCTGCTCACACACTGCAGAACCACACAACTCTTTGGCTAGATGGCTTCTTGGTAGTTAGGCTCACCTGGAAAGAAATCTGAATGCACCATGACACACTGAAACAATTTCTTCCATCCCCTCAGGATGTGCTAACTTTGTGTAGTGAATGGGTTGTAAAAGCAGATTGCCTGACCAGATTGTCTGCCATTATGCTGGACAAAATTTAAATTCAGTAGTATTGAAAAGGAAATATGCTATTTGTTTCTATGTAAACCAGTTGCCATGTTAATAGATTTTTTTTTCTTATATAAACTGCCAGTTTAGTCTAGAACTAAGAAACAGAGAAAGATTTCATTATCCATGAGAGCAAGCATTTAATATTTGTTTAAATTGCTCTTGGCATGGTAAGTTCTAGTGCATCCTACTGGCTCTTAATCTGCCTATTCTACTTTACAAAATTCTATTATAATAATAAGCAATAA
Source organism: Ammospiza caudacuta (assembly GCF_027887145.1). Lineage (NCBI taxonomy): Eukaryota > Metazoa > Chordata > Aves > Passeriformes > Passerellidae > Ammospiza > Ammospiza caudacuta. The sequence continues at coordinate 81,859,021 of NC_080593.1, forward strand.
CTTATAAGACATATAAAGCATGGAGTAAAATGAATTGTCTTATCCTTTTGGTTGCTGCCTATTTTATTAAAGTTTCTGGAAAAAAAACCCCAAGAAACCACCCAACCTAAACTCCCACAAAAAATCCCCCAGGTTTCTAATGAAACTTAAACTTTGTACTTCTCAGAGCTGCCAAAATGGTGTTAACTTTCTAAAACTCATATATGTAAAATAACCGTGTTGGATGTTACATTTTGTATCAGTTTATTGTGTTAATAGTAATAATTCTACTATATAATGAACTATTATTTTCCACTTGCTTTAATTCATTTTAAGAAGCCACAAATATATAGAGTTTGACTTGTAGCATCCAAAATCAAGAACATCTGAGACTCAAAGGGGCTTTACATAAAACTTTCTGCAGAGGAGGATTTTGCATTTTCCCCTCCTATGTTTTCGGAGTTTTTGTCTTCCACTCTTTTTTCCTTGCCAAATTTACAATTGATTTCTTCATCTCCCGAAAGTCTTCACAGGAGAGCAACTTCCTTTTGGTCAAGATAATTACTTTTACTGACAGTGTAACTTAAATTTGCCTGCTTAATGTAACATAAACATCTTCTTTTTTCAGCCATGGCTACATTTCCTGTTCAAATACTGTCAGTTGTTATTCAATTAAGTAGCCAAGATACCCCTTTAAGGCTGAATTTTTGAAGGGAGCCAAAGGAGATAAACAGGTAGTGTAAATATATATTCTGATGGGATTCTTGATTGTTTTAAACCAACTGAATAAGACTTAATCCTTAAACATTCAGTTATATTAGATTTATATTAGATAGCTTCATTCAAATTACTAAGATGCTTGGGAAAATAATTAGGAATAAGCTTCAGTCTGCTGGTAGAAAATTGCTGTACCTTTTAGCTCAGTAGGATGACTATAGGTTGTAATCTTCATCCTGTAAAAGTATGTGCTTTCCATCAGAACCAGCAAGCAGTTTGGAAGGGTGACTAGCAAGGATGGTCTGAGAGGTAATTCAAGGCTCCAGACAATGAGTTTCAAGGTATTTTAATTCCTGCTTCCCAAGACAGTTCTACAGTTTTTGAAGCTGGGTATCTGAAAGGCAAGAAAACATGACTGGATGTTATAAACAGGATGTGAACTTTTTAGTTGTTCTTAACAGTTTTCCACCTAAATGCTGGAATTCATGAATTTGTATGCTTCTGATATCCTAGCTGATCTATAAGTGGCTATAGTTTTTTGTTTGTTTGTTTGAGGTGGGGTTTTGGGTGTTTTTAGTTTAGTTTTGTTTTTGTTGTTTTTGTTTTTTAAATGTACACATGGTTTTAGATTTATGTGAGCAAAGAATATAACTTTTCTAAGATGGCATAAATTAATCAAATCCTGGGATGTTGGCTTTGGTTTCTTCAAAAGCAGGTTGTTGTTGTCCCAGTCAAATTTGCTTGTTCAGAAAAATTTATTCTTCTTGACAAGAGGTTGACTGTTGCTTTACCTGTTTGGCATGTGGGAAGTAAAAAGCTTTTTCATGCTCTTTTTTTGTGTGAAAAATGTCATGACATTAGCTATGGATGTTCATATTCAGTGAAAAGCAGAGTGACAAGGCAGAAAGCTAGGTCGGAGAATGATTATCTAAGGAAACAACAACTTAAAGGTTTTCAACAGTGAAAATGCCTCAGGGTTAAACATGTAAATCTTGCCTGGACGAACCTTGTTGTTGTCTTTGCATTTGTCACAGTCAGTTCTTTAAATAAGCAGGTACTTGGAGACATTAATTACACTATAACTTTCTCACATTTCTTATGCCAACCAAGCTTCAGGACAACTTTTTAATGTGCCTAATGGCATCATCTAATTTGTGCTTGGCGTGATACCGTAGTAGGTGAGATTTTGTGTGATGGAGAAAATTGAAGTCTTGTGGGAAGTTGGAGTTGGGGCTGCTAAAAAATGTAGGTACTAAATATGGAGTGGTACATCTAGTGAATTCTTACCAATCAAAATCTAGGTTAGTCTGTGAGCATTTTGAAAAAATTTAACAAAATGATTAGTCATATTTGGTAGTTTCTGAGTACTTCTGATGAAATACCTGTATCCTTGATCACCACATGATGGTAACCTGAACCTTCAGTTCAGTGCCTAACCTTGTCTGACATAGTGTGCTTAGAAATGCGGTGAATAGAGCAAAAAAGTTCTGGGTATTTTTAAAAGTTTGTGCTTTAATGAAGGAGGCTGACAGTAATTGATGAGTTGTAGAATTCTTGCTGCAAATGGTTTTGAAGCCTGAGTTAGAAAAATAATGTGATTTTATATGTGGATTTCCACTGCTGTGCTGATGTACGTCATCTGATGGTACAAAGGGCAAACCTTGGAAGTGTGATAGTGCGTCTCTATCATTGCAGGGAGCCTCCAGGCAGGTAATAGCTTACATAGACTCCATCTATTGCTCTTTTATATCTTAGTTTGCTACAGGTGTACTTGATTGGTCCTTTAATTAAAACACCATCACCATTGGCTAATTAAGAAGCCACCCTTTGGTAAGCAAATCTCAATAACACATTCCACATGTTCACAATAGCAGGTGCAGTGAGTTAAGATAAGAATTGTTTCTCATTCTTTTCTCTGATCTTCTCACAGCCTTTTCCCAGAACAATGCCTAGGGAAGTTGTGTTTCTCTCTGTGGTCAGTAAGCTGCTGCTACACATTTCTACTTTGTATGTGCCAAAAATATAGAATGCATTCTCAAAATTTTCATTGCAATTAAAGCAACAGAAGACTGTTGGCTTCTGTTTTCTTTACTTCTGGCCTTTAACTGTGTTAACCTTCCCAGTAGAAGAATTTTGAGTAAAAGGTTTGGAAGTCCTCTCCTGCTTACAGCTCACCAGGTTAATTCCAGATCCTTCTCAGCTATGCCTGTATGATTTTCAGACGATAAAGTTTGGTCCATTCTGGGGGAAAAAAAAGGAGTTGCAATCTGCCAGAGACCTTGGGAATTAGCTACTGCACATACATTTGTTTTACTGATGACTTACATCATCCTACGGTTGAATGCATAGGAGATAGGCAACACCAATTTCTCTTTTTCTGCCATAATAAATATGATAGTCACTTACAGATTTTATAGATTCAGTAGTATGTATTTTTGGTTGAAGGTGTTTCTGACAAGCTTGGCAGCTTATTGCACTTATTTTTCACTTCTGACTTCTATTGCCTTTACCAAGAACAAGTAAATTATTGCACAGAGCCTCAGGAGTCTTGGGGGACTCTGACTTTAATCTCTTCAAAGAAGAATGGACAGGTTGAGCTTAATTAGGAACATGCATGTCTAATCAAAGGGTAAATTTAGAATCACATTTTAAGAACTGGCATTAAAAGCAGAGTCATGATACCAAAAAAATCTTTGGTTTCATGAAGCCATGGTATATTTGTGAAGCATAATGCACTATTCTGATAAGCAATTGTTTAATACTCTCAGGTACATAGTTCTTCCTAATATGAGTCATTACATAGTTTTTTCAATTAAAAAAATTCCAAAGCATGCAATTCTGGTCAAACCATGGAAGTTCCCAGTTTCCACTGGGATCCTGTGCACTTAATTCTCAATGCAGACTCTCATAATGAGCACCCAAACGATGGCTAATACTCCTCATTTCAGCAAGGAACAAACATTTCCTTATATTCCATGTATCTTATGTGGCATAGATCTGTTCAGCAAGTACTGTATGTGAATGAAGTGGAAAGCTATGGTGTAAAATGTAAGCTTTACATTTTTTCTTTGCTTTTCTTGAGGTTGAGTTTTGATTAGTTGGCTTACATGTTCGCTCTCCATAAATACCTTATACATAAAAGTAACCAAGAGTAATCTGCTTATTAATTCTTACTTTTCTATCTCTAAGTCTTGGAGATACAGTGCATGTATAGGTGTTGCTGTTTTGTATTGTTTTTTTTTCCAGTCAGTAAGAGAAGTGATATTTTTGTAGTGCATAATAAATACTTCTTCTATTTCATGTGTATTAGAAAAACACTATTTAAACTCAGCAGAGGAGACATCTGGTTTTGTGTGGTAAACCAAAATTCCAAGTTTAGATCATGTTTAATGCCTTCAATTTAGCTTAGAGTGGGTAAAATTTTTATACAGATATGTAAAGTAATTTAGTCTGATTTCCAGAATAAAATTTATGTACTTAATAATTTATTTTTTTTTTTGTGAGCAAGTGCAACACCGATATTTGGAGAATGCACTATACCTGATGGTGACAGTTAGGTGCAACATAAACTTGACCTACCCGTAGGATTTTGGGACATCTCGGATTTTTGAGACCTGGCGTCCCTGACTCCTGGAGATGCTGGTGTCATTTAATTGGAAATCTGGCTGAACAAAGCCACTTCAAAGAGCCTGATTTTCCTGTTTGTGTGTGAAGTCTCTGTATCTAGTTACTCAGAGGGGAGCTGACCAGTGAGGGGGAGCAGGTTTCCCTTCACAGCTGTGTTCTGCCCACTGGAGTCCTCAGGCTGACATTGCTGATGGATTGCTCTGCCTGAGACTCTCTTCCCCCTAAAAATATCCAGGGAGGAACTACTTGGCTTTTGATCAGTGGTGATGGAAATATTTCAGGTCCCCAAATGACAGATTGTTGGTGATCTATTGACAGAACAGACTTGGAGCAATGATGTTTGTCAAGGAGCCAAAGAGTCTGCAATATAAATTTCTTTTACATTTTGGGGTTTGTTTTGTTTAGTTTTCATTTGGGTTTTTGTTTGTTTGTTTTTGCTGTACATAGTGTTCAAAGCAAAGGAAAAGATCTGAGATACTGGTTATAGCAGGCTAATAAAAGGCTGGATGGGAATGCGGGGACTGGGGGACAGGCTGGAAGGCATAACTGCTGTCATGTCATCAGTGAATAGGAAAGATGCAAATTCGATCTCTCAACACAGGTACTTGATCCAGTCTAGCAAATTTCTAGCAAATTTTTTCAGAAATACATTTTTGGAAGTGTTTTATTTACTAAAGTGCATCAGTTCTAACATAACACCTTGTGCAGATAAGCAAAATAGAGTTTGAACTTAAGAAATGCATGCATATATTATATTTTTGTGCATTAAACACATATGGAATTACTTGCACCTCTGTCAAATGTAAAAATTCCCCTCTTGCATGCACATTACACAACTTGCACATTAATCTCAAAAGCAATGTAGTGTTGTCATCTCCCCCAGGCAAAACCCAGCTGTACTCTTGTTGAATTTGGTAACAAAAATCAAACTGATTCCATGGGATCCCTGTGTTTTACTAGATATCCCTTAGTAAATTTTTTTTTTTATATTCATTCTGCCTTCTTTCATTTGACTCTTTAGTAATTTCACAAGATCATGTTTGTCATGAAACAGCTGGGGTGAGATTTTCAGTGCTTTTGTTTTGTGGTTTTTGGTTTGGTTTTTTGGTTGGTTGGTTGGTTTGTTGGTTGAGCTTTTTTGTTTGGTGGAGGCTTTTGCTGGTTTTTTGGGGTTTTTTAAAGAAAATTGCAGTTATTGCACTGTTATCATAAAACAGGTAGGACAAGTAAACTCAGTAGCAGTTAATAGTTTTTATACTATTTGGTCAATATATGAGTTATTGGTGGGGATAAAAATGGTGAAGTGGGAAAGTGAAGGAAAAGATCAGAATAGAAGTTGGTTTAGCTAACTTTTCTTATTGAAAGATTCTTTGTGACCTGTAGAACAGTATAGTTCCAATTTACCTGATGGTGTAGTATGCTAGTCATCAAATGGAATTGCTCTCTAGGAAGTTGTACAGATCTCCTAAAACAAGTGACTGAGTTTATGGAAATACGCATTCTTGGGAATAAAGCAATTTATTCTTCCCCTTCTGCTCTTTTAAATTCACTTTTTCATAAAGTATTTAGCATGCCTCCAGTAAAATGCTGTAATAAAGAAGCAAGGACTCCTGATTTTTGAAGGGCTTAATATTCTCATAATAACATTCAAGTATCCATGTTTTTCAAGTACTTTTCTAATAAATCTTTACTTAAATGTGGTCTTTTAGTTCCACTTTGGATTTAATAACTAAATAGTACTGGCAGAGTGACAAAAAAAAAAAGGGGTTTTGGTCATATGGGTTTGTTTAGGAGTGTCTAATTTGTATATACTATGCAATGCATTCATGTTTTTGCTAACAAAAGAGAATGAATGGTGAGTATTAAAAAGATGAGTTGACCAGGAGGAATGGAACAAATGGAAAAGTGACACAGTCTTGAAATACAGATGTATAGCTGTGCTTCAGAAATAAATGTTGTGTCTAAAACCTAGTGTTGTGAATTATAAGTCTCTAACTCTTTCACATCATCTACACTAAGCTGCACATTTAAGGGAATAAGATGCAGAAATAAAATTATTTTAGCCATCCTCAAACTCCATGGAAATAGTAGAAGATTTGTTGCAGTGATATTGCTTCCATTAGCTGACCCAAAACACGTCTCAAGTCGTATCATTCCAACATGGAAGGTTCTTAGTGAATTTTACAGGCAAGTTGAGGTGCTGTCACAACCACTTACTGCTGAGGCTGACTTTTGTCCGAATGGCAACATCCACTGAAAACTTGTACCACTTCTATGTAGACTTGTCTACCTTTAAGTATGTTCCTGCACCTTGATACAGACCCTGATGGATTTCTGTCTCTCTTGTGCCTTCTACTTAAGTTGGTTGTAAAATAACTATTACGGCTACTGTAGTGTTCTTGTTTCACTGTAAGAAAACAAACATTTTTTGCTTAAAAAGCAGTAAAGAACTTCCTCCAATCCGAGTTTCCAGTGGCTACCACACTTCCTAACACCATGATGGGAAATTTATGGAGTCCAAATTCTCTCTCATTTTTATTTTAAAACTTTTATTTGAATGGCAATATCCCACAAATAAATATACATGCATTCAAGAAGCATGGAGAAGAATGGTTATGTCTGAGCTTGCACTTCTGTCCACAGCCTGTGAAAGGAAAGGGTTAGAGACTTGTGATTGATTTCACAATACCAGTTTTTAGATACAAAGTGTATTTCAGAGGCACAGCTATACATCTGCATTTCACAGGAACAGTTGAAGAAAGGAAGGCCAGCACAAAGCTTTTTCTTTTTTGCAGATGAATCCTTCTGAAGCTCCTTCAAAAAGGTGACTTACCTTGCTGAATGAATTTATAGAACATTGTTCAATATTTCTGATGTTTTAATCTTCATATTTTTCATATGTGTGTAGAAGAGAAGAATAAAAGGGACTTGCAATTTAAAGTCTGAGCATTTATACATCCAAAACTTCTGAAGTTTGAAGATGTATGCAGAGCTTTTAATAGTACCTAAAGATGACATTCAAATATTACCCAAAGTGTAACAGGCATATAAAGCAATACTTTCAGTCTCTTTATTATTTATTTCTGCCAGGCAGGCTTCCTGCTTTCTTTTGAATAGACTTTTTATTTGGTTGTCTTGAAACAGTCATTAATGGGTTAAATAGAATATAATGGAAATTGCTGTGGCCTGGTGAGTTTTGTTCTTGCCTTTTAAATTTTTTTACTATTTTGATAAGCTCTACAGCTTATGATACTACTTTACCCCTGAAATAATTTTACGGTGAAAAAAGATACTGTGAAGGGCCCGAAGCTGCTAATTCTAGATGCAGGCTGGCTCACAGTGGAAGCCCCAGGAGGTTCCTTCTGCACTCCTGTTTGCAGCTGTTGTTTCAAACTTTCTTACCGTTCTGCCTACAGGAAACCAAACTTCTCAGTATTTGAGTGGAGGTGTATTTGCTTCTTATTGATACTGAATTTCAGTAGGTGAGTTTTGTTATGGAACTGGACCTTAGCCCTAAATTAGAGCAGGACCTTGAGTCTCACTGTAAATATCCCAGTGTTTCTCACATTGAAATACAGAGTGAGGTCAACACTCCTGAGTCTATCTGTGACTCTTTACAATAGCAAACAGCACCACAGGCTGGACTGTGCTCCAGCACCCTGTGCCTCTGCAGAGTGGTGTGTAACCAACTCCTTCCTGGGGCACGCTTAGAAAATTGTGTGCTGCAACTTCATTAATTGCTCCATGTATGAGAGAACATATGCAGGAATGCAGATGGAGGAACAGACTGGACTCATCTAAGCAATCAAACATTGTGGTGGCTCTTTATTTTGTATTACATCAGTGTTTTGACAGCCATACTTAGATCACAGCCCTGTTGAACCTGTGCTGTCCAAAACACACTCACAGATGGTCCTTGTGCTGAAAAGTTCAAAATCCTATCTAACAAGACTGCTGAAGGGAAAACAACTCAAGAGAGGCTGAAAATAGGTCAGGAGCAAGCATGAAAATAGGCTCCTGGTTGCTTATGTACTCTGTCTTCTAGAGCATGTAGCCCTTTCCATGTTGCTTAAGCAGAAAGCTCTTGCTACACTGCTCTCAGTGCATGGGTGGCATAAAAGTTAACTTTTGTTTGACTTCAGCTGTTTTTTTCCAAAACAAGTAAAAACGTATTTCATGTGATGTAAGAGGCTTTTTTGTCCAAACCAGAAAATTTCATTAGTGAGCTTTTTTTACCTATTTAATAAGATGAAAATAGGTAAAAAGGGAGTAATTTGGAAGGGTGTAAACAAGGCAGGGGTGGGGGGGGAAGAAGTAAGCTGTACTAGATCCCTTTTTGTGAGAATTTTAAAGAACAAAACTAGAACTTGCTTTGGCAAGAATAATGAAGCTCTAGAAAGCATCAGCTAGTACCCTGCTGCTGGTCCCTTACTACATTGTTACTTTTATTGTATTATCAAAGTGCGTAAGGAATGGCGTTATACTCATTTATAGGCAAAGGTTGCTATTGTTTCATTATGTACTAAATTTCTAGGCAAAGATTGCTATTGTTTCATTATGTACTAAGAGAGAAGTGGACAGACAACTTCTGCTCAAGCCTTGCTGTGGTACCAATAGCAGTCTTTCAATCCTTTGTTGTTTCAAGCAAAAAGGAGCCATTTCAGAGCAGGAAGATGAGGGACAAATGCTTGAATTCCCTACATCTGTAGGTTTTCTTCTTTTAATAAGGGTAACGTTGATGTTGGAGTAATTAGAGATTGTTCCAGCAAAATAACTAGCATAGGTAAGCCCTAGAATATTTGAACAATCTTTCAGCTTTTGTTTTCCACTTTCACAAAACATTAATGCTATTCTAATATTTTTCTGAAAATATCTCAGTGCTTTTTAAAAGGTTTCTTTTCTGATATAGTCTTTTCTGATATAGTATTTCTTGGTGTTCATTTTGTAAGGAGAAATAAACAAACAAAATACAGAAGAAACAAAAAGGAAAGAGAAGGGCCAAGGTGGTGGAGAACCCTAGGCTTTGGCCCAGTGGATCAGAAGGTAACCACAGATTTTTCTTTGTAGTTGGT